>NC_080833.1:125103556-125724600 GCF_030435755.1 Ochotona princeps
GGACTGCAGTTGGTTGAAACTCAGTGTGAGGGTTCAGGTTAGAGCTAAGTTTAATGTCAGGGAAGTGTCAGGTTTAGGACAGGAAGAGGGCCATGATCTAAGACTTATTTGGTATTATGGTTAGAGCTTTAATTCAAGGTAAACCCATCTTTAGGATTAGGGCAGGGCTAAAGTTTGCATCAGGGCATAATTATTAGGGTTAGATTTAGAATTTGAGCTTTGGATAGTGCTGGGGTCAGAGATACAGTAGGATTCATTATAGGATTAAGGTTAGAACTTGGGCCAGGGGTAGGACTCGACTTCGAATCAGGGCTAGATTTAGAATTGGAATTAGTTTAGGGTTAACGCTAGGGTTATGGTTAGTGCTCACATTAGGGCTAGATGAGAGTTAAGATTTGGTTGTCATTAATCCTAAACCAAAATTATAATAATCTCAAGAAATAACCCAAGCTCTATCTCAAACCCCAGCCTTAAACTTGACCCTAACCCTCAATCTCCTTCCACACCTACCTCTAAACCTAGAACCAACCTTAGCATTATTCCTAAGCCTAACCCTGACAGTAATGCTAACTCAGTCTCTTGACTTTTACAGCTGTAATCATCAGCCACGCTGTAGGCAGAATCCTAACACTGAGTTGACCCTTGTCAAAATTCAATCTGAACTTGCCCTAATTCATTTTTTACATAATTCTTTCTTTACATTTCAAAGTCAGATATACAGAAAGCAGGAGAGACAGAGAGGAAAAGTTTCCATCTCATGATTCACTCCCCAAGCAGCCATAACTGCCATAGCCATAGCAATCTGAAGCCAGGAGCACAGAGCCTCTCACAGGTCTTCCACATGGGTGCAGGAACCCAAAGCTTTGGGCCATACCAGATTGCTTTCCCAGAACACAATCACGGTGCTGATGGAAGTGGCCCTTCTGCAATTAGAACTGGCACCAAATGTGATCTCGGCACATGGAAGGCAAGAACTTTTACTGCTAGGCTATTGTGCCAGACCCAGCATAATTCTTACTCAGCTACTAACAAGAACCCTAACTCTTGCTATGACCATGATCCTAATCTTACTAAGTATGAATCAAGTCTTAATCGTAACACTAATCCTGGAATAACTCTACTCTTACTCCGAATCTCGCTCCAGCACTAATATTAACATAATTCAAACCCAGGCATTAACCTAACCCTACACCTAGACATAGCCCTTACCCAGACCCCATCTAATAGCCTAGCACTAATACTAATTACACCCTACAGCACACCCTAAGCCAGAAATGATGATTATCCCTAATCCTTGCCATCATGCTAACCCTAATTCCGACACTAGCTCTAGCTCTAGGCCCAATCATACATGTTATTCTAATCCTAAACTAGGCATAATGCATAGCCCTCACCCTGACTCCAACCCTGACACAGATGTAGACATAACTAAGCCTATCATTAATACTGAACCTTACCCTAGCTGTATTTCTAAACCTAACCCTAATGCTAACCCGAATCTTTACCCGAATGCTAAGCCAAATCAATGCCCTAATTATAACACAAAACCTAAATCCAAATGTAGCCAAACCTTAATCATAAACCTAACACTAGATTGTGTCCTAACCTTAACCCTAGCAGAACTTTAGCGCTAGCATTAGCCCTCCCCAGTATTAACTCTAGCTCTAAGCTCTAAGCAGAGTAATCCTACCATGGACTCTAACCTAACCATCAAACTAAACACAAAACAGCATCTTAACCCTAAATGTAGCCAAGCTTTAATCCTCACATTCATTGTAACCCTAACTGTATTCTAAAGCCACATAGTCCTTACACCAATCCTAACAATAACCTTCAATCCAACACTAATGAAAACTAACTATGAACCAGAAATACAGCAAGACTCTGTATCTGCCACTAATCCAAACATTAATCTATCCCCCCCAAAAAATCCTAATGCGAATCCTGCTTAATGCAACATACAAAACATAGCGTCTGTACCTAATTCTATTTGTAAGTTTACCCAAAACCCTAACCACTGGGCTAACAATAAGTCATATCTCAATCCTAAAAGTTATGTCACTACTAAACCTAACCTTTAGCATTAGTTCTAACCCTAACCCTAATTACATCTAAACTTATTCCTAGATCTATTCCTAATAACTTACATAGGCCTAATATAACCTTGGAAAGAAAATCAGTCCTAACCTTAAATCTAGGCTTTGACATAAACACTATCATATCTCTAGATAAAATTATAACCCTGATTCTAACCCTACACCTAACCACAACATCGAACCTCACCTGGTCCTTGGACTGACCCCTTTTGCACTATGGGGACCCAGTTGCATGACACTGGACTGCACTAGAGAAAATTCACTGAGAGTCATGACAGGAAATGTCATGTAATGTCTGCCTATGGAAATCAGCTTGACTTGGCTCTTCTACAATCCAAATGCTTTTCCACACACTACATTTAATGGGGAGCTAGGATCCGTTGGGCTCATCGGAGAGGCACAAGCATTCTGACTGACAGAAAAGTGAAATGCTTTCACACTACCAGTGCTGAAAAGGCAACAGGCTTCACTACATTTTCAACAGATTTCCAAACTCACACTCAAGGGAAACCCAACCAGCTCTGCTGGCTTCCATGGAGCCTGAAAATCCTCATTTCCAGGGCCTGTGGGGAAGAAAGACCAGAGAAAGCAGATCTTGAGCCACTCACCCATTTTTCTCCACCATGCAGAGGAGGCTGTCCCCATGGCTCTTCTAGAATGCTGAGGCTACAGGATTCTGGGCTGCTATGACCAGGCAGCTGCTGATTGGACAGCTTATAGGGCCACACAGTCCTGTGAGGTCTTAGAGATGCAGCCAATCAGAATGCTCCCTGTCATCAGAACAGCCACAGAAGTTATGTGAGTGAAGCAAGAGTGATGGCCGAGCCTGTGCTGGGCAGCATCAGGCTGGACTGCAACACCCATTGGTTCCAGTGGAAGTCGGGACTGAAAACAGAACCAACCCAAGAACTGCAACAACCAGCTGAGCGGGCTGATGGGCTGTGCCGGGCCCTGCACTTGCTAGTACATTCAAGAAACTGGACTGGGAATACCTCACACAAAATTTCTTTGGAGACCTCCCCAATCAAAATGGTGGACTCAGAATCCTAACCAAGAAAAGACAGAAGACAGAACAAGTCAATCACCCACCTCAGCCATGTATTGGCAGTGAAAACCTGGGCACACGCAGACTCGGAGATGGACTGTGTCAATCAGTGTATGCTTCAAAGACCTCATCGTACTTGCAGTTGCAAGATTGGCAGCAATTCATGACTGTTGAACTCTCTAAACCACTTGAGAAAAAACAAACAAACAAAACACCCACTTGAGCAGGACCCTCTGAGCATGCCCCACATCAGGGACCTGGGGTCCGGTGGAGACTGGGTGCGACTTCTCCCTTTATCTCCCTCCCCATTTACCCCCACATACAGTCAAAGAAGAGAATGTGGAAATAATAGCCTTACCCACTGTCCTGTCGCCCTTGAACCTTTTCACTCTAATGAACTATGTCAAGATTGTCAAAAATAGAATTAAACAAAGCCCAAAGGAGTTTTGGTTAGCTTTAGGAGTTTGATTTGTGTTTGAGCTAGGGATGCACTTAGTACTAGTAGTAGAAATCAGGTCATCATTTGGTCTAGGGGTATGATCAGGTAAAGTCTAGGGCTGGGCTTAGAGTTACAGAAAGGGCTGGCCTCAGGGAAGATTTGTTTCAGGAACTCGGCTGGTTCAGGATGAAGGGAATCTTTAGTGTTGTGTTTGGGTCTGGTGTGACACTTGGAGCTATGACTCTGCTTGGCATTATGTTGAGCTTGAACGTTCATATTTAGATGATGAGTTACATTGTTTTAAAAATCTTGGGATTATGATTGGTGTAGGACTATGGTTAGGGTGAGCAGTAGAGATGGACAAGGATTAAGGTTAGTGTTTGGCACAGGGTTAAGTCAAAGCATAGATCTATGATAAGTATTAATGTTGGGGTTAAGATTAGAATTAGGGCTAGTTTTATAGTAAAAGTTAAGACTAGCGTTAGGATTATGGCTAGAGATTTGATTGGCATTAGGGTTAGCATTACAGTTAAGGTTAAGGAAATCTGCAGTGTTAGGAATGGGCTAGTGTCAAAGTTTGGGTGAGTGCTACATTGTCACTAGGTTGAAGACTGGTGTTAGCATTCGGCCTAGGGTGAAGGCAAGTGCTAAGGTTGAAGTTAAGGTTAGAACTAGAGGGCTCGGAAGCATGGACTAGTGGCTAAAGTCCTCGCCTTGAATGCACTCGGGATCCCACATGGGTGCCAGTTCCAATCCCAGCAGCTCCACTTCCCATCCAGCTCCCAGCTTGTGGCCTGGGAAAGCAGTCAAGGATGGCCCAAAGCCTTGAGACCCTGCACCCATGTGGGAGACCCAAAAGAGGTTCCTGGCTCCCGGCTTTGGATCAGCACAGCACCGGCCGTTGTGGCTCACTTGGGGAGTGGATCATGGGACGGAAGATGTTCATGTCTGTCTCTCCTCCTCCTCTCTGTATGTCTGACTTTATAATGAAAAAAAAAAAGAACTAGAGTTAGGAGTAGAGTGATAATGGATATTAGTTTTAGGGTTAAGGTTAGTGTTAGTATTACGGCTATGACTTGATGTTACTCTTAGGGTAGAGTAGGGTTAGGTTTTCAGTTAGGAGGAAAAGTAGGACTACAGTTACAACTATGGCTATGATTGGTGCTCATGTTATGGTTAACATTAGGGAGACCTCAATGGTTATACAGATAGGATAACATTAGAACTAGGGCAATAGTTAGTAAAAGGATTTAGAGCTATGATTAGTGTTAGGGCTAGGACTGCAGTTGGTTGAAACTCAGTGTGAGGGTTCAGGTTAGAGCTAAGTTTAATGTCAGGGGAAGTGTCAGGTTTAGGACAGGAAGAGGGCCATGATCTAAGACTTATTTGGTATTATGGTTAGAGCTTTAATTCAAGGTAAACCCATCTTTAGGATTAGGGCAGGGCTAAAGTTTGCATCAGGGCATAATTATTAGGGTTAGATTTAGAATTTGAGCTTTGGATAGTGCTGGGGTCAGAGATACAGTAGGATTCATTATAGGATTAAGGTTAGAACTTGGGCCAGGGGTAGGACTCGACTTCGAATCAGGGCTAGATTTAGAATTGGGAATTAGTTTAGGGTTAACGCTAGGGTTATGGTTAGTGCTCACATTAGGGCTAGATGAGAGTTAAGATTTGGTTGTCATTAATCCTAAACCAAAATTATAATAATCTCAAGAAATAACCCAAGCTCTATCTCAAACCCCAGCCTTAAACTTGACCCTAACCCTCAATCTCCTTCCACACCTACCTCTAAACCTAGAACCAACCTTAGCATTATTCCTAAGCCTAACCCTGACTGTAATGCTAACTCAGTCTCTTGACTTTTACAGCTGTAATCATCAGCCACGCTGTAGGCAGAATCCTAACACTGAAGTTGACCCTTGTCAAAAATTCAATCTGAACTTGCCCTAATTCATTTTTTACATAATTTCTTTCTTTACATTTCAAAGTCAGATATACAGAAAGCAGGAGAGACAGAGAGGAAAAGTTTCCATCTCATGATTCACTCCCCAAGCAGCCATAACTGCCATAGCCATAGCAATCTGAAGCCAGGAGCACAGAGCCTCTCACAGGTCTTCCACATGGGTGCAGGAACCCAAAGCTTTGGGCCATACCAGATTGCTTTCCCAGAACACAATCACGGTGCTGATGGGAAGTGGCCCTTCTGCAATTAGAACTGGCACCAAATGTGATCTCGGCACATGGAAGGCAAGAACTTTTACTGCTAGGCTATTGTGCCAGACCCAGCATAATTCTTACTCAGCTACTAACAAGAACCCTAACTCTTGCTATGACCATGATCCTAATCTTACTAAGTATGAATCAAGTCTTAATCGTAACACTAATCCTGGAATAACTCTACTCTTACTCCGAATCTCGCTCCAGCACTAATATTAACATAATTCAAACCCAGGCATTAACCTAACCCTACACCTAGACATAGCCCTTACCCAGACCCCATCTAATAGCCTAGCACTAATACTAATTACACCCTACAGCACACCCTAAGCCAGAAATGATGATTATCCCTAATCCTTGCCATCATGCTAACCCTAATTCCGACACTAGCTCTAGCTCTAGGCCCAATCATACATGTTATTCTAATCCTAAACTAGGCATAATGCATAGCCCTCACCCTGACTCCAACCCTGACACAGATGTAGACATAACTAAGCCTATCATTAATACTGAACCTTACCCTAGCTGTATTTCTAAACCTAACCCTAATGCTAACCCGAATCTTTACCCGAATGCTAAGCCAAATCAATGCCCTAATTATAACACAAAACCTAAATCCAAATGTAGCCAAACCTTAATCATAAACCTAACACTAGATTGTGTCCTAACCTTAACCCTAGCAGAACTTTAGCGCTAGCATTAGCCCTCCCCAGTATTAACTCTAGCTCTAAGCTCTAAGCAGAGTAATCCTACCATGGACTCTAACCTAACCATCAAACTAAACACAAAACAGCATCTTAACCCTAAATGTAGCCAAGCTTTAATCCTCACATTCATTGTAACCCTAACTGTATTCTAAAGCCACATAGTCCTTACACCAATCCTAACAATAACCTTCAATCCAACACTAATGAAAACTAACTATGAACCAGAAATACAGCAAGACTCTGTATCTGCCACTAATCCAAACATTAATCTATCCCCCCAAAAAAATCCTAATGCGAATCCTGCTTAATGCAACATACAAAACATAGGGTCTGTACCTAATTCTATTTGTAAGTTTACCCAAAACCCTAACCACTGGGCTAACAATAAGTCATATCTCAATCCTAAAAGTTATGTCACTACTAAACCTAACCTTTAGCATTAGTTCTAACCCTAACCCTAATTACATCTAAACTTATTCCTAGATCTATTCCTAATAACTTACATAGGCCTAATATAACCTTGGAAAGAAAATCAGTCCTAACCTTAAATCTAGGCTTTGACATAAACACTATCATATCTCTAGATAAAATTATAACCCTGATTCTAACCCTACACCTAACCACAACATCGAACCTCACCTGGTCCTTGGACTGACCCCTTTTGCACTATGGGGACCCAGTTGCATGACACTGGACTGCACTAGAGAAAATTCACTGAGAGTCATGACAGGAAATGTCATGTAATGTCTGCCTATGGAAATCAGCTTGACTTGGCTCTTCTACAATCCAAATGCTTTTCCACACACTACATTTAATGGGGAGCTAGGATCCGTTGGGCTCATCGGAGAGGCACAAGCATTCTGACTGACAGAAAAGTGAAATGCTTTCACACTACCAGTGCTGAAAAGGCAACAGGCTTCACTACATTTTCAACAGATTTCCAAACTCACACTCAAGGGAAACCCAACCAGCTCTGCTGGCTTCCATGGAGCCTGAAAATCCTCATTTCCAGGGCCTGTGGGGAAGAAAGACCAGAGAAAGCAGATCTTGAGCCACTCACCCATTTTTCTCCACCATGCAGAGGAGGCTGTCCCCATGGCTCTTCTAGAATGCTGAGGCTACAGGATTCTGGGCTGCTATGACCAGGCAGCTGCTGATTGGACAGCTTATAGGGCCACACAGTCCTGTGAGGTCTTAGAGATGCAGCCAATCAGAATGCTCCCTGTCATCAGAACAGCCACAGAAGTTATGTGAGTGAAGCAAGAGTGATGGCCGAGCCTGTGCTGGGCAGCATCAGGCTGGACTGCAACACCCATTGGTTCCAGTGGAAGTCGGGACTGAAAACAGAACCAACCCAAGAACTGCAACAACCAGCTGAGCGGGCTGATGGGCTGTGCCGGGCCCTGCACTTGCTAGTACATTCAAGAAACTGGACTGGGAATACCTCACACAAAATTTCTTTGGAGACCTCCCCAATCAAAATGGTGGACTCAGAATCCTAACCAAGAAAAGACAGAAGACAGAACAAGTCAATCACCCACCTCAGCCATGTATTGGCAGTGAAAACCTGGGCACACGCAGACTCGGAGATGGACTGTGTCAATCAGTGTATGCTTCAAAGACCTCATCGTACTTGCAGTTGCAAGATTGGCAGCAATTCATGACTGTTGAACTCTCTAAACCACTTGAGAAAAAACAAACAAACAAAACACCCACTTGAGCAGGACCCTCTGAGCATGCCCCACATCAGGGACCTGGGGTCCGGTGGAGACTGGGTGCGACTTCTCCCTTTATCTCCCTCCCCATTTACCCCCACATACAGTCAAAGAAGAGAATGTGGAAATAATAGCCTTACCCACTGTCCTGTCGCCCTTGAACCTTTTCACTCTAATGAACTATGTCAAGATTGTCAAAAATAGAATTAAACAAAGCCCAAAGGAGTTTTGGTTAGCTTTAGGAGTTTGATTTGTGTTTGAGCTAGGGATGCACTTAGTACTAGTAGTAGAAATCAGGTCATCATTTGGTCTAGGGGTATGATCAGGTAAAGTCTAGGGCTGGGCTTAGAGTTACAGAAAGGGCTGGCCTCAGGGAAGATTTGTTTCAGGAACTCGGCTGGTTCAGGATGAAGGGAATCTTTAGTGTTGTGTTTGGGTCTGGTGTGACACTTGGAGCTATGACTCTGCTTGGCATTATGTTGAGCTTGAACGTTCATATTTAGATGATGAGTTACATTGTTTTAAAAATCTTGGGATTATGATTGGTGTAGGACTATGGTTAGGGTGAGCAGTAGAGATGGACAAGGATTAAGGTTAGTGTTTGGCACAGGGTTAAGTCAAAGCATAGATCTATGATAAGTATTAATGTTGGGGTTAAGATTAGAATTAGGGCTAGTTTTATAGTAAAAGTTAAGACTAGCGTTAGGATTATGGCTAGAGATTTGATTGGCATTAGGGTTAGCATTACAGTTAAGGTTAAGGAAATCTGCAGTGTTAGGAATGGGCTAGTGTCAAAGTTTGGGTGAGTGCTACATTGTCACTAGGTTGAAGACTGGTGTTAGCATTCGGCCTAGGGTGAAGGCAAGTGCTAAGGTTGAAGTTAAGGTTAGAACTAGAGGGCTCGGAAGCATGGACTAGTGGCTAAAGTCCTCGCCTTGAATGCACTCGGGATCCCACATGGGTGCCAGTTCCAATCCCAGCAGCTCCACTTCCCATCCAGCTCCCAGCTTGTGGCCTGGGAAAGCAGTCAAGGATGGCCCAAAGCCTTGAGACCCTGCACCCATGTGGGAGACCCAAAAGAGGTTCCTGGCTCCCGGCTTTGGATCAGCACAGCACCGGCCGTTGTGGCTCACTTGGGGAGTGGATCATGGGACGGAAGATGTTCATGTCTGTCTCTCCTCCTCCTCTCTGTATGTCTGACTTTATAATGAAAAAAAAAAAGAACTAGAGTTAGGAGTAGAGTGATAATGGATATTAGTTTTAGGGTTAAGGTTAGTGTTAGTATTACGGCTATGACTTGATGTTACTCTTAGGGTAGAGTAGGGTTAGGTTTTCAGTTAGGAGGAAAAGTAGGACTACAGTTACAACTATGGCTATGATTGGTGCTCATGTTATGGTTAACATTAGGGAGACCTCAATGGTTATACAGATAGGATAACATTAGAACTAGGGCAATAGTTAGTAAAAGGATTTAGAGCTATGATTAGTGTTAGGGCTAGGACTGCAGTTGGTTGAAACTCAGTGTGAGGGTTCAGGTTAGAGCTAAGTTTAATGTCAGGGGAAGTGTCAGGTTTAGGACAGGAAGAGGGCCATGATCTAAGACTTATTTGGTATTATGGTTAGAGCTTTAATTCAAGGTAAACCCATCTTTAGGATTAGGGCAGGGCTAAAGTTTGCATCAGGGCATAATTATTAGGGTTAGATTTAGAATTTGAGCTTTGGATAGTGCTGGGGTCAGAGATACAGTAGGATTCATTATAGGATTAAGGTTAGAACTTGGGCCAGGGGTAGGACTCGACTTCGAATCAGGGCTAGATTTAGAATTGGGAATTAGTTTAGGGTTAACGCTAGGGTTATGGTTAGTGCTCACATTAGGGCTAGATGAGAGTTAAGATTTGGTTGTCATTAATCCTAAACCAAAATTATAATAATCTCAAGAAATAACCCAAGCTCTATCTCAAACCCCAGCCTTAAACTTGACCCTAACCCTCAATCTCCTTCCACACCTACCTCTAAACCTAGAACCAACCTTAGCATTATTCCTAAGCCTAACCCTGACTGTAATGCTAACTCAGTCTCTTGACTTTTACAGCTGTAATCATCAGCCACGCTGTAGGCAGAATCCTAACACTGAAGTTGACCCTTGTCAAAAATTCAATCTGAACTTGCCCTAATTCATTTTTTACATAATTTCTTTCTTTACATTTCAAAGTCAGATATACAGAAAGCAGGAGAGACAGAGAGGAAAAGTTTCCATCTCATGATTCACTCCCCAAGCAGCCATAACTGCCATAGCCATAGCAATCTGAAGCCAGGAGCACAGAGCCTCTCACAGGTCTTCCACATGGGTGCAGGAACCCAAAGCTTTGGGCCATACCAGATTGCTTTCCCAGAACACAATCACGGTGCTGATGGGAAGTGGCCCTTCTGCAATTAGAACTGGCACCAAATGTGATCTCGGCACATGGAAGGCAAGAACTTTTACTGCTAGGCTATTGTGCCAGACCCAGCATAATTCTTACTCAGCTACTAACAAGAACCCTAACTCTTGCTATGACCATGATCCTAATCTTACTAAGTATGAATCAAGTCTTAATCGTAACACTAATCCTGGAATAACTCTACTCTTACTCCGAATCTCGCTCCAGCACTAATATTAACATAATTCAAACCCAGGCATTAACCTAACCCTACACCTAGACATAGCCCTTACCCAGACCCCATCTAATAGCCTAGCACTAATACTAATTACACCCTACAGCACACCCTAAGCCAGAAATGATGATTATCCCTAATCCTTGCCATCATGCTAACCCTAATTCCGACACTAGCTCTAGCTCTAGGCCCAATCATACATGTTATTCTAATCCTAAACTAGGCATAATGCATAGCCCTCACCCTGACTCCAACCCTGACACAGATGTAGACATAACTAAGCCTATCATTAATACTGAACCTTACCCTAGCTGTATTTCTAAACCTAACCCTAATGCTAACCCGAATCTTTACCCGAATGCTAAGCCAAATCAATGCCCTAATTATAACACAAAACCTAAATCCAAATGTAGCCAAACCTTAATCATAAACCTAACACTAGATTGTGTCCTAACCTTAACCCTAGCAGAACTTTAGCGCTAGCATTAGCCCTCCCCAGTATTAACTCTAGCTCTAAGCTCTAAGCAGAGTAATCCTACCATGGACTCTAACCTAACCATCAAACTAAACACAAAACAGCATCTTAACCCTAAATGTAGCCAAGCTTTAATCCTCACATTCATTGTAACCCTAACTGTATTCTAAAGCCACATAGTCCTTACACCAATCCTAACAATAACCTTCAATCCAACACTAATGAAAACTAACTATGAACCAGAAATACAGCAAGACTCTGTATCTGCCACTAATCCAAACATTAATCTATCCCCCCAAAAAAATCCTAATGCGAATCCTGCTTAATGCAACATACAAAACATAGGGTCTGTACCTAATTCTATTTGTAAGTTTACCCAAAACCCTAACCACTGGGCTAACAATAAGTCATATCTCAATCCTAAAAGTTATGTCACTACTAAACCTAACCTTTAGCATTAGTTCTAACCCTAACCCTAATTACATCTAAACTTATTCCTAGATCTATTCCTAATAACTTACATAGGCCTAATATAACCTTGGAAAGAAAATCAGTCCTAACCTTAAATCTAGGCTTTGACATAAACACTATCATATCTCTAGATAAAATTATAACCCTGATTCTAACCCTACACCTAACCACAACATCGAACCTCACCTGGTCCTTGGACTGACCCCTTTTGCACTATGGGGACCCAGTTGCATGACACTGGACTGCACTAGAGAAAATTCACTGAGAGTCATGACAGGAAATGTCATGTAATGTCTGCCTATGGAAATCAGCTTGACTTGGCTCTTCTACAATCCAAATGCTTTTCCACACACTACATTTAATGGGGAGCTAGGATCCGTTGGGCTCATCAGAGAGGCACAAGCATTCTGACTGACAGAAAAGTGAAATGCTTTCACACTACCAGTGCTGAAAAGGCCCCAGGCTTCACTACATTTTCAGCGGATTTCCAAACTCACACTCAAGGGAAACCCAACCACACACACTCACGCTCTGCTGGCTTCCATGGAGCCTGAAAATCCTCATTTCCAGGGCCTGTGGGGAAGAAAGACCAGAGAAAGCAGATCTTGAGCCACTCACCCATTTTTCTCCACCATGCAGAGGAGGCTGTCCCCATGGCTCTTCTAGAATGCTGAGGCTACAGGATTCTGGGCTGCTATGACCAGGCAGCTGCTGATTGGACAGCTTATAGGGCCACACAGTCCTGTGAGGTCTTAGAGATGCAGCCAATCAGAATGCTCCCTGTCATCAGAACAGCCACAGAAGTTATGTGAGTGAAGCAAGAGTGATGGCCGAGCCTGTGCTGGGCAGCATCAGGCTGGACTGCAACACCCATTGGTTCCAGTGGAAGTCGGGACTGAAAACAGAACCAACCCAAGAACTGCAACAACCAGCTGAGCGGGCTGATGGGCTGTGCCGGGCCCTGCACTTGCTAGTACATTCAAGAAACTGGACTGGGAATACCTCACACAAAATTTCTTTGGAGACCTCCCCAATCAAAATGGTGGACTCAGAATCCTAACCAAGAAAAGACAGAAGACAGAACAAGTCAATCACCCACCTCAGCCATGTATTGGCAGTGAAAACCTGGGCACACGCAGACTCGGAGATGGACTGTGTCAATCAGTGTATGCTTCAAAGACCTCATCGTACTTGCAGTTGCAAGATTGGCAGCAATTCATGACTGTTGAACTCTCTAAACCACTTGAGAAAAAACAAACAAACAAAACACCCACTTGAGCAGGACCCTCTGAGCATGCCCCACATCAGGGACCTGGGGTCCGGTGGAGACTGGGTGCGACTTCTCCCTTTATCTCCCTCCCCATTTACCCCCACATACAGTCAAAGAAGAGAATGTGGAAATAATAGCCTTACCCACTGTCCTGTCGCCCTTGAACCTTTTCACTCTAATGAACTATGTCAAGATTGTCAAAAATAGAATTAAACAAAGCCCAAAGGAGTTTTGGTTAGCTTTAGGAGTTTGATTTGTGTTTGAGCTAGGGATGCACTTAGTACTAGTAGTAGAAATCAGGTCATCATTTGGTCTAGGGGTATGATCAGGTAAAGTCTAGGGCTTGGCTTAGAGTTACAGAAAGGGCTGGCCTCAGGGAAGATTTGTTTCAGGAACTCGGCTGGTTCAGGATGAAGGGAATCTTTAGTGTTGTGTTTGGGTCTGGTGTGACACTTGGAGCTATGACTCTGCTTGGCATTATGTTGAGCTTGAACGTTCATATTTAGATGATGAGTTACATTGTTTTAAAAATCTTGGGATTATGATTGGTGTAGGACTATGGTTAGGGTGAGCAGTAGAGATGGACAAGGATTAAGGTTAGTGTTTGGCACAGGGTTAAGTCAAAGCATAGATCTATGATAAGTATTAATGTTGGGGTTAAGATTAGAATTAGGGCTAGTTTTATAGTAAAAGTTAAGACTAGCGTTAGGATTATGGCTAGAGATTTGATTGGCATTAGGGTTAGCATTAGAGTTAAGGTTAAGGAAATCTGCAGTGTTAGGAATGGGCTAGTATCAAAGTTTGGGTGAGTGCTATATTGTCACTAGGTTGAAGACTGGTGTTAGCATTCGGCCTAGGGTGAAGGCAAGTGCTAAGGTTGAAGTTAAGGTTAGAACTAGAGGGCTCGGAAGCATGGACTAGTGGCTAAAGTCCTCGCCTTGAATGCACTCGGGATCCCACATGGGTGCCAGTTCCAATCCCGGCAGCTCCACTTCCCATCCAGCTCCCAGCTTGTGGCCTGGGAAAGCAGTCAAGGATGGCCCAAAGCCTTGAGACCCTGCACCCATGTGGGAGACCCGAAAGAGGTTCCTGGCTCCCGGCTTTGGATCAGCACAGCACCGGCCGTTGTGGCTCACTTGGGGAGTGGATCATGGGACGGAAGATGTTCATGTCTGTCTGTCCTCCTCCTCTCTGTATGTCTGACTTTGTAATGAAAAAAAAAAAAGAACTAGAGTTAGGAGTAGAGTGATAATGGATATTAGTTTTAGGGTTAAGGTTAGTGTTAGTATTACGGCTATGACTTGATGTTACTCTTAGGGTAGAGTAGGGTTAGGTTTTCAGTTAGGAGGAAAAGTAGGACTACAGTTACAACTATGGCTATGATTGGTGCTCATGTTATGGTTAACATTAGGGAGATCTCAATGGTTATACAGATAGGATAACATTAGAACTAGGGCAATAGTTAGTAAAAGGATTTAGAGCTATGATTAGTGTTAGGGCTAGGACTGCAGTTGGTTGAAACTCAGTGTGAGGGTTCAGGTTAGAGCTAAGTTTAATGTCAGGGGAAGTGTCAGATTTAGGACAGGAAGAGGGCCATGATCTAAGACTTATTTGGTATTATGGTTAGAGCTTTAATTCAAGGTAAACCCATCTTTAGGATTAGGGCAGGGCTAAAGTTTGCATCAGGGCATAATTATTAGGGTTAGATTTAGAATTTGAGCTTTGGATAGTGCTGGGGTCAGAGATACAGTAGGATTCATTATAGGATTAAGGTTAGAACTTGGGCGAGGGGTAGGACTCGACTTCAAATCAGGGCTAGATTTAGAATTGGGAATTAGTTTAGGGTTAACGCTAGGGTTATGGTTAGTGCTCACATTAGGGCTAGATGAGAGTTAAGATTTGGTTGTCATTAATCCTAAACCAAAATTATAATAATCTCAAGAAATAACCCAAGTTCTATCTCAAACCCCAGCCTTAAACTTGACCCTAACCCTCAATCTCCTTCCACACCTACCTCTAAACCTAGAACCAACCTTAGCATTATTCCTAAGCCTAACCCTGACTGTAATGCTAACTCAGTCTCTTGACTTTTACAGCTGTAATCATCAGCCACGCTATAGGCAGAATCCTAACACTGAAGTTGACCCTTGTCAAAAATTCAATCTGAACTTGCCCTAATTCATTTTTTATATAATTCCTTTCTTTACATTTCAAAGTCAGATATACAGAAAGCAGGAGAGACAGAGAGGAAAAGTTTCCATCTCATGATTCACTCCCCAAGCAGCCATAACTGCCATAGCCATAGCAATCTGAAGCCAGGAGCACAGAGCCTCTCACAGGTCTTCCACATGGGTGCAGGAACCCAAAGCTTTGGGCCATACCAGATTGCTTTCCCAGAACACAATCACGGTGCTGATGGGAAGTGGCCCTTCTGCAATTAGAACTGGCACCAAATGTGATCTCGGCACATGGAAGGCAAGAACTTTTACTGCTAGGCTATTGTGCCAGACCCAGCATAATTCTTACTCAGCTACTAACAAGAACCCTAACTCTTGCTATGACCATGATCCTAATCTTACTAAGTATGAATCAAGTCTTAATCATAACACTAATCCTGGAATAACTCTACTCTTACTCCGAATCTCGCTCCAGCACTAATATTAACATAATTCAAACCCAGGCATTAACCTAACCCTACACCTAGACATAGCCCTTACCCAGACCCCATCTAAGAGCCTAGCACTAATACTAATTACACCCTACAGCACACCCTAAGCCAGAAATGATGATTATCCCTAATCCTTGCCATCATTCTAACCCTAATTCCGACACTAGCTCTAGCTCTAGGCCCAATCATACATGTTATTCTAACCCTAAACTAGGCATAATGCATAGCCCTCACCCTGACTCCAACCCTGACACAGATGTAGACATAACTAAGCCTATCATTAATACTGAACCTTACCCTAGCTGTATTTCTAAACCTAACCCTAATGCTAACCCGAATCTTTACCCGAATGCTAAGCCAAATCAATGCCCTAATTATAACACAAAACCTAAATCCAAATGTAGCCAAACCTTAATCATAAACCTAACACTAGATTGTGTCCTAACCTTAACCCTAGCAGAACTTTAGCGCTAGCATTAGCCCTCCCCAGTATTAACTCTAGCTCTAAGCTCTAAGCAGAGTAATCCTACCATGGACTCTAACCTAACCATCAAACTAAACACAAAACAGCATCTTAACCCTAAATATAGCCAAGCTTTAATCCTCACATTCATTGTAACCCTAACTGTATTCTAAAGCCACATAGTCCTTACACCAATCCTAACAATAACCTTCAATCCAACACTAATGAAAACTAACTATGAACCAGAAATACAGCAAGACTCTGTATCTGCCACTAATCCAAACATTAATCTATCCCCCCCAAAAAATCCTAATGCGAATCCTGCTTAATGCAACATACAAAACATAGCGTCTGTACCTAATTCTATTTGTAAGTTTACCCAAAACCCTAACCACTGGGCTAACAATAAGTCATATCTCAATCCTAAAAGTTATGTCACTACTAAACCTAACCTTTAGCATTAGTTCTAACCCTAACCCTAATTACATCTAAACTTATTCCTAGATCTATTCCTAATAACTTACATAGGCCTAATATAACCTTGGAAAGAAAATCAGTCCTAACCTTAAATCTAGGCTTTGACATAAACACTATCATATCTCTAGATAAAATTATAACCCTGATTCTAACCCTACACCTAACCACAACATCGAACCTCACCTGGTCCTTGGACTGACCCCTTTTGCACTATGGGGACCCAGTTGCATGACACTGGACTGCACTAGAGAAAATTCACTGAGAGTCATGACAGGAAATGTCATGTAATGTCTGCCTATGGAAATCAGCTTGACTTGGCTCTTCTACAATCCAAATGCTTTTCCACACACTACATTTAATGGGGAGCTAGGATCCGTTGGGCTCATCGGAGAGGCACAAGCATTCTGACTGACAGAAAAGTGAAATGCTTTCACACTACCAGTGCTGAAAAGGCAACAGGCTTCACTACATTTTCAACAGATTTCCAAACTCACACTCAAGGGAAACCCAACCAGCTCTGCTGGCTTCCATGGAGCCTGAAAATCCTCATTTCCAGGGCCTGTGGGGAAGAAAGACCAGAGAAAGCAGATCTTGAGCCACTCACCCATTTTTCTCCACCATGCAGAGGAGGCTGTCCCCATGGCTCTTCTAGAATGCTGAGGCTACAGGATTCTGGGCTGCTATGACCAGGCAGCTGCTGATTGGACAGCTTATAGGGCCACACAGTCCTGTGAGGTCTTAGAGATGCAGCCAATCAGAATGCTCCCTGTCATCAGAACAGCCACAGAAGTTATGTGAGTGAAGCAAGAGTGATGGCCGAGCCTGTGCTGGGCAGCATCAGGCTGGACTGCAACACCCATTGGTTCCAGTGGAAGTCGGGACTGAAAACAGAACCAACCCAAGAACTGCAACAACCAGCTGAGCGGGCTGATGGGCTGTGCCGGGCCCTGCACTTGCTAGTACATTCAAGAAACTGGACTGGGAATACCTCACACAAAATTTCTTTGGAGACCTCCCCAATCAAAATGGTGGACTCAGAATCCTAACCAAGAAAAGACAGAAGACAGAACAAGTCAATCACCCACCTCAGCCATGTATTGGCAGTGAAAACCTGGGCACACGCAGACTCGGAGATGGACTGTGTCAATCAGTGTATGCTTCAAAGACCTCATCGTACTTGCAGTTGCAAGATTGGCAGCAATTCATGACTGTTGAACTCTCTAAACCACTTGAGAAAAAACAAACAAACAAAACACCCACTTGAGCAGGACCCTCTGAGCATGCCCCACATCAGGGACCTGGGGTCCGGTGGAGACTGGGTGCGACTTCTCCCTTTATCTCCCTCCCCATTTACCCCCACATACAGTCAAAGAAGAGAATGTGGAAATAATAGCCTTACCCACTGTCCTGTCGCCCTTGAACCTTTTCACTCTAATGAACTATGTCAAGATTGTCAAAAATAGAATTAAACAAAGCCCAAAGGAGTTTTGGTTAGCTTTAGGAGTTTGATTTGTGTTTGAGCTAGGGATGCACTTAGTACTAGTAGTAGAAATCAGGTCATCATTTGGTCTAGGGGTATGATCAGGTAAAGTCTAGGGCTTGGCTTAGAGTTACAGAAAGGGCTGGCCTCAGGGAAGATTTGTTTCAGGAACTCGGCTGGTTCAGGATGAAGGGAATCTTTAGTGTTGTGTTTGGGTCTGGTGTGACACTTGGAGCTATGACTCTGCTTGGCATTATGTTGAGCTTGAACGTTCATATTTAGATGATGAGTTACATTGTTTTAAAAATCTTGGGATTATGATTGGTGTAGGACTATGGTTAGGGTGAGCAGTAGAGATGGACAAGGATTAAGGTTAGTGTTTGGCACAGGGTTAAGTCAAAGCATAGATCTATGATAAGTATTAATGTTGGGGTTAAGATTAGAATTAGGGCTAGTTTTATAGTAAAAGTTAAGACTAGCGTTAGGATTATGGCTAGAGATTTGATTGGCATTAGGGTTAGCATTAGAGTTAAGGTTAAGGAAATCTGCAGTGTTAGGAATGGGCTAGTATCAAAGTTTGGGTGAGTGCTATATTGTCACTAGGTTGAAGACTGGTGTTAGCATTCGGCCTAGGGTGAAGGCAAGTGCTAAGGTTGAAGTTAAGGTTAGAACTAGAGGGCTCGGAAGCATGGACTAGTGGCTAAAGTCCTCGCCTTGAATGCACTCGGGATCCCACATGGGTGCCAGTTCCAATCCCGGCAGCTCCACTTCCCATCCAGCTCCCAGCTTGTGGCCTGGGAAAGCAGTCAAGGATGGCCCAAAGCCTTGAGACCCTGCACCCATGTGGGAGACCCGAAAGAGGTTCCTGGCTCCCGGCTTTGGATCAGCACAGCACCGGCCGTTGTGGCTCACTTGGGGAGTGGATCATGGGACGGAAGATGTTCATGTCTGTCTGTCCTCCTCCTCTCTGTATGTCTGACTTTGTAATGAAAAAAAAAAAAGAACTAGAGTTAGGAGTAGAGTGATAATGGATATTAGTTTTAGGGTTAAGGTTAGTGTTAGTATTACGGCTATGACTTGATGTTACTCTTAGGGTAGAGTAGGGTTAGGTTTTCAGTTAGGAGGAAAAGTAGGACTACAGTTACAACTATGGCTATGATTGGTGCTCATGTTATGGTTAACATTAGGGAGATCTCAATGGTTATACAGATAGGATAACATTAGAACTAGGGCAATAGTTAGTAAAAGGATTTAGAGCTATGATTAGTGTTAGGGCTAGGACTGCAGTTGGTTGAAACTCAGTGTGAGGGTTCAGGTTAGAGCTAAGTTTAATGTCAGGGGAAGTGTCAGATTTAGGACAGGAAGAGGGCCATGATCTAAGACTTATTTGGTATTATGGTTAGAGCTTTAATTCAAGGTAAACCCATCTTTAGGATTAGGGCAGGGCTAAAGTTTGCATCAGGGCATAATTATTAGGGTTAGATTTAGAATTTGAGCTTTGGATAGTGCTGGGGTCAGAGATACAGTAGGATTCATTATAGGATTAAGGTTAGAACTTGGGCGAGGGGTAGGACTCGACTTCAAATCAGGGCTAGATTTAGAATTGGGAATTAGTTTAGGGTTAACGCTAGGGTTATGGTTAGTGCTCACATTAGGGCTAGATGAGAGTTAAGATTTGGTTGTCATTAATCCTAAACCAAAATTATAATAATCTCAAGAAATAACCCAAGTTCTATCTCAAACCCCAGCCTTAAACTTGACCCTAACCCTCAATCTCCTTCCACACCTACCTCTAAACCTAGAACCAACCTTAGCATTATTCCTAAGCCTAACCCTGACTGTAATGCTAACTCAGTCTCTTGACTTTTACAGCTGTAATCATCAGCCACGCTATAGGCAGAATCCTAACACTGAAGTTGACCCTTGTCAAAAATTCAATCTGAACTTGCCCTAATTCATTTTTTATATAATTCCTTTCTTTACATTTCAAAGTCAGATATACAGAAAGCAGGAGAGACAGAGAGGAAAAGTTTCCATCTCATGATTCACTCCCCAAGCAGCCATAACTGCCATAGCCATAGCAATCTGAAGCCAGGAGCACAGAGCCTCTCACAGGTCTTCCACATGGGTGCAGGAACCCAAAGCTTTGGGCCATACCAGATTGCTTTCCCAGAACACAATCACGGTGCTGATGGGAAGTGGCCCTTCTGCAATTAGAACTGGCACCAAATGTGATCTCGGCACATGGAAGGCAAGAACTTTTACTGCTAGGCTATTGTGCCAGACCCAGCATAATTCTTACTCAGCTACTAACAAGAACCCTAACTCTTGCTATGACCATGATCCTAATCTTACTAAGTATGAATCAAGTCTTAATCATAACACTAATCCTGGAATAACTCTACTCTTACTCCGAATCTCGCTCCAGCACTAATATTAACATAATTCAAACCCAGGCATTAACCTAACCCTACACCTAGACATAGCCCTTACCCAGACCCCATCTAAGAGCCTAGCACTAATACTAATTACACCCTACAGCACACCCTAAGCCAGAAATGATGATTATCCCTAATCCTTGCCATCATTCTAACCCTAATTCCGACACTAGCTCTAGCTCTAGGCCCAATCATACATGTTATTCTAACCCTAAACTAGGCATAATGCATAGCCCTCACCCTGACTCCAACCCTGACACAGATGTAGACATAACTAAGCCTATCATTAATACTGAACCTTACCCTAGCTGTATTTCTAAACCTAACCCTAATGCTAACCCGAATCTTTACCCGAATGCTAAGCCAAATCAATGCCCTAATTATAACACAAAACCTAAATCCAAATGTAGCCAAACCTTAATCATAAACCTAACACTAGATTGTGTCCTAACCTTAACCCTAGCAGAACTTTAGCGCTAGCATTAGCCCTCCCCAGTATTAACTCTAGCTCTAAGCTCTAAGCAGAGTAATCCTACCATGGACTCTAACCTAACCATCAAACTAAACACAAAACAGCATCTTAACCCTAAATATAGCCAAGCTTTAATCCTCACATTCATTGTAACCCTAACTGTATTCTAAAGCCACATAGTCCTTACACCAATCCTAACAATAACCTTCAATCCAACACTAATGAAAACTAACTATGAACCAGAAATACAGCAAGACTCTGTATCTGCCACTAATCCAAACATTAATCTATCCCCCCCAAAAAATCCTAATGCGAATCCTGCTTAATGCAACATACAAAACATAGCGTCTGTACCTAATTCTATTTGTAAGTTTACCCAAAACCCTAACCACTGGGCTAACAATAAGTCATATCTCAATCCTAAAAGTTATGTCACTACTAAACCTAACCTTTAGCATTAGTTCTAACCCTAACCCTAATTACATCTAAACTTATTCCTAGATCTATTCCTAATAACTTACATAGGCCTAATATAACCTTGGAAAGAAAATCAGTCCTAACCTTAAATCTAGGCTTTGACATAAACACTATCATATCTCTAGATAAAATTATAACCCTGATTCTAACCCTACACCTAACCACAACATCGAACCTCACCTGGTCCTTGGACTGACCCCTTTTGCACTATGGGGACCCAGTTGCATGACACTGGACTGCACTAGAGAAAATTCACTGAGAGTCATGACAGGAAATGTCATGTAATGTCTGCCTATGGAAATCAGCTTGACTTGGCTCTTCTACAATCCAAATGCTTTTCCACACACTACATTTAATGGGGAGCTAGGATCCGTTGGGCTCATCGGAGAGGCACAAGCATTCTGACTGACAGAAAAGTGAAATGCTTTCACACTACCAGTGCTGAAAAGGCAACAGGCTTCACTACATTTTCAACAGATTTCCAAACTCACACTCAAGGGAAACCCAACCAGCTCTGCTGGCTTCCATGGAGCCTGAAAATCCTCATTTCCAGGGCCTGTGGGGAAGAAAGACCAGAGAAAGCAGATCTTGAGCCACTCACCCATTTTTCTCCACCATGCAGAGGAGGCTGTCCCCATGGCTCTTCTAGAATGCTGAGGCTACAGGATTCTGGGCTGCTATGACCAGGCAGCTGCTGATTGGACAGCTTATAGGGCCACACAGTCCTGTGAGGTCTTAGAGATGCAGCCAATCAGAATGCTCCCTGTCATCAGAACAGCCACAGAAGTTATGTGAGTGAAGCAAGAGTGATGGCCGAGCCTGTGCTGGGCAGCATCAGGCTGGACTGCAACACCCATTGGTTCCAGTGGAAGTCGGGACTGAAAACAGAACCAACCCAAGAACTGCAACAACCAGCTGAGCGGGCTGATGGGCTGTGCCGGGCCCTGCACTTGCTAGTACATTCAAGAAACTGGACTGGGAATACCTCACACAAAATTTCTTTGGACACCTCCCCAATCAAAATGGTGGACTCAGAATCCTAACCAAGAAAAGACAGAAGACAGAACAAGTCAATCACCCACCTCAGCCATGTATTGGCAGTGAAAACCTGGGCACACGCAGACTCGGAGATGGACTGTGTCAATCAGTGTATGCTTCAAAGACCTCATCGTACTTGCAGTTGCAAGATTGGCAGCAATTCATGACTGTTGAACTCTCTAAACCACTTGAGAAAAAACAAACAAACAAAACACCCACTTGAGCAGGACCCTCTGAGCATGCCCCACATCAGGGACCTGGGGTCCGGTGGAGACTGGGTGCGACTTCTCCCTTTATCTCCCTCCCCATTTACCCCCACATACAGTCAAAGAAGAGAATGTGGAAATAATAGCCTTACCCACTGTCCTGTCGCCCTTGAACCTTTTCACTCTAATGAACTATGTCAAGATTGTCAAAAATAGAATTAAACAAAGCCCAAAGGAGTTTTGGTTAGCTTTAGGAGCTTGATTTGTGTTTGAGCTAGGGATGCACTTAGTACTAGTAGTAGAAATCAGGTCATCATTTGGCCTAGGGGTATGATCAGGTAAAGTCTAGGGCTTGGCTTAGAGTTACAGAAAGGGCTGGCCTCAGGGAAGATTTGTTTCAGGAACTCGGCTGGTTCAGGATGAAGGGAATCTTTAGTGTTGTGTTTGGGTCTGGTGTGACACTTGGAGCTATGACTCTGGCATTATGTTGAGCTTGAACGTTCATATTTAGATGATGAGTTACATTGTTTTAAAAATCTTGGGATTATGATTGGTGTAGGACTATGGTTAGGGTGAGCAGTAGAGATGGACAAGGATTAAGGTTAGTGTTTGGCACAGGGTTAAGTCAAAGCATAGATCTATGATAAGTATTAATGTTGGGGTTAAGATTAGAATTAGGGCTAGTTTTATAGTAAAAGTTAAGACTAGCGTTAGGATTATGGCTAGAGATTTGATTGGCATTAGGGTTAGCATTACAGTTAAGGTTAAGGAAATCTGCAGTGTTAGGAATGGGCTAGTATCAAAGTTTGGGTGAGTGCTACATTGTCACTAGGTTGAAGACTGGTGTTAGCATTCGGCCTAGGGTGAAGGCAAGTGCTAAGGTTGAAGTTAAGGTTAGAACTAGAGGGCTCGGAAGCATGGACTAGTGGCTAAAGTCCTCGCCTTGAATGCACTCGGGATCCCACATGGGTGCCAGTTCCAATCCCGGCAGCTCCACTTCCCATCCAGCTCCCAGCTTGTGGCCTGGGAAAGCAGTCAAGGATGGCCCAAAGCCTTGAGACCCTGCACCCATGTGGGAGACCCGAAAGAGGTTCCTGGCTCCCGGCTTTGGATCAGCACAGCACCGGCCGTTGTGGCTCACTTGGGGAGTGGATCATGGGACGGAAGATGTTCATGTCTGTCTGTCCTCCTCCTCTCTGTATGTCTGACTTTGTAATGAAAAAAAAAAAGAACTAGAGTTAGGAGTAGAGTGATAATGGATATTAGTTTTAGGGTTAAGGTTAGTGTTAGTATTACGGCTATGACTTGATGTTACTCTTAGGGTAGAGTAGGGTTAGGTTTTCAGTTAGGAGGAAAAGTAGGACTACAGTTACAACTATGGCTATGATTGGTGCTCATGTTATGGTTAACATTAGGGAGACCTCAATGGTTATACAGATAGGATAACATTAGAACTAGGGCAATAGTTAGTAAAAGGATTTAGAGCTATGATTAGTGTTAGGGCTAGGACTGCAGTTGGTTGAAACTCAGTGTGAGGGTTCAGGTTAGAGCTAAGTTTAATGTCAGGGGAAGTGTCAGGTTTAGGACAGGAAGAGGGCCATGATCTAAGACTTATTTGGTATTATGGTTAGAGCTTTAATTCAAGGTAAACCCATCTTTAGGATTAGGGCAGGGCTAAAGTTTGCATCAGGGCATAATTATTAGGGTTAGATTTAGAATTTGAGCTTTGGATAGTGCTGGGGTCAGAGATACAGTAGGATTCATTATAGGATTAAGGTTAGAACTTGGGCCAGGGGTAGGACTCGACTTCGAATCAGGGCTAGATTTAGAATTGGGAATTAGTTTAGGGTTAACGCTAGGGTTATGGTTAGTGCTCACATTAGGGCTAGATGAGAGTTAAGATTTGGTTGTCATTAATCCTAAACCAAAATTATAATAATCTCAAGAAATAACCCAAGCTCTATCTCAAACCCCAGCCTTAAACTTGACCCAAACCCTCAATCTCCTTCCACACCTACCTCTAAACCTAGAACCAACCTTAGCATTATTCCTAAGCCTAACCCTGACTGTAATGCTAACTCAGTCTCTTGACTTTTACAGCTGTAATCATCAGCCACGCTGTAGGCAGAATCCTAACACTGAAGTTGACCCTTGTCAAAAATTCAATCTGAACTTGCCCTAATTCATTTTTTATATAATTTCTTTCTTTACATTTCAAAGTCAGATATACAGAAAGCAGGAGAGACAGAGAGGAAAAGTTTCCATCTCATGATTCACTCCCCAAGCAGCCATAACTGCCATAGCCATAGCAATCTGAAGCCAGGAGCACAGAGCCTCTCACAGGTCTTCCACATGGGTGCAGGAACCCAAAGCTTTGGGCCATACCAGATTGCTTTCCCAGAACACAATCACGGTGCTGATGGGAAGTGGCCCTTCTGCAATTAGAACTGGCACCAAATGTGATCTCGGCACATGGAAGGCAAGAACTTTTACTGCTAGGCTATTGTGCCAGACCCAGCATAATTCTTACTCAGCTACTAACAAGAACCCTAACTCTTGCTATGACCATGATCCTAATCTTACTAAGTATGAATCAAGTCTTAATCGTAACACTAATCCTGGAATAACTCTACTCTTACTCCGAATCTCGCTCCAGCACTAATATTAACATAATTCAAACCCAGGCATTAACCTAACCCTACACCTAGACATAGCCCTTACCCAGACCCCATCTAAGAGCCTAGCACTAATACTAATTACACCCTACAGCACACCCTAAGCCAGAAATGATGATTATCCCTAATCCTTGCCATCATTCTAACCCTAATTCCGACACTAGCTCTAGCTCTAGGCCCAATCATACATGTTATTCTAATCCTAAACTAGGCATAATGCATAGCCCTCACCCTGACTCCAACCCTGACACAGATGTAGACATAACTAAGCCTATCATTAATACTGAACCTTACCCTAGCTGTATTTCTAAACCTAACCCTAATGCTAACCCGAATCTTTACCCGAATGCTAAGCCAAATCAATGCCCTAATTATAACACAAAACCTAAATCCAAATGTAGCCAAACCTTAATCATAAACCTAACACTAGATTGTGTCCTAACCTTAACCCTAGCAGAACTTTAGCGCTAGCATTAGCCCTCCCCAGTATTAACTCTAGCTCTAAGCTCTAAGCAGAGTAATCCTACCATGGACTCTAACCTAACCATCAAACTAAACACAAAACAGCATCTTAACCCTAAATGTAGCCAAGCTTTAATCCTCACATTCATTGTAACCCTAACTGTATTCTAAAGCCACATAGTCCTTACACCAATCCTAACAATAACCTTCAATCCAACACTAATGAAAACTAACTATGAACCAGAAATACAGCAAGACTCTGTATCTGCCACTAATCCAAACATTAATCTATCCCCCCCCAAAAAATCCTAATGCGAATCCTGCTTAATGCAACATACAAAACATAGGGTCTGTACCTAATTCTATTTGTAAGTTTACCCAAAACCCTAACCACTGGGCTAACAATAAGTCATATCTCAATCCTAAAAGTTATGTCACTACTAAACCTAACCTTTAGCATTAGTTCTAACCCTAACCCTAATTACATCTAAACTTATTCCTAGATCTATTCCTAATAACTTACATAGGCCTAATATAACCTTGGAAAGAAAATCAGTCCTAACCTTAAATCTAGGCTTTGACATAAACACTATCATATCTCTAGATAAAATTATAACCCTGATTCTAACCCTACACCTAACCACAACATCGAACCTCACCTGGTCCTTGGACTGACCCCTTTTGCACTATGGGGACCCAGTTGCATGACACTGGACTGCACTAGAGAAAATTCACTGAGAGTCATGACAGGAAATGTCATGTAATGTCTGCCTATGGAAATCAGCTTGACTTGGCTCTTCTACAATCCAAATGCTTTTCCACACACTACATTTAATGGGGAGCTAGGATCCGTTGGGCTCATCGGAGAGGCACAAGCATTCTGACTGACAGAAAAGTGAAATGCTTTCACACTACCAGTGCTGAAAAGGCAACAGGCTTCACTACATTTTCAGCGGATTTCCAAACTCACACTCAAGGGAAACCCAACCACACACACTCACGCTCTGCTGGCTTCCATGGAGCCTGAAAATCCTCATTTCCAGGGCCTGTGGGGAAGAAAGACCAGAGAAAGCAGATCTTGAGCCACTCACCCATTTTTCTCCACCATGCAGAGGAGGCTGTCCCCATGGCTCTTCTAGAATGCTGAGGCTACAGGATTCTGGGCTGCTATGACCAGGCAGCTGCTGATTGGACAGCTTATAGGGCCACACAGTCCTGTGAGGTCTTAGAGATGCAGCCAATCAGAATGCTCCCTGTCATCAGAACAGCCACAGAAGTTATGTGAGTGAAGCAAGAGTGATGGCCGAGCCTGTGCTGGGCAGCATCAGGCTGGACTGCAACACCCATTGGTTCCAGTGGAAGTCGGGACTGAAAACAGAACCAACCCAAGAACTGCAACAACCAGCTGAGCGGGCTGATGGGCTGTGCCGGGCCCTGCACTTGCTAGTACATTCAAGAAACTGGACTGGGAATACCTCACACAAAATTTCTTTGGACACCTCCCCAATCAAAATGGTGGACTCAGAATCCTAACCAAGAAAAGACAGAAGACAGAACAAGTCAATCACCCACCTCAGCCATGTATTGGCAGTGAAAACCTGGGCACACGCAGACTCGGAGACGGACTGTGTCAATCAGTGTATGCTTCAAAGACCTCATCGTACTTGCAGTTGCAAGATTGGCAGCAATTCATGACTGTTGAACTCTCTAAACCACTTGAGAAAAAACAAACAAACAAAACACCCACTTGAGCAGGACCCTCTGAGCATGCCCCACATCAGGGACCTGGGGTCCGGTGGAGACTGGGTGCGACTTCTCCCTTTATCTCCCTCCCCATTTACCCCCACATACAGTCAAAGAAGAGAATGTGGAAATAATAGCCTTACCCACTGTCCTGTCGCCCTTGAACCTTTTCACTCTAATGAACTATGTCAAGATTGTCAAAAATAGAATTAAACAAAGCCCAAAGGAGTTTTGGTTAGCTTTAGGAGTTTGATTTGTGTTTGAGCTAGGGATGCACTTAGTACTAGTAGTAGAAATCAGGTCATCATTTGGTCTAGGGGTATGATCAGGTAAAGTCTAGGGCTTGGCTTAGAGTTACAGAAAGGGCTGGCCTCAGGGAAGATTTGTTTCAGGAACTCGGCTGGTTCAGGATGAAGGGAATCTTTAGTGTTGTGTTTGGGTCTGGTGTGACACTTGGAGCTATGACTCTGCTTGGCATTATGTTGAGCTTGAACGTTCATATTTAGATGATGAGTTACATTGTTTTAAAAATCTTGGGATTATGATTGGTGTAGGACTATGGTTAGGGTGAGCAGTAGAGATGGACAAGGATTAAGGTTAGTGTTTGGCACAGGGTTAAGTCAAAGCATAGATCTATGATAAGTATTAATGTTGGGGTTAAGATTAGAATTAGGGCTAGTTTTATAGTAAAAGTTAAGACTAGCGTTAGGATTATGGCTAGAGATTTGATTGGCATTAGGGTTAGCATTACAGTTAAGGTTAAGGAAATCTGCAGTGTTAGGAATGGGCTAGTATCAAAGTTTGGGTGAGTGCTACATTGTCACTAGGTTGAAGACTGGTGTTAGCATTCGGCCTAGGGTGAAGGCAAGTGCTAAGGTTGAAGTTAAGGTTAGAACTAGAGGGCTCGGAAGCATGGACTAGTGGCTAAAGTCCTCGCCTTGAATGCACTCGGGATCCCACATGGGTGCCAGTTCCAATCCCGGCAGCTCCACTTCCCATCCAGCTCCCAGCTTGTGGCCTGGGAAAGCAGTCAAGGATGGCCCAAAGCCTTGAGACCCTGCACCCATGTGGGAGACCCGAAAGAGGTTCCTGGCTCCCGGCTTTGGATCAGCACAGCACCGGCCGTTGTGGCTCACTTGGGGAGTGGATCATGGGACGGAAGATGTTCATGTCTGTCTGTCCTCCTCCTCTCTGTATGTCTGACTTTGTAATGAAAAAAAAAAAGAACTAGAGTTAGGAGTAGAGTGATAATGGATATTAGTTTTAGGGTTAAGGTTAGTGTTAGTATTACGGCTATGACTTGATGTTACTCTTAGGGTAGAGTAGGGTTAGGTTTTCAGTTAGGAGGAAAAGTAGGACTACAGTTACAACTATGGCTATGATTGGTGCTCATGTTATGGTTAACATTAGGGAGACCTCAATGGTTATACAGATAGGATAACATTAGAACTAGGGCAATAGTTAGTAAAAGGATTTAGAGCTATGATTAGTGTTAGGGCTAGGACTGCAGTTGGTTGAAACTCAGTGTGAGGGTTCAGGTTAGAGCTAAGTTTAATGTCAGGGGAAGTGTCAGGTTTAGGACAGGAAGAGGGCCATGATCTAAGACTTATTTGGTATTATGGTTAGAGCTTTAATTCAAGGTAAACCCATCTTTAGGATTAGGGCAGGGCTAAAGTTTGCATCAGGGCATAATTATTAGGGTTAGATTTAGAATTTGAGCTTTGGATAGTGCTGGGGTCAGAGATACAGTAGGATTCATTATAGGATTAAGGTTAGAACTTGGGCGAGGGGTAGGACTCGACTTCGAATCAGGGCTAGATTTAGAATTGGGAATTAGTTTAGGGTTAACGCTAGGGTTATGGTTAGTGCTCACATTAGGGCTAGATGAGAGTTAAGATTTGGTTGTCATTAATCCTAAACCAAAATTATAATAATCTCAAGAAATAACCCAAGCTCTATCTCAAACCCCAGCCTTAAACTTGACCCTAACCCTCAATCTCCTTCCACACCTACCTCTAAACCTAGAACCAACCTTAGCATTATTCCTAAGCCTAACCCTGACTGTAATGCTAACTCAGTCTCTTGACTTTTACAGCTGTAATCATCAGCCACGCTATAGGCAGAATCCTAACACTGAAGTTGACCCTTGTCAAAAATTCAATCTGAACTTGCCCTAATTCATTTTTTATATAATTTCTTTCTTTACATTTCAAAGTCAGATATACAGAAAGCAGGAGAGACAGAGAGGAAAAGTTTCCATCTCATGATTCACTCCCCAAGCAGCCATAACTGCCATAGCCATAGCAATCTGAAGCCAGGAGCACAGAGCCTCTCACAGGTCTTCCACATGGGTGCAGGAACCCAAAGCTTTGGGCCATACCAGATTGCTTTCCCAGAACACAATCACGGTGCTGATGGGAAGTGGCCCTTCTGCAATTAGAACTGGCACCAAATGTGATCTCGGCACATGGAAGGCAAGAACTTTTACTGCTAGGCTATTGTGCCAGACCCAGCATAATTCTTACTCAGCTACTAACAAGAACCCTAACTCTTGCTATGACCATGATCCTAATCTTACTAAGTATGAATCAAGTCTTAATCGTAACACTAATCCTGGAATAACTCTACTCTTACTCCGAATCTCGCTCCAGCACTAATATTAACATAATTCAAACCCAGGCATTAACCTAACCCTACACCTAGACATAGCCCTTACCCAGACCCCATCTAAGAGCCTAGCACTAATACTAATTACACCCTACAGCACACCCTAAGCCAGAAATGATGATTATCCCTAATCCTTGCCATCATTCTAACCCTAATTCCGACACTAGCTCTAGCTCTAGGCCCAATCATACATGTTATTCTAACCCTAAACTAGGCATAATGCATAGCCCTCACCCTGACTCCAACCCTGACACAGATGTAGACATAACTAAGCCTATCATTAATACTGAACCTTACCCTAGCTGTATTTCTAAACCTAACCCTAATGCTAACCCGAATCTTTACCCGAATGCTAAGCCAAATCAATGCCCTAATTATAACACAAAACCTAAATCCAAATGTAGCCAAACCTTAATCATAAACCTAACACTAGATTGTGTCCTAACCTTAACCCTAGCAGAACTTTAGCGCTAGCATTAGCCCTCCCCAGTATTAACTCTAGCTCTAAGCTCTAAGCAGAGTAATCCTACCATGGACTCTAACCTAACCATCAAACTAAACACAAAACAGCATCTTAACCCTAAATGTAGCCAAGCTTTAATCCTCACATTCATTGTAACCCTAACTGTATTCTAAAGCCACATAGTCCTTACACCAATCCTAACAATAACCTTCAATCCAACACTAATGAAAACTAACTATGAACCAGAAATACAGCAAGACTCTGTATCTGCCACTAATCCAAACATTAATCTATCCCCCCCCAAAAAATCCTAATGCGAATCCTGCTTAATGCAACATACAAAACATAGGGTCTGTACCTAATTCTATTTGTAAGTTTACCCAAAACCCTAACCACTGGGCTAACAATAAGTCATATCTCAATCCTAAAAGTTATGTCACTACTAAACCTAACCTTTAGCATTAGTTCTAACCCTAACCCTAATTACATCTAAACTTATTCCTAGATCTATTCCTAATAACTTACATAGGCCTAATATAACCTTGGAAAGAAAATCAGTCCTAACCTTAAATCTAGGCTTTGACATAAACACTATCATATCTCTAGATAAAATTATAACCCTGATTCTAACCCTACACCTAACCACAACATCGAACCTCACCTGGTCCTTGGACTGACCCCTTTTGCACTATGGGGACCCAGTTGCATGACACTGGACTGCACTAGAGAAAATTCACTGAGAGTCATGACAGGAAATGTCATGTAATGTCTGCCTATGGAAATCAGCTTGACTTGGCTCTTCTACAATCCAAATGCTTTTCCACACACTACATTTAATGGGGAGCTAGGATCCGTTGGGCTCATCGGAGAGGCACAAGCATTCTGACTGACAGAAAAGTGAAATGCTTTCACACTACCAGTGCTGAAAAGGCAACAGGCTTCACTACATTTTCAGCGGATTTCCAAACTCACACTCAAGGGAAACCCAACCACACACACTCACGCTCTGCTGGCTTCCATGGAGCCTGAAAATCCTCATTTCCAGGGCCTGTGGGGAAGAAAGACCAGAGAAAGCAGATCTTGAGCCACTCACCCATTTTTCTCCACCATGCAGAGGAGGCTGTCCCCATGGCTCTTCTAGAATGCTGAGGCTACAGGATTCTGGGCTGCTATGACCAGGCAGCTGCTGATTGGACAGCTTATAGGGCCACACAGTCCTGTGAGGTCTTAGAGATGCAGCCAATCAGAATGCTCCCTGTCATCAGAACAGCCACAGAAGTTATGTGAGTGAAGCAAGAGTGATGGCCGAGCCTGTGCTGGGCAGCATCAGGCTGGACTGCAACACCCATTGGTTCCAGTGGAAGTCGGGACTGAAAACAGAACCAACCCAAGAACTGCAACAACCAGCTGAGCGGGCTGATGGGCTGTGCCGGGCCCTGCACTTGCTAGTACATTCAAGAAACTGGACTGGGAATACCTCACACAAAATTTCTTTGGACACCTCCCCAATCAAAATGGTGGACTCAGAATCCTAACCAAGAAAAGACAGAAGACAGAACAAGTCAATCACCCACCTCAGCCATGTATTGGCAGTGAAAACCTGGGCACACGCAGACTCGGAGATGGACTGTGTCAATCAGTGTATGCTTCAAAGACCTCATCGTACTTGCAGTTGCAAGATTGGCAGCAATTCATGACTGTTGAACTCTCTAAACCACTTGAGAAAAAACAAACAAACAAAACACCCACTTGAGCAGGACCCTCTGAGCATGCCCCACATCAGGGACCTGGGGTCCGGTGGAGACTGGGTGCGACTTCTCCCTTTATCTCCCTCCCCATTTACCCCCACATACAGTCAAAGAAGAGAATGTGGAAATAATAGCCTTACCCACTGTCCTGTCGCCCTTGAACCTTTTCACTCTAATGAACTATGTCAAGATTGTCAAAAATAGAATTAAACAAAGCCCAAAGGAGTTTTGGTTAGCTTTAGGAGTTTGATTTGTGTTTGAGCTAGGGATGCACTTAGTACTAGTAGTAGAAATCAGGTCATCATTTGGTCTAGGGGTATGATCAGGTAAAGTCTAGGGCTTGGCTTAGAGTTACAGAAAGGGCTGGCCTCAGGGAAGATTTGTTTCAGGAACTCGGCTGGTTCAGGATGAAGGGAATCTTTAGTGTTGTGTTTGGGTCTGGTGTGACACTTGGAGCTATGACTCTGCTTGGCATTATGTTGAGCTTGAACGTTCATATTTAGATGATGAGTTACATTGTTTTAAAAATCTTGGGATTATGATTGGTGTAGGACTATGGTTAGGGTGAGCAGTAGAGATGGACAAGGATTAAGGTTAGTGTTTGGCACAGGGTTAAGTCAAAGCATAGATCTATGATAAGTATTAATGTTGGGGTTAAGATTAGAATTAGGGCTAGTTTTATAGTAAAAGTTAAGACTAGCGTTAGGATTATGGCTAGAGATTTGATTGGCATTAGGGTTAGCATTACAGTTAAGGTTAAGGAAATCTGCAGTGTTAGGAATGGGCTAGTATCAAAGTTTGGGTGAGTGCTACATTGTCACTAGGTTGAAGACTGGTGTTAGCATTCGGCCTAGGGTGAAGGCAAGTGCTAAGGTTGAAGTTAAGGTTAGAACTAGAGGGCTCGGAAGCATGGACTAGTGGCTAAAGTCCTCGCCTTGAATGCACTTGGGATCCCACATGGGTGCCAGTTCCAATCCCGGCAGCTCCACTTCCCATCCAGCTCCCAGCTTGTGGCCTGGGAAAGCAGTCAAGGATGGCCCAAAGCCTTGAGACCCTGCACCCATGTGGGAGACCCGAAAGAGGTTCCTGGCTCCCGGCTTTGGATCAGCACAGCACCGGCCGTTGTGGCTCACTTGGGGAGTGGATCATGGGACGGAAGATGTTCATGTCTGTCTGTCCTCCTCCTCTCTGTATGTCTGACTTTGTAATGAAAAAAAAAAAAAAAGAACTAGAGTTAGGAGTAGAGTGATAATGGATATTAGTTTTAGGGTTAAGGTTAGTGTTAGTATTACGGCTATGACTTGATGTTACTCTTAGGGTAGAGTAGGGTTAGGTTTTCAGTTAGGAGGAAAAGTAGGACTACAGTTACAACTATGGCTATGATTGGTGCTCATGTTATGGTTAACATTAGGGAGACCTCAATGGTTATACAGATAGGATAACATTAGAACTAGGGCAATAGTTAGTAAAAGGATTTAGAGCTATGATTAGTGTTAGGGCTAGGACTGCAGTTGGTTGAAACTCAGTGTGAGGGTTCAGGTTAGAGCTAAGTTTAATGTCAGGGGAAGTGTCAGGTTTAGGACAGGAAGAGGGCCATGATCTAAGACTTATTTGGTATTATGGTTAGAGCTTTAATTCAAGGTAAACCCATCTTTAGGATTAGGGCAGGGCTAAAGTTTGCATCAGGGCATAATTATTAGGGTTAGATTTAGAATTTGAGCTTTGGATAGTGCTGGGGTCAGAGATACAGTAGGATTCATTATAGGATTAAGGTTAGAACTTGGGCGAGGGGTAGGACTCGACTTCGAATCAGGGCTAGATTTAGAATTGGGAATTAGTTTAGGGTTAACGATAGGGTTATGGTTAGTGCTCACATTAGAGTTAAGATTTGGTTGTCATTAATCCTAAACCAAAATTACAATAATCTCAAGAAATAACCCAAGCTCTATCTCAAACCCCAGCCTTAAACTTGACCCTAACCCTCAATCTCCTTCCACACCTACCTCTAAACCTAGAACCAACCTTAGCATTATTCCTAAGCCTAACCCTGACTGTAATGCTAACTCAGTCTCTTGACTTTTACAGCTGTAATCATCAGCCACGCTGTAGGCAGAATCCTAACACTGAAGTTGACCCTTGTCAAAAATTCAATCTGAACTTGCCCTAATTCATTTTTTATATAATTTCTTTCTTTACATTTCAAAGTCAGATATACAGAAAGCAGGAGAGACAGAGAGGAAAAGTTTCCATCTCATGATTCACTCCCCAAGCAGCCATAACTGCCATAGCCATAGCAATCTGAAGCCAGGAGCACAGAGCCTCTCACAGGTCTTCCACATGGGTGCAGGAACCCAAAGCTTTGGGCCATACCAGATTGCTTTCCCAGAACACAATCACGGTGCTGATGGGAAGTGGCCCTTCTGCAATTAGAACTGGCACCAAATGTGATCTCGGCACATGGAAGGCAAGAACTTTTACTGCTAGGCTATTGTGCCAGACCCAGCATAATTCTTACTCAGCTACTAACAAGAACCCTAACTCTTGCTATGACCATGATCCTAATCTTACTAAGTATGAATCAAGTCTTAATCGTAACACTAATCCTGGAATAACTCTACTCTTACTCCGAATCTCGCTCCAGCACTAATATTAACATAATTCAAACCCAGGCATTAACCTAACCCTACACCTAGACATAGCCCTTACCCAGACCCCATCTAAGAGCCTAGCACTAATACTAATTACACCCTACAGCACACCCTAAGCCAGAAATGATGATTATCCCTAATCCTTGCCATCATTCTAACCCTAATTCCGACACTAGCTCTAGCTCTAGGCCCAATCATACAGGTTATTCTAATCCTAAACTAGGCATAATGCATAGCCCTCACCCTGACTCCAACCCTGACACAGATGTAGACATAACTAAGCCTATCATTAATACTGAACCTTACCCTAGCTGTATTTCTAAACCTAACCCTAATGCTAACCCGAATCTTTACCCGAATGCTAAGCCAAATCAATGCCCTAATTATAACACAAAACCTAAATCCAAATGTAGCCAAACCTTAATCATAAACCTAACACTAGATTGTGTCCTAACCTTAACCCTAGCAGAACTTTAGCGCTAGCATTAGCCCTCCCCAGTATTAACTCTAGCTCTAAGCTCTAAGCAGAGTAATCCTACCATGGACTCTAACCTAACCATCAAACTAAACACAAAACAGCATCTTAACCCTAAATGTAGCCAAGCTTTAATCCTCACATTCATTGTAACCCTAACTGTATTCTAAAGCCACATAGTCCTTACACCAATCCTAACAATAACCTTCAATCCAACACTAATGAAAACTAACTATGAACCAGAAATACAGCAAGACTCTGTATCTGCCACTAATCCAAACATTAATCTATCCCCCCCAAAAAATCCTAATGCGAATCCTGCTTAATGCAACATACAAAACATAGGGTCTGTACCTAATTCTATTTGTAAGTTTACCCAAAACCCTAACCACTGGGCTAACAATAAGTCATATCTCAATCCTAAAAGTTATGTCACTACTAAACCTAACCTTTAGCATTAGTTCTAACCCTAACCCTAATTACATCTAAACTTATTCCTAGATCTATTCCTAATAACTTACATAGGCCTAATATAACCTTGGAAAGAAAATCAGTCCTAACCTTAAATCTAGGCTTTGACATAAACACTATCATATCTCTAGATAAAATTATAACCCTGATTCTAACCCTACACCTAACCACAACATCGAACCTCACCTGGTCCTTGGACTGACCCCTTTTGCACTATGGGGACCCAGTTGCATGACACTGGACTGCACTAGAGAAAATTCACTGAGAGTCATGACAGGAAATGTCATGTAATGTCTGCCTATGGAAATCAGCTTGACTTGGCTCTTCTACAATCCAAATGCTTTTCCACACACTACATTTAATGGGGAGCTAGGATCCGTTGGGCTCATCGGAGAGGCACAAGCATTCTGACTGACAGAAAAGTGAAATGCTTTCACACTACCAGTGCTGAAAAGGCCCCAGGCTTCACTACATTTTCAGCGGATTTCCAAACTCACACTCAAGGGAAACCCAACCACACACACTCATGCTCTGCTGGCTTCCATGGAGCCTGAAAATCCTCATTTCCAGGGCCTGTGGGGAAGAAAGACCAGAGAAAGCAGATCTTGAGCCACTCACCCATTTTTCTCCACCATGCAGAGGAGGCTGTCCCCATGGCTCTTCTAGAATGCTGAGGCTACAGGATTCTGGGCTGCTATGACCAGGCAGCTGCTGATTGGACAGCTTATAGGGCCACACAGTCCTGTGAGGTCTTAGAGATGCAGCCAATCAGAATGCTCCCTGTCATCAGAACAGCCACAGAAGTTATGTGAGTGAAGCAAGAGTGATGGCCGAGCCTGTGCTGGGCAGCATCAGGCTGGACTGCAACACCCATTGGTTCCAGTGGAAGTCGGGACTGAAAACAGAACCAACCCAAGAACTGCAACAACCAGCTGAGCGGGCTGATGGGCTGTGCCGGGCCCTGCACTTGCTAGTACATTCAAGAAACTGGACTGGGAATACCTCACACAAAATTTCTTTGGACACCTCCCCAATCAAAATGGTGGACTCAGAATCCTAACCAAGAAAAGACAGAAGACAGAACAAGTCAATCACCCACCTCAGCCATGTATTGGCAGTGAAAACCTGGGCACACGCAGACTCGGAGATGGACTGTGTCAATCAGTGTATGCTTCAAAGACCTCATCGTACTTGCAGTTGCAAGATTGGCAGCAATTCATGACTGTTGAACTCTCTAAACCACTTGAGAAAAAACAAACAAACAAAACACCCACTTGAGCAGGACCCTCTGAGCATGCCCCACATCAGGGACCTGGGGTCCGGTGGAGACTGGGTGCGACTTCTCCCTTTATCTCCCTCCCCATTTACCCCCACATACAGTCAAAGAAGAGAATGTGGAAATAATAGCCTTACCCACTGTCCTGTCGCCCTTGAACCTTTTCACTCTAATGAACTATGTCAAGATTGTCAAAAATAGAATTAAACAAAGCCCAAAGGAGTTTTGGTTAGCTTTAGGAGTTTGATTTGTGTTTGAGCTAGGGATGCACTTAGTACTAGTAGTAGAAATCAGGTCATCATTTGGCCTAGGGGTATGATCAAGCAAAGTCTAGGGCTTGGCTTAGAGTTACAGAAAGGGCTGGCCTCAGGGAAGATTTGTTTCAGGAACCCGGCTGGTTCAGGATGAAGGGAATCTTTAGTGTTGTGTTTGGGTCTGGTGTGACACTTGGAGCTATGACTCTGCTTGGCATTATGTTGAGCTTGAACGTTCATATTTAGATGATGAGTTACATTGTTTTAAAAATCTTGGGATTATGATTGGTGTAGGACTATGGTTAGGGTGAGCAGTAGAGATGGACAAGGATTAAGGTTAGTGTTTGGCACAGGGTTAAGTCAAAGCATAGATCTATGATAAGTATTAATGTTGGGGTTAAGATTAGAATTAGGGCTAGTTTTATAGTAAAAGTTAAGACTAGCGTTAGGATTATGGCTAGAGATTTGATTGGCATTAGGGTTAGCATTACAGTTAAGGTTAAGGAAATCTGCAGTGTTAGGAATGGGCTAGTATCAAAGTTTGGGTGAGTGCTACATTGTCACTAGGTTGAAGACTGGTGTTAGCATTCGGCCTAGGGTGAAGGCAAGTGCTAAGGCTGAAGTTAAGGTTAGAACTAGAGGGCTCGGAAGCATGGACTAGTGGCTAAAGTCCTCGCCTTGAATGCACTCGGGATCCCACATGGGTGCCAGTTCCAATCCCGGCAGCTCCACTTCCCATCCAGCTCCCAGCTTGTGGCCTGGGAAAGCAGTCAAGGATGGCCCAAAGCCTTGAGACCCTGCACCCATGTGGGAGACCCGAAAGAGGTTCCTGGCTCCCGGCTTTGGATCAGCACAGCACCGGCCGTTGTGGCTCACTTGGGGAGTGGATCATGGGACGGAAGATGTTCATGTCTGTCTGTCCTCCTCCTCTCTGTATGTCCGACTATGTAATAAAAAAAAAAAGAACTAGAGTTAGGAGTAGAGTGATAATGGATATTAGTTTTAGGGTTAAGGTTAGTGTTAGTGTTACGGCTATGACTTGATGTTACTCTTAGGGTAGAGTAGGGTTAGGTTTTCAGTTAGGAGGAAAAGTAGGACTACAGTTACAACTATGGCTATGATTGGTGCTCATGTTATGGTTAACATTAGGGAGACCTCAATGGTTATACAGATAGGATAACATTAGAACTAGGGCAATAGTTAGTAAAAGGATTTAGAGCTATGATTAGTGTTAGGGCTAGGACTGCAGTTGGTTGAAACTCAGTGTGAGGGTTCAGGTTAGAGCTAAGTTTAATGTCAGGGGAAGTGTCAGGTTTAGGACAGGAAGAGGGCCATGATCTAAGACTTATTTGGTATTATGGTTAGAGCTTTAATTCAAGGTAAACCCATCCTTAGGATTAGGGCAGGGCTAAAGTTTGCATCAGGGCATAATTATTAGGGTTAGATTTAGAATTTGAGCTTTGGATAGTGCTGGGGTCAGAGATACAGTAGGATTCATTATAGGATTAAGGTTAGAACTTGGGCCAGGGGTAGGACTCGACTTCGAATCAGGGTTAGATTTAGAATTGGGAATTAGTTTAGGGTTAACGATAGGGTCATGGTTAGTGCTCACATTAGGGCTAGATGAGAGTTAAGATTTGGTTGTCATTAATCCTAAACCAAAATTATAATAATCTCAAGAAATAACCCAAGCTCTATCTCAAACCCCAGCCTTAAACTTGACCCTAACCCTCAATCTCCTTCCACACCTACCTCTAAACCTAGAACCAACCTTAGCATTATTCCTAAGCCTAACCCTGACTGTAATGCTAACTCAGTCTCTTGACTTTTACAGCTGTAATCATCAGCCACGCTGTAGGCAGAATCCTAACACTGAAGTTGACCCTTGTCAAAAATTCAATCTGAACTTGCCCTAATTCATTTTTTATATAATTTCTTTCTTTACATTTCAAAGTCAGATATACAGAAAGCAGGAGAGACAGAGAGGAAAGGTTTCCATCTCATGATTCACTCCCCAAGCAGCCATAACTGCCATAGCCATAGCAATCTGAAGCCAGGAGCACAGAGCCTCTCATAGGTCTTCCACATGGGTGCAGGAACCCAAAGCTTTGGGCCATACCAGATTGCTTTCCCAGAACACAATCACGGTGCTGATGGGAAGTGGCCCTTCTGCAATTAGAACTGGCACCAAATGTGATCTCGGCACATGGAAGGCAAGAACTTTTACTGCTAGGCTATTGTGCCAGACCCAGCATAATTCTTACTCAGCTACTAACAAGAACCCTAACTCTTGCTATGACCATGATCCTAATCTTACTAAGTATGAATCAAGTCTTAATCGTAACACTAATCCTGGAATAACTCTACTCTTACTCCGAATCTCGCTCCAGCACTAATATTAACATAATTCAAACCCAGGCATTAACCTAACCCTACACCTAGACATAGCCCTTACCCAGACCCCATCTAAGAGCCTAGCACTAATACTAATTACACCCTACAGCACACCCTAAGCCAGAAATGATGATTATCCCTAATCCTTGCCATCATTCTAACCCTAATTCCGACACTAGCTCTAGCTCTAGGCCCAATCATACATGTTATTCTAACCCTAAACTAGGCATAATGCATAGCCCTCACCCTGACTCCAACCCTGACACAGATGTAGACATAACTAAGCCTATCATTAATACTGAACCTTACCCTAGCTGTATTTCTAAACCTAACCCTAATGCTAACCCGAATCTTTACCCGAATGCTAAGCCAAATCAATGCCCTAATTATAACACAAAACCTAAATCCAAATGTAGCCAAACCTTAATCATAAACCTAACACTAGATTGTGTCCTAACCTTAACCCTAGCAGAACTTTAGCGCTAGCATTAGCCCTCCCCAGTATTAACTCTAGCTCTAAGCTCTAAGCAGAGTAATCCTACCATGGACTCTAACCTAACCATCAAACTAAACACAAAACAGCATCTTAACCCTAAATGTAGCCAAGCTTTAATCCTCACATTCATTGTAACCCTAACTGTATTCTAAAGCCACATAGTCCTTACACCAATCCTAACAATAACCTTCAATCCAACACTAATGAAAACTAACTATGAACCAGAAATACAGCAAGACTCTGTATCTGCCACTAATCCAAACATTAATCTATCCCCCCCAAAAAATCCTAATGCGAATCCTGCTTAATGCAACATACAAAACATAGGGTCTGTACCTAATTCTATTTGTAAGTTTACCCAAAACCCTAACCACTGGGCTAACAATAAGTCATATCTCAATCCTAAAAGTTATGTCACTACTAAACCTAACCTTTAGCATTAGTTCTAACCCTAACCCTAATTACATCTAAACTTATTCCTAGATCTATTCCTAATAACTTACATAGGCCTAATATAACCTTGGAAAGAAAATCAGTCCTAACCTTAAATCTAGGCTTTGACATAAACACTATCATATCTCTAGATAAAATTATAACCCTGATTCTAACCCTACACCTAACCACAACATCGAACCTCACCTGGTCCTTGGACTGACCCCTTTTGCACTATGGGGACCCAGTTGCATGACACTGGACTGCACTAGAGAAAATTCACTGAGAGTCATGACAGGAAATGTCATGTAATGTCTGCCTATGGAAATCAGCTTGACTTGGCTCTTCTACAATCCAAATGCTTTTCCACACACTACATTTAATGGGGAGCTAGGATCCGTTGGGCTCATCGGAGAGGCACAAGCATTCTGACTGACAGAAAAGTGAAATGCTTTCACACTACCAGTGCTGAAAAGGCCCCAGGCTTCACTACATTTTCAGCGGATTTCCAAACTCACACTCAAGGGAAACCCAACCACACACACTCCCGCTCTGCTGGCTTCCATGGAGCCTGAAAATCCTCATTTCCAGGGCCTGTGGGGAAGAAAGACCAGAGAAAGCAGATCTTGAGCCACTCACCCATTTTTCTCCACCATGCAGAGGAGGCTGTCCCCATGGCTCTTCTAGAATGCTGAGGCTACAGGATTCTGGGCTGCTATGACCAGGCAGCTGCTGATTGGACAGCTTATAGGGCCACACAGTCCTGTGAGGTCTTAGAGATGCAGCCAATCAGAATGCTCCCTGTCATCAGAACAGCCACAGAAGTTATGTGAGTGAAGCAAGAGTGATGGCCGAGCCTGTGCTGGGCAGCATCAGGCTGGACTGCAACACCCATTGGTTCCAGTGGAAGTCGGGACTGAAAACAGAACCAACCCAAGAACTGCAACAACCAGCTGAGCGGGCTGATGGGCTGTGCCGGACCCTGCACTTGCTAGTACATTCAAGAAACTGGACTGGGAATACCTCACACAAAATTTCTTTGGAGACCTCCCCAATCAAAATGGTGGACTCAGAATCCTAACCAAGAAAAGACAGAAGACAGAACAAGTCAATCACCCACCTCAGCCATGTATTGGCAGTGAAAACCTGGGCACACGCAGACTCGGAGATGGACTGTGTCAATCAGTGTATGCTTCAAAGACCTCATCGTACTTGCAGTTGCAAGATTGGCAGCAATTCATGACTGTTGAACTCTCTAAACCACTTGAGAAAAAACAAACAAACAAAACACCCACTTGAGCAGGACCCTCTGAGCATGCCCCACATCAGGGACCTGGGGTCCGGTGGAGACTGGGTGCGACTTCTCCCTTTATCTCCCTCCCCATTTACCCCCACATACAGTCAAAGAAGAGAATGTGGAAATAATAGCCTTACCCACTGTCCTGTCGCCCTTGAACCTTTTCACTCTAATGAACTATGTCAAGATTGTCAAAAATAGAATTAAACAAAGCCCAAAGGAGTTTTGGTTAGCTTTAGGAGTTTGATTTGTGTTTGAGCTAGGGATGCACTTAGTACTAGTAGTAGAAATCAGGTCATCATTTGGTCTAGGGGTATGATCAGGTAAAGTCTAGGGCTTGGCTTAGAGTTACAGAAAGGGCTGGCCTCAGGGAAGATTTGTTTCAGGAACCCGGCTGGTTCAGGATGAAGGGAATCTTTAGTGTTGTGTTTGGGTCTGGTGTGACACTTGGAGCTATGACTCTGCTTGGCATTATGTTGAGCTTGAACGTTCATATTTAGATGATGAGTTACATTGTTTTAAAAATCTTGGGATTATGATTGGTGTAGGACTATGGTTAGGGTGAGCAGTAGAGATGGACAAGGATTAAGGTTAGTGTTTGGCACAGGGTTAAGTCAAAGCATAGATCTATGATAAGTATTAATGTTGGGGTTAAGATTAGAATTAGGGCTAGTTTTATAGTAAAAGTTAAGACTAGCATTAGGATTATGGCTAGAGATTTGATTGGCATTAGGGTTAGCATTACAGTTAAGGTTAAGGAAATCTGCAGTGTTAGGAATGGGCTAGTATCAAAGTTTGGGTGAGTGCTACATTGTCACTAGGTTGAAGACTGGTGTTAGCATTCGGCCTAGGGTGAAGGCAAGTGCTAAGGTTGAAGTTAAGGTTAGAACTAGAGGGCTCGGAAGCATGGACTAGTGGCTAAAGTCCTCGCCTTGAATGCACTTGGGATCCCACATGGGTGCCAGTTCCAATCCCGGCAGCTCCACTTCCCATCCAGCTCCCAGCTTGTGGCCTGGGAAAGCAGTCAAGGATGGCCCAAAGCCTTGAGACCCTGCACCCATGTGGGAGACCCGAAAGAGGTTCCTGGCTCCCGGCTTTGGATCAGCACAGCACCGGCCGTTGTGGCTCACTTGGGGAGTGGATCATGGGACGGAAGATGTTCATGTCTGTCTGTCCTCCTCCTCTCTGTATGTCTGACTGTGTAATGAAAAAAAAAAAAGAACTAGAGTTAGGAGTAGAGTGATAATGGATATTAGTTTTAGGGTTAAGGTTAGTGTTAGTATTACGGCTATGACTTGATGTTACTCTTAGGGTAGAGTAGGGTTAGGTTTTCAGTTAGGAGGAAAAGTAGGACTACAGTTACAACTATGGCTATGATTGGTGCTCATGTTATGGTTAACATTAGGGAGACCTCAATGGTTATACAGATAGGATAACATTAGAACTAGGGCAATAGTTAGTAAAAGGATTTAGAGCTATGATTAGTGTTAGGGCTAGGACTGCAGTTGGTTGAAACTCAGTGTGAGGGTTCAGGTTAGAGCTAAGTTTAATGTCAGGGGAAGTGTCAGGTTTAGGACAGGAAGAGGGCCATGATCTAAGACTTATTTGGTATTATGGTTAGAGCTTTAATTCAAGGTAAACCCATCTTTAGGATTAGGGCAGGGCTAAAGTTTGCATCAGGGCATAATTATTAGGGTTAGATTTAGAATTTGAGCTTTGGATAGTGCTGGGGTCAGAGATACAGTAGGATTCATTATAGGATTAAGGTTAGAACTTGGGCCAGGGGTAGGACTCGACTTCGAATCAGGGCTAGATTTAGAATTGGGAATTAGTTTAGGGTTAACGCTAGGGTTATGGTTAGTGCTCACATTAGGGCTAGATGAGAGTTAAGATTTGGTTGTCATTAATCCTAAACCAAAATTATAATAATCTCAAGAAATAACCCAAGCTCTAGCTCAAACCCCAGCCTTAAACTTGACCCTAACCCTCAATCTCCTTCCACACCTACCTCTAAACCTAGAACCAACCTTAGCATTATTCCTAAGCCTAACCCTGACTGTAATACTAACTCAGTCTCTTGACTTTTACAGCTGTAATCATCAGCCACGCTGTAGGCAGAATCCTAACACTGAAGTTGACCCTTGTCAAAAATTCAATCTGAACTTGCCCTAATTCATTTTTTATATAATTTCTTTCTTTACATTTCAAAGTCAGATATACAGAAAGCAGGAGAGACAGAGAGGAAAAGTTTCCATCTCATGATTCACTCCCCAAGCAGCCATAACTGCCATAGCCATAGCAATCTGAAGCCAGGAGCACAGAGCCTCTCACAGGTCTTCCACATGGGTGCAGGAACCCAAAGCTTTGGGCCATACCAGATTGCTTTCCCAGAACACAATCACGGTGCTGATGGGAAGTGGCCCTTCTGCAATTAGAACTGGCACCAAATGTGATCTCGGCACATGGAAGGCAAGAACTTTTACTGCTAGGCTATTGTGCCAGACCCAGCATAATTCTTACTCAGCTACTAACAAGAACCCTAACTCTTGCTATGACCATGATCCTAATCTTACTAAGTATGAATCAAGTCTTAATCGTAACACTAATCCTGGAATAACTCTACTCTTACTCCGAATCTCGCTCCAGCACTAATATTAACATAATTCAAACCCAGGCATTAACCTAACCCTACACCTAGACATAGCCCTTACCCAGACCCCATCTAAGAGCCTAGCACTAATACTAATTACACCCTACAGCACACCCTAAGCCAGAAATGATGATTATCCCTAATCCTTGCCATCATTCTAACCCTAATTCCGACACTAGCTCTAGCTCTAGGCCCAATCATACATGTTATTCTAACCCTAAACTAGGCATAATGCATAGCCCTCACCCTGACTCCAACCCTGACACAGATGTAGACATAACTAAGCCTATCATTAATACTGAACCTTACCCTAGCTGTATTTCTAAACCTAACCCTAATGCTAATCCGAATCTTTACCCGAATGCTAAGCCAAATCAATGCCCTAATTATAACACAAAACCTAAATCCAAATGTAGCCAAACCTTAATCATAAACCTAACACTAGATTGTGTCCTAACCTTAACCCTAGCAGAACTTTAGCGCTAGCATTAGCCCTCCCCAGTATTAACTCTAGCTCTAAGCTCTAAGCAGAGTAATCCTACCATGGACTCTAACCTAACCATCAAACTAAACACAAAACAGCATCTTAACCCTAAATGTAGCCAAGCTTTAATCCTCACATTCATTGTAACCCTAACTGTATTCTAAAGCCACATAGTCCTTACACCAATCCTAACAATAACCTTCAATCCAACACTAATGAAAACTAACTATGAACCAGAAATACAGCAAGACTCTGTATCTGCCACTAATCCAAACATTAATCTATCCCCCCCAAAAAATCCTAATGCGAATCCTGCTTAATGCAACATACAAAACATAGGGTCTGTACCTAATTCTATTTGTAAGTTTACCCAAAACCCTAACCACTGGGCTAACAATAAGTCATATCTCAATCCTAAAAGTTATGTCACTACTAAACCTAACCTTTAGCATTAGTTCTAACCCTAACCCTAATTACATCTAAACTTATTCCTAGATCTATTCCTAATAACTTACATAGGCCTAATATAACCTTGGAAAGAAAATCAGTCCTAACCTTAAATCTAGGCTTTGACATAAACACTATCATATCTCTAGATAAAATTATAACCCTGATTCTAACCCTACACCTAACCACAACATCGAACCTCACCTGGTCCTTGGACTGACCCCTTTTGCACTATGGGGACCCAGTTGCATGACACTGGACTGCACTAGAGAAAATTCACTGAGAGTCATGACAGGAAATGTCATGTAATGTCTGCCTATGGAAATCAGCTTGACTTGGCTCTTCTACAATCCAAATGCTTTTCCACACACTACATTTAATGGGGAGCTAGGATCCGTTGGGCTCATCGGAGAGGCACAAGCATTCTGACAGAAAAGTGAAATGCTTTCACACTACCAGTGCTGAAAAGGCCCCAGGCTTCACTACATTTTCAGCAGATTTCCAAACTCACACTCAAGGGAAACCCAACCAGTTCTGCTGGCTTCCATGGAGCCTGAAAATCCTCATTTCCAGGGCCTGTGGGGAAGAAAGACCAGAGAAAGCAGATCTTGAGCCACTCACCCATTTTTCTCCACCATGCAGAGGAGGCTGTCCCCATGGCTCTTCTAGAATGCTGAGGCTACAGGATTCTGGGCTGCTATGACCAGGCAGCTGCTGATTGGACAGCTTATAGGGCCACACAGTCCTGTGAGGTCTTAGAGATGCAGCCAATCAGAATGCTCCCTGTCATCAGAACAGCCACAGAAGTTATGTGAGTGAAGCAAGAGTGATGGCCGAGCCTGTGCTGGGCAGCATCAGGCTGGACTGCAACACCCATTGGTTCCAGTGGAAGTCGGGACTGAAAACAGAACCAACCCAAGAACTGCAACAACCAGCTGAGCGGGCTGATGGGCTGTGCCGGGCCCTGCACTTGCTAGTACATTCAAGAAACTGGACTGGGAATACCTCACACAAAATTTCTTTGGACACCTCCCCAATCAAAATGGTGGACTCAGAATCCTAACCAAGAAAAGACAGAAGACAGAACAAGTCAATCACCCACCTCAGCCATGTATTGGCAGTGAAAACCTGGGCACACGCAGACTCGGAGATGGACTGTGTCAATCAGTGTATGCTTCAAAGACCTCATCGTACTTGCAGTTGCAAGATTGGCAGCAATTCATGACTGTTGAACTCTCTAAACCACTTGAGAAAAAACAAACAAACAAAACACCCACTTGAGCAGGACCCTCTGAGCATGCCCCACATCAGGGACCTGGGGTCCGGTGGAGACTGGGTGCGACTTCTCCCTTTATCTCCCTCCCCATTTACCCCCACATGCAGTCAAAGAAGAGAATGTGGAAATAATAGCCTTACCCACTGTCCTGTCGCCCTTGAACCTTTTCACTCTAATGAACTATGTCAAGATTGTCAAAAATAGAATTAAACAAAGCCCAAAGGAGTTTTGGTTAGCTTTAGGAGCTTGATTTGTGTTTGAGCTAGGGATGCACTTAGTACTAGTAGTAGAAATCAGGTCATCATTTGGCCTAGGGGTATGATCAGGTAAAGTCAAGGGCTTGGCTTAGAGTTACAGAAAGGGCTGGCCTCAGGGAAGATTTGTTTCAGGAACTCGGCTGGTTCAGGATGAAGGGAATCTTTAGTGTTGTGTTTGGGTCTGGTGTGACACTTGGAGCTATGACTCTGCTTGGCATTATGTTGAGCTTGAACGTTCATATTTAGATGATGAGTTACATTGTTTTAAAAATCTTGGGATTATGATTGGTGTAGGACTATGGTTAGGGTGAGCAGTAGAGATGGACAAGGATTAAGGTTAGTGTTTGGCACAGGGTTAAGTCAAAGCATAGATCTATGATAAGTATTAATGTTGGGGTTAAGATTAGAATTAGGGCTAGTTTTATAGTAAAAGTTAAGACTAGCGTTAGGATTATGGCTAGAGATTTGATTGGCATTAGGGTTAGCATTACAGTTAAGGTTAAGGAAATCTGCAGTGTTAGGAATGGGCTAGTATCAAAGTTTGGGTGAGTGCTACATTGTCACTAGGTTGAAGACTGGTGTTAGCATTCGGCCTAGGGTGAAGGCAAGTGCTAAGGTTGAAGTTAAGGTTAGAACTAGAGGGCTCGGAAGCATGGACTAGTGGCTAAAGTCCTCGCCTTGAATGCACTCGGGATCCCACATGGGTGCCAGTTCCAATCCCGGCAGCTCCACTTCCCATCCAGCTCCCAGCTTGTGGCCTGGGAAAGCAGTCAAGGATGGCCCAAAGCCTTGAGACCCTGCACCCATGTGGGAGACCCGAAAGAGGTTCCTGGCTCCCGGCTTTGGATCAGCACAGCACCGGCCGTTGTGGCTCACTTGGGGAGTGGATCATGGGACGGAAGATGTTCATGTCTGTCTGTCCTCCTCCTCTCTGTATGTCTGACTGTGTAATGAAAAAAAAAAAAGAACTAGAGTTAGGAGTAGAGTGATAATGGATATTAGTTTTAGGGTTAAGGTTAGTGTTAGTATTACGGCTATGACTTGATGTTACTCTTAGGGTAGAGTAGGGTTAGGTTTTCAGTTAGGAGGAAAAGTAGGACTACAGTTACAACTATGGCTATGATTGGTGCTCATGTTATGGTTAACATTAGGGAGACCTCAATGGTTATACAGATAGGATAACATTAGAACTAGGGCAATAGTTAGTAAAAGGATTTAGAGCTATGATTAGTGTTAGGGCTAGGACTGCAGTTGGTTGAAACTCAGTGTGAGGGTTCAGGTTAGAGCTAAGTTTAATGTCAGGGGAAGTGTCAGGTTTAGGACAGGAAGAGGGCCATGATCTAAGACTTATTTGGTATTATGGTTAGAGCTTTAATTCAAGGTAAACCCATCTTTAGGATTAGGGCAGGGCTAAAGTTTGCATCAGGGCATAATTATTAGGGTTAGATTTAGAATTTGAGCTTTGGATAGTGCTGGGGTCAGAGATACAGTAGGATTCATTATAGGATTAAGGTTAGAACTCGGGCCAGGGGTAGGACTCGACTTCGAATCAGGGCTAGATTTAGAATTGGGAATTAGTTTAGGGTTAACGCTAGGGTTATGGTTAGTGCTCACATTAGGGCTAGATGAGAGTTAAGATTTGGTTGTCATTAATCCTAAACCAAAATTATAATAATCTCAAGAAATAACCCAAGCTCTATCTCAAACCCCAGCCTTAAACTTGACCCTAACCCTCAATCTCCTTCCACACCTACCTCTAAACCTAGAACCAACCTTAGCATTATTCCTAAGCCTAACCCTGACTGTAATGCTAACTCAGTCTCTTGACTTTTACAGCTGTAATCATCAGCCACGCTGTAGGCAGAATCCTAACACTGAAGTTGACCCTTGTCAAAAATTCAATCTGAACTTGCCCTAATTCATTTTTTATATAATTTCTTTCTTTACATTTCAAAGTCAGATATACAGAAAGCAGGAGAGACAGAGAGGAAAAGTTTCCATCTCATGATTCACTCCCCAAGCAGCCATAACTGCCATAGCCATAGCAATCTGAAGCCAGGAGCACAGAGCCTCTCACAGGTCTTCCACATGGGTGCAGGAACCCAAAGCTTTGGGCCATACCAGATTGCTTTCCCAGAACACAATCACGGTGCTGATGGGAAGTGGCCCTTCTGCAATTAGAACTGGCACCAAATGTGATCTCGGCACATGGAAGGCAAGAACTTTTACTGCTAGGCTATTGTGCCAGACCCAGCATAATTCTTACTCAGCTACTAACAAGAACCCTAACTCTTGCTATGACCATGATCCTAATCTTACTAAGTATGAATCAAGTCTTAATCGTAACACTAATCCTGGAATAACTCTACTCTTACTCCGAATCTCGCTCCAGCACTAATATTAACATAATTCAAACCCAGGCATTAACCTAACCCTACACCTAGACATAGCCCTTACCCAGACCCCATCTAAGAGCCTAGCACTAATACTAATTACACCCTACAGCACACCCTAAGCCAGAAATGATGATTATCCCTAATCCTTGCCATCATTCTAACCCTAATTCCGACACTAGCTCTAGCTCTAGGCCCAATCATACATGTTATTCTAATCCTAAACTAGGCATAATGCATAGCCCTCACCCTGACTCCAACCCTGACACAGATGTAGACATAACTAAGCCTATCATTAATACTGAACCTTACCCTAGCTGTATTTCTAAACCTAACCCTAATGCTAACCCGAATCTTTACCCGAATGCTAAGCCAAATCAATGCCCTAATTATAACACAAAACCTAAATCCAAATGTAGCCAAACCTTAATCATAAACCTAACACTAGATTGTGTCCTAACCTTAACCCTAGCAGAACTTTAGCGCTAGCATTAGCCCTCCCCAGTATTAACTCTAGCTCTAAGCTCTAAGCAGAGTAATCCTACCATGGACTCTAACCTAACCATCAAACTAAACACAAAACAGCATCTTAACCCTAAATGTAGCCAAGCTTTAATCCTCACATTCATTGTAACCCTAACTGTATTCTAAAGCCACATAGTCCTTACACCAATCCTAACAATAACCTTCAATCCAACACTAATGAAAACTAACTATGAACCAGAAATACAGCAAGACTCTGTATCTGCCACTAATCCAAACATTAATCTATCCCCCCCAAAAAATCCTAATGCGAATCCTGCTTAATGCAACATACAAAACATAGGGTCTGTACCTAATTCTATTTGTAAGTTTACCCAAAACCCTAACCACTGGGCTAACAATAAGTCATATCTCAATCCTAAAAGTTATGTCACTACTAAACCTAACCTTTAGCATTAGTTCTAACCCTAACCCTAATTACATCTAAACTTATTCCTAGATCTATTCCTAATAACTTACATAGGCCTAATATAACCTTGGAAAGAAAATCAGTCCTAACCTTAAATCTAGGCTTTGACATAAACACTATCATATCTCTAGATAAAATTATAACCCTGATTCTAACCCTACACCTAACCACAACATCGAACCTCACCTGGTCCTTGGACTGACCCCTTTTGCACTATGGGGACCCAGTTGCATGACACTGGACTGCACTAGAGAAAATTCACTGAGAGTCATGACAGGAAATGTCATGTAATGTCTGCCTATGGAAATCAGCTTGACTTGGCTCTTCTACAATCCAAATGCTTTTCCACACACTACATTTAATGGGGAGCTAGGATCCGTTGGGCTCATCGGAGAGGCACAAGCATTCTGACTGACAGAAAAGTGAAATGCTTTCACACTACCAGTGCTGAAAAGGCCCCAGGCTTCACTACATTTTCAGCGGATTTCCAAACTCACACTCAAGGGAAACCCAACCACACACACTCACGCTCTGCTGGCTTCCATGGAGCCTGAAAATCCTCATTTCCAGGGCCTGTGGGGAAGAAAGACCAGAGAAAGCAGATCTTGAGCCACTCACCCATTTTTCTCCACCATGCAGAGGAGGCTGTCCCCATGGCTCTTCTAGAATGCTGAGGCTACAGGATTCTGGGCTGCTATGACCAGGCAGCTGCTGATTGGACAGCTTATAGGGCCACACAGTCCTGTGAGGTCTTAGAGATGCAGCCAATCAGAATGCTCCCTGTCATCAGAACAGCCACAGAAGTTATGTGAGTGAAGCAAGAGTGATGGCCGAGCCTGTGCTGGGCAGCATCAGGCTGGACTGCAACACCCATTGGTTCCAGTGGAAGTCGGGACTGAAAACAGAACCAACCCAAGAACTGCAACAACCAGCTGAGCGGGCTGATGGGCTGTGCCGGGCCCTGCACTTGCTAGTACATTCAAGAAACTGGACTGGGAATACCTCACACAAAATTTCTTTGGACACCTCCCCAATCAAAATGGTGGACTCAGAATCCTAACCAAGAAAAGACAGAAGACAGAACAAGTCAATCACCCACCTCAGCCATGTATTGGCAGTGAAAACCTGGGCACACGCAGACTCGGAGATGGACTGTGTCAATCAGTGTATGCTTCAAAGACCTCATCGTACTTGCAGTTGCAAGATTGGCAGCAATTCATGACTGTTGAACTCTCTAAACCACTTGAGAAAAAACAAACAAACAAAACACCCACTTGAGCAGGACCCTCTGAGCATGCCCCACATCAGGGACCTGGGGTCCGGTGGAGACTGGGTGCGACTTCTCCCTTTATCTCCCTCCCCATTTACCCCCACATACAGTCAAAGAAGAGAATGTGGAAATAATAGCCTTACCCACTGTCCTGTCGCCCTTGAACCTTTTCACTCTAATGAACTATGTCAAGATTGTCAAAAATAGAATTAAACAAAGCCCAAAGGAGTTTTGGTTAGCTTTAGGAGTTTGATTTGTGTTTGAGCTAGGGATGCACTTAGTACTAGTAGTAGAAATCAGGTCATCATTTGGTCTAGGGGTATGATCAGGTAAAGTCTAGGGCTTGGCTTAGAGTTACAGAAAGGGCTGGCCTCAGGGAAGATTTGTTTCAGGAACTCGGCTGGTTCAGGATGAAGGGAATCTTTAGTGTTGTGTTTGGGTCTGGTGTGACACTTGGAGCTATGACTCTGCTTGGCATTATGTTGAGCTTGAACGTTCATATTTAGATGATGAGTTACATTGTTTTAAAAATCTTGGGATTATGATTGGTGTAGGACTATGGTTAGGGTGAGCAGTAGAGATGGACAAGGATTAAGGTTAGTGTTTGGCACAGGGTTAAGTCAAAGCATAGATCTATGATAAGTATTAATGTTGGGGTTAAGATTAGAATTAGGGCTAGTTTTATAGTAAAAGTTAAGACTAGCGTTAGGATTATGGCTAGAGATTTGATTGGCATTAGGGTTAGCATTACAGTTAAGGTTAAGGAAATCTGCAGTGTTAGGAATGGGCTAGTATCAAAGTTTGGGTGAGTGCTACATTGTCACTAGGTTGAAGACTGGTGTTAGCATTCGGCCTAGGGTGAAGGCAGGTGCTAAGGTTGAAGTTAAGGTTAGAACTAGAGGGCTCGGAAGCATGGACTAGTGGCTAAAGTCCTCGCCTTGAATGCACTCGGGATCCCACATGGGTGCCAGTTCCAATCCCGGCAGCTCCACTTCCCATCCAGCTCCCAGCTTGTGGCCTGGGAAAGCAGTCAAGGATGGCCCAAAGCCTTGAGACCCTGCACCCATGTGGGAGACCCAAAAGAGGTTCCTGGCTCCCGGCTTTGGATCAGCACAGCACCGGCCGTTGTGGCTCACTTGGGGAGTGGATCATGGGACGGAAGATGTTCATGTCTGTCTGTCCTCCTCCTCTCTGTATGTCTGACTTTGTAATGAAAAAAAAAAAAAGAACTAGAGTTAGGAGTAGAGTGATAATGGATATTAGTTTTAGGGTTAAGGTTAGTGTTAGTATTACGGCTATGACTTGATGTTACTCTTAGGGTAGAGTAGGGTTAGGTTTTCAGTTAGGAGGAAAAGTAGGACTACAGTTACAACTATGGCTATGATTGGTGCTCATGTTATGGTTAACATTAGGGAGACCTCAATGGTTATACAGATAGGATAACATTAGAACTAGGGCAATAGTTAGTAAAAGGATTTAGAGCTATGATTAGTGTTAGGGCTAGGACTGCAGTTGGTTGAAACTCAGTGTGAGGGTTCAGGTTAGAGCTAAGTTTAATGTCAGGGGAAGTGTCAGGTTTAGGACAGGAAGAGGGCCATGATCTAAGACTTATTTGGTATTATGGTTAGAGCTTTAATTCAAGGTAAACCCATCTTTAGGATTAGGGCAGGGCTAAAGTTTGCATCAGGGCATAATTATTAGGGTTAGATTTAGAATTTGAGCTTTGGATAGTGCTGGGGTCAGAGATACAGTAGGATTCATTATAGGATTAAGGTTAGAACTTGGGCCAGGGGTAGGACTCGACTTCGAATCAGGGCTAGATTTAGAATTGGGAATTAGTTTAGGGTTAACGCTAGGGTTATGGTTAGTGCTCACATTAGGGCTAGATGAGAGTTAAGATTTGGTTGTCATTAATCCTAAACCAAAATTATAATAATCTCAAGAAATAACCCAAGCTCTATCTCAAACCCCAGCCTTAAACTTGACCCTAACCCTCAATCTCCTTCCACACCTACCTCTAAACCTAGAACCAACCTTAGCATTATTCCTAAGCCTAACCCTGACTGTAATGCTAACTCAGTCTCTTGACTTTTACAGCTGTAATCATCAGCCACGCTGTAGGCAGAATCCTAACACTGAAGTTGACCCTTGTCAAAAATTCAATCTGAACTTGCCCTAATTCATTTTTTATATAATTTCTTTCTTTACATTTCAAAGTCAGATATACAGAAAGCAGGAGAGACAGAGAGGAAAAGTTTCCATCTCATGATTCACTCCCCAAGCAGCCATAACTGCCATAGCCATAGCAATCTGAAGCCAGGAGCACAGAGCCTCTCACAGGTCTTCCACATGGGTGCAGGAACCCAAAGCTTTGGGCCATACCAGATTGCTTTCCCAGAACACAATCACGGTGCTGATGGGAAGTGGCCCTTCTGCAATTAGAACTGGCACCAAATGTGATCTCGGCACATGGAAGGCAAGAACTTTTACTGCTAGGCTATTGTGCCAGACCCAGCATAATTCTTACTCAGCTACTAACAAGAACCCTAACTCTTGCTATGACCATGATCCTAATCTTACTAAGTATGAATCAAGTCTTAATCGTAACACTAATCCTGGAATAACTCTACTCTTACTCCGAATCTCGCTCCAGCACTAATATTAACATAATTCAAACCCAGGCATTAACCTAACCCTACACCTAGACATAGCCCTTACCCAGACCCCATCTAAGAGCCTAGCACTAATACTAATTACACCCTACAGCACACCCTAAGCCAGAAATGATGATTATCCCTAATCCTTGCCATCATTCTAACCCTAATTCCGACACTAGCTCTAGCTCTAGGCCCAATCATACATGTTATTCTAATCCTAAACTAGGCATAATGCATAGCCCTCACCCTGACTCCAACCCTGACACAGATGTAGACATAACTAAGCCTATCATTAATACTGAACCTTACCCTAGCTGTATTTCTAAACCTAACCCTAATGCTAACCCGAATCTTTACCCGAATGCTAAGCCAAATCAATGCCCTAATTATAACACAAAACCTAAATCCAAATGTAGCCAAACCTTAATCATAAACCTAACACTAGATTGTGTCCTAACCTTAACCCTAGCAGAACTTTAGCGCTAGCATTAGCCCTCCCCAGTATTAACTCTAGCTCTAAGCTCTAAGCAGAGTAATCCTACCATGGACTCTAACCTAACCATCAAACTAAACACAAAACAGCATCTTAACCCTAAATGTAGCCAAGCTTTAATCCTCACATTCATTGTAACCCTAACTGTATTCTAAAGCCACATAGTCCTTACACCAATCCTAACAATAACCTTCAATCCAACACTAATGAAAACTAACTATGAACCAGAAATACAGCAAGACTCTGTATCTGCCACTAATCCAAACATTAATCTATCCCCCCCAAAAAATCCTAATGCGAATCCTGCTTAATGCAACATACAAAACATAGGGTCTGTACCTAATTCTATTTGTAAGTTTACCCAAAACCCTAACCACTGGGCTAACAATAAGTCATATCTCAATCCTAAAAGTTATGTCACTACTAAACCTAACCTTTAGCATTAGTTCTAACCCTAACCCTAATTACATCTAAACTTATTCCTAGATCTATTCCTAATAACTTACATAGGCCTAATATAACCTTGGAAAGAAAATCAGTCCTAACCTTAAATCTAGGCTTTGACATAAACACTACCATATCTCTAGATAAAATTATAACCCTGATTCTAACCCTACACCTAACCACAACATCGAACCTCACCTGGTCCTTGGACTGACCCCTTTTGCACTATGGGGACCCAGTTGCATGACACTGGACTGCACTAGAGAAAATTCACTGAGAGTCATGACAGGAAATGTCATGTAATGTCTGCCTATGGAAATCAGCTTGACTTGGCTCTTCTACAATCCAAATGCTTTTCCACACACTACATTTAATGGGGAGCTAGGATCCGTTGGGCTCATCGGAGAGGCACAAGCATTCTGACTGACAGAAAAGTGAAATGCTTTCACACTACCAGTGCTGAAAAGGCCCCAGGCTTCACTACATTTTCAGCGGATTTCCAAACTCACACTCAAGGGAAACCCAACCACACACACTCACGCTCTGCTGGCTTCCATGGAGCCTGAAAATCCTCATTTCCAGGGCCTGTGGGGAAGAAAGACCAGAGAAAGCAGATCTTGAGCCACTCACCCATTTTTCTCCACCATGCAGAGGAGGCTGTCCCCATGGCTCTTCTAGAATGCTGAGGCTACAGGATTCTGGGCTGCTATGACCAGGCAGCTGCTGATTGGACAGCTTATAGGGCCACACAGTCCTGTGAGGTCTTAGAGATGCAGCCAATCAGAATGCTCCCTGTCATCAGAACAGCCACAGAAGTTATGTGAGTGAAGCAAGAGTGATGGCCGAGCCTGTGCTGGGCAGCATCAGGCTGGACTGCAACACCCATTGGTTCCAGTGGAAGTCGGGACTGAAAACAGAACCAACCCAAGAACTGCAACAACCAGCTGAGCGGGCTGATGGGCTGTGCCGGGCCCTGCACTTGCTAGTACATTCAAGAAACTGGACTGGGAATACCTCACACAAAATTTCTTTGGACACCTCCCCAATCAAAATGGTGGACTCAGAATCCTAACCAAGAAAAGACAGAAGACAGAACAAGTCAATCACCCACCTCAGCCATGTATTGGCAGTGAAAACCTGGGCACACGCAGACTCGGAGATGGACTGTGTCAATCAGTGTATGCTTCAAAGACCTCATCGTACTTGCAGTTGCAAGATTGGCAGCAATTCATGACTGTTGAACTCTCTAAACCACTTGAGAAAAAACAAACAAACAAAACACCCACTTGAGCAGGACCCTCTGAGCATGCCCCACATCAGGGACCTGGGGTCCGGTGGAGACTGGGTGCGACTTCTCCCTTTATCTCCCTCCCCATTTACCCCCACATACAGTCAAAGAAGAGAATGTGGAAATAATAGCCTTACCCACTGTCCTGTCGCCCTTGAACCTTTTCACTCTAATGAACTATGTCAAGATTGTCAAAAATAGAATTAAACAAAGCCCAAAGGAGTTTTGGTTAGCTTTAGGAGTTTGATTTGTGTTTGAGCTAGGGATGCACTTAGTACTAGTAGTAGAAATCAGGTCATCATTTGGTCTAGGGGTATGATCAGGTAAAGTCTAGGGCTTGGCTTAGAGTTACAGAAAGGGCTGGCCTCAGGGAAGATTTGTTTCAGGAACTCGGCTGGTTCAGGATGAAGGGAATCTTTAGTGTTGTGTTTGGGTCTGGTGTGACACTTGGAGCTATGACTCTGCTTGGCATTATGTTGAGCTTGAACGTTCATATTTAGATGATGAGTTACATTGTTTTAAAAATCTTGGGATTATGATTGGTGTAGGACTATGGTTAGGGTGAGCAGTAGAGATGGACAAGGATTAAGGTTAGTGTTTGGCACAGGGTTAAGTCAAAGCATAGATCTATGATAAGTATTAATGTTGGGGTTAAGATTAGAATTAGGGCTAGTTTTATAGTAAAAGTTAAGACTAGCGTTAGGATTATGGCTAGAGATTTGATTGGCATTAGGGTTAGCATTACAGTTAAGGTTAAGGAAATCTGCAGTGTTAGGAATGGGCTAGTATCAAAGTTTGGGTGAGTGCTACATTGTCACTAGGTTGAAGACTGGTGTTAGCATTCGGCCTAGGGTGAAGGCAAGTGCTAAGGTTGAAGTTAAGGTTAGAACTAGAGGGCTCGGAAGCATGGACTAGTGGCTAAAGTCCTCGCCTTGAATGCACTCGGGATCCCACATGGGTGCCAGTTCCAATCCCGGCAGCTCCACTTCCCATCCAGCTCCCAGCTTGTGGCCTGGGAAAGCAGTCAAGGATGGCCCAAAGCCTTGAGACCCTGCACCCATGTGGGAGACCCAAAAGAGGTTCCTGGCTCCCGGCTTTGGATCAGCACAGCACCGGCCGTTGTGGCTCACTTGGGGAGTGGATCATGGGACGGAAGATGTTCATGTCTGTCTGTCCTCCTCCTCTCTGTATGTCTGACTTTGTAATGAAAAAAAAAAAAAGAACTAGAGTTAGGAGTAGAGTGATAATGGATATTAGTTTTAGGGTTAAGGTTAGTGTTAGTATTACGGCTATGACTTGATGTTACTCTTAGGGTAGAGTAGGGTTAGGTTTTCAGTTAGGAGGAAAAGTAGGACTACAGTTACAACTATGGCTATGATTGGTGCTCATGTTATGGTTAACATTAGGGAGACCTCAATGGTTATACAGATAGGATAACATTAGAACTAGGGCAATAGTTAGTAAAAGGATTTAGAGCTATGATTAGTGTTAGGGCTAGGACTGCAGTTGGTTGAAACTCAGTGTGAGGGTTCAGGTTAGAGCTAAGTTTAATGTCAGGGGAAGTGTCAGGTTTAGGACAGGAAGAGGGCCATGATCTAAGACTTATTTGGTATTATGGTTAGAGCTTTAATTCAAGGTAAACCCATCTTTAGGATTAGGGCAGGGCTAAAGTTTGCATCAGGGCATAATTATTAGGGTTAGATTTAGAATTTGAGCTTTGGATAGTGCTGGGGTCAGAGATACAGTAGGATTCATTATAGGATTAAGGTTAGAACTTGGGCCAGGGGTAGGACTCGACTTCGAATCAGGGCTAGATTTAGAATTGGGAATTAGTTTAGGGTTAACGCTAGGGTTATGGTTAGTGCTCACATTAGGGCTAGATGAGAGTTAAGATTTGGTTGTCATTAATCCTAAACCAAAATTATAATAATCTCAAGAAATAACCCAAGCTCTATCTCAAACCCCAGCCTTAAACTTGACCCTAACCCTCAATCTCCTTCCACACCTACCTCTAAACCTAGAACCAACCTTAGCATTATTCCTAAGCCTAACCCTGACTGTAATGCTAACTCAGTCTCTTGACTTTTACAGCTGTAATCATCAGCCACGCTGTAGGCAGAATCCTAACACTGAAGTTGACCCTTGTCAAAAATTCAATCTGAACTTGCCCTAATTCATTTTTTATATAATTTCTTTCTTTACATTTCAAAGTCAGATATACAGAAAGCAGGAGAGACAGAGAGGAAAAGTTTCCATCTCATGATTCACTCCCCAAGCAGCCATAACTGCCATAGCCATAGCAATCTGAAGCCAGGAGCACAGAGCCTCTCACAGGTCTTCCACATGGGTGCAGGAACCCAAAGCTTTGGGCCATACCAGATTGCTTTCCCAGAACACAATCACGGTGCTGATGGGAAGTGGCCCTTCTGCAATTAGAACTGGCACCAAATGTGATCTCGGCACATGGAAGGCAAGAACTTTTACTGCTAGGCTATTGTGCCAGACCCAGCATAATTCTTACTCAGCTACTAACAAGAACCCTAACTCTTGCTATGACCATGATCCTAATCTTACTAAGTATGAATCAAGTCTTAATCGTAACACTAATCCTGGAATAACTCTACTCTTACTCCGAATCTCGCTCCAGCACTAATATTAACATAATTCAAACCCAGGCATTAACCTAACCCTACACCTAGACATAGCCCTTACCCAGACCCCATCTAAGAGCCTAGCACTAATACTAATTACACCCTACAGCACACCCTAAGCCAGAAATGATGATTATCCCTAATCCTTGCCATCATTCTAACCCTAATTCCGACACTAGCTCTAGCTCTAGGCCCAATCATACATGTTATTCTAATCCTAAACTAGGCATAATGCATAGCCCTCACCCTGACTCCAACCCTGACACAGATGTAGACATAACTAAGCCTATCATTAATACTGAACCTTACCCTAGCTGTATTTCTAAACCTAACCCTAATGCTAACCCGAATCTTTACCCGAATGCTAAGCCAAATCAATGCCCTAATTATAACACAAAACCTAAATCCAAATGTAGCCAAACCTTAATCATAAACCTAACACTAGATTGTGTCCTAACCTTAACCCTAGCAGAACTTTAGCGCTAGCATTAGCCCTCCCCAGTATTAACTCTAGCTCTAAGCTCTAAGCAGAGTAATCCTACCATGGACTCTAACCTAACCATCAAACTAAACACAAAACAGCATCTTAACCCTAAATGTAGCCAAGCTTTAATCCTCACATTCATTGTAACCCTAACTGTATTCTAAAGCCACATAGTCCTTACACCAATCCTAACAATAACCTTCAATCCAACACTAATGAAAACTAACTATGAACCAGAAATACAGCAAGACTCTGTATCTGCCACTAATCCAAACATTAATCTATCCCCCCCAAAAAATCCTAATGCGAATCCTGCTTAATGCAACATACAAAACATAGGGTCTGTACCTAATTCTATTTGTAAGTTTACCCAAAACCCTAACCACTGGGCTAACAATAAGTCATATCTCAATCCTAAAAGTTATGTCACTACTAAACCTAACCTTTAGCATTAGTTCTAACCCTAACCCTAATTACATCTAAACTTATTCCTAGATCTATTCCTAATAACTTACATAGGCCTAATATAACCTTGGAAAGAAAATCAGTCCTAACCTTAAATCTAGGCTTTGACATAAACACTATCATATCTCTAGATAAAATTATAACCCTGATTCTAACCCTACACCTAACCACAACATCGAACCTCACCTGGTCCTTGGACTGACCCCTTTTGCACTATGGGGACCCAGTTGCATGACACTGGACTGCACTAGAGAAAATTCACTGAGAGTCATGACAGGAAATGTCATGTAATGTCTGCCTATGGAAATCAGCTTGACTTGGCTCTTCTACAATCCAAATGCTTTTCCACACACTACATTTAATGGGGAGCTAGGATCCGTTGGGCTCATCGGAGAGGCACAAGCATTCTGACTGACAGAAAAGTGAAATGCTTTCACACTACCAGTGCTGAAAAGGCAACAGGCTTCACTACATTTTCAGCGGATTTCCAAACTCACACTCAAGGGAAACCCAACCACACACACTCCCGCTCTGCTGGCTTCCATGGAGCCTGAAAATCCTCATTTCCAGGGCCTGTGGGGAAGAAAGACCAGAGAAAGCAGATCTTGAGCCACTCACCCATTTTTCTCCACCATGCAGAGGAGGCTGTCCCCATGGCTCTTCTAGAATGCTGAGGCTACAGGATTCTGGGCTGCTATGACCAGGCAGCTGCTGATTGGACAGCTTATAGGGCCACGCAGTCCTGTGAGGTCTTAGAGATGCAGCCAATCAGAATGCTCCCTGTCATCAGAACAGCCACAGAAGTTATGTGAGTGAAGCAAGAGTGATGGCCGAGCCTGTGCTGGGCAGCATCAGGCTGGACTGCAACACCCATTGGTTCCAGTGGAAGTCGGGACTGAAAACAGAACCAACCCAAGAACTGCAACAACCAGCTGAGCGGGCTGATGGGCTGTGCCGGGCCCTGCACTTGCTAGTACATTCAAGAAACTGGACTGGGAATACCTCACACAAAATTTCTTTGGAGACCTCCCCAATCAAAATGGTGGACTCAATCCTAACCAAGAAAAGACAGAAGACAGAACAAGTCAATCACCCACCTCAGCCATGTATTGGCAGTGAAAACCTGGGCACACGCAGACTCGGAGATGGACTGTGTCAATCAGTGTATGCTTCAAAGACCTCATCGTACTTGCAGTGGCAAGATTGGCAGCAATTCATGACTGTTGAACTCTCTAAACCACTTGAGAAAAAACAAACAAACAAAACACCCACTTGAGCAGGACCCTCTGAGCATGCCCCACATCAGGGACCTGGGGTCCGGTGGAGACTGGGTGCGACTTCTCCCTTTATCTCCCTCCCCATTTACCCCCACATACAGTCAAAGAAGAGAATGTGGAAATAATAGCCTTACCCACTGTCCTGTCGCCCTTGAACCTTTTCACTCTAATGAACTATGTCAAGATTGTCAAAAATAGAATTAAACAAAGCCCAAAGGAGTTTTGGTTAGCTTTAGGAGTTTGATTTGTGTTTGAGCTAGGGATGCACTTAGTACTAGTAGTAGAAATCAGGTCATCATTTGGTCTAGGGGTATGATCAGGTAAAGTCTAGGGCTGGGCTTAGAGTTACAGAAAGGGCTGGCCTCAGGGAAGATTTGTTTCAGGAACTCGGCTGGTTCAGGATGAAGGGAATCTTTAGTGTTGTGTTTGGGTCTGGTGTGACACTTGGAGCTATGACTCTGCTTGGCATTATGTTGAGCTTGAACGTTCATATTTAGATGATGAGTTACATTGTTTTAAAAATCTTGGGATTATGATTGGTGTAGGACTATGGTTAGGGTGAGCAGTAGAGATGGACAAGGATTAAGGTTAGTGTTTGGCACAGGGTTAAGTCAAAGCATAGATCTATGATAAGTATTAATGTTGGGGTTAAGATTAGAATTAGGGCTAGTTTTATAGTAAAAGTTAAGACTAGCGTTAGGATTATGGCTAGAGATTTGATTGGCATTAGGGTTAGCATTACAGTTAAGGTTAAGGAAATCTGCAGTGTTAGGAATGGGCTAGTATCAAAGTTTGGGTGAGTGCTACATTGTCACTAGGTTGAAGACTGGTGTTAGCATTCGGCCTAGGGTGAAGGCAAGTGCTAAGGTTGAAGTTAAGGTTAGAACTAGAGGGCTCGGAAGCATGGACTAGTGGCTAAAGTCCTCGCCTTGAATGCACTCGGGATCCCACATGGGTGCCAGTTCCAATCCCGGCAGCTCCACTTCCCATCCAGCTCCCAGCTTGTGGCCTGGGAAAGCAGTCAAGGATGGCCCAAAGCCTTGAGACCCTGCACCCATGTGGGAGACCCGAAAGAGGTTCCTGGCTCCCGGCTTTGGATCAGCACAGCACCGGCCGTTGTGGCTCACTTGGGGAGTGGATCATGGGACGGAAGATGTTCATGTCTGTCTGTCCTCCTCCTCTCTGTATGTCTGACTTTGTAATGAAAAAAAAAAAAAGAACTAGAGTTAGGAGTAGAGTGATAATGGATATTAGTTTTAGGGTTAAGGTTAGTGTTAGTATTACGGCTATGACTTGATGTTACTCTTAGGGTAGAGTAGGGTTAGGTTTTCAGTTAGGAGGAAAAGTAGGACTACAGTTACAACTATGGCTATGATTGGTGCTCATGTTATGGTTAACATTAGGGAGACCTCAATGGTTATACAGATAGGATAACATTAGAACTAGGGCAATAGTTAGTAAAAGGATTTAGAGCTATGATTAGTGTTAGGGCTAGGACTGCAGTTGGTTGAAACTCAGTGTGAGGGTTCAGGTTAGAGCTAAGTTTAATGTCAGGGGAAGTGTCAGGTTTAGGACAGGAAGAGGGCCATGATCTAAGACTTATTTGGTATTATGGTTAGAGCTTTAATTCAAGGTAAACCCATCTTTAGGATTAGGGCAGGGCTAAAGTTTGCATCAGGGCATAATTATTAGGGTTAGATTTAGAATTTGAGCTTTGGATAGTGCTGGGGTCAGAGATACAGTAGGATTCATTATAGGATTAAGGTTAGAACTCGGGCCAGGGGTAGGACTCGACTTCGAATCAGGGCTAGATTTAGAATTGGGAATTAGTTTAGGGTTAACGATAGGGTTATGGTTAGTGCTCACATTAGGGCTAGATGAGAGTTAAGATTTGGTTGTCATTAATCCTAAACCAAAATTATAATAATCTCAAGAAATAACCCAAGCTCTATCTCAAACCCCAGCCTTAAACTTGACCCTAACCCTCAATCTCCTTCCACACCTACCTCTAAACCTAGAACCAACCTTAGCATTATTCCTAAGCCTAACCCTGACTGTAATGCTAACTCAGTCTCTTGACTTTTACAGCTGTAATCATCAGCCACGCTGTAGGCAGAATCCTAACACTGAAGTTGACCCTTGTCAAAAATTCAATCTGAACTTGCCCTAATTCATTTTTTATATAATTTCTTTCTTTACATTTCAAAGTCAGATATACAGAAAGCAGGAGAGACAGAGAGGAAAAGTTTCCATCTCATGATTCACTCCCCAAGCAGCCATAACTGCCATAGCCATAGCAATCTGAAGCCAGGAGCACAGAGCCTCTCACAGGTCTTCCACATGGGTGCAGGAACCCAAAGCTTTGGGCCATACCAGATTGCTTTCCCAGAACACAATCACGGTGCTGATGGGAAGTGGCCCTTCTGCAATTAGAACTGGCACCAAATGTGATCTCGGCACATGGAAGGCAAGAACTTTTACTGCTAGGCTATTGTGCCAGACCCAGCATAATTCTTACTCAGCTACTAACAAGAACCCTAACTCTTGCTATGACCATGATCCTAATCTTACTAAGTATGAATCAAGTCTTAATCGTAACACTAATCCTGGAATAACTCTACTCTTACTCCGAATCTCGCTCCAGCACTAATATTAACATAATTCAAACCCAGGCATTAACCTAACCCTACACCTAGACATAGCCCTTACCCAGACCCCATCTAAGAGCCTAGCACTAATACTAATTACACCCTACAGCACACCCTAAGCCAGAAATGATGATTATCCCTAATCCTTGCCATCATTCTAACCCTAATTCCGACACTAGCTCTAGCTCTAGGCCCAATCATACATGTTATTCTAATCCTAAACTAGGCATAATGCATAGCCCTCACCCTGACTCCAACCCTGACACAGATGTAGACATAACTAAGCCTATCATTAATACTGAACCTTACCCTAGCTGTATTTCTAAACCTAACCCTAATGCTAACCCGAATCTTTACCCTAATGCTAAGCCAAATCAATGCCCTAATTATAACACAAAACCTAAATCCAAATGTAGCCAAACCTTAATCATAAACCTAACACTAGATTGTGTCCTAACCTTAACCCTAGCAGAACTTTAGCGCTAGCATTAGCCCTCCCCAGTATTAACTCTAGCTCTAAGCTCTAAGCAGAGTAATCCTACCATGGACTCTAACCTAACCATCAAACTAAACACAAAACAGCATCTTAACCCTAAATGTAGCCAAGCTTTAATCCTCACATTCATTGTAACCCTAACTGTATTCTAAAGCCACATAGTCCTTACACCAATCCTAACAATAACCTTCAATCCAACACTAATGAAAACTAACTATGAACCAGAAATACAGCAAGACTCTGTATCTGCCACTAATCCAAACATTAATCTATCCCCCCCAAAAAATCCTAATGCGAATCCTGCTTAATGCAACATACAAAACATAGGGTCTGTACCTAATTCTATTTGTAAGTTTACCCAAAACCCTAACCACTGGGCTAACAATAAGTCATATCTCAATCCTAAAAGTTATGTCACTACTAAACCTAACCTTTAGCATTAGTTCTAACCCTAACCCTAATTACATCTAAACTTATTCCTAGATCTATTCCTAATAACTTACATAGGCCTAATATAACCTTGGAAAGAAAATCAGTCCTAACCTTAAATCTAGGCTTTGACATAAACACTATCATATCTCTAGATAAAATTATAACCCTGATTCTAACCCTACACCTAACCACAACATCGAACCTCACCTGGTCCTTGGACTGACCCCTTTTGCACTATGGGGACCCAGTTGCATGACACTGGACTGCACTAGAGAAAATTCACTGAGAGTCATGACAGGAAATGTCATGTAATGTCTGCCTATGGAAATCAGCTTGACTTGGCTCTTCTACAATCCAAATGCTTTTCCACACACTACATTTAATGGGGAGCTAGGATCCGTTGGGCTCATCGGAGAGGCACAAGCATTCTGACTGACAGAAAAGTGAAATGCTTTCACACTACCAGTGCTGAAAAGGCAACAGGCTTCACTACATTTTCAGCGGATTTCCAAACTCACACTCAAGGGAAACCCAACCACACACACTCACGCTCTGCTGGCTTCCATGGAGCCTGAAAATCCTCATTTCCAGGGCCTGTGGGGAAGAAAGACCAGAGAAAGCAGATCTTGAGCCACTCACCCATTTTTCTCCACCATGCAGAGGAGGCTGTCCCCATGGCTCTTCTAGAATGCTGAGGCTACAGGATTCTGGGCTGCTATGACCAGGCAGCTGCTGATTGGACAGCTTATAGGGCCACGCAGTCCTGTGAGGTCTTAGAGATGCAGCCAATCAGAATGCTCCCTGTCATCAGAACAGCCACAGAAGTTATGTGAGTGAAGCAAGAGTGATGGCCGAGCCTGTGCTGGGCAGCATCAGGCTGGACTGCAACACCCATTGGTTCCAGTGGAAGTCGGGACTGAAAACAGAACCAACCCAAGAACTGCAACAACCAGCTGAGCGGGCTGATGGGCTGTGCCGGGCCCTGCACTTGCTAGTACATTCAAGAAACTGGACTGGGAATACCTCACACAAAATTTCTTTGGACACCTCCCCAATCAAAATGGTGGACTCAGAATCCTAACCAAGAAAAGACAGAAGACAGAACAAGTCAATCACCCACCTCAGCCATGTATTGGCAGTGAAAACCTGGGCACACGCAGACTCGGAGATGGACTGTGTCAATCAGTGTATGCTTCAAAGACCTCATCGTACTTGCAGTGGCAAGATTGGCAGCAATTCATGACTGTTGAACTCTCTAAACCACTTGAGAAAAAACAAACAAACAAAACACCCACTTGAGCAGGACCCTCTGAGCATGCCCCACATCAGGGACCTGGGGTCCGGTGGAGACTGGGTGCGACTTCTCCCTTTATCTCCCTCCCCATTTACCCCCACATACAGTCAAAGAAGAGAATGTGGAAATAATAGCCTTACCCACTGTCCTGTCGCCCTTGAACCTTTTCACTCTAATGAACTATGTCAAGATTGTCAAAAATAGAATTAAACAAAGCCCAAAGGAGTTTTGGTTAGCTTTAGGAGTTTGATTTGTGTTTGAGCTAGGGATGCACTTAGTACTAGTAGTAGAAATCAGGTCATCATTTGGTCTAGGGGTATGATCAGGTAAAGTCTAGGGCTGGGCTTAGAGTTACAGAAAGGGCTGGCCTCAGGGAAGATTTGTTTCAGGAACTCGGCTGGTTCAGGATGAAGGGAATCTTTAGTGTTGTGTTTGGGTCTGGTGTGACACTTGGAGCTATGACTCTGCTTGGCATTATGTTGAGCTTGAACGTTCATATTTAGATGATGAGTTACATTGTTTTAAAAATCTTGGGATTATGATTGGTGTAGGACTATGGTTAGGGTGAGCAGTAGAGATGGACAAGGATTAAGGTTAGTGTTTGGCACAGGGTTAAGTCAAAGCATAGATCTATGATAAGTATTAATGTTGGGGTTAAGATTAGAATTAGGGCTAGTTTTATAGTAAAAGTTAAGACTAGCGTTAGGATTATGGCTAGAGATTTGATTGGCATTAGGGTTAGCATTACAGTTAAGGTTAAGGAAATCTGCAGTGTTAGGAATGGGCTAGTATCAAAGTTTGGGTGAGTGCTACATTGTCACTAGGTTGAAGACTGGTGTTAGCATTCGGCCTAGGGTGAAGGCAAGTGCTAAGGTTGAAGTTAAGGTTAGAACTAGAGGGCTCGGAAGCATGGACTAGTGGCTAAAGTCCTCGCCTTGAATGCACTCGGGATCCCACATGGGTGCCAGTTCCAATCCCGGCAGCTCCACTTCCCATCCAGCTCCCAGCTTGTGGCCTGGGAAAGCAGTCAAGGATGGCCCAAAGCCTTGAGACCCTGCACCCATGTGGGAGACCCGAAAGAGGTTCCTGGCTCCCGGCTTTGGATCAGCACAGCACCGGCCGTTGTGGCTCACTTGGGGAGTGGATCATGGGACGGAAGATGTTCATGTCTGTCTGTCCTCCTCCTCTCTGTATGTCTGACTTTGTAATGAAAAAAAAAAAGAACTAGAGTTAGGAGTAGAGTGATAATGGATATTAGTTTTAGGGTTAAGGTTAGTGTTAGTATTACGGCTATGACTTGATGTTACTCTTAGGGTAGAGTAGGGTTAGGTTTTCAGTTAGGAGGAAAAGTAGGACTACAGTTACAACTATGGCTATGATTGGTGCTCATGTTATGGTTAACATTAGGGAGACCTCAATGGTTATACAGATAGGATAACATTAGAACTAGGGCAATAGTTAGTAAAAGGATTTAGAGCTATGATTAGTGTTAGGGCTAGGACTGCAGTTGGTTGAAACTCAGTGTGAGGGTTCAGGTTAGAGCTAAGTTTAATGTCAGGGGAAGTGTCAGGTTTAGGACAGGAAGAGGGCCATGATCTAAGACTTATTTGGTATTATGGTTAGAGCTTTAATTCAAGGTAAACCCATCTTTAGGATTAGGGCAGGGCTAAAGTTTGCATCAGGGCATAATTATTAGGGTTAGATTTAGAATTTGAGCTTTGGATAGTGCTGGGGTCAGAGATACAGTAGGATTCATTATAGGATTAAGGTTAGAACTCGGGCCAGGGGTAGGACTCGACTTCGAATCAGGGCTAGATTTAGAATTGGGAATTAGCTTAGGGTTAACGCTAGGGTTATGGTTAGTGCTCACATTAGGGCTAGATGAGAGTTAAGATTTGGTTGTCATTAATCCTAAACCAAAATTATAATAATCTCAAGAAATAACCCAAGCTCTATCTCAAACCCCAGCCTTAAACTTGACCCTAACCCTCAATCTCCTTCCACACCTACCTCTAAACCTAGAACCAACCTTAGCATTATTCCTAAGCCTAACCCTGACTGTAATGCTAACTCAGTCTCTTGACTTTTACAGCTGTAATCATCAGCCACGCTGTAGGCAGAATCCTAACACTGAAGTTGACCCTTGTCAAAAATTCAATCTGAACTTGCCCTAATTCATTTTTTATATAATTTCTTTCTTTACATTTCAAAGTCAGATATACAGAAAGCAGGAGAGACAGAGAGGAAAAGTTTCCATCTCATGATTCACTCCCCAAGCAGCCATAACTGCCATAGCCATAGCAATCTGAAGCCAGGAGCACAGAGCCTCTCACAGGTCTTCCACATGGGTGCAGGAACCCAAAGCTTTGGGCCATACCAGATTGCTTTCCCAGAACACAATCACGGTGCTGATGGGAAGTGGCCCTTCTGCAATTAGAACTGGCACCAAATGTGATCTCGGCACATGGAAGGCAAGAACTTTTACTGCTAGGCTATTGTGCCAGACCCAGCATAATTCTTACTCAGCTACTAACAAGAACCCTAACTCTTGCTATGACCATGATCCTAATCTTACTAAGTATGAATCAAGTCTTAATCGTAACACTAATCCTGGAATAACTCTACTCTTACTCCGAATCTCGCTCCAGCACTAATATTAACATAATTCAAACCCAGGCATTAACCTAACCCTACACCTAGACATAGCCCTTACCCAGACCCCATCTAAGAGCCTAGCACTAATACTAATTACACCCTACAGCACACCCTAAGCCAGAAATGATGATTATCCCTAATCCTTGCCATCATTCTAACCCTAATTCCGACACTAGCTCTAGCTCTAGGCCCAATCATACATGTTATTCTAATCCTAAACTAGGCATAATGCATAGCCCTCACCCTGACTCCAACCCTGACACAGATGTAGACATAACTAAGCCTATCATTAATACTGAACCTTACCCTAGCTGTATTTCTAAACCTAACCCTAATGCTAACCCGAATCTTTACCCGAATGCTAAGCCAAATCAATGCCCTAATTATAACACAAAACCTAAATCCAAATGTAGCCAAACCTTAATCATAAACCTAACACTAGATTGTGTCCTAACCTTAACCCTAGCAGAACTTTAGCGCTAGCATTAGCCCTCCCCAGTATTAACTCTAGCTCTAAGCTCTAAGCAGAGTAATCCTACCATGGACTCTAACCTAGCCATCAAACTAAACACAAAACAGCATCTTAACCCTAAATGTAGCCAAGCTTTAATCCTCACATTCATTGTAACCCTAACTGTATTCTAAAGCCACATAGTCCTTACACCAATCCTAACAATAACCTTCAATCCAACACTAATGAAAACTAACTATGAACCAGAAATACAGCAAGACTCTGTATCTGCCACTAATCCAAACATTAATCTATCCCCCCCCAAAAAATCCTAATGCGAATCCTGCTTAATGCAACATACAAAACATAGGGTCTGTACCTAATTCTATTTGTAAGTTTACCCAAAACCCTAACCACTGGGCTAACAATAAGTCATATCTCAATCCTAAAAGTTATGTCACTACTAAACCTAACCTTTAGCATTAGTTCTAACCCTAACCCTAATTACATCTAAACTTATTCCTAGATCTATTCCTAATAACTTACATAGGCCTAATATAACCTTGGAAAGAAAATCAGTCCTAACCTTAAATCTAGGCTTTGACATAAACACTATCATATCTCTAGATAAAATTATAACCCTGATTCTAACCCTACACCTAACCACAACATCGAACCTCACCTGGTCCTTGGACTGACCCCTTTTGCACTATGGGGACCCAGTTGCATGACACTGGACTGCACTAGAGAAAATTCACTGAGAGTCATGACAGGAAATGTCATGTAATGTCTGCCTATGGAAATCAGCTTGACTTGGCTCTTCTACAATCCAAATGCTTTTCCACACACTACATTTAATGGGGAGCTAGGATCCGTTGGGCTCATCGGAGAGGCACAAGCATTCTGACTGACAGAAAAGTGAAATGCTTTCACACTACCAGTGCTGAAAAGGCAACAGGCTTCACTACATTTTCAGCGGATTTCCAAACTCACACTCAAGGGAAACCCAACCACACACACTCACGCTCTGCTGGCTTCCATGGAGCCTGAAAATCCTCATTTCCAGGGCCTGTGGGGAAGAAAGACCAGAGAAAGCAGATCTTGAGCCACTCACCCATTTTTCTCCACCATGCAGAGGAGGCTGTCCCCATGGCTCTTCTAGAATGCTGAGGCTACAGGATTCTGGGCTGCTATGACCAGGCAGCTGCTGATTGGACAGCTTATAGGGCCACACAGTCCTGTGAGGTCTTAGAGATGCAGCCAATCAGAATGCTCCCTGTCATCAGAACAGCCACAGAAGTTATGTGAGTGAAGCAAGAGTGATGGCCGAGCCTGTGCTGGGCAGCATCAGGCTGGACTGCAACACCCATTGGTTCCAGTGGAAGTCGGGACTGAAAACAGAACCAACCCAAGAACTGCAACAACCAGCTGAGCGGGCTGATGGGCTGTGCCGGGCCCTGCACTTGCTAGTACATTCAAGAAACTGGACTGGGAATACCTCACACAAAATTTCTTTGGACACCTCCCCAATCAAAATGGTGGACTCAGAATCCTAACCAAGAAAAGACAGAAGACAGAACAAGTCAATCACCCACCTCAGCCATGTATTGGCAGTGAAAACCTGGGCACACGCAGACTCGGAGATGGACTGTGTCAATCAGTGTATGCTTCAAAGACCTCATCGTACTTGCAGTTGCAAGATTGGCAGCAATTCATGACTGTTGAACTCTCTAAACCACTTGAGAAAAAACAAACAAACAAAACACCCACTTGAGCAGGACCCTCTGAGCATGCCCCACATCAGGGACCTGGGGTCCGGTGGAGACTGGGTGCGACTTCTCCCTTTATCTCCCTCCCCATTTACCCCCACATACAGTCAAAGAAGAGAATGTGGAAATAATAGCCTTACCCACTGTCCTGTCGCCCTTGAACCTTTTCACTCTAATGAACTATGTCAAGATTGTCAAAAATAGAATTAAACAAAGCCCAAAGGAGTTTTGGTTAGCTTTAGGAGTTTGATTTGTGTTTGAGCTAGGGATGCACTTAGTACTAGTAGTAGAAATCAGGTCATCATTTGGTCTAGGGGTATGATCAGGTAAAGTCTAGGGCTGGGCTTAGAGTTACAGAAAGGGCTGGCCTCAGGGAAGATTTGTTTCAGGAACTCGGCTGGTTCAGGATGAAGGGAATCTTTAGTGTTGTGTTTGGGTCTGGTGTGACACTTGGAGCTATGACTCTGCTTGGCATTATGTTGAGCTTGAACGTTCATATTTAGATGATGAGTTACATTGTTTTAAAAATCTTGGGATTATGATTGGTGTAGGACTATGGTTAGGGTGAGCAGTAGAGATGGACAAGGATTAAGGTTAGTGTTTGGCACAGGGTTAAGTCAAAGCATAGATCTATGATAAGTATTAATGTTGGGGTTAAGATTAGAATTAGGGCTAGTTTTATAGTAAAAGTTAAGACTAGCGTTAGGATTATGGCTAGAGATTTGATTGGCATTAGGGTTAGCATTACAGTTAAGGTTAAGGAAATCTGCAGTGTTAGGAATGGGCTAGTATCAAAGTTTGGGTGAGTGCTACATTGTCACTAGGTTGAAGACTGGTGTTAGCATTCGGCCTAGGGTGAAGGCAAGTGCTAAGGTTGAAGTTAAGGTTAGAACTAGAGGGCTCGGAAGCATGGACTAGTGGCTAAAGTCCTCGCCTTGAATGCACTCGGGATCCCACATGGGTGCCAGTTCCAATCCCGGCAGCTCCACTTCCCATCCAGCTCCCAGCTTGTGGCCTGGGAAAGCAGTCAAGGATGGCCCAAAGCCTTGAGACCCTGCACCCATGTGGGAGACCCGAAAGAGGTTCCTGGCTCCCGGCTTTGGATCAGCACAGCACCGGCCGTTGTGGCTCACTTGGGGAGTGGATCATGGGACGGAAGATGTTCATGTCTGTCTGTCCTCCTCCTCTCTGTATGTCTGACTTTGTAATGAAAAAAAAAAAGAACTAGAGTTAGGAGTAGAGTGATAATGGATATTAGTTTTAGGGTTAAGGTTAGTGTTAGTATTACGGCTATGACTTGATGTTACTCTTAGGGTAGAGTAGGGTTAGGTTTTCAGTTAGGAGGAAAAGTAGGACTACAGTTACAACTATGGCTATGATTGGTGCTCATGTTATGGTTAACATTAGGGAGACCTCAATGGTTATACAGATAGGATAACATTAGAACTAGGGCAATAGTTAGTAAAAGGATTTAGAGCTATGATTAGTGTTAGGGCTAGGACTGCAGTTGGTTGAAACTCAGTGTGAGGGTTCAGGTTAGAGCTAAGTTTAATGTCAGGGGAAGTGTCAGGTTTAGGACAGGAAGAGGGCCATGATCTAAGACTTATTTGGTATTATGGTTAGAGCTTTAATTCAAGGTAAACCCATCTTTAGGATTAGGGCAGGGCTAAAGTTTGCATCAGGGCATAATTATTAGGGTTAGATTTAGAATTTGAGCTTTGGATAGTGCTGGGGTCAGAGATACAGTAGGATTCATTATAGGATTAAGGTTAGAACTCGGGCCAGGGGTAGGACTCGACTTCGAATCAGGGCTAGATTTAGAATTGGGAATTAGTTTAGGGTTAACGCTAGGGTTATGGTTAGTGCTCACATTAGGGCTAGATGAGAGTTAAGATTTGGTTGTCATTAATCCTAAACCAAAATTATAATAATCTCAAGAAATAACCCAAGCTCTATCTCAAACCCCAGCCTTAAACTTGACCCTAACCCTCAATCTCCTTCCACACCTACCTCTAAACCTAGAACCAACCTTAGCATTATTCCTAAGCCTAACCCTGACTGTAATGCTAACTCAGTCTCTTGACTTTTACAGCTGTAATCATCAGCCACGCTGTAGGCAGAATCCTAACACTGAAGTTGACCCTTGTCAAAAATTCAATCTGAACTTGCCCTAATTCATTTTTTATATAATTTCTTTCTTTACATTTCAAAGTCAGATATACAGAAAGCAGGAGAGACAGAGAGGAAAAGTTTCCATCTCATGATTCACTCCCCAAGCAGCCATAACTGCCATAGCCATAGCAATCTGAAGCCAGGAGCACAGAGCCTCTCACAGGTCTTCCACATGGGTGCAGGAACCCAAAGCTTTGGGCCATACCAGATTGCTTTCCCAGAACACAATCACGGTGCTGATGGGAAGTGGCCCTTCTGCAATTAGAACTGGCACCAAATGTGATCTCGGCACATGGAAGGCAAGAACTTTTACTGCTAGGCTATTGTGCCAGACCCAGCATAATTCTTACTCAGCTACTAACAAGAACCCTAACTCTTGCTATGACCATGATCCTAATCTTACTAAGTATGAATCAAGTCTTAATCGTAACACTAATCCTGGAATAACTCTACTCTTACTCCGAATCTCGCTCCAGCACTAATATTAACATAATTCAAACCCAGGCATTAACCTAACCCTACACCTAGACATAGCCCTTACCCAGACCCCATCTAAGAGCCTAGCACTAATACTAATTACACCCTACAGCACACCCTAAGCCAGAAATGATGATTATCCCTAATCCTTGCCATCATTCTAACCCTAATTCCGACACTAGCTCTAGCTCTAGGCCCAATCATACATGTTATTCTAATCCTAAACTAGGCATAATGCATAGCCCTCACCCTGACTCCAACCCTGACACAGATGTAGACATAACTAAGCCTATCATTAATACTGAACCTTACCCTAGCTGTATTTCTAAACCTAACCCTAATGCTAACCCGAATCTTTACCCGAATGCTAAGCCAAATCAATGCCCTAATTATAACACAAAACCTAAATCCAAATGTAGCCAAACCTTAATCATAAACCTAACACTAGATTGTGTCCTAACCTTAACCCTAGCAGAACTTTAGCGCTAGCATTAGCCCTCCCCAGTATTAACTCTAGCTCTAAGCTCTAAGCAGAGTAATCCTACCATGGACTCTAACCTAGCCATCAAACTAAACACAAAACAGCATCTTAACCCTAAATGTAGCCAAGCTTTAATCCTCACATTCATTGTAACCCTAACTGTATTCTAAAGCCACATAGTCCTTACACCAATCCTAACAATAACCTTCAATCCAACACTAATGAAAACTAACTATGAACCAGAAATACAGCAAGACTCTGTATCTGCCACTAATCCAAACATTAATCTATCCCCCCCCAAAAAATCCTAATGCGAATCCTGCTTAATGCAACATACAAAACATAGGGTCTGTACCTAATTCTATTTGTAAGTTTACCCAAAACCCTAACCACTGGGCTAACAATAAGTCATATCTCAATCCTAAAAGTTATGTCACTACTAAACCTAACCTTTAGCATTAGTTCTAACCCTAACCCTAATTACATCTAAACTTATTCCTAGATCTATTCCTAATAACTTACATAGGCCTAATATAACCTTGGAAAGAAAATCAGTCCTAACCTTAAATCTAGGCTTTGACATAAACACTATCATATCTCTAGATAAAATTATAACCCTGATTCTAACCCTACACCTAACCACAACATCGAACCTCACCTGGTCCTTGGACTGACCCCTTTTGCACTATGGGGACCCAGTTGCATGACACTGGACTGCACTAGAGAAAATTCACTGAGAGTCATGACAGGAAATGTCATGTAATGTCTGCCTATGGAAATCAGCTTGACTTGGCTCTTCTACAATCCAAATGCTTTTCCACACACTACATTTAATGGGGAGCTAGGATCCGTTGGGCTCATCGGAGAGGCACAAGCATTCTGACTGACAGAAAAGTGAAATGCTTTCACACTACCAGTGCTGAAAAGGCCCCAGGCTTCACTACATTTTCAGCGGATTTCCAAACTCACACTCAAGGGAAACCCAACCACACACACTCACGCTCTGCTGGCTTCCATGGAGCCTGAAAATCCTCATTTCCAGGGCCTGTGGGGAAGAAAGACCAGAGAAAGCAGATCTTGAGCCACTCACCCATTTTTCTCCACCATGCAGAGGAGGCTGTCCCCATGGCTCTTCTAGAATGCTGAGGCTACAGGATTCTGGGCTGCTATGACCAGGCAGCTGCTGATTGGACAGCTTATAGGGCCACACAGTCCTGTGAGGTCTTAGAGATGCAGCCAATCAGAATGCTCCCTGTCATCAGAACAGCCACAGAAGTTATGTGAGTGAAGCAAGAGTGATGGCCGAGCCTGTGCTGGGCAGCATCAGGCTGGACTGCAACACCCATTGGTTCCAGTGGAAGTCGGGACTGAAAACAGAACCAACCCAAGAACTGCAACAACCAGCTGAGCGGGCTGATGGGCTGTGCCGGGCCCTGCACTTGCTAGTACATTCAAGAAACTGGACTGGGAATACCTCACACAAAATTTCTTTGGACACCTCCCCAATCAAAATGGTGGACTCAGAATCCTAACCAAGAAAAGACAGAAGACAGAACAAGTCAATCACCCACCTCAGCCATGTATTGGCAGTGAAAACCTGGGCACACGCAGACTCGGAGATGGACTGTGTCAATCAGTGTATGCTTCAAAGACCTCATCGTACTTGCAGTGGCAAGATTGGCAGCAATTCATGACTGTTGAACTCTCTAAACCACTTGAGAAAAAACAAACAAACAAAACACCCACTTGAGCAGGACCCTCTGAGCATGCCCCACATCAGGGACCTGGGGTCCGGTGGAGACTGGGTGCGACTTCTCCCTTTATCTCCCTCCCCATTTACCCCCACATACAGTCAAAGAAGAGAATGTGGAAATAATAGCCTTACCCACTGTCCTGTCGCCCTTGAACCTTTTCACTCTAATGAACTATGTCAAGATTGTCAAAAATAGAATTAAACAAAGCCCAAAGGAGTTTTGGTTAGCTTTAGGAGCTTGATTTGTGTTTGAGCTAGGGATGCACTTAGTACTAGTAGTAGAAATCAGGTCATCATTTGGTCTAGGGGTATGATCAGGTAAAGTCTAGGGCTGGGCTTAGAGTTACAGAAAGGGCTGGCCTCAGGGAAGATTTGTTTCAGGAACTCGGCTGGTTCAGGATGAAGGGAATCTTTAGTGTTGTGTTTGGGTCTGGTGTGACACTTGGAGCTATGACTCTGCTTGGCATTATGTTGAGCTTGAACGTTCATATTTAGATGATGAGTTACATTGTTTTAAAAATCTTGGGATTATGATTGGTGTAGGACTATGGTTAGGGTGAGCAGTAGAGATGGACAAGGATTAAGGTTAGTGTTTGGCACAGGGTTAAGTCAAAGCATAGATCTATGATAAGTATTAATGTTGGGGTTAAGATTAGAATTAGGGCTAGTTTTATAGTAAAAGTTAAGACTAGCGTTAGGATTATGGCTAGAGATTTGATTGGCATTAGGGTTAGCATTACAGTTAAGGTTAAGGAAATCTGCAGTGTTAGGAATGGGCTAGTATCAAAGTTTGGGTGAGTGCTACATTGTCACTAGGTTGAAGACTGGTGTTAGCATTCGGCCTAGGGTGAAGGCAAGTGCTAAGGTTGAAGTTAAGGTTAGAACTAGAGGGCTCGGAAGCATGGACTAGTGGCTAAAGTCCTCGCCTTGAATGCACTCGGGATCCCACATGGGTGCCAGTTCCAATCCCGGCAGCTCCACTTCCCATCCAGCTCCCAGCTTGTGGCCTGGGAAAGCAGTCAAGGATGGCCCAAAGCCTTGAGACCCTGCACCCATGTGGGAGACCCGAAAGAGGTTCCTGGCTCCCGGCTTTGGATCAGCACAGCACCGGCCGTTGTGGCTCACTTGGGGAGTGGATCATGGGACGGAAGATGTTCATGTCTGTCTGTCCTCCTCCTCTCTGTATGTCTGACTTTGTAATGAAAAAAAAAAAGAACTAGAGTTAGGAGTAGAGTGATAATGGATATTAGTTTTAGGGTTAAGGTTAGTGTTAGTATTACGGCTATGACTTGATGTTACTCTTAGGGTAGAGTAGGGTTAGGTTTTCAGTTAGGAGGAAAAGTAGGACTACAGTTACAACTATGGCTATGATTGGTGCTCATGTTATGGTTAACATTAGGGAGACCTCAATGGTTATACAGATAGGATAACATTAGAACTAGGGCAATAGTTAGTAAAAGGATTTAGAGCTATGATTAGTGTTAGGGCTAGGACTGCAGTTGGTTGAAACTCAGTGTGAGGGTTCAGGTTAGAGCTAAGTTTAATGTCAGGGGAAGTGTCAGGTTTAGGACAGGAAGAGGGCCATGATCTAAGACTTATTTGGTATTATGGTTAGAGCTTTAATTCAAGGTAAACCCATCTTTAGGATTAGGGCAGGGCTAAAGTTTGCATCAGGGCATAATTATTAGGGTTAGATTTAGAATTTGAGCTTTGGATAGTGCTGGGGTCAGAGATACAGTAGGATTCATTATAGGATTAAGGTTAGAACTCGGGCCAGGGGTAGGACTCGACTTCGAATCAGGGCTAGATTTAGAATTGGGAATTAGTTTAGGGTTAACGCTAGGGTTATGGTTAGTGCTCACATTAGGGCTAGATGAGAGTTAAGATTTGGTTGTCATTAATCCTAAACCAAAATTATAATAATCTCAAGAAATAACCCAAGCTCTATCTCAAACCCCAGCCTTAAACTTGACCCTAACCCTCAATCTCCTTCCACACCTACCTCTAAACCTAGAACCAACCTTAGCATTATTCCTAAGCCTAACCCTGACTGTAATGCTAACTCAGTCTCTTGACTTTTACAGCTGTAATCATCAGCCACGCTGTAGGCAGAATCCTAACACTGAAGTTGACCCTTGTCAAAAATTCAATCTGAACTTGCCCTAATTCATTTTTTATATAATTTCTTTCTTTACATTTCAAAGTCAGATATACAGAAAGCAGGAGAGACAGAGAGGAAAAGTTTCCATCTCATGATTCACTCCCCAAGCAGCCATAACTGCCATAGCCATAGCAATCTGAAGCCAGGATCACAGAGCCTCTCACAGGTCTTCCACATGGGTGCAGGAACCCAAAGCTTTGGGCCATACCAGATTGCTTTCCCAGAACACAATCACGGTGCTGATGGGAAGTGGCCCTTCTGCAATTAGAACTGGCACCAAATGTGATCTCGGCACATGGAAGGCAAGAACTTTTACTGCTAGGCTATTGTGCCAGACCCAGCATAATTCTTACTCAGCTACTAACAAGAACCCTAACTCTTGCTATGACCATGATCCTAATCTTACTAAGTATGAATCAAGTCTTAATCGTAACACTAATCCTGGAATAACTCTACTCTTACTCCGAATCTCGCTCCAGCACTAATATTAACATAATTCAAACCCAGGCATTAACCTAACCCTACACCTAGACATAGCCCTTACCCAGACCCCATCTAAGAGCCTAGCACTAATACTAATTACACCCTACAGCACACCCTAAGCCAGAAATGATGATTATCCCTAATCCTTGCCATCATTCTAACCCTAATTCCGACACTTGCTCTAGCTCTAGGCCCAATCATACAGGTTATTCTAATCCTAAACTAGGCATAATGCATAGCCCTCACCCTGACTCCAACCCTGACACAGATGTAGACATAACTAAGCCTATCATTAATACTGAACCTTACCCTAGCTGTATTTCTAAACCTAACCCTAATGCTAACCCGAATCTTTACCCGAATGCTAAGCCAAATCAATGCCCTAATTATAACACAAAACCTAAATCCAAATGTAGCCAAACCTTAATCATAAACCTAACACTAGATTGTGTCCTAACCTTAACCCTAGCAGAACTTTAGCGCTAGCATTAGCCCTCCCCAGTATTAACTCTAGCTCTAAGCTCTAAGCAGAGTAATCCTACCATGGACTCTAACCTAACCATCAAACTAAACACAAAACAGCATCTTAACCCTAAATGTAGCCAAGCTTTAATCCTCACATTCATTGTAACCCTAACTGTATTCTAAAGCCACATAGTCCTTACACCAATCCTAACAATAACCTTCAATCCAACACTAATGAAAACTAACTATGAACCAGAAATACAGCAAGACTCTGTATCTGCCACTAATCCAAACATTAATCTATCCCCCCCCCAAAAAATCCTAATGCGAATCCTGCTTAATGCAACATACAAAACATAGGGTCTGTACCTAATTCTATTTGTAAGTTTACCCAAAACCCTAACCACTGGGCTAACAATAAGTCATATCTCAATCCTAAAAGTTATGTCACTACTAAACCTAACCTTTAGCATTAGTTCTAACCCTAACCCTAATTACATCTAAACTTATTCCTAGATCTATTCCTAATAACTTACATAGGCCTAATATAACCTTGGAAAGAAAATCAGTCCTAACCTTAAATCTAGGCTTTGACATAAACACTATCATATCTCTAGATAAAATTATAACCCTGATTCTAACCCTACACCTAACCACAACATCGAACCTCACCTGGTCCTTGGACTGACCCCTTTTGCACTATGGGGACCCAGTTGCATGACACTGGACTGCACTAGAGAAAATTCACTGAGAGTCATGACAGGAAATGTCATGTAATGTCTGCCTATGGAAATCAGCTTGACTTGGCTCTTCTACAATCCAAATGCTTTTCCACACACTACATTTAATGGGGAGCTAGGATCCGTTGGGCTCATCGGAGAGGCACAAGCATTCTGACTGACAGAAAAGTGAAATGCTTTCACACTACCAGTGCTGAAAAGGCCCCAGGCTTCACTACATTTTCAGCGGATTTCCAAACTCACACTCAAGGGAAACCCAACCACACACACTCACGCTCTGCTGGCTTCCATGGAGCCTGAAAATCCTCATTTCCAGGGCCTGTGGGGAAGAAAGACCAGAGAAAGCAGATCTTGAGCCACTCACCCATTTTTCTCCACCATGCAGAGGAGGCTGTCCCCATGGCTCTTCTAGAATGCTGAGGCTACAGGATTCTGGGCTGCTATGACCAGGCAGCTGCTGATTGGACAGCTTATAGGGCCACACAGTCCTGTGAGGTCTTAGAGATGCAGCCAATCAGAATGCTCCCTGTCATCAGAACAGCCACAGAAGTTATGTGAGTGAAGCAAGAGTGATGGCCGAGCCTGTGCTGGGCAGCATCAGGCTGGACTGCAACACCCATTGGTTCCAGTGGAAGTCGGGACTGAAAACAGAACCAACCCAAGAACTGCAACAACCAGCTGAGCGGGCTGATGGGCTGTGCCGGGCCCTGCACTTGCTAGTACATTCAAGAAACTGGACTGGGAATACCTCACACAAAATTTCTTTGGACACCTCCCCAATCAAAATGGTGGACTCAGAATCCTAACCAAGAAAAGACAGAAGACAGAACAAGTCAATCACCCACCTCAGCCATGTATTGGCAGTGAAAACCTGGGCACACGCAGACTCGGAGATGGACTGTGTCAATCAGTGTATGCTTCAAAGACCTCATCGTGCTTGCAGTTGCAAGATTGGCAGCAATTCATGACTGTTGAACTCTCTAAACCACTTGAGAAAAAACAAACAAACAAAACACCCACTTGAGCAGGACCCTCTGAGCATGCCCCACATCAGGGACCTGGGGTCCGGTGGAGACTGGGTGCGACTTCTCCCTTTATCTCCCTCCACATTTACCCCCACATACAGTCAAAGAAGAGAATGTGGAAATAATAGCCTTACCCACTGTCCTGTCGCCCTTGAACCTTTTCACTCTAATGAACTATGTCAAGATTGTCAAAAATAGAATTAAACAAAGCCCAAAGGAGTTTTGGTTAGCTTTAGGAGCTTGATTTGTGTTTGAGCTAGGGATGCACTTAGTACTAGTAGTAGAAATCAGGTCATCATTTGGCCTAGGGGTATGATCAGGTAAAGTCTAGGGCTTGGCTTAGAGTTACAGAAAGGGCTGGCCTCAGGGAAGATTTGTTTCAGGAACTCGGCTGGTTCAGGATGAAGGGAATCTTTAGTGTTGTGTTTGGGTCTGGTGTGACACTTGGAGCTATGACTCTGCTTGGCATTATGTTGAGCTTGAACGTTCATATTTAGATGATGAGTTACATTGTTTTAAAAATCTTGGGATTATGATTGGTGTAGGACTATGGTTAGGGTGAGCAGTAGAGATGGACAAGGATTAAGGTTAGTGTTTGGCACAGGGTTAAGTCAAAGCATAGATCTATGATAAGTATTAATGTTGGGGTTAAGATTAGAATTAGGGCTAGTTTTATAGTAAAAGTTAAGACTAGCGTTAGGATTATGGCTAGAGATTTGATTGGCATTAGGGTTAGCATTACAGTTAAGGTTAAGGAAATCTGCAGTGTTAGGAATGGGCTAGTATCAAAGTTTGGGTGAGTGCTACATTGTCACTAGGTTGAAGACTGGTGTTAGCATTCGACCTAGGGTGAAGGCAAGTGCTAAGGTTGAAGTTAAGGTTAGAACTAGAGGGCTCGGAAGCATGGACTAGTGGCTAAAGTCCTCGCCTTGAATGCACTCGGGATCCCACATGGGTGCCAGTTCCAATCCCGGCAGCTCCACTTCCCATCCAGCTCCCAGCTTGTGGCCTGGGAAAGCAGTCAAGGATGGCCCAAAGCCTTGAGACCCTGCACCCATGTGGGAGACCCGAAAGAGGTTCCTGGCTCCCGGCTTTGGATCAGCACAGCACCGGCCGTTGTGGCTCACTTGGGGAGTGGATCATGGGACGGAAGATGTTCATGTCTGTCTGTCCTCCTCCTCTCTGTATGTCTGACTTTGTAATGAAAAAAAAAAAGAACTAGAGTTAGGAGTAGAGTGATAATGGATATTAGTTTTAGGGTTAAGGTTAGTGTTAGTATTACGGCTATGACTTGATGTTACTCTTAGGGTAGAGTAGGGTTAGGTTTTCAGTTAGGAGGAAAAGTAGGACTACAGTTACAACTATGGCTATGATTGGTGCTCATGTTATGGTTAACATTAGGGAGACCTCAATGGTTATACAGATAGGATAACATTAGAACTAGGGCAATAGTTAGTAAAAGGATTTAGAGCTATGATTAGTGTTAGGGCCAGGACTGCAGTTGGTTGAAACTCAGTGTGAGGGTTCAGGTTAGAGCTAAGTTTAATGTCAGGGGAAGTGTCAGGTTTAGGACAGGAAGAGGGCCATGATCTAAGACTTATTTGGTATTATGGTTAGAGCTTTAATTCAAGGTAAACCCATCTTTAGGATTAGGGCAGGGCTAAAGTTTGCATCAGGGCATAATTATTAGGGTTAGATTTAGAATTTGAGCTTTGGATAGTGCTGGGGTCAGAGATACAGTAGGATTCATTATAGGATTAAGGTTAGAACTCGGGCCAGGGGTAGGACTCGACTTCGAATCAGGGCTAGATTTAGAATTGGGAATTAGCTTAGGGTTAACGCTAGGGTTATGGTTAGTGCTCACATTAGGGCTAGATGAGAGTTAAGATTTGGTTGTCATTAATCCTAAACCAAAATTATAATAATCTCAAGAAATAACCCAAGCTCTATCTCAAACCCCAGCCTTAAACTTGACCCTAACCCTCAATCTCCTTCCACACCTACCTCTAAACCTAGAACCAACCTTAGCATTATTCCTAAGCCTAACCCTGACTGTAATGCTAACTCAGTCTCTTGACTTTTACAGCTGTAATCATCAGCCACGCTGTAGGCAGAATCCTAACACTGAAGTTGACCCTTGTCAAAAATTCAATCTGAACTTGCCCTAATTCATTTTTTATATAATTTCTTTCTTTACATTTCAAAGTCAGATATACAGAAAGCAGGAGAGACAGAGAGGAAAAGTTTCCATCTCATGATTCACTCCCCAAGCAGCCATAACTGCCATAGCCATAGCAATCTGAAGCCAGGAGCACAGAGCCTCTCACAGGTCTTCCACATGGGTGCAGGAACCCAAAGCTTTGGGCCATACCAGATTGCTTTCCCAGAACACAATCACGGTGCTGATGGGAAGTGGCCCTTCTGCAATTAGAACTGGCACCAAATGTGATCTCGGCACATGGAAGGCAAGAACTTTTACTGCTAGGCTATTGTGCCAGACCCAGCATAATTCTTACTCAGCTACTAACAAGAACCCTAACTCTTGCTATGACCATGATCCTAATCTTACTAAGTATGAATCAAGTCTTAATCGTAACACTAATCCTGGAATAACTCTACTCTTACTCCGAATCTCGCTCCAGCACTAATATTAACATAATTCAAACCCAGGCATTAACCTAACCCTACACCTAGACATAGCCCTTACCCAGACCCCATCTAATAGCCTAGCACTAATACTAATTACACCCTACAGCACACCCTAAGCCAGAAATGATGATTATCCCTAATCCTTGCCATCATTCTAACCCTAATTCCGACACTAGCTCTAGCTCTAGGCCCAATCATACAGGTTATTCTAATCCTAAACTAGGCATAATGCATAGCCCTCACCCTGACTCCAACCCTGACACAGATGTAGACATAACTAAGCCTATCATTAATACTGAACCTTACCCTAGCTGTATTTCTAAACCTAACCCTAATGCTAACCCGAATCTTTACCCGAATGCTAAGCCAAATCAATGCCCTAATTATAACACAAAACCTAAATCCAAATGTAGCCAAACCTTAATCATAAACCTAACACTAGATTGTGTCCTAACCTTAACCCTAGCAGAACTTTAGCGCTAGCATTAGCCCTCCCCAGTATTAACTCTAGCTCTAAGCTCTAAGCAGAGTAATCCTACCATGGACTCTAACCTAACCATCAAACTAAACACAAAACAGCATCTTAACCCTAAATGTAGCCAAGCTTTAATCCTCACATTCATTGTAACCCTAACTGTATTCTAAAGCCACATAGTCCTTACACCAATCCTAACAATAACCTTCAATCCAACACTAATGAAAACTAACTATGAACCAGAAATACAGCAAGACTCTGTATCTGCCACTAATCCAAACATTAATCTATCCCCCCCAAAAAATCCTAATGCGAATCCTGCTTAATGCAACATACAAAACATAGCGTCTGTACCTAATTCTATTTGTAAGTTTACCCAAAACCCTAACCACTGGGCTAACAATAAGTCATATCTCAATCCTAAAAGTTATGTCACTACTAAACCTAACCTTTAGCATTAGTTCTAACCCTAACCCTAATTACATCTAAACTTATTCCTAGATCTATTCCTAATAACTTACATAGGCCTAATATAACCTTGGAAAGAAAATCAGTCCTAACCTTAAATCTAGGCTTTGACATAAACACTACCATATCTCTAGATAAAATTATAACCCTGATTCTAACCCTACACCTAACCACAACATCGAACCTCACCTGGTCCTTGGACTGACCCCTTTTGCACTATGGGGACCCAGTTGCATGACACTGGACTGCACTAGAGAAAATTCACTGAGAGTCATGACAGGAAATGTCATGTAATGTCTGCCTATGGAAATCAGCTTGACTTGGCTCTTCTACAATCCAAATGCTTTTCCACACACTACATTTAATGGGGAGCTAGGATCCGTTGGGCTCATCGGAGAGGCACAAGCATTCTGACTGACAGAAAAGTGAAATGCTTTCACACTACCAGTGCTGAAAAGGCAACAGGCTTCACTACATTTTCAGCGGATTTCCAAACTCACACTCAAGGGAAACCCAACCACACACACTCACGCTCTGCTGGCTTCCATGGAGCCTGAAAATCCTCATTTCCAGGGCCTGTGGGGAAGAAAGACCAGAGAAAGCAGATCTTGAGCCACTCACCCATTTTTCTCCACCATGCAGAGGAGGCTGTCCCCATGGCTCTTCTAGAATGCTGAGGCTACAGGATTCTGGGCTGCTATGACCAGGCAGCTGCTGATTGGACAGCTTATAGGGCCACACAGTCCTGTGAGGTCTTAGAGATGCAGCCAATCAGAATGCTCCCTGTCATCAGAACAGCCACAGAAGTTATGTGAGTGAAGCAAGAGTGATGGCCGAGCCTGTGCTGGGCAGCATCAGGCTGGACTGCAACACCCATTGGTTCCAGTGGAAGTCGGGACTGAAAACAGAGCCAACCCAAGAACTGCAACAACCAGCTGAGCGGGCTGATGGGCTGTGCCGGGCCCTGCACTTGCTAGTACATTCAAGAAACTGGACTGGGAATACCTCACACAAAATTTCTTTGGAGACCTCCCCAATCAAAATGGTGGACTCAGAATCCTAACCAAGAAAAGACAGAAGACAGAACAAGTCAATCACCCACCTCAGCCATGTATTGGCAGTGAAAACCTGGGCACACGCAGACTCGGAGATGGACTGTGTCAATCAGTGTATGCTTCAAAGACCTCATCGTACTTGCAGTTGCAAGATTGGCAGCAATTCATGACTGTTGAACTCTCTAAACCACTTGAGAAAAAACAAACAAACAAAACACCCACTTGAGCAGGACCCTCTGAGCATGCCCCACATCAGGGACCTGGGGTCCGGTGGAGACTGGGTGCGACTTCTCCCTTTATCTCCCTCCCCATTTACCCCCACATACAGTCAAAGAAGAGAATGTGGAAATAATAGCCTTACCCACTGTCCTGTCGCCCTTGAACCTTTTCACTCTAATGAACTATGTCAAGATTGTCAAAAATAGAATTAAACAAAGCCCAAAGGAGTTTTGGTTAGCTTTAGGAGCTTGATTTGTGTTTGAGCTAGGGATGCACTTAGTACTAGTAGTAGAAATCAGGTCATCATTTGGTCTAGGGGTATGATCAGGTAAAGTCTAGGGCTGGGCTTAGAGTTACAGAAAGGGCTCGCCTCAGGGAAGATTTGTTTCAGGAACTCGGCTGGTTCAGGATGAAGGGAATCTTTAGTGTTGTGTTTGGGTCTGGTGTGACACTTGGAGCTATGACTCTGCTTGGCATTATGTTGAGCTTGAACGTTCATATTTAGATGATGAGTTACATTGTTTTAAAAATCTTGGGATTATGATTGGTGTAGGACTATGGTTAGGGTGAGCAGTAGAGATGGACAAGGATTAAGGTTAGTGTTTGGCACAGGGTTAAGTCAAAGCATAGATCTATGATAAGTATTAATGTTGGGGTTAAGATTAGAATTAGGGCTAGTTTTATAGTAAAAGTTAAGACTAGCGTTAGGATTATGGCTAGAGATTTGATTGGCATTAGGGTTAGCATTACAGTTAAGGTTAAGGAAATCTGCAGTGTTAGGAATGGGCTAGTATCAAAGTTTGGGTGAGTGCTACATTGTCACTAGGTTGAAGACTGGTGTTAGCATTCGACCTAGGGTGAAGGCAAGTGCTAAGGTTGAAGTTAAGGTTAGAACTAGAGGGCTCGGAAGCATGGACTAGTGGCTAAAGTCCTCGCCTTGAATGCACTCGGGATCCCACATGGGTGCCAGTTCCAATCCCGGCAGCTCCACTTCCCATCCAGCTCCCAGCTTGTGGCCTGGGAAAGCAGTCAAGGATGGCCCAAAGCCTTCAGACCCTGCACCCATGTGGGAGACCCGAAAGAGGTTCCTGGCTCCCGGCTTTGGATCAGCACAGCACCGGCCGTTGTGGCTCACTTGGGGAGTGGATCATGGGACGGAAGATGTTCATGTCTGTCTCTCCTCCTCCTCTCTGTATGTCTGACTTTGTAATGAAAAAAAAAAAAGAACTAGAGTTAGGAGTAGAGTGATAATGGATATTAGTTTTAGGGTTAAGGTTAGTGTTAGTATTACGGCTATGACTTGATGTTACTCTTAGGGTAGAGTAGGGTTAGGTTTTCAGTTAGGAGGAAAAGTAGGACTACAGTTACAACTATGGCTATGATTGGTGCTCATGTTATGGTTAACATTAGGGAGACCTCAATGGTTATACAGATAGGATAACATTAGAACTAGGGCAATAGTTAGTAAAAGGATTTAGAGCTATGATTAGTGTTAGGGCTAGGACTGCAGTTGGTTGAAACTCAGTGTGAGGGTTCAGGTTAGAGCTAAGTTTAATGTCAGGGGAAGTGTCAGGTTTAGGACAGGAAGAGGGCCATGATCTAAGACTTATTTGGTATTATGGTTAGAGCTTTAATTCAAGGTAAACCCATCTTTAGGATTAGGGCAGGGCTAAAGTTTGCATCAGGGCATAATTATTAGGGTTAGATTTAGAATTTGAGCTTTGGATAGTGCTGGGGTCAGAGATACAGTAGGATTCATTATAGGATTAAGGTTAGAACTTGGGCGAGGGGTAGGACTCGACTTCGAATCAGGGCTAGATTTAGAATTGGGAATTAGTTTAGGGTTAACGCTAGGGTTATGGTTAGTGCTCACATTAGGGCTAGATGAGAGTTAAGATTTGGTTGTCATTAATCCTAAACCAAAATTACAATAATCTCAAGAAATAACCCAAGCTCTATCTCAAACCCCAGCCTTAAACTTGACCCTAACCCTCAATCTCCTTCCACACCTACCTCTAAACCTAGAACCAACCTTAGCATTATTCCTAAGCCTAACCCTGACTGTAATGCTAACTCAGTCTCTTGACTTTTACAGCTGTAATCATCAGCCACGCTGTAGGCAGAATCCTAACACTGAAGTTGACCCTTGTCAAAAATTCAATCTGAACCTGCCCTAATTCATTTTTTATATAATTTCTTTCTTTACATTTCAAAGTCAGATATACAGAAAGCAGGAGAGACAGAGAGGAAAAGTTTCCATCTCATGATTCACTCCCCAAGCAGCCATAACTGCCATAGCCATAGCAATCTGAAGCCAGGAGCACAGAGCCTCTCACAGGTCTTCCACATGGGTGCAGGAACCCAAAGCTTTGGGCCATACCAGATTGCTTTCCCAGAACACAATCACGGTGCTGATGGGAAGTGGCCCTTCTGCAATTAGAACTGGCACCAAATGTGATCTCGGCACATGGAAGGCAAGAACTTTTACTGCTAGGCTATTGTGCCAGACCCAGCATAATTCTTACTCAGCTACTAACAAGAACCCTAACTCTTGCTATGACCATGATCCTAATCTTACTAAGTATGAATCAAGTCTTAATCGTAACACTAATCCTGGAATAACTCTACTCTTACTCCGAATCTCGCTCCAGCACTAATATTAACATAATTCAAACCCAGGCATTAACCTAACCCTACACCTAGACATAGCCCTTACCCAGACCCCATCTAAGAGCCTAGCACTAATACTAATTACACCCTACAGCACACCCTAAGCCAGAAATGATGATTATCCCTAATCCTTGCCATCATTCTAACCCTAATTCCGACACTAGCTCTAGCTCTAGGCCCAATCATACATGTTATTCTAATCCTAAACTAGGCATAATGCATAGCCCTCACCCTGACTCCAACCCTGACACAGATGTAGACATAACTAAGCCTATCATTAATACTGAACCTTACCCTAGCTGTATTTCTAAACCTAACCCTAATGCTAACCCGAATCTTTACCCGAATGCTAAGCCAAATCAATGCCCTAATTATAACACAAAACCTAAATCCAAATGTAGCCAAACCTTAATCATAAACCTAACACTAGATTGTGTCCTAACCTTAACCCTAGCAGAACTTTAGCGCTAGCATTAGCCCTCCCCAGTATTAACTCTAGCTCTAAGCTCTAAGCAGAGTAATCCTACCATGGACTCTAACCTAACCATCAAACTAAACACAAAACAGCATCTTAACCCTAAATGTAGCCAAGCTTTAATCCTCACATTCATTGTAACCCTAACTGTATTCTAAAGCCACATAGTCCTTACACCAATCCTAACAATAACCTTCAATCCAACACTAATGAAAACTAACTATGAACCAGAAATACAGCAAGACTCTGTATCTGCCACTAATCCAAACATTAATCTATCCCCCCCAAAAAATCCTAATGCGAATCCTGCTTAATGCAACATACAAAACATAGGGTCTGTACCTAATTCTATTTGTAAGTTTACCCAAAACCCTAACCACTGGGCTAACAATAAGTCATATCTCAATCCTAAAAGTTATGTCACTACTAAACCTAACCTTTAGCATTAGTTCTAACCCTAACCCTAATTACATCTAAACTTATTCCTAGATCTATTCCTAATAACTTACATAGGCCTAATATAACCTTGGAAAGAAAATCAGTCCTAACCTTAAATCTAGGCTTTGACATAAACACTATCATATCTCTAGATAAAATTATAACCCTGATTCTAACCCTACACCTAACCACAACATCGAACCTCACCTGGTCCTTGGACTGACCCCTTTTGCACTATGGGGACCCAGTTGCATGACACTGGACTGCACTAGAGAAAATTCACTGAGAGTCATGACAGGAAATGTCATGTAATGTCTGCCTATGGAAATCAGCTTGACTTGGCTCTTCTACAATCCAAATGCTTTTCCACACACTACATTTAATGGGGAGCTAGGATCCGTTGGGCTCATCGGAGAGGCACAAGCATTCTGACTGACAGAAAAGTGAAATGCTTTCACACTACCAGTGCTGAAAAGGCCCCAGGCTTCACTACATTTTCAGCGGATTTCCAAACTCACACTCAAGGGAAACCCAACCACACACACTCACGCTCTGCTGGCTTCCATGGAGCCTGAAAATCCTCATTTCCAGGGCCTGTGGGGAAGAAAGACCAGAGAAAGCAGATCTTGAGCCACTCACCCATTTTTCTCCACCATGCAGAGGAGGCTGTCCCCATGGCTCTTCTAGAATGCTGAGGCTACAGGATTCTGGGCTGCTATGACCAGGCAGCTGCTGATTGGACAGCTTATAGGGCCACACAGTCCTGTGAGGTCTTAGAGATGCAGCCAATCAGAATGCTCCCTGTCATCAGAACAGCCACAGAAGTTATGTGAGTGAAGCAAGAGTGATGGCCGAGCCTGTGCTGGGCAGCATCAGGCTGGACTGCAACACCCATTGGTTCCAGTGGAAGTCGGGACTGAAAACAGAACCAACCCAAGAACTGCAACAACCAGCTGAGCGGGCTGATGGGCTGTGCCGGGCCCTGCACTTGCTAGTACATTCAAGAAACTGGACTGGGAATACCTCACACAAAATTTCTTTGGAGACCTCCCCAATCAAAATGGTGGACTCAGAATCCTAACCAAGAAAAGACAGAAGACAGAACAAGTCAATCACCCACCTCAGCCATGTATTGGCAGTGAAAACCTGGGCACACGCAGACTCGGAGATGGACTGTGTCAATCAGTGTATGCTTCAAAGACCTCATCGTACTTGCAGTTGCAAGATTGGCAGCAATTCATGACTGTTGAACTCTCTAAACCACTTGAGAAAAAACAAACAAACAAAACACCCACTTGAGCAGGACCCTCTGAGCATGCCCCACATCAGGGACCTGGGGTCCGGTGGAGACTGGGTGCGACTTCTCCCTTTATCTCCCTCCCCATTTACCCCCACATACAGTCAAAGAAGAGAATGTGGAAATAATAGCCTTACCCACTGTCCTGTCGCCCTTGAACCTTTTCACTCTAATGAACTATGTCAAGATTGTCAAAAATAGAATTAAACAAAGCCCAAAGGAGTTTTGGTTAGCTTTAGGAGCTTGATTTGTGTTTGAGCTAGGGATGCACTTAGTACTAGTAGTAGAAATCAGGTCATCATTTGGTCTAGGGGTATGATCAGGTAAAGTCTAGGGCTTGGCTTAGAGTTACAGAAAGGGCTGGCCTCAGGGAAGATTTGTTTCAGGAACTCGGCTGGTTCAGGATGAAGGGAATCTTTAGTGTTGTGTTTGGGTCTGGTGTGACACTTGGAGCTATGACTCTGCTTGGCATTATGTTGAGCTTGAACGTTCATATTTAGATGATGAGTTACATTGTTTTAAAAATCTTGGGATTATGATTGGTGTAGGACTATGGTTAGGGTGAGCAGTAGAGATGGACAAGGATTAAGGTTAGTGTTTGGCACAGGGTTAAGTCAAAGCATAGATCTATGATAAGTATTAATGTTGGGGTTAAGATTAGAATTAGGGCTAGTTTTATAGTAAAAGTTAAGACTAGCGTTAGGATTATGGCTAGAGATTTGATTGGCATTAGGGTTAGCATTACAGTTAAGGTTAAGGAAATCTGCAGTGTTAGGAATGGGCTAGTATCAAAGTTTGGGTGAGTGCTACATTGTCACTAGGTTGAAGACTGGTGTTAGCATTCGGCCTAGGGTGAAGGCAAGTGCTAAGGTTGAAGTTAAGGTTAGAACTAGAGGGCTCGGAAGCATGGACTAGTGGCTAAAGTCCTCGCCTTGAATGCACTCGGGATCCCACATGGGTGCCAGTTCCAATCCCGGCAGCTCCACTTCCCATCCAGCTCCCAGCTTGTGGCCTGGGAAAGCAGTCAAGGATGGCCCAAAGCCTTCAGACCCTGCACCCATGTGGGAGACCCGAAAGAGGTTCCTGGCTCCCGGCTTTGGATCAGCACAGCACCGGCCGTTGTGGCTCACTTGGGGAGTGAATCATGGGACGGAAGATGTTCATGTCTGTCTGTCCTCCTCCTCTCTGTATGTCTGACTTTGTAATAAAAAAAAACAGAACTAGAGTTAGGAGTAGAGTGATAATGGATATTAGTTTTAGGGTTAAGGTTAGTGTTAGTATTACGTCTATGACTTGATGTTACTCTTAGGGTAGATTAGGGTTAGGTTTTCAGTTAGGAGGAAAAGTAGGACTACAGTTACAACTATGGCTATGATTGGTGCTCATGTTATGGTTAACATTAGGGAGACCTCAATGGTTATACAGATAGGATAACATTAGAACTAGGGCAATAGTTAGTAAAAGGATTTAGAGCTATGATTAGTGTTAGGGCTAGGACTGCAGTTGGTTGAAACTCAGTGTGAGGGTTCAGGTTAGAGCTAAGTTTAATGTCAGGGGAAGTGTCAGGTTTAGGACAGGAAGAGGGCCATGATCTAAGACTTATTTGGTATTATGGTTAGAGCTTTAATTCAAGGTAAACCCATCTTTAGGATTAGGGCAGGGCTAAAGTTTGCATCAGGGCATAATTATTAGGGTTAGATTTAGAATTTGAGCTTTGGATAGTGCTGGGGTCAGAGATACAGTAGGATTCATTATAGGATTAAGGTTAGAACTTGGGCCAGGGGTAGGACTCGACTTCGAATCAGGGCTAGATTTAGAATTGGGAATTAGCTTAGGGTTAACGCTAGGGTTATGGTTAGTGCTCACATTAGGGCTAGATGAGAGTTAAGATTTGGTTGTCATTAATCCTAAACCAAAATTATAATAATCTCAAGAAATAACCCAAGCTCTATCTCAAACCCCAGCCTTAAACTTGACCCTAACCCTCAATCTCCTTCCACACCTACCTCTAAACCTAGAACCAACCTTAGCATTATTCCTAAGCCTAACCCTGACTGTAATGCTAACTCAGTCTCTTGACTTTTACAGCTGTAATCATCAGCCACGCTGTAGGCAGAATCCTAACACTGAAGTTGACCCTTGTCAAAAATTCAATCTGAACTTGCCCTAATTCATTTTTTATATAATTTCTTTCTTTACATTTCAAAGTCAGATATACAGAAAGCAGGAGAGACAGAGAGGAAAAGTTTCCATCTCATGATTCACTCCCCAAGCAGCCATAACTGCCATAGCCATAGCAATCTGAAGCCAGGAGCACAGAGCCTCTCACAGGTCTTCCACATGGGTGCAGGAACCCAAAGCTTTGGGCCATACCAGATTGCTTTCCCAGAACACAATCACGGTGCTGATGGGAAGTGGCCCTTCTGCAATTAGAACTGGCACCAAATGTGATCTCGGCACATGGAAGGCAAGAACTTTTACTGCTAGGCTATTGTGCCAGACCCAGCATAATTCTTACTCAGCTACTAACAAGAACCCTAACTCTTGCTATGACCATGATCCTAATCTTACTAAGTATGAATCAAGTCTTAATCGTAACACTAATCCTGGAATAACTCTACTCTTACTCCGAATCTCGCTCCAGCACTAATATTAACATAATTCAAACCCAGGCATTAACCTAACCCTACACCTAGACATAGCCCTTACCCAGACCCCATCTAATAGCCTAGCACTAATACTAATTACACCCTACAGCACACCCTAAGCCAGAAATGATGATTATCCCTAATCCTTGCCATCATTCTAACCCTAATTCCGACACTAGCTCTAGCTCTAGGCCCAATCATACAGGTTATTCTAATCCTAAACTAGGCATAATGCATAGCCCTCACCCTGACTCCAACCCTGACACAGATGTAGACATAACTAAGCCTATCATTAATACTGAACCTTACCCTAGCTGTATTTCTAAACCTAACCCTAATGCTAACCCGAATCTTTACCCGAATGCTAAGCCAAATCAATGCCCTAATTATAACACAAAACCTAAATCCAAATGTAGCCAAACCTTAATCATAAACCTAACACTAGATTGTGTCCTAACCTTAACCCTAGCAGAACTTTAGCGCTAGCATTAGCCCTCCCCAGTATTAACTCTAGCTCTAAGCTCTAAGCAGAGTAATCCTACCATGGACTCTAACCTAACCATCAAACTAAACACAAAACAGCATCTTAACCCTAAATGTAGCCAAGCTTTAATCCTCACATTCATTGTAACCCTAACTGTATTCTAAAGCCACATAGTCCTTACACCAATCCTAACAATAACCTTCAATCCAACACTAATGAAAACTAACTATGAACCAGAAATACAGCAAGACTCTGTATCTGCCACTAATCCAAACATTAATCTATCCCCCCCCAAAAAATCCTAATGCGAATCCTGCTTAATGCAACATACAAAACATAGGGTCTGTACCTAATTCTATTTGTAAGTTTACCCAAAACCCTAACCACTGGGCTAACAATAAGTCATATCTCAATCCTAAAAGTTATGTCACTACTAAACCTAACCTTTAGCATTAGTTCTAACCCTAACCCTAATTACATCTAAACTTATTCCTAGATCTATTCCTAATAACTTACATAGGCCTAATATAACCTTGGAAAGAAAATCAGTCCTAACCTTAAATCTAGGCTTTGACATAAACACTATCATATCTCTAGATAAAATTATAACCCTGATTCTAACCCTACACCTAACCACAACATCGAACCTCACCTGGTCCTTGGACTGACCCCTTTTGCACTATGGGGACCCAGTTGCATGACACTGGACTGCACTAGAGAAAATTCACTGAGAGTCATGACAGGAAATGTCATGTAATGTCTGCCTATGGAAATCAGCTTGACTTGGCTCTTCTACAATCCAAATGCTTTTCCACACACTACATTTAATGGGGAGCTAGGATCCGTTGGGCTCATCGGAGAGGCACAAGCATTCTGACTGACAGAAAAGTGAAATGCTTTCACACTACCAGTGCTGAAAAGGCCCCAGGCTTCACTACATTTTCAGCGGATTTCCAAACTCACACTCAAGGGAAACCCAACCAGCTCTGCTGGCTTCCATGGAGCCTGAAAATCCTCATTTCCAGGGCCTGTGGGGAAGAAAGACCAGAGAAAGCAGATCTTGAGCCACTCACCCATTTTTCTCCACCATGCAGAGGAGGCTGTCCCATGGCTCTTCTAGAATGCTGAGGCTACAGGATTCTGGCTGCTATGACCAGGCAGCTGCTGATTGGAGAGCTTATAGGGCCACACAGTCCCGTGAGGTCTTAGAGATGCAGCCAATCAGAATGCTCCCTGTCATCAGAACAGCCACAGAAGTTATGTGAGTGAAGCAAGAGTGATGGCCGAGCCTGTGCTGGGCAGCATCAGGCTGGACTGCAACACCCATTGGTTCCAGTGGAAGTCGGGACTGAAAACAGAACCAACCCAAGAACTGCAACAACCAGCTGAGCGGGCTGATGGGCTGTGCCGGGCCCTGCACTTGCTAGTACATTCAAGAAACTGGACTGGGAATACCTCACACAAAATTTCTTTGGACACCTCCCCAATCAAAATGGTGGACTCAGAATCCTAACCAAGAAAAGACAGAAGACAGAACAAGTCAATCACCCACCTCAGCCATGTATTGGCAGTGAAAACCTGGGCACACGCAGACTCGGAGATGGACTGTGTCAATCAGTGTATGCTTCAAAGACCTCATCGTACTTGCAGTTGCAAGATTGGCAGCAATTCATGACTGTTGAACTCTCTAAACCACTTGAGAAAAAACAAACAAACAAAACACCCACTTGAGCAGGACCCTCTGAGCATGCCCCACATCAGGGACCTGGGGTCCGGTGGAGACTGGGTGCGACTTCTCCCTTTATCTCCCTCCCCATTTACCCCCACATACAGTCAAAGAAGAGAATGTGGAAATAATAGCCTTACCCACTGTCCTGTCGCCCTTGAACCTTTTCACTCTAATGAACTATGTCAAGATTGTCAAAAATAGAATTAAACAAAGCCCAAAGGAGTTTTGGTTAGCTTTAGGAGTTTGATTTGTGTTTGAGCTAGGGATGCACTTAGTACTAGTAGTAGAAATCAGGTCATCATTTGGCCTAGGGGTATGATCAGGTAAAGTCTAGGGCTGGGCTTAGAGTTACAGAAAGGGCTGGCCTCAGGGAAGATTTGTTTCAGGAACTCGGCTGGTTCAGGATGAAGGGAATCTTTAGTGTTGTGTTTGGGTCTGGTGTGACACTTGGAGCTATGACTCTGCTTGGCATTATGTTGAGCTTGAACGTTCATATTTAGATGATGAGTTACATTGTTTTAAAAATCTTGGGATTATGATTGGTGTAGGACTATGGTTAGGGTGAGCAGTAGAGATGGACAAGGATTAAGGTTAGTGTTTGGCACAGGGTTAAGTCAAAGCATAGATCTATGATAAGTATTAATGTTGGGGTTAAGATTAGAATTAGGGCTAGTTTTATAGTAAAAGTTAAGACTAGCGTTAGGATTATGGCTAGAGATTTGATTGGCATTAGGGTTAGCATTACAGTTTAGGTTAAGGAAATCTGCAGTGTTAGGAATGGGCTAGTATCAAAGTTTGGGTGAGTGCTACATTGTCACTAGGTTGAAGACTGGTGTTAGCATTCGGCCTAGGGTGAAGGCAAGTGCTAAGGTTGAAGTTAAGGTTAGAACTAGAGGGCTCGGAAGCATGGACTAGTGGCTAAAGTCCTCGCCTTGAATGCACTCGGGATCCCACATGGGTGCCAGTTCCAATCCCGGCAGCTCCACTTCCCATCCAGCTCCCAGCTTGTGGCCTGGGAAAGCAGTCAAGGATGGCCCAAAGCCTTGAGACCCTGCACCCATGTGGGAGACCCGAAAGAGGTTCCTGGCTCCCGGCTTTGGATCAGCACAGCACCGGCCGTTGTGGCTCACTTGGGGAGTGGATCATGGGACGGAAGATGTTCATGTCTGTCTGTCCTCCTCCTCTCTGTATGTCTGACTTTGTAATGAAAAAAAAAAAAGAACTAGAGTTAGGAGTAGAGTGATAATGGATATTAGTTTTAGGGTTAAGGTTAGTGTTAGTATTACGGCTATGACTTGATGTTACTCTTAGGGTAGAGTAGGGTTAGGTTTTCAGTTAGGAGGAAAAGTAGGACTACAGTTACAACTATGGCTATGATTGGTGCTCATGTTATGGTTAACATTAGGGAGACCTCAATGGTTATACAGATAGGATAACATTAGAACTAGGGCAATAGTTAGTAAAAGGATTTAGAGCTATGATTAGTGTTAGGGCTAGGACTGCAGTTGGTTGAAACTCAGTGTGAGGGTTCAGGTTAGAGCTAAGTTTAATGTCAGGGGAAGTGTCAGGTTTAGGACAGGAAGAGGGCCATGATCTAAGACTTATTTGGTATTATGGTTAGAGCTTTAATTCAAGGTAAACCCATCTTTAGGATTAGGGCAGGGCTAAAGTTTGCATCAGGGCATAATTATTAGGGTTAGATTTAGAATTTGAGCTTTGGATAGTGCTGGGGTCAGAGATACAGTAGGATTCATTATAGGATTAAGGTTAGAACTTGGGCGAGGGGTAGGACTCGACTTCGAATCAGGGCTAGATTTAGAATTGGGAATTAGTTTAGGGTTAACGATAGGGTTATGGTTAGTGCTCACATTAGGGCTAGATGAGAGTTAAGATTTGGTTGTCATTAATCCTAAACCAAAATTATAATAATCTCAAGAAATAACCCAAGCTCTAGCTCAAACCCCAGCCTTAAACTTGACCCTAACCCTCAATCTCCTTCCACACCTACCTCTAAACCTAGAACCAACCTTAGCATTATTCCTAAGCCTAACCTTGACTGTAATGCTAACTCAGTCTCTTGACTTTTACAGCTGTAATCATCAGCCACGCTGTAGGCAGAATCCTAACACTGAAGTTGACCCTTGTCAAAAATTCAATCTGAACTTGCCCTAATTCATTTTTTATATAATTTCTTTCTTTACATTTCAAAGTCAGATATACAGAAAGCAGGAGAGACAGAGAGGAAAAGTTTCCATCTCATGATTCACTCCCCAAGCAGCCATAACTGCCATAGCCATAGCAATCTGAAGCCAGGAGCACAGAGCCTCTCACAGGTCTTCCACATGGGTGCAGGAACCCAAAGCTTTGGGCCATACCAGATTGCTTTCCCAGAACACAATCACGGTGCTGATGGGAAGCGGTCCTTCTGCAATTAGAACTGGCACCAAATGTGATCTCGGCACATGGAAGGCAAGAACTTTTACTGCTAGGCTATTGTGCCAGACCCAGCATAATTCTTACTCAGCTACTAACAAGAACCCTAACTCTTGCTGTGACCATGATCCTAATCTTACTAAGTATGAATCAAGTCTTAATCGTAACACTAATCCTGGAATAACTCTACTCTTACTCCGAATCTCGCTCCAGCACTAATATTAACATAATTCAAACCCAGGCATTAACCTAACCCTACACCTAGACATAGCCCTTACCCAGACCCCATCTAAGAGCCTAGCACTAATACTAATTACACCCTACAGCACACCCTAAGCCAGAAATGATGATTATCCCTAATCCTTGCCATCATTCTAACCCTAATTCCGACACTAGCTCTAGCTCTAGGCCCAATCATACAGGTTATTCTAATCCTAAACTAGGCATAATGCATAGCCCTCACCCTGACTCCAACCCTGACACAGATGTAGACATAACTAAGCCTATCATTAATACTGAACCTTACCCTAGCTGTATTTCTAAACCTAACCCTAATGCTAACCCGAATCTTTACCCGAATGCTAAGCCAAATCAATGCCCTAATTATAACACAAAACCTAAATCCAAATGTAGCCAAACCTTAATCATAAACCTAACACTAGATTGTGTCCTAACCTTAACCCTAGCAGAACTTTAGCGCTAGCATTAGCCCTCCCCAGTATTAACTCTAGCTCTAAGCTCTAAGCAGAGTAATCCTACCATGGACTCTAACCTAACCATCAAACTAAACACAAAACAGCATCTTAACCCTAAATGTAGCCAAGCTTTAATCCTCACATTCATTGTAACCCTAACTGTATTCTAAAGCCACATAGTCCTTACACCAATCCTAACAATAACCTTCAATCCAACACTAATGAAAACTAACTATGAACCAGAAATACAGCAAGACTCTGTATCTGCCACTAATCCAAACATTAATCTATCCCCCCCCAAAAAATCCTAATGCGAATCCTGCTTAATGCAACATACAAAACATAGGGTCTGTACCTAATTCTATTTGTAAGTTTACCCAAAACCCTAACCACTGGGCTAACAATAAGTCATATCTCAATCCTAAAAGTTATGTCACTACTAAACCTAACCTTTAGCATTAGTTCTAACCCTAACCCTAATTACATCTAAACTTATTCCTAGATCTATTCCTAATAACTTACATAGGCCTAATATAACCTTGGAAAGAAAATCAGTCCTAACCTTAAATCTAGGCTTTGACATAAACACTACCATATCTCTAGATAAAATTATAACCCTGATTCTAACCCTACACCTAACCACAACATCGAACCTCACCTGGTCCTTGGACTGACCCCTTTTGCACTATGGGGACCCAGTTGCATGACACTGGACTGCACTAGAGAAAACTCACTGAGAGTCATGACAGGAAATGTCATGTAATGTCTGCCTATGGAAATCAGCTTGACTTGGCTCTTCTACAATCCAAATGCTTTTCCACACACTACATTTAATGGGGAGCTAGGATCCGTTGGGCTCATCGGAGAGGCACAAGCATTCTGACTGACAGAAAAGTGAAATGCTTTCACACTACCAGTGCTGAAAAGGCCCCAGGCTTCACTACATTTTCAGCGGATTTCCAAACTCACACTCAAGGGAAACCCAACCAGCTCTGCTGGCTTCCATGGAGCCTGAAAATCCTCATTTCCAGGGCCTGTGGGGAAGAAAGACCAGAGAAAGCAGATCTTGAGCCACTCACCCATTTTTCTCCACCATGCAGAGGAGGCTGTCCCCATGGCTCTTCTAGAATGCTGAGGCTACAGGATTCTGGGCTGCTATGACCAGGCAGCTGCTGATTGGACAGCTTATAGGGCCACACAGTCCTGTGAGGTCTTAGAGATGCAGCCAATCAGAATGCTCCCTGTCATCAGAACAGCCACAGAAGTTATGTGAGTGAAGCAAGAGTGATGGCCGAGCCTGTGCTGGGCAGCATCAGGCTGGACTGCAACACCCATTGGTTCCAGTGGAAGTCGGGACTGAAAACAGAACCAACCCAAGAACTGCAACAACCAGCTGAGCGGGCTGATGGGCTGTGCCGGGCCCTGCACTTGCTAGTACATTCAAGAAACTGGACTGGGAATACCTCACACAAAATTTCTTTGGAGACCTCCCCAATCAAAATGGTGGACTCAGAATCCTAACCAAGAAAAGACAGAAGACAGAACAAGTCAATCACCCACCTCAGCCATGTATTGGCAGTGAAAACCTGGGCACACGCAGACTCGGAGATGGACTGTGTCAATCAGTGTATGCTTCAAAGACCTCATCGTACTTGCAGTTGCAAGATTGGCAGCAATTCATGACTGTTGAACTCTCTAAACCACTTGAGAAAAAACAAACAAACAAAACACCCACTTGAGCAGGACCCTCTGAGCATGCCCCACATCAGGGACCTGGGGTCCGGTGGAGACTGGGTGCGACTTCTCCCTTTATCTCCTCCCCATTTACCCCCACATACAGTCAAAGAAGAGAATGTGGAAATAATAGCCTTACCCACTGTCCTGTCGCCCTTGAACCTTTTCACTCTAATGAACTATGTCAAGATTGTCAAAAATAGAATTAAACAAAGCCCAAAGGAGTTTTGGTTAGCTTTAGGAGTTTGATTTGTGTTTGAGCTAGGGATGCACTTAGTACTAGTAGTAGAAATCAGGTCATCATTTGGCCTAGGGGTATGATCAGGTAAAGTCTAGGGCTGGGCTTAGAGTTACAGAAAGGGCTGGCCTCAGGGAAGATTTGTTTCAGGAACTCGGCTGGTTCAGGATGAAGGGAATCTTTAGTGTTGTGTTTGGGTCTGGTGTGACACTTGGAGCTATGACTCTGCTTGGCATTATGTTGAGCTTGAACGTTCATATTTAGATGATGAGTTACATTGTTTTAAAAATCTTGGGATTATGATTGGTGTAGGACTATGGTTAGGGTGAGCAGTAGAGATGGACAAGGATTAAGGTTAGTGTTTGGCACAGGGTTAAGTCAAAGCATAGATCTATGATAAGTATTAATGTTGGGGTTAAGATTAGAATTAGGGCTAGTTTTATAGTAAAAGTTAAGACTAGCGTTAGGATTATGGCTAGAGATTTGATTGGCATTAGGGTTAGCATTACAGTTAAGGTTAAGGAAATCTGCAGTGTTAGGAATGGGCTAGTATCAAAGTTTGGGTGAGTGCTACATTGTCACTAGGTTGAAGACTGGTGTTAGCATTCGGCCTAGGGTGAAGGCAAGTGCTAAGGTTGAAGTTAAGGTTAGAACTAGAGGGCTCGGAAGCATGGACTAGTGGCTAAAGTCCTCGCCTTGAATGCACTCGGGATCCCACATGGGTGCCAGTTCCAATCCCGGCAGCTCCACTTCCCATCCAGCTCCCAGCTTGTGGCCTGGGAAAGCAGTCAAGGATGGCCCAAAGCCTTGAGACCCTGCACCCATGTGGGAGACCCGAAAGAGGTTCCTGGCTCCCGGCTTTGGATCAGCACAGCACCGGCCGTTGTGGCTCACTTGGGGAGTGGATCATGGGACGGAAGATGTTCATGTCTGTCTGTCCTCCTCCTCTCTGTATGTCTGACTTTGTAATGAAAAAAAAAAAAGAACTAGAGTTAGGAGTAGAGTGATAATGGATATTAGTTTTAGGGTTAAGGTTAGTGTTAGTGTTACGGCTATGACTTGATGTTACTCTTAGGGTAGAGTAGGGTTAGGTTTTCAGTTAGGAGGAAAAGTAGGACTACAGTTACAACTATGGCTATGATTGGTGCTCATGTTATGGTTAACATTAGGGAGACCTCAATGGTTATACAGATAGGATAACATTAGAACTAGGGCAATAGTTAGTAAAAGGATTTAGAGCTATGATTAGTGTTAGGGCTAGGACTGCAGTTGGTTGAAACTCAGTGTGAGGGTTCAGGTTAGAGCTAAGTTTAATGTCAGGGGAAGTGTCAGGTTTAGGACAGGAAGAGGGCCATGATCTAAGACTTATTTGGTATTATGGTTAGAGCTTTAATTCAAGGTAAACCCATCTTTAGGATTAGGGCAGGGCTAAAGTTTGCATCAGGGCATAATTATTAGGGTTAGATTTAGAATTTGAGCTTTGGATAGTGCTGGGGTCAGAGATACAGTAGGATTCATTATAGGATTAAGGTTAGAACTTGGGCGAGGGGTAGGACTCGACTTCGAATCAGGGCTAGATTTAGAATTGGGAATTAGTTTAGGGTTAACGATAGGGTTATGGTTAGTGCTCACATTAGGGCTAGATGAGAGTTAAGATTTGGTTGTCATTAATCCTAAACCAAAATTATAATAATCTCAAGAAATAACCCAAGCTCTATCTCAAACCCCAGCCTTAAACTTGACCCTAACCCTCAATCTCCTTCCACACCTACCTCTAAACCTAGAACCAACCTTAGCATTATTCCTAAGCCTAACCCTGACTGTAATGCTAACTCAGTCTCTTGACTTTTACAGCTGTAATCATCAGCCACGCTGTAGGCAGAATCCTAACACTGAAGTTGACCCTTGTCAAAAATTCAATCTGAACTTGCCCTAATTCATTTTTTATATAATTTCTTTCTTTACATTTCAAAGTCAGATATACAGAAAGCAGGAGAGACAGAGAGGAAAAGTTTCCATCTCATGATTCACTCCCCAAGCAGCCATTACTGCCATAGCCATAGCAATCTGAAGCCAGGAGCACAGAGCCTCTCACAGGTCTTCCACATGGGTGCAGGAACCCAAAGCTTTGGGCCATACCAGATTGCTTTCCCAGAACACAATCACGGTGCTGATGGGAAGTGGCCCTTCTGCAATTAGAACTGGCACCAAATGTGATCTCGGCACATGGAAGGCAAGAACTTTTACTGCTAGGCTATTGTGCCAGACCCAGCATAATTCTTACTCAGCTACTAACAAGAACCCTAACTCTTGCTATGACCATGATCCTAATCTTACTAAGTATGAATCAAGTCTTAATCGTAACACTAATCCTGGAATAACTCTACTCTTACTCCGAATCTCGCTCCAGCACTAATATTAACATAATTCAAACCCAGGCATTAACCTAACCCTACACCTAGACATAGCCCTTACCCAGACCCCATCTAAGAGCCTAGCACTAATACTAATTACACCCTACAGCACACCCTAAGCCAGAAATGATGATTATCCCTAATCCTTGCCATCATTCTAACCCTAATTCCGACACTAGCTCTAGCTCTAGGCCCAATCATACATGTTATTCTAATCCTAAACTAGGCATAATGCATAGCCCTCACCCTGACTCCAACCCTGACACAGATGTAGACATAACTAAGCCTATCATTAATACTGAACCTTACCCTAGCTGTATTTCTAAACCTAACCCTAATGCTAACCCGAATCTTTACCCGAATGCTAAGCCAAATCAATGCCCTAATTATAACACAAAACCTAAATCCAAATGTAGCCAAACCTTAATCATAAACCTAACACTAGATTGTGTCCTAACCTTAACCCTAGCAGAACTTTAGCGCTAGCATTAGCCCTCCCCAGTATTAACTCTAGCTCTAAGCTCTAAGCAGAGTAATCCTACCATGGACTCTAACCTAACCATCAAACTAAACACAAAACAGCATCTTAACCCTAAATGTAGCCAAGCTTTAATCCTCACATTCATTGTAACCCTAACTGTATTCTAAAGCCACATAGTCCTTACACCAATCCTAACAATAACCTTCAATCCAACACTAATGAAAACTAACTATGAACCAGAAATACAGCAAGACTCTGTATCTGCCACTAATCCAAACATTAATCTATCCCCCCCCAAAAAATCCTAATGCGAATCCTGCTTAATGCAACATACAAAACATAGGGTCTGTACCTAATTCTATTTGTAAGTTTACCCAAAACCCTAACCACTGGGCTAACAATAAGTCATATCTCAATCCTAAAAGTTATGTCACTACTAAACCTAACCTTTAGCATTAGTTCTAACCCTAACCCTAATTACATCTAAACTTATTCCTAGATCTATTCCTAATAACTTACATAGGCCTAATATAACCTTGGAAAGAAAATCAGTCCTAACCTTAAATCTAGGCTTTGACATAAACACTATCATATCTCTAGATAAAATTATAACCCTGATTCTAACCCTACACCTAACCACAACATCGAACCTCACCTGGTCCTTGGACTGACCCCTTTTGCACTATGGGGACCCAGTTGCATGACACTGGACTGCACTAGAGAAAATTCACTGAGAGTCATGACAGGAAATGTCATGTAATGTCTGCCTATGGAAATCAGCTTGACTTGGCTCTTCTACAATCCAAATGCTTTTCCACACACTACATTTAATGGGGAGCTAGGATCCGTTGGGCTCATCGGAGAGGCACAAGCATTCTGACTGACAGAAAAGTGAAATGCTTTCACACTACCAGTGCTGAAAAGGCAACAGGCTTCACTACATTTTCAGCGGATTTCCAAACTCACACTCAAGGGAAACCCAACCACACACACTCACGCTCTGCTGGCTTCCATGGAGCCTGAAAATCCTCATTTCCAGGGCCTGTGGGGAAGAAAGACCAGAGAAAGCAGATCTTGAGCCACTCACCCATTTTTCTCCACCATGCAGAGGAGGCTGTCCCCATGGCTCTTCTAGAATGCTGAGGCTACAGGATTCTGGGCTGCTATGACCAGGCAGCTGCTGATTGGACAGCTTATAGGGCCACGCAGTCCTGTGAGGTCTTAGAGATGCAGCCAATCAGAATGCTCCCTGTCATCAGAACAGCCACAGAAGTTATGTGAGTGAAGCAAGAGTGATGGCCGAGCCTGTGCTGGGCAGCATCAGGCTGGACTGCAACACCCATTGGTTCCAGTGGAAGTCGGGACTGAAAACAGAACCAACCCAAGAACTGCAACAACCAGCTGAGCGGGCTGATGGGCTGTGCCGGGCCCTGCACTTGCTAGTACATTCAAGAAACTGGACTGGGAATACCTCACACAAAATTTCTTTGGACACCTCCCCAATCAAAATGGTGGACTCAGAATCCTAACCAAGAAAAGACAGAAGACAGAACAAGTCAATCACCCACCTCAGCCATGTATTGGCAGTGAAAACCTGGGCACACGCAGACTCGGAGATGGACTGTGTCAATCAGTGTATGCTTCAAAGACCTCATCGTACTTGCAGTGGCAAGATTGGCAGCAATTCATGACTGTTGAACTCTCTAAACCACTTGAGAAAAAACAAACAAACAAAACACCCACTTGAGCAGGACCCTCTGAGCATGCCCCACATCAGGGACCTGGGGTCCGGTGGAGACTGGGTGCGACTTCTCCCTTTATCTCCCTCCCCATTTACCCCCACATACAGTCAAAGAAGAGAATGTGGAAATAATAGCCTTACCCACTGTCCTGTCGCCCTTGAACCTTTTCACTCTAATGAACTATGTCAAGATTGTCAAAAATAGAATTAAACAAAGCCCAAAGGAGTTTTGGTTAGCTTTAGGAGTTTGATTTGTGTTTGAGCTAGGGATGCACTTAGTACTAGTAGTAGAAATCAGGTCATCATTTGGTCTAGGGGTATGATCAGGTAAAGTCTAGGGCTGGGCTTAGAGTTACAGAAAGGGCTGGCCTCAGGGAAGATTTGTTTCAGGAACTCGGCTGGTTCAGGATGAAGGGAATCTTTAGTGTTGTGTTTGGGTCTGGTGTGACACTTGGAGCTATGACTCTGCTTGGCATTATGTTGAGCTTGAACGTTCATATTTAGATGATGAGTTACATTGTTTTAAAAATCTTGGGATTATGATTGGTGTAGGACTATGGTTAGGGTGAGCAGTAGAGATGGACAAGGATTAAGGTTAGTGTTTGGCACAGGGTTAAGTCAAAGCATAGATCTATGATAAGTATTAATGTTGGGGTTAAGATTAGAATTAGGGCTAGTTTTATAGTAAAAGTTAAGACTAGCGTTAGGATTATGGCTAGAGATTTGATTGGCATTAGGGTTAGCATTACAGTTAAGGTTAAGGAAATCTGCAGTGTTAGGAATGGGCTAGTATCAAAGTTTGGGTGAGTGCTACATTGTCACTAGGTTGAAGACTGGTGTTAGCATTCGGCCTAGGGTGAAGGCAAGTGCTAAGGTTGAAGTTAAGGTTAGAACTAGAGGGCTCGGAAGCATGGACTAGTGGCTAAAGTCCTCGCCTTGAATGCACTCGGGATCCCACATGGGTGCCAGTTCCAATCCCGGCAGCTCCACTTCCCATCCAGCTCCCAGCTTGTGGCCTGGGAAAGCAGTCAAGGATGGCCCAAAGCCTTGAGACCCTGCACCCATGTGGGAGACCCGAAAGAGGTTCCTGGCTCCCGGCTTTGGATCAGCACAGCACCGGCCGTTGTGGCTCACTTGGGGAGTGGATCATGGGACGGAAGATGTTCATGTCTGTCTGTCCTCCTCCTCTCTGTATGTCTGACTTTGTAATGAAAAAAAAAAAGAACTAGAGTTAGGAGTAGAGTGATAATGGATATTAGTTTTAGGGTTAAGGTTAGTGTTAGTATTACGGCTATGACTTGATGTTACTCTTAGGGTAGAGTAGGGTTAGGTTTTCAGTTAGGAGGAAAAGTAGGACTACAGTTACAACTATGGCTATGATTGGTGCTCATGTTATGGTTAACATTAGGGAGACCTCAATGGTTATACAGATAGGATAACATTAGAACTAGGGCAATAGTTAGTAAAAGGATTTAGAGCTATGATTAGTGTTAGGGCTAGGACTGCAGTTGGTTGAAACTCAGTGTGAGGGTTCAGGTTAGAGCTAAGTTTAATGTCAGGGGAAGTGTCAGGTTTAGGACAGGAAGAGGGCCATGATCTAAGACTTATTTGGTATTATGGTTAGAGCTTTAATTCAAGGTAAACCCATCTTTAGGATTAGGGCAGGGCTAAAGTTTGCATCAGGGCATAATTATTAGGGTTAGATTTAGAATTTGAGCTTTGGATAGTGCTGGGGTCAGAGATACAGTAGGATTCATTATAGGATTAAGGTTAGAACTCGGGCCAGGGGTAGGACTCGACTTCGAATCAGGGCTAGATTTAGAATTGGGAATTAGTTTAGGGTTAACGATAGGGTTATGGTTAGTGCTCACATTAGGGCTAGATGAGAGTTAAGATTTGGTTGTCATTAATCCTAAACCAAAATTATAATAATCTCAAGAAATAACCCAAGCTCTATCTCAAACCCCAGCCTTAAACTTGACCCTAACCCTCAATCTCCTTCCACACCTACCTCTAAACCTAGAACCAACCTTAGCATTATTCCTAAGCCTAACCCTGACTGTAATGCTAACTCAGTCTCTTGACTTTTACAGCTGTAATCATCAGCCACGCTGTAGGCAGAATCCTAACACTGAAGTTGACCCTTGTCAAAAATTCAATCTGAACTTGCCCTAATTCATTTTTTATATAATTTCTTTCTTTACATTTCAAAGTCAGATATACAGAAAGCAGGAGAGACAGAGAGGAAAAGTTTCCATCTCATGATTCACTCCCCAAGCAGCCATAACTGCCATAGCCATAGCAATCTGAAGCCAGGAGCACAGAGCCTCTCACAGGTCTTCCACATGGGTGCAGGAACCCAAAGCTTTGGGCCATACCAGATTGCTTTCCCAGAACACAATCACGGTGCTGATGGGAAGTGGCCCTTCTGCAATTAGAACTGGCACCAAATGTGATCTCGGCACATGGAAGGCAAGAACTTTTACTGCTAGGCTATTGTGCCAGACCCAGCATAATTCTTACTCAGCTACTAACAAGAACCCTAACTCTTGCTATGACCATGATCCTAATCTTACTAAGTATGAATCAAGTCTTAATCGTAACACTAATCCTGGAATAACTCTACTCTTACTCCGAATCTCGCTCCAGCACTAATATTAACATAATTCAAACCCAGGCATTAACCTAACCCTACACCTAGACATAGCCCTTACCCAGACCCCATCTAAGAGCCTAGCACTAATACTAATTACACCCTACAGCACACCCTAAGCCAGAAATGATGATTATCCCTAATCCTTGCCATCATTCTAACCCTAATTCCGACACTAGCTCTAGCTCTAGGCCCAATCATACATGTTATTCTAATCCTAAACTAGGCATAATGCATAGCCCTCACCCTGACTCCAACCCTGACACAGATGTAGACATAACTAAGCCTATCATTAATACTGAACCTTACCCTAGCTGTATTTCTAAACCTAACCCTAATGCTAACCCGAATCTTTACCCGAATGCTAAGCCAAATCAATGCCCTAATTATAACACAAAACCTAAATCCAAATGTAGCCAAACCTTAATCATAAACCTAACACTAGATTGTGTCCTAACCTTAACCCTAGCAGAACTTTAGCGCTAGCATTAGCCCTCCCCAGTATTAACTCTAGCTCTAAGCTCTAAGCAGAGTAATCCTACCATGGACTCTAACCTAGCCATCAAACTAAACACAAAACAGCATCTTAACCCTAAATGTAGCCAAGCTTTAATCCTCACATTCATTGTAACCCTAACTGTATTCTAAAGCCACATAGTCCTTACACCAATCCTAACAATAACCTTCAATCCAACACTAATGAAAACTAACTATGAACCAGAAATACAGCAAGACTCTGTATCTGCCACTAATCCAAACATTAATCTATCCCCCCCCAAAAAATCCTAATGCGAATCCTGCTTAATGCAACATACAAAACATAGGGTCTGTACCTAATTCTATTTGTAAGTTTACCCAAAACCCTAACCACTGGGCTAACAATAAGTCATATCTCAATCCTAAAAGTTATGTCACTACTAAACCTAACCTTTAGCATTAGTTCTAACCCTAACCCTAATTACATCTAAACTTATTCCTAGATCTATTCCTAATAACTTACATAGGCCTAATATAACCTTGGAAAGAAAATCAGTCCTAACCTTAAATCTAGGCTTTGACATAAACACTATCATATCTCTAGATAAAATTATAACCCTGATTCTAACCCTACACCTAACCACAACATCGAACCTCACCTGGTCCTTGGACTGACCCCTTTTGCACTATGGGGACCCAGTTGCATGACACTGGACTGCACTAGAGAAAATTCACTGAGAGTCATGACAGGAAATGTCATGTAATGTCTGCCTATGGAAATCAGCTTGACTTGGCTCTTCTACAATCCAAATGCTTTTCCACACACTACATTTAATGGGGAGCTAGGATCCGTTGGGCTCATCGGAGAGGCACAAGCATTCTGACTGACAGAAAAGTGAAATGCTTTCACACTACCAGTGCTGAAAAGGCAACAGGCTTCACTACATTTTCAGCGGATTTCCAAACTCACACTCAAGGGAAACCCAACCACACACACTCACGCTCTGCTGGCTTCCATGGAGCCTGAAAATCCTCATTTCCAGGGCCTGTGGGGAAGAAAGACCAGAGAAAGCAGATCTTGAGCCACTCACCCATTTTTCTCCACCATGCAGAGGAGGCTGTCCCCATGGCTCTTCTAGAATGCTGAGGCTACAGGATTCTGGGCTGCTATGACCAGGCAGCTGCTGATTGGACAGCTTATAGGGCCACACAGTCCTGTGAGGTCTTAGAGATGCAGCCAATCAGAATGCTCCCTGTCATCAGAACAGCCACAGAAGTTATGTGAGTGAAGCAAGAGTGATGGCCGAGCCTGTGCTGGGCAGCATCAGGCTGGACTGCAACACCCATTGGTTCCAGTGGAAGTCGGGACTGAAAACAGAACCAACCCAAGAACTGCAACAACCAGCTGAGCGGGCTGATGGGCTGTGCCGGGCCCTGCACTTGCTAGTACATTCAAGAAACTGGACTGGGAATACCTCACACAAAATTTCTTTGGACACCTCCCCAATCAAAATGGTGGACTCAGAATCCTAACCAAGAAAAGACAGAAGACAGAACAAGTCAATCACCCACCTCAGCCATGTATTGGCAGTGAAAACCTGGGCACACGCAGACTCGGAGATGGACTGTGTCAATCAGTGTATGCTTCAAAGACCTCATCGTACTTGCAGTTGCAAGATTGGCAGCAATTCATGACTGTTGAACTCTCTAAACCACTTGAGAAAAAACAAACAAACAAAACACCCACTTGAGCAGGACCCTCTGAGCATGCCCCACATCAGGGACCTGGGGTCCGGTGGAGACTGGGTGCGACTTCTCCCTTTATCTCCCTCCCCATTTACCCCCACATACAGTCAAAGAAGAGAATGTGGAAATAATAGCCTTACCCACTGTCCTGTCGCCCTTGAACCTTTTCACTCTAATGAACTATGTCAAGATTGTCAAAAATAGAATTAAACAAAGCCCAAAGGAGTTTTGGTTAGCTTTAGGAGTTTGATTTGTGTTTGAGCTAGGGATGCACTTAGTACTAGTAGTAGAAATCAGGTCATCATTTGGTCTAGGGGTATGATCAGGTAAAGTCTAGGGCTGGGCTTAGAGTTACAGAAAGGGCTGGCCTCAGGGAAGATTTGTTTCAGGAACTCGGCTGGTTCAGGATGAAGGGAATCTTTAGTGTTGTGTTTGGGTCTGGTGTGACACTTGGAGCTATGACTCTGCTTGGCATTATGTTGAGCTTGAACGTTCATATTTAGATGATGAGTTACATTGTTTTAAAAATCTTGGGATTATGATTGGTGTAGGACTATGGTTAGGGTGAGCAGTAGAGATGGACAAGGATTAAGGTTAGTGTTTGGCACAGGGTTAAGTCAAAGCATAGATCTATGATAAGTATTAATGTTGGGGTTAAGATTAGAATTAGGGCTAGTTTTATAGTAAAAGTTAAGACTAGCGTTAGGATTATGGCTAGAGATTTGATTGGCATTAGGGTTAGCATTACAGTTAAGGTTAAGGAAATCTGCAGTGTTAGGAATGGGCTAGTATCAAAGTTTGGGTGAGTGCTACATTGTCACTAGGTTGAAGACTGGTGTTAGCATTCGGCCTAGGGTGAAGGCAAGTGCTAAGGTTGAAGTTAAGGTTAGAACTAGAGGGCTCGGAAGCATGGACTAGTGGCTAAAGTCCTCGCCTTGAATGCACTCGGGATCCCACATGGGTGCCAGTTCCAATCCCGGCAGCTCCACTTCCCATCCAGCTCCCAGCTTGTGGCCTGGGAAAGCAGTCAAGGATGGCCCAAAGCCTTGAGACCCTGCACCCATGTGGGAGACCCGAAAGAGGTTCCTGGCTCCCGGCTTTGGATCAGCACAGCACCGGCCGTTGTGGCTCACTTGGGGAGTGGATCATGGGACGGAAGATGTTCATGTCTGTCTGTCCTCCTCCTCTCTGTATGTCTGACTTTGTAATGAAAAAAAAAAAGAACTAGAGTTAGGAGTAGAGTGATAATGGATATTAGTTTTAGGGTTAAGGTTAGTGTTAGTATTACGGCTATGACTTGATGTTACTCTTAGGGTAGAGTAGGGTTAGGTTTTCAGTTAGGAGGAAAAGTAGGACTACAGTTACAACTATGGCTATGATTGGTGCTCATGTTATGGTTAACATTAGGGAGACCTCAATGGTTATACAGATAGGATAACATTAGAACTAGGGCAATAGTTAGTAAAAGGATTTAGAGCTATGATTAGTGTTAGGGCTAGGACTGCAGTTGGTTGAAACTCAGTGTGAGGGTTCAGGTTAGAGCTAAGTTTAATGTCAGGGGAAGTGTCAGGTTTAGGACAGGAAGAGGGCCATGATCTAAGACTTATTTGGTATTATGGTTAGAGCTTTAATTCAAGGTAAACCCATCTTTAGGATTAGGGCAGGGCTAAAGTTTGCATCAGGGCATAATTATTAGGGTTAGATTTAGAATTTGAGCTTTGGATAGTGCTGGGGTCAGAGATACAGTAGGATTCATTATAGGATTAAGGTTAGAACTCGGGCCAGGGGTAGGACTCGACTTCGAATCAGGGCTAGATTTAGAATTGGGAATTAGTTTAGGGTTAACGCTAGGGTTATGGTTAGTGCTCACATTAGGGCTAGATGAGAGTTAAGATTTGGTTGTCATTAATCCTAAACCAAAATTATAATAATCTCAAGAAATAACCCAAGCTCTATCTCAAACCCCAGCCTTAAACTTGACCCTAACCCTCAATCTCCTTCCACACCTACCTCTAAACCTAGAACCAACCTTAGCATTATTCCTAAGCCTAACCCTGACTGTAATGCTAACTCAGTCTCTTGACTTTTACAGCTGTAATCATCAGCCACGCTGTAGGCAGAATCCTAACACTGAAGTTGACCCTTGTCAAAAATTCAATCTGAACTTGCCCTAATTCATTTTTTATATAATTTCTTTCTTTACATTTCAAAGTCAGATATACAGAAAGCAGGAGAGACAGAGAGGAAAAGTTTCCATCTCATGATTCACTCCCCAAGCAGCCATAACTGCCATAGCCATAGCAATCTGAAGCCAGGAGCACAGAGCCTCTCACAGGTCTTCCACATGGGTGCAGGAACCCAAAGCTTTGGGCCATACCAGATTGCTTTCCCAGAACACAATCACGGTGCTGATGGGAAGTGGCCCTTCTGCAATTAGAACTGGCACCAAATGTGATCTCGGCACATGGAAGGCAAGAACTTTTACTGCTAGGCTATTGTGCCAGACCCAGCATAATTCTTACTCAGCTACTAACAAGAACCCTAACTCTTGCTATGACCATGATCCTAATCTTACTAAGTATGAATCAAGTCTTAATCGTAACACTAATCCTGGAATAACTCTACTCTTACTCCGAATCTCGCTCCAGCACTAATATTAACATAATTCAAACCCAGGCATTAACCTAACCCTACACCTAGACATAGCCCTTACCCAGACCCCATCTAAGAGCCTAGCACTAATACTAATTACACCCTACAGCACACCCTAAGCCAGAAATGATGATTATCCCTAATCCTTGCCATCATTCTAACCCTAATTCCGACACTAGCTCTAGCTCTAGGCCCAATCATACATGTTATTCTAATCCTAAACTAGGCATAATGCATAGCCCTCACCCTGACTCCAACCCTGACACAGATGTAGACATAACTAAGCCTATCATTAATACTGAACCTTACCCTAGCTGTATTTCTAAACCTAACCCTAATGCTAACCCGAATCTTTACCCGAATGCTAAGCCAAATCAATGCCCTAATTATAACACAAAACCTAAATCCAAATGTAGCCAAACCTTAATCATAAACCTAACACTAGATTGTGTCCTAACCTTAACCCTAGCAGAACTTTAGCGCTAGCATTAGCCCTCCCCAGTATTAACTCTAGCTCTAAGCTCTAAGCAGAGTAATCCTACCATGGACTCTAACCTAACCATCAAACTAAACACAAAACAGCATCTTAACCCTAAATGTAGCCAAGCTTTAATCCTCACATTCATTGTAACCCTAACTGTATTCTAAAGCCACATAGTCCTTACACCAATCCTAACAATAACCTTCAATCCAACACTAATGAAAACTAACTATGAACCAGAAATACAGCAAGACTCTGTATCTGCCACTAATCCAAACATTAATCTATACCCCCCAAAAAATCCTAATGCGAATCCTGCTTAATGCAACATACAAAACATAGGGTCTGTACCTAATTCTATTTGTAAGTTTACCCAAAACCCTAACCACTGGGCTAACAATAAGTCATATCTCAATCCTAAAAGTTATGTCACTACTAAACCTAACCTTTAGCATTAGTTCTAACCCTAACCCTAATTACATCTAAACTTATTCCTAGATCTATTCCTAATAACTTACATAGGCCTAATATAACCTTGGAAAGAAAATCAGTCCTAACCTTAAATCTAGGCTTTGACATAAACACTATCATTTCTCTAGATAAAATTATAACCCTGATTCTAACCCTACACCTAACCACAACATCGAACCTCACCTGGTCCTTGGACTGACCCCTTTTGCACTATGGGGACCCAGTTGCATGACACTGGACTGCACTAGAGAAAATTCACTGAGAGTCATGACAGGAAATGTCATGTAATGTCTGCCTATGGAAATCAGCTTGACTTGGCTCTTCTACAATCCAAATGCTTTTCCACACACTACATTTAATGGGGAGCTAGGATCCGTTGGGCTCATCGGAGAGGCACAAGCATTCTGACTGACAGAAAAGTGAAATGCTTTCACACTACCAGTGCTGAAAAGGCCCCAGGCTTCACTACATTTTCAGCGGATTTCCAAACTCACACTCAAGGGAAACCCAACCACACACACTCACGCTCTGCTGGCTTCCATGGAGCCTGAAAATCCTCATTTCCAGGGCCTGTGGGGAAGAAAGACCAGAGAAAGCAGATCTTGAGCCACTCACCCATTTTTCTCCACCATGCAGAGGAGGCTGTCCCCATGGCTCTTCTAGAATGCTGAGGCTACAGGATTCTGGGCTGCTATGACCAGGCAGCTGCTGATTGGACAGCTTATAGGGCCACACAGTCCTGTGAGGTCTTAGAGATGCAGCCAATCAGAATGCTCCCTGTCATCAGAACAGCCACAGAAGTTATGTGAGTGAAGCAAGAGTGATGGCCGAGCCTGTGCTGGGCAGCATCAGGCTGGACTGCAACACCCATTGGTTCCAGTGGAAGTCGGGACTGAAAACAGAACCAACCCAAGAACTGCAACAACCAGCTGAGCGGGCTGATGGGCTGTGCCGGGCCCTGCACTTGCTAGTACATTCAAGAAACTGGACTGGGAATACCTCACACAAAATTTCTTTGGACACCTCCCCAATCAAAATGGTGGACTCAGAATCCTAACCAAGAAAACACAGAAGACAGAACAAGTCAATCACCCACCTCAGCCATGTATTGGCAGTGAAAACCTGGGCACACGCAGACTCGGAGATGGACTGTGTCAATCAGTGTATGCTTCAAAGACCTCATCGTACTTGCAGTTGCAAGATTGGCAGCAATTCATGACTGTTGAACTCTCTAAACCACTTGAGAAAAAACAAACAAACAAAACACCCACTTGAGCAGGACCCTCTGAGCATGCCCCACATCAGGGACCTGGGGTCCGGTGGAGACTGGGTGCGACTTCTCCCTTTATCTCCCTCCCCATTTACCCCCACATACAGTCAAAGAAGAGAATGTGGAAATAATAGCCTTACCCACTGTCCTGTCGCCCTTGAACCTTTTCACTCTAATGAACTATGTCAAGATTGTCAAAAATAGAATTAAACAAAGCCCAAAGGAGTTTTGGTTAGCTTTAGGAGTTTGATTTGTGTTTGAGCTAGGGATGCACTTAGTACTAGTAGTAGAAATCAGGTCATCATTTGGTCTAGGGGTATGATCAGGTAAAGTCTAGGGCTGGGCTTAGAGTTACAGAAAGGGCTGGCCTCAGGGAAGATTTGTTTCAGGAACTCGGCTGGTTCAGGATGAAGGGAATCTTTAGTGTTGTGTTTGGGTCTGGTGTGACACTTGGAGCTATGACTCTGCTTGGCATTATGTTGAGCTTGAACGTTCATATTTAGATGATGAGTTACATTGTTTTAAAAATCTTGGGATTATGATTGGTGTAGGACTATGGTTAGGGTGAGCAGTAGAGATGGACAAGGATTAAGGTTAGTGTTTGGCACAGGGTTAAGTCAAAGCATACATCTATGATAAGTATTAATGTTGGGGTCAAGATTGGAATTACGGCTAGTTTTATAGTAAAAGTTAAGACTAGCGTTAGGATTATGGCTAGAGATTTGATTGGCATTAGGGTTAGCATTACAGTTAAGGTTAAGGAAATCTGCAGTGTTAGGAATGGGCTAGTGTCAAAGTTTGGGTGAGTGCTACATTGTCACTAGGTTGAAGACTGGTGTTAGCATTCGGCCTAGGGTGAAGGCAAGTGCTAAGGTTGAAGTTAAGGTTAGAACTAGAGGGCTCGGAAGCATGGACTAGTGGCTAAAGTCCTCGCCTTGAATGCACTCGGGATCCCACATGGGTGCCAGTTCCAATCCCGGCAGCTCCACTTCCCATCCAGCTCCCAGCTTGTGGCCTGGGAAAGCAGTCAAGGATGGCCCAAAGCCTTGAGACCCTGCACCCATGTGGGAGACCCGAAAGAGGTTCCTGGCTCCCGGCTTTGGATCAGCACAGCACCGGCCGTTGTGGCTCACTTGGGGAGTGGATCATGGGACGGAAGATGTTCATGTCTGTCTGTCCTCCTCCTCTCTGTATGTCTGACTTTGTAATGAAAAAAAAAAAGAACTAGAGTTAGGAGTAGAGTGATAATGGATATTAGTTTTAGGGTTAAGGTTAGTGTTAGTATTACGGCTATGACTTGATGTTACTCTTAGGGTAGAGTAGGGTTAGGTTTTCAGTTAGGAGGAAAAGTAGGACTACAGTTACAACTATGGCTATGATTGGTGCTCATGTTATGGTTAACATTAGGGAGACCTCAATGGTTATACAGATAGGATAACATTAGAACTAGGGCAATAGTTAGTAAAAGGATTTAGAGCTATGATTAGTGTTAGGGCTAGGACTGCAGTTGGTTGAAACTCAGTGTGAGGGTTCAGGTTAGAGCTAAGTTTAATGTCAGGGGAAGTGTCAGGTTTAGGACAGGAAGAGGGCCATGATCTAAGACTTATTTGGTATTATGGTTAGAGCTTTAATTCAAGGTAAACCCATCTTTAGGATTAGGGCAGGGCTAAAGTTTGCATCAGGGCATAATTATTAGGGTTAGATTTAGAATTTGAGCTTTGGATAGTGCTGGGGTCAGAGATACAGTAGGATTCATTATAGGATTAAGGTTAGAACTTGGGCGAGGGGTAGGACTCGACTTCGAATCAGGGCTAGATTTAGAATTGGGAATTAGTTTAGGGTTAACGCTAGGGTTATGGTTAGTGCTCACATGAGGGCTAGATGAGAGTTAAGATTTGGTTGTCATTAATCCTAAACCAAAATTATAATAATCTCAAGAAATAACCCAAGCTCTAGCTCAAACCCCAGCCTTAAACTTGACCCTAACCCTCAATCTCCTTCCACACCTACCTCTAAACCTAGAACCAACCTTAGCATTATTCCTAAGCCTAACCCTGACTGTAATGCTAACTCAGTCTCTTGACTTTTACAGCTGTAATCATCAGCCACGCTGTAGGCAGAATCCTAACACTGAAGTTGACCCTTGTCAAAAATTCAATCTGAACTTGCCCTAATTCATTTTTTATATAATTTCTTTCTTTACATTTCAAAGTCAGATATACAGAAAGCAGGAGAGACAGAGAGGAAAAGTTTCCATCTCATGATTCACTCCCCAAGCAGCCATAACTGCCATAGCCATAGCAATCTGAAGCCAGGAGCACAGAGCCTCTCACAGGTCTTCCACATGGGTGCAGGAACCCAAAGCTTTGGGCCATACCAGATTGCTTTCCCAGAACACAATCACGGTGCTGATGGGAAGTGGCCCTTCTGCAATTAGAACTGGCACCAAATGTGATCTCGGCACATGGAAGGCAAGAACTTTTACTGCTAGGCTATTGTGCCAGACCCAGCATAATTCTTACTCAGCTACTAACAAGCACCCTAACTCTTGCTATGACCATGATCCTAATCTTACTAAGTATGAATCAAGTCTTAATCGTAACACTAATCCTGGAATAACTCTACTCTTACTCCGAATCTCGCTCCAGCACTAATATTAACATAATTCAAACCCAGGCATTAACCTAACCCTACACCTAGACATAGCCCTTACCCAGACCCCATCTAAGAGCCTAGCACTAATACTAATTACACCCTACAGCACACCCTAAGCCAGAAATGATGATTATCCCTAATCCTTGCCATCATTCTAACCCTAATTCCGACACTAGCTCTAGCTCTAGGCCCAATCATACATGTTATTCTAATCCTAAACTAGGCATAATGCATAGCCCTCACCCTGACTCCAACCCTGACACAGATGTAGATATAACTAAGCCTATCATTAATACTGAACCTTACCCTAGCTGTATTTCTAAACCTAACCCTAATGCTAACCCGAATCTTTACCCGAATGCTAAGCCAAATCAATGCCCTAATTATAACACAAAACCTAAATCCAAATGTAGCCAAACCTTAATCATAAACCTAACACTAGATTGTGTCCTAACCTTAACCCTAGCAGAACTTTAGCGCTAGCATTAGCCCTCCCCAGTATTAACTCTAGCTCTAAGCTCTAAGCAGAGTAATCCTACCATGGACTCTAACCTAACCATCAAACTAAACACAAAACAGCATCTTAACCCTAAATGTAGCCAAGCTTTAATCCTCACATTCATTGTAACCCTAACTGTATTCTAAAGCCACATAGTCCTTACACCAATCCTAACAATAACCTTCAATCCAACACTAATGAAAACTAACTATGAACCAGAAATACAGCAAGACTCTGTATCTGCCACTAATCCAAACATTAATCTATACCCCCCAAAAAATCCTAATGCGAATCCTGCTTAATGCAACATACAAAACATAGGGTCTGTACCTAATTCTATTTGTAAGTTTACCCAAAACCCTAACCACTGGGCTAACAATAAGTCATATCTCAATCCTAAAAGTTATGTCACTACTAAACCTAACCTTTAGCATTAGTTCTAACCCTAACCCTAATTACATCTAAACTTATTCCTAGATCTATTCCTAATAACTTACATAGGCCTAATATAACCTTGGAAAGAAAATCAGTCCTAACCTTAAATCTAGGCTTTGACATAAACACTATCATTTCTCTAGATAAAATTATAACCCTGATTCTAACCCTACACCTAACCACAACATCGAACCTCACCTGGTCCTTGGACTGACCCCTTTTGCACTATGGGGACCCAGTTGCATGACACTGGACTGCACTAGAGAAAATTCACTGAGAGTCATGACAGGAAATGTCATGTAATGTCTGCCTATGGAAATCAGCTTGACTTGGCTCTTCTACAATCCAAATGCTTTTCCACACACTACATTTAATGGGGAGCTAGGATCCGTTGGGCTCATCGGAGAGGCACAAGCATTCTGACTGACAGAAAAGTGAAATGCTTTCACACTACCAGTGCTGAAAAGGCCCCAGGCTTCACTACATTTTCAGCGGATTTCCAAACTCACACTCAAGGGAAACCCAACCACACACACTCACGCTCTGCTGGCTTCCATGGAGCCTGAAAATCCTCATTTCCAGGGCCTGTGGGGAAGAAAGACCAGAGAAAGCAGATCTTGAGCCACTCACCCATTTTTCTCCACCATGCAGAGGAGGCTGTCCCCATGGCTCTTCTAGAATGCTGAGGCTACAGGATTCTGGGCTGCTATGACCAGGCAGCTGCTGATTGGACAGCTTATAGGGCCACACAGTCCTGTGAGGTCTTAGAGATGCAGCCAATCAGAATGCTCCCTGTCATCAGAACAGCCACAGAAGTTATGTGAGTGAAGCAAGAGTGATGGCCGAGCCTGTGCTGGGCAGCATCAGGCTGGACTGCAACACCCATTGGTTCCAGTGGAAGTCGGGACTGAAAACAGAACCAACCCAAGAACTGCAACAACCAGCTGAGCGGGCTGATGGGCTGTGCCGGGCCCTGCACTTGCTAGTACATTCAAGAAACTGGACTGGGAATACCTCACACAAAATTTCTTTGGACACCTCCCCAATCAAAATGGTGGACTCAGAATCCTAACCAAGAAAAGACAGAAGACAGAACAAGTCAATCACCCACCTCAGCCATGTATTGGCAGTGAAAACCTGGGCACACGCAGACTCGGAGATGGACTGTGTCAATCAGTGTATGCTTCAAAGACCTCATCGTACTTGCAGTTGCAAGATTGGCAGCAATTCATGACTGTTGAACTCTCTAAACCACTTGAGAAAAAACAAACAAACAAAACACCCACTTGAGCAGGACCCTCTGAGCATGCCCCACATCAGGGACCTGGGGTCCGGTGGAGACTGGGTGCGACTTCTCCCTTTATCTCCCTCCCCATTTACCCCCACATACAGTCAAAGAAGAGAATGTGGAAATAATAGCCTTACCCACTGTCCTGTCGCCCTTGAACCTTTTCACTCTAATGAACTATGTCAAGATTGTCAAAAATAGAATTAAACAAAGCCCAAAGGAGTTTTGGTTAGCTTTAGGAGTTTGATTTGTGTTTGAGCTAGGGATGCACTTAGTACTAGTAGTAGAAATCAGGTCATCATTTGGTCTAGGGGTATGATCAGGTAAAGTCTAGGGCTGGGCTTAGAGTGACAGAAAGGGCTGGCCTCAGGGAAGATTTGTTTCAGGAACTCGGCTGGTTCAGGATGAAGGGAATCTTTAGTGTTGTGTTTGGGTCTGGTGTGACACTTGGAGCTATGACTCTGCTTGGCATTATGTTGAGCTTGAACGTTCATATTTAGATGATGAGTTACATTGTTTTAAAAATCTTGGGATTATGATTGGTGTAGGACTATGGTTAGGGTGAGCAGTAGAGATGGACAAGGATTAAGGTTAGTGTTTGGCACAGGGTTAAGTCAAAGCATACATCTATGATAAGTATTAATGTTGGGGTCAAGATTGGAATTACGGCTAGTTTTATAGTAAAAGTTAAGACTAGCGTTAGGATTATGGCTAGAGATTTGATTGGCATTAGGGTTAGCATTACAGTTAAGGTTAAGGAAATCTGCAGTGTTAGGAATGGGCTAGTGTCAAAGTTTGGGTGAGTGCTACATTGTCACTAGGTTGAAGACTGGTGTTAGCATTCGGCCTAGGGTGAAGGCAAGTGCTAAGGTTGAAGTTAAGGTTAGAACTAGAGGGCTCGGAAGCATGGACTAGTGGCTAAAGTCCTCGCCTTGAATGCACTCGGGATCCCACATGGGTGCCAGTTCCAATCCCGGCAGCTCCACTTCCCATCCAGCTCCCAGCTTGTGGCCTGGGAAAGCAGTCAAGGATGGCCCAAAGCCTTGAGACCCTGCACCCATGTGGGAGACCCGAAAGAGGTTCCTGGCTCCCGGCTTTGGATCAGCACAGCACCGGCCGTTGTGGCTCACTTGGGGAGTGGATCATGGGACGGAAGATGTTCATGTCTGTCTGTCCTCCTCCTCTCTGTATGTCTGACTTTGTAATGAAAAAAAAAAAGAACTAGAGTTAGGAGTAGAGTGATAATGGATATTAGTTTTAGGGTTAAGGTTAGTGTTAGTATTACGGCTATGACTTGATGTTACTCTTAGGGTAGAGTAGGGTTAGGTTTTCAGTTAGGAGGAAAAGTAGGACTACAGTTACAACTATGGCTATGATTGGTGCTCATGTTATGGTTAACATTAGGGAGACCTCAATGGTTATACAGATAGGATAACATTAGAACTAGGGCAATAGTTAGTAAAAGGATTTAGAGCTATGATTAGTGTTAGGGCTAGGACTGCAGTTGGTTGAAACTCAGTGTGAGGGTTCAGGTTAGAGCTAAGTTTAATGTCAGGGGAAGTGTCAGGTTTAGGACAGGAAGAGGGCCATGATCTAAGACTTATTTGGTATTATGGTTAGAGCTTTAATTCAAGGTAAACCCATCTTTAGGATTAGGGCAGGGCTAAAGTTTGCATCAGGGCATAATTATTAGGGTTAGATTTAGAATTTGAGCTTTGGATAGTGCTGGGGTCAGAGATACAGTAGGATTCATTATAGGATTAAGGTTAGAACTTGGGCGAGGGGTAGGACTCGACTTCGAATCAGGGCTAGATTTAGAATTGGGAATTAGTTTAGGGTTAACGCTAGGGTTATGGTTAGTGCTCACATGAGGGCTAGATGAGAGTTAAGATTTGGTTGTCATTAATCCTAAACCAAAATTATAATAATCTCAAGAAATAACCCAAGCTCTAGCTCAAACCCCAGCCTTAAACTTGACCCTAACCCTCAATCTCCTTCCACACCTACCTCTAAACCTAGAACCAACCTTAGCATTATTCCTAAGCCTAACCCTGACTGTAATGCTAACTCAGTCTCTTGACTTTTACAGCTGTAATCATCAGCCACGCTGTAGGCAGAATCCTAACACTGAAGTTGACCCTTGTCAAAAATTCAATCTGAACTTGCCCTAATTCATTTTTTATATAATTTCTTTCTTTACATTTCAAAGTCAGATATACAGAAAGCAGGAGAGACAGAGAGGAAAAGTTTCCATCTCATGATTCACTCCCCAAGCAGCCATAACTGCCATAGCCATAGCAATCTGAAGCCAGGAGCACAGAGCCTCTCACAGGTCTTCCACATGGGTGCAGGAACCCAAAGCTTTGGGCCATACCAGATTGCTTTCCCAGAACACAATCACGGTGCTGATGGGAAGTGGCCCTTCTGCAATTAGAACTGGCACCAAATGTGATCTCGGCACATGGAAGGCAAGAACTTTTACTGCTAGGCTATTGTGCCAGACCCAGCATAATTCTTACTCAGCTACTAACAAGCACCCTAACTCTTGCTATGACCATGATCCTAATCTTACTAAGTATGAATCAAGTCTTAATCGTAACACTAATCCTGGAATAACTCTACTCTTACTCCGAATCTCGCTCCAGCACTAATATTAACATAATTCAAACCCAGGCATTAACCTAACCCTACACCTAGACATAGCCCTTACCCAGACCCCATCTAAGAGCCTAGCACTAATACTAATTACACCCTACAGCACACCCTAAGCCAGAAATGATGATTATCCCTAATCCTTGCCATCATTCTAACCCTAATTCCGACACTAGCTCTAGCTCTAGGCCCAATCATACATGTTATTCTAATCCTAAACTAGGCATAATGCATAGCCCTCACCCTGACTCCAACCCTGACACAGATGTAGACATAACTAAGCCTATCATTAATACTGAACCTTACCCTAGCTGTATTTCTAAACCTAACCCTAATGCTAACCCGAATCTTTACCCGAATGCTAAGCCAAATCAATGCCCTAATTATAACACAAAACCTAAATCCAAATGTAGCCAAACCTTAATCATAAACCTAACACTAGATTGTGTCCTAACCTTAACCCTAGCAGAACTTTAGCGCTAGCATTAGCCCTCCCCAGTATTAACTCTAGCTCTAAGCTCTAAGCAGAGTAATCCTACCATGGACTCTAACCTAACCATCAAACTAAACACAAAACAGCATCTTAACCCTAAATGTAGCCAAGCTTTAATCCTCACATTCATTGTAACCCTAACTGTATTCTAAAGCCACATAGTCCTTACACCAATCCTAACAATAACCTTCAATCCAACACTAATGAAAACTAACTATGAACCAGAAATACAGCAAGACTCTGTATCTGCCACTAATCCAAACATTAATCTATCCCCCCCAAAAAAATCCTAATGCGAATCCTGCTTAATGCAACATACAAAACATAGGGTCTGTACCTAATTCTATTTGTAAGTTTACCCAAAACCCTAACCACTGGGCTAACAATAAGTCATATCTCAATCCTAAAAGTTATGTCACTACTAAACCTAACCTTTAGCATTAGTTCTAACCCTAACCCTAATTACATCTAAACTTATTCCTAGATCTATTCCTAATAACTTACATAGGCCTAATATAACCTTGGAAAGAAAATCAGTCCTAACCTTAAATCTAGGCTTTGACATAAACACTATCATTTCTCTAGATAAAATTATAACCCTGATTCTAACCCTACACCTAACCACAACATCGAACCTCACCTGGTCCTTGGACTGACCCCTTTTGCACTATGGGGACCCAGTTGCATGACACTGGACTGCACTAGAGAAAATTCACTGAGAGTCATGACAGGAAATGTCATGTAATGTCTGCCTATGGAAATCAGCTTGACTTGGCTCTTCTACAATCCAAATGCTTTTCCACACACTACATTTAATGGGGAGCTAGGATCCGTTGGGCTCATCGGAGAGGCACAAGCATTCTGACTGACAGAAAAGTGAAATGCTTTCACACTACCAGTGCTGAAAAGGCCCCAGGCTTCACTACATTTTCAGCGGATTTCCAAACTCACACTCAAGGGAAACCCAACCAGCTCTGCTGGCTTCCATGGAGCCTGAAAATCCTCATTTCCAGGGCCTGTGGGGAAGAAAGACCAGAGAAAGCAGATCTTGAGCCACTCACCCATTTTTCTCCACCATGCAGAGGAGGCTGTCCCCATGGCTCTTCTAGAATGCTGAGGCTACAGGATTCTGGCTGCTATGACCAGGCAGCTGCTGATTGGAGAGCTTATAGGGCCACACAGTCCCGTGAGGTCTTAGAGATGCAGCCAATCAGAATGCTCCCTGTCATCAGAACAGCCACAGAAGTTATGTGAGTGAAGCAAGAGTGATGGCCGAGCCTGTGCTGGGCAGCATCAGGCTGGACTGCAACACCCATTGGTTCCAGTGGAAGTCGGGACTGAAAACAGAACCAACCCAAGAACTGCAACAACCAGCTGAGCGGGCTGATGGGCTGTGCCGGGCCCTGCACTTGCTAGTACATTCTAGAAACTGGACTGGGAATACCTCACACAAAATTTCTTTGGAGACCTCCCCAATCAAAATGGTGGACTCAGAATCCTAACCAAGAAAAGACAGAAGACAGAACAAGTCAATCACCCACCTCAGCCATGTATTGGCAGTGAAAACCTGGGCACACGCAGACTCGGAGATGGACTGTGTCAATCAGTGTATGCTTCAAAGACCTCATCGTACTTGCAGTTGCAAGATTGGCAGCAATTCATGACTGTTGAACTCTCTAAACCACTTGAGAAAAAACAAACAAACAAAACACCCACTTGAGCAGGACCCTCTGAGCATGCCCCACATCAGGGACCTGGGGTCCGGTGGAGACTGGGTGCGACTTCTCCCTTTATCTCCCTCCCCATTTACCCCCACATACAGTCAAAGAAGAGAATGTGGAAATAATAGCCTTACCCACTGTCCTGTCGCCCTTGAACCTTTTCACTCTAATGAACTATGTCAAGATTGTCAAAAATAGAATTAAACAAAGCCCAAAGGAGTTTTGGTTAGCTTTAGGAGTTTGATTTGTGTTTGAGCTAGGGATGCACTTAGTACTAGTAGTAGAAATCAGGTCATCATTTGGTCTAGGGGTATGATCAGGTAAAGTCTAGGGCTGGGCTTAGAGTTACAGAAAGGGCTGGCCTCAGGGAAGATTTGTTTCAGGAACTCGGCTGGTTCAGGATGAAGGGAATCTTTAGTGTTGTGTTTGGGTCTGGTGTGACACTTGGAGCTATGACTCTGCTTGGCATTATGTTGAGCTTGAACGTTCATATTTAGATGATGAGTTACATTGTTTTAAAAATCTTGGGATTATGATTGGTGTAGGACTATGGTTAGGGTGAGCAGTAGAGATGGACAAGGATTAAGGTTAGTGTTTGGCACAGGGTTAAGTCAAAGCATAGATCTATGATAAGTATTAATGTTGGGGTTAAGATTAGAATTAGGGCTAGTTTTATAGTAAAAGTTAAGACTAGCGTTAGGATTATGGCTAGAGATTTGATTGGCATTAGGGTTAGCATTACAGTTAAGGTTAAGGAAATCTGCAGTGTTAGGAATGGGCTAGTATCAAAGTTTGGGTGAGTGCTACATTGTCACTAGGTTGAAGACTGGTGTTAGCATTCGGCCTAGGGTGAAGGCAAGTGCTAAGGTTGAAGTTAAGGTTAGAACTAGAGGGCTCGGAAGCATGGACTAGTGGCTAAAGTCCTCGCCTTGAATGCACTCGGGATCCCACATGGGTGCCAGTTCCAATCCCGGCAGCTCCACTTCCCATCCAGCTCCCAGCTTGTGGCCTGGGAAAGCAGTCAAGGATGGCCCAAAGCCTTGAGACCCTGCACCCATGTGGGAGACCCGAAAGAGGTTCCTGGCTCCCGGCTTTGGATCAGCACAGCACCGGCCGTTGTGGCTCACTTGGGGAGTGGATCATGGGACGGAAGATGTTCATGTCTGTCTGTCCTCCTCCTCTCTGTATGTCTGACTTTGTAATGAAAAAAAAAAAAGAACTAGAGTTAGGAGTAGAGTGATAATGGATATTAGTTTTAGGGTTAAGGTTAGTGTTAGTATTACGGCTATGACTTGATGTTACTCTTAGGGTAGAGTAGGGTTAGGTTTTCAGTTAGGAGGAAAAGTAGGACTACAGTTACAACTATGGCTATGATTGGTGCTCATGTTATGGTTAACATTAGGGAGACCTCAATGGTTATACAGATAGGATAACATTAGAACTAGGGCAATAGTTAGTAAAAGGATTTAGAGCTATGATTAGTGTTAGGGCTAGGACTGCAGTTGGTTGAAACTCAGTGTGAGGGTTCAGGTTAGAGCTAAGTTTAATGTCAGGGGAAGTGTCAGGTTTAGGACAGGAAGAGGGCCATGATCTAAGACTTATTTGGTATTATGGTTAGAGCTTTAATTCAAGGTAAACCCATCTTTAGGATTAGGGCAGGGCTAAAGTTTGCATCAGGGCATAATTATTAGGGTTAGATTTAGAATTTGAGCTTTGGATAGTGCTGGGGTCAGAGATACAGTAGGATTCATTATAGGATTAAGGTTAGAACTTGGGCGAGGGGTAGGACTCGACTTCGAATCAGGGCTAGATTTAGAATTGGGAATTAGTTTAGGGTTAACGCTAGGGTTATGGTTAGTGCTCACATTAGGGCTAGATGAGAGTTAAGATTTGGTTGTCATTAATCCTAAACCAAAATTACAATAATCTCAAGAAATAACCCAAGCTCTATCTCAAACCCCAGCCTTAAACTTGACCCTAACCCTCAATCTCCTTCCACACCTACCTCTAAACCTAGAACCAACCTTAGCATTATTCCTAAGCCTAACCCTGACTGTAATGCTAACTCAGTCTCTTGACTTTTACAGCTGTAATCATCAGCCACGCTGTAGGCAGAATCCTAACACTGAAGTTGACCCTTGTCAAAAATTCAATCTGAACTTGCCCTAATTCATTTTTTATATAATTTCTTTCTTTACATTTCAAAGTCAGATATACAGAAAGCAGGAGAGACAGAGAGGAAAAGTTTCCATCTCATGATTCACTCCCCAAGCAGCCATAACTGCCATAGCCATAGCAATCTGAAGCCAGGAGCACAGAGCCTCTCACAGGTCTTCCACATGGGTGCAGGAACCCAAAGCTTTGGGCCATACCAGATTGCTTTCCCAGAACACAATCACGGTGCTGATGGGAAGTGGCCCTTCTGCAATTAGAACTGGCACCAAATGTGATCTCGGCACATGGAAGGCAAGAACTTTTACTGCTAGGCTATTGTGCCAGACCCAGCATAATTCTTACTCAGCTACTAACAAGAACCCTAACTCTTGCTATGACCATGATCCTAATCTTACTAAGTATGAATCAAGTCTTAATCGTAACACTAATCCTGGAATAACTCTACTCTTACTCCGAATCTCGCTCCAGCACTAATATTAACATAATTCAAACCCAGGCATTAACCTAACCCTACACCTAGACATAGCCCTTACCCAGACCCCATCTAAGAGCCTAGCACTAATACTAATTACACCCTACAGCACACCCTAAGCCAGAAATGATGATTATCCCTAATCCTTGCCATCATTCTAACCCTAATTCCGACACTAGCTCTAGCTCTAGGCCCAATCATACATGTTATTCTAATCCTAAACTAGGCATAATGCATAGCCCTCACCCTGACTCCAACCCTGACACAGATGTAGACATAACTAAGCCTATCATTAATACTGAACCTTACCCTAGCTGTATTTCTAAACCTAACCCTAATGCTAACCCGAATCTTTACCCGAATGCTAAGCCAAATCAATGCCCTAATTATAACACAAAACCTAAATCCAAATGTAGCCAAACCTTAATCATAAACCTAACACTAGATTGTGTCCTAACCTTAACCCTAGCAGAACTTTAGCGCTAGCATTAGCCCTCCCCAGTATTAACTCTAGCTCTAAGCTCTAAGCAGAGTAATCCTACCATGGACTCTAACCTAACCATCAAACTAAACACAAAACAGCATCTTAACCCTAAATGTAGCCAAGCTTTAATCCTCACATTCATTGTAACCCTAACTGTATTCTAAAGCCACATAGTCCTTACACCAATCCTAACAATAACCTTCAATCCAACACTAATGAAAACTAACTATGAACCAGAAATACAGCAAGACTCTGTATCTGCCACTAATCCAAACATTAATCTATCCCCCCCAAAAAAATCCTAATGCGAATCCTGCTTAATGCAACATACAAAACATAGGGTCTGTACCTAATTCTATTTGTAAGTTTACCCAAAACCCTAACCACTGGGCTAACAATAAGTCATATCTCAATCCTAAAAGTTATGTCACTACTAAACCTAACCTTTAGCATTAGTTCTAACCCTAACCCTAATTACATCTAAACTTATTCCTAGATCTATTCCTAATAACTTACATAGGCCTAATATAACCTTGGAAAGAAAATCAGTCCTAACCTTAAATCTAGGCTTTGACATAAACACTATCATATCTCTAGATAAAATTATAACCCTGATTCTAACCCTACACCTAACCACAACATCGAACCTCACCTGGTCCTTGGACTGACCCCTTTTGCACTATGGGGACCCAGTTGCATGACACTGGACTGCACTAGAGAAAATTCACTGAGAGTCATGACAGGAAATGTCATGTAATGTCTGCCTATGGAAATCAGCTTGACTTGGCTCTTCTACAATCCAAATGCTTTTCCACACACTACATTTAATGGGGAGCTAGGATCCGTTGGGCTCATCGGAGAGGCACAAGCATTCTGACTGACAGAAAAGTGAAATGCTTTCACACTACCAGTGCTGAAAAGGCCCCAGGCTTCACTACATTTTCAGCGGATTTCCAAACTCACACTCAAGGGAAACCCAACCACACACACTCACGCTCTGCTGGCTTCCATGGAGCCTGAAAATCCTCATTTCCAGGGCCTGTGGGGAAGAAAGACCAGAGAAAGCAGATCTTGAGCCACTCACCCATTTTTCTCCACCATGCAGAGGAGGCTGTCCCCATGGCTCTTCTAGAATGCTGAGGCTACAGGATTCTGGGCTGCTATGACCAGGCAGCTGCTGATTGGACAGCTTATAGGGCCACACAGTCCTGTGAGGTCTTAGAGATGCAGCCAATCAGAATGCTCCCTGTCATCAGAACAGCCACAGAAGTTATGTGAGTGAAGCAAGAGTGATGGCCGAGCCTGTGCTGGGCAGCATCAGGCTGGACTGCAACACCCATTGGTTCCAGTGGAAGTCGGGACTGAAAACAGAACCAACCCAAGAACTGCAACAACCAGCTGAGCGGGCTGATGGGCTGTGCCGGGCCCTGCACTTGCTAGTACATTCAAGAAACTGGACTGGGAATACCTCACACAAAATTTCTTTGGACACCTCCCCAATCAAAATGGTGGACTCAGAATCCTAACCAAGAAAAGACAGAAGACAGAACAAGTCAATCACCCACCTCAGCCATGTATTGGCAGTGAAAACCTGGGCACACGCAGACTCGGAGATGGACTGTGTCAATCAGTGTATGCTTCAAAGACCTCATCGTACTTGCAGTTGCAAGATTGGCAGCAATTCATGACTGTTGAACTCTCTAAACCACTTGAGAAAAAACAAACAAACAAAACACCCACTTGAGCAGGACCCTCTGAGCATGCCCCACATCAGGGACCTGGGGTCCGGTGGAGACTGGGTGCGACTTCTCCCTTTATCTCCCTCCCCATTTACCCCCACATACAGTCAAAGAAGAGAATGTGGAAATAATAGCCTTACCCACTGTCCTGTCGCCCTTGAACCTTTTCACTCTAATGAACTATGTCAAGATTGTCAAAAATAGAATTAAACAAAGCCCAAAGGAGTTTTGGTTAGCTTTAGGAGTTTGATTTGTGTTTGAGCTAGGGATGCACTTAGTACTAGTAGTAGAAATCAGGTCATCATTTGGCCTAGGGGTATGATCAGGTAAAGTCTAGGGCTGGGCTTAGAGTTACAGAAAGGGCTGGCCTCAGGGAAGATTTGTTTCAGGAACTCGGCTGGTTCAGGATGAAGGGAATCTTTAGTGTTGTGTTTGGGTCTGGTGTGACACTTGGAGCTATGACTCTGCTTGGCATTATGTTGAGCTTGAACGTTCATATTTAGATGATGAGTTACATTGTTTTAAAAATCTTGGGATTATGATTGGTGTAGGACTATGGTTAGGGTGAGCAGTAGAGATGGACAAGGATTAAGGTTAGTGTTTGGCACAGGGTTAAGTCAAAGCATAGATCTATGATAAGTATTAATGTTGGGGTTAAGATTAGAATTAGGGCTAGTTTTATAGTAAAAGTTAAGACTAGCGTTAGGATTATGGCTAGAGATTTGATTGGCATTAGGGTTAGCATTACAGTTAAGGTTAAGGAAATCTGCAGTGTTAGGAATGGGCTAGTATCAAAGTTTGGGTGAGTGCTACATTGTCACTAGGTTGAAGACTGGTGTTAGCATTCGGCCTAGGGTGAAGGCAAGTGCTAAGGTTGAAGTTAAGGTTAGAACTAGAGGGCTCGGAAGCATGGACTAGTGGCTAAAGTCCTCGCCTTGAATGCACTCGGGATCCCACATGGGTGCCAGTTCCAATCCCGGCAGCTCCACTTCCCATCCAGCTCCCAGCTTGTGGCCTGGGAAAGCAGTCAAGGATGGCCCAAAGCCTTGAGACCCTGCACCCATGTGGGAGACCCGAAAGAGGTTCCTGGCTCCCGGCTTTGGATCAGCACAGCACCGGCCGTTGTGGCTCACTTGGGGAGTGGATCATGGGACGGAAGATGTTCATGTCTGTCTGTCCTCCTCCTCTCTGTATGTCTGACTTTGTAATGAAAAAAAAAAAAGAACTAGAGTTAGGAGTAGAGTGATAATGGATATTAGTTTTAGGGTTAAGGTTAGTGTTAGTGTTACGGCTATGACTTGATGTTACTCTTAGGGTAGAGTAGGGTTAGGTTTTCAGTTAGGAGGAAAAGTAGGACTACAGTTACAACTATGGCTATGATTGGTGCTCATGTTATGGTTAACATTAGGGAGACCTCAATGGTTATACAGATAGGATAACATTAGAACTAGGGCAATAGTTAGTAAAAGGATTTAGAGCTATGATTAGTGTTAGGGCTAGGACTGCAGTTGGTTGAAACTCAGTGTGAGGGTTCAGGTTAGAGCTAAGTTTAATGTCAGGGGAAGTGTCAGGTTTAGGACAGGAAGAGGGCCATGATCTAAGACTTATTTGGTATTATGGTTAGAGCTTTAATTCAAGGTAAACCCATCTTTAGGATTAGGGCAGGGCTAAAGTTTGCATCAGGGCATAATTATTAGGGTTAGATTTAGAATTTGAGCTTTGGATAGTGCTGGGGTCAGAGATACAGTAGGATTCATTATAGGATTAAGGTTAGAACTTGGGCGAGGGGTAGGACTCGACTTCGAATCAGGGCTAGATTTAGAATTGGGAATTAGTTTAGGGTTAACGTTAGGGTTATGGTTAGTGCTCACATTAGGGCTAGATGAGAGTTAAGATTTGGTTGTCATTAATCCTAAACCAAAATTACAATAATCTCAAGAAATAACCCAAGCTCTATCTCAAACCCCAGCCTTAAACTTGACCCTAACCCTCAATCTCCTTCCACACCTACCTCTAAACCTAGAACCAACCTTAGCATTATTCCTAAGCCTAACCCTGACTGTAATGCTAACTCAGTCTCTTGACTTTTACAGCTGTAATCATCAGCCACGCTGTAGGCAGAATCCTAACACTGAAGTTGACCCTTGTCAAAAATTCAATCTGAACTTGCCCTAATTCATTTTTTATATAATTTCTTTCTTTACATTTCAAAGTCAGATATACAGAAAGCAGGAGAGACAGAGAGGAAAAGTTTCCATCTCATGATTCACTCCCCAAGCAGCCATTACTGCCATAGCCATAGCAATCTGAAGCCAGGAGCACAGAGCCTCTCACAGGTCTTCCACATGGGTGCAGGAACCCAAAGCTTTGGGCCATACCAGATTGCTTTCCCAGAACACAATCACGGTGCTGATGGGAAGTGGCCCTTCTGCAATTAGAACTGGCACCAAATGTGATCTCGGCACATGGAAGGCAAGAACTTTTACTGCTAGGCTATTGTGCCAGACCCAGCATAATTCTTACTCAGCTACTAACAAGAACCCTAACTCTTGCTATGACCATGATCCTAATCTTACTAAGTATGAATCAAGTCTTAATCGTAACACTAATCCTGGAATAACTCTACTCTTACTCCGAATCTCGCTCCAGCACTAATATTAACATAATTCAAACCCAGGCATTAACCTAACCCTACACCTAGACATAGCCCTTACCCAGACCCCATCTAAGAGCCTAGCACTAATACTAATTACACCCTACAGCACACCCTAAGCCAGAAATGATGATTATCCCTAATCCTTGCCATCATTCTAACCCTAATTCCGACACTAGCTCTAGCTCTAGGCCCAATCATACATGTTATTCTAATCCTAAACTAGGCATAATGCATAGCCCTCACCCTGACTCCAACCCTGACACAGATGTAGACATAACTAAGCCTATCATTAATACTGAACCTTACCCTAGCTGTATTTCTAAACCTAACCCTAATGCTAACCCGAATCTTTACCCGAATGCTAAGCCAAATCAATGCCCTAATTATAACACAAAACCTAAATCCAAATGTAGCCAAACCTTAATCATAAACCTAACACTAGATTGTGTCCTAACCTTAACCCTAGCAGAACTTTAGCGCTAGCATTAGCCCTCCCCAGTATTAACTCTAGCTCTAAGCTCTAAGCAGAGTAATCCTACCATGGACTCTAACCTAACCATCAAACTAAACACAAAACAGCATCTTAACCCTAAATGTAGCCAAGCTTTAATCCTCACATTCATTGTAACCCTAACTGTATTCTAAAGCCACATAGTCCTTACACCAATCCTAACAATAACCTTCAATCCAACACTAATGAAAACTAACTATGAACCAGAAATACAGCAAGACTCTGTATCTGCCACTAATCCAAACATTAATCTATCCCCCCCAAAAAATCCTAATGCGAATCCTGCTTAATGCAACATACAAAACATAGGGTCTGTGCCTAATTCTATTTGTAAGTTTACCCAAAACCCTAACCACTGGGCTAACAATAAGTCATATCTCAATCCTAAAAGTTATGTCACTACTAAACCTAACCTTTAGCATTAGTTCTAACCCTAACCCTAATTACATCTAAACTTATTCCTAGATCTATTCCTAATAACTTACATAGGCCTAATATAACCTTGGAAAGAAAATCAGTCCTAACCTTAAATCTAGGCTTTGACATAAACACTATCATATCTCTAGATAAAATTATAACCCTGATTCTAACCCTACACCTAACCACAACATCGAACCTCACCTGGTCCTTGGACTGACCCCTTTTGCACTATGGGGACCCAGTTGCATGACACTGGACTGCACTAGAGAAAATTCACTGAGAGTCATGACAAGAAATGTCATGTAATGTCTGCCTATGGAAATCAGCTTGACTTGGCTCTTCTACAATCCAAATGCTTTTCCACACACTACATTTAATGGGGAGCTAGGATCCGTTGGGCTCATCGGAGAGGCACAAGCATTCTGACTGACAGAAAAGTGAAATGCTTTCACACTACCAGTGCTGAAAAGGCCCCAGGCTTCACTACATTTTCAGCGGATTTCCAAACTCACACTCAAGGGAAACCCAACCACACACACTCACGCTCTGCTGGCTTCCATGGAGCCTGAAAATCCTCATTTCCAGGGCCTGTGGGGAAGAAAGACCAGAGAAAGCAGATCTTGAGCCACTCACCCATTTTTCTCCACCATGCAGAGGAGGCTGTCCCCATGGCTCTTCTAGAATGCTGAGGCTACAGGATTCTGGGCTGCTATGACCAGGCAGCTGCTGATTGGACAGCTTATAGGGCCACACAGTCCTGTGAGGTCTTAGAGATGCAGCCAATCAGAATGCTCCCTGTCATCAGAACAGCCACAGAAGTTATGTGAGTGAAGCAAGAGTGATGGCCGAGCCTGTGCTGGGCAGCATCAGGCTGGACTGCAACACCCATTGGTTCCAGTGGAAGTCGGGACTGAAAACAGAACCAACCCAAGAACTGCAACAACCAGCTGAGCGGGCTGATGGGCTGTGCCGGGCCCTGCACTTGCTAGTACATTCAAGAAACTGGACTGGGAATACCTCACACAAAATTTCTTTGGACACCTCCCCAATCAAAATGGTGGACTCAGAATCCTAACCAAGAAAAGACAGAAGACAGAACAAGTCAATCACCCACCTCAGCCATGTATTGGCAGTGAAAACCTGGGCACACGCAGACTCGGAGATGGACTGTGTCAATCAGTGTATGCTTCAAAGACCTCATCGTACTTGCAGTTGCAAGATTGGCAGCAATTCATGACTGTTGAACTCTCTAAACCACTTGAGAAAAAACAAACAAACAAAACACCCACTTGAGCAGGACCCTCTGAGCATGCCCCACATCAGGGACCTGGGGTCCGGTGGAGACTGGGTGCGACTTCTCCCTTTATCTCCCTCCCCATTTACCCCCACATACAGTCAAAGAAGAGAATGTGGAAATAATAGCCTTACCCACTGTCCTGTCGCCCTTGAACCTTTTCACTCTAATAAACTATGTCAAGATTGTCAAAAATAGAATTAAACAAAGCCCAAAGGAGTTTTGGTTAGCTTTAGGAGTTTGATTTGTGTTTGAGCTAGGGATGCACTTAGTACTAGTAGTAGAAATCAGGTCATCATTTGGTCTAGGGGTATGATCAGGTAAAGTCTAGGGCTGGGCTTAGAGTTACAGAAAGGGCTCGCCTCAGGGAAGACTTGTTTCAGGAACTCGGCTGGTTCAGGATGAAGGGAATCTTTAGTGTTGTGTTTGGGTCTGGTGTGACACTTGGAGCTATGACTCTGCTTGGCATTATGTTGAGCTTGAACGTTCATATTTAGATGATGAGTTACATTGTTTTAAAAATCTTGGGATTATGATTGGTGTAGGACTATGGTTAGGGTGAGCAGTAGAGATGGACAAGGATTAAGGTTAGTGTTTGGCACAGGGTTAAGTCAAAGCATAGATCTATGATAAGTATTAATGTTGGGGTTAAGATTAGAATTAGGGCTAGTTTTATAGTAAAAGTTAAGACTAGCGTTAGGATTATGGCTAGAGATTTGATTGGCATTAGGGTTAGCATTACAGTTAAGGTTAAGGAAATCTGCAGTGTTAGGAATGGGCTAGTATCAAAGTTTGGGTGAGTGCTACATTGTCACTAGGTTGAAGACTGGTGTTAGCATTCGGCCTAGGGTGAAGGCAAGTGCTAAGGCTGAAGTTAAGTTTAGAACTAGAGGGCTCGGAAGCATGGACTAGTGGCTAAAGTCCTCGCCTTGAATGCACTCGGTATCCCACATGGGTGCCAGTTCCAATCCCGGCAGCTCCACTTCCCATCCAGCTCCCAGCTTGTGGCCTGGGAAAGCAGTCAAGGATGGCCCAAAGCCTTGAGACACTGCACCCATGTGGGAGACCCGAAAGAGGTTCCTGGCTCCCGGCTTTGGATCAGCACAGCACCGGCCGTTGCGGCTCACTTGGGGAGTGAATCATGGGACGGAAGATGTTCATGTCTGTCTCTCCTCCTCCTCTCTGTATGTCTGACTTTGTAATAAATAAAAAAAAAGAACTAGAGTTAGGAGTAGAGTGATAATGGATATTAGTTTTAGGGTTAAGGTTAGTGTTAGTGTTACGGCTATGACTTGATGTTACTCTTAGGGTAGAGTAGGGTTAGGTTTTCAGTTAGGAGGAAAAGTAGGACTACAGTTACAACTATGGCTATGATTGGTGCTCATGTTATGGTTAACATTAGGGAGACCTCAATGGTTATACAGATAGGATAACATTAGAACTAGGGCAATAGTTAGTAAAAGGATTTAGAGCTATGATTAGTGTTAGGGCTAGGACTGCAGTTGGTTGAAACTCAGTGTGAGGGTTCAGGTTAGAGCTAAGTTTAATGTCAGGGGAAGTGTCAGGTTTAGGACAGGAAGAGGGCCATGATCTAAGACTTATTTGGTATTATGGTTAGAGCTTTAATTCAAGGTAAACCCATCTTTAGGATTAGGGCAGGGCTAAAGTTTGCATCAGGGCATAATTATTAGGGTTAGATTTAGAATTTGAGCTTTGGATAGTGCTGGGGTCAGAGATACAGTAGGATTCATTATAGGATTAAGGTTAGAACTTGGGCGAGGGGTAGGACTCGACTTCGAATCAGGGCTAGATTTAGAATTGGGAATTAGTTTAGGGTTAACGCTAGGGTTATGGTTAGTGCTCACATGAGGGCTAGATGAGAGTTAAGATTTGGTTGTCATTAATCCTAAACCAAAATTACAATAATCTCAAGAAATAACCCAAGCTCTATCTCAAACCCCAGCCTTAAACTTGACCCTAACCCTCAATCTCCTTCCACACCTACCTCTAAACCTAGAACCAACCTTAGCATTATTCCTAAGCCTAACCCTGACTGTAATGCTAACTCAGTCTCTTGACTTTTACAGCTGTAATCATCAGCCACGCTGTAGGCAGAATCCTAACACTGAAGTTGACCCTTGTCAAAAATTCAATCTGAACTTGCCCTAATTCATTTTTTATATAATTTCTTTCTTTACATTTCAAAGTCAGATATACAGAAAGCAGGAGAGACAGAGAGGAAAAGTTTCCATCTCATGATTCACTCCCCAAGCAGCCATAACTGCCATAGCCATAGCAATCTGAAGCCAGGAGCACAGAGCCTCTCACAGGTCTTCCACATGGGTGCAGGAACCCAAAGCTTTGGGCCATACCAGATTGCTTTCCCAGAACACAATCACGGTGCTGATGGGAAGTGGCCCTTCTGCAATTAGAACTGGCACCAAATGTGATCTCGGCACATGGAAGGCAAGAACTTTTACTGCTAGGCTATTGTGCCAGACCCAGCATAATTCTTACTCAGCTACTAACAAGAACCCTAACTCTTGCTATGACCATGATCCTAATCTTACTAAGTATGAATCAAGTCTTAATCGTAACACTAATCCTGGAATAACTCTACTCTTACTCCGAATCTCGCTCCAGCACTAATATTAACATAATTCAAACCCAGGCATTAACCTAACCCTACACCTAGACATAGCCCTTACCCAGACCCCATCTAAGAGCCTAGCACTAATACTAATTACACCCTACAGCACACCCTAAGCCAGAAATGATGATTATCCCTAATCCTTGCCATCATTCTAACCCTAATTCCGACACTAGCTCTAGCTCTAGGCCCAATCATACATGTTATTCTAATCCTAAACTAGGCATAATGCATAGCCCTCACCCTGACTCCAACCCTGACACAGATGTAGACATAACTAAGCCTATCATTAATACTGAACCTTACCCTAGCTGTATTTCTAAACCTAACCCTAATGCTAACCCGAATCTTTACCCGAATGCTAAGCCAAATCAATGCCCTAATTATAACACAAAACCTAAATCCAAATGTAGCCAAACCTTAATCATAAACCTAACACTAGATTGTGTCCTAACCTTAACCCTAGCAGAACTTTAGCGCTAGCATTAGCCCTCCCCAGTATTAACTCTAGCTCTAAGCTCTAAGCAGAGTAATCCTACCATGGACTCTAACCTAACCATCAAACTAAACACAAAACAGCATCTTAACCCTAAATGTAGCCAAGCTTTAATCCTCACATTCATTGTAACCCTAACTGTATTCTAAAGCCACATAGTCCTTACACCAATCCTAACAATAACCTTCAATCCAACACTAATGAAAACTAACTATGAACCAGAAATACAGCAAGACTCTGTATCTGCCACTAATCCAAACATTAATCTATCCCCCCAAAAAAATCCTAATGCGAATCCTGCTTAATGCAACATACAAAACATAGGGTCTGTACCTAATTCTATTTGTAAGTTTACCCAAAACCCTAACCACTGGGCTTACAATAAGTCATATCTCAATCCTAAAAGTTATGTCACTACTAAACCTAACCTTTAGCATTAGTTCTAACCCTAACCCTAATTACATCTAAACTTATTCCTAGATCTATTCCTAATAACTTACATAGGCCTAATATAACCTTGGAAAGAAAATCAGTCCTAACCTTAAATCTAGGCTTTGACATAAATACTATTGTTGGGAACACCCTCGTCGCCACGTACCCCGAGCCGAGCGGAGGGACTAGGGTTGCAACGCAGACAACGCAGAGAGACAAGACAAGGCAACACGCAGTACACCGAATGCCGATCGATGACAGAATGATCTTTATTGCAACTCCAGACTTTCTTTTATACTCTGCTTAGCTCCTCCCAGTAGTGGCCACCCTAAATCCCTTCAGTTCCTCCCAGTAGTGGCAACCCTAAATCCCTTCAGTTCCTCCCAGTGTTTATCCAATCCTCTCGTGGCCACCCTAAATCCCTTGAGTTTTATCCAATCCCCTGGCAGATAACTTGACAAATAGGAAGCAGGAACTTGCGGTTAAGCCAGTGGCTATATGTATCAGGCCAAAATTACCAATCCTGTTATGCTCTGAGAAACAAGCTAAGCTGTGGAGTTAATCCTTGGGAGACCGGGGCCTGCATGTCCCCCTTTTTTTGTTTTTTTAATGGACGCCTGTCTTAGGTTGTCTAGCAGTCAGTTGACGCCTTACCCGTCATGGGGAGCCCCACCTGGGGAATCCCTGTCTTAGGTTGGTCATCAGCGCTGCCAGATCTTACCCGTCTCTGGCTGCCCATCACACCATGTTCAGCCAAACTTGAGCGCTAGGATTTTCCACAGCTAAAACCATCATGGTTTGTCAAATAATGACCTGCTCCCAGGCTTGTTGCCTGCATAGGCGGCAAAGAAGACTAAACAGTACTGCAATCATGGCTATGACCATCAGCCTCATGGCCAAGATTCCGCTTTGTTCCTAAAACATCCATGCTGCCAGTTAAATGCCATTTAACAGGGGTAACACATATATGATGGTAAATCGGGGAGCAGCTGGAGATCTGCGTTTCCCATGGGCAGGATATCAGGAAGTTGCACCACTGCTGTCAGGGTCTCCTATCCTGCAAGAACATCATTAGGAGTGGGATCATGTTGAGTTGGAGCCAAGGAGATTTGTCGTGTAAGTCTCTCGGGAACCCATCTAGGTGTTTCTTCATCCTGGGGAAAAACACAAACAGAGCCTCGCCCCCACGTTAGTACTGGATCTGGTCCTCGCCATTTATTTGTGGCCAGATCTTTCCATTTTACTTGGCCTTTATTCTCATTAGAAGGGCGAAGCCAATGGCGCTCTGCAGGAGCTACATAAAAGGCGAATGAAAGATGAGCATTCCCCAGTTATCTTTAAACTGACTTCACAGACACACAGGAGTTGAAGGGTCAGCTGAGCAAGCTGAACTTTCCAGGGCACGTTCGACAATGGCTTGACCCTGAGGATTATAAGGAATGCCTGTTTTGTGAGTTATATTAAAATATAGGCAAAGGCCTGTAAACAATGGGCTTCTTTTAATTTCTCTCAAGCTGTTCCTTTACCAATTCAATTGCAGCCTCTAATTTTTAACCCTGTCACAGACTGGTTGGGGGTCACCTTGAAGATGTCTGCCCAAACCTTTTCCAGGAAAGTATCCCTGTCTATTAAGCATATTTGGCACAGGCTGAGAGGTCAATACAACATTCATGGCACTCAACAAATCTCGTCCCCACAGATTGATAGGAATATGTGGTAAGACATACGGCTGGAAAACTCCTGAATGCCCTTCTTGATCCTTCCACCTTAACAACCTGGCACTTTTCTGTGGCTGAGAAGTTCCTATCCCTTGGAGAACGGTTGGGGTGGCCTCTAATGGCCAGGAACTTGGCCACTGTGCCTGGGATATAACTGTACCGTCAGCCCCGGTATCAAGTAAACCTGTGAATTTTCTCCCTTCTATCTCTAACTGTAAGGTGGGTCGGGTTTGCATGTCGGAGACCCAACATGCCAAGGGGCCAGAATGTCCAAATCCTCCTTGTCTATCTCTCTTAAGAATGGGATTGTCAGTTGGAACCTTGGGGATCAAGATCAGCTGGGCAAATCTAGCTCCTGGTGGAATGATTATAGTGCCTTTGGCTGATTCTGCCATGACTTCTATTTCTGCAGGGGTATCCTCATCTATCACTCCTGGTAGTACCCTGATTCCATCCATAGTAGCACTACTTCTTCCTAGGATCAGGCCCAAGGTATTCTTAGGTAAGGGGCCCCTGACTCCTGTTTTTATCCGTTGGGGTCCCAGGAGCGGGGTCAATACCTCTCCAGAGGTGGCACAGAGGTCCAGTCCTGCGCTACCTGGTGTTGCTCTGAGGAGGGTTGAAATATCTGTGCTCCTCGCCGTGGGAGAGGGACTCTGGAAGGAGTCTGCGCTGTTCCGGAAGTTACAGGTGTCTGCTGGGCTCCGTACACCTGAGGTTGGGGGGCCCGGAGCGGGCCCCTGACCCCGTTTCCCGATAGGGGATTGCCTTGGGCATCATATCTGGACCTACAATCACTGCTCCAATGATAGCCTTTATGGCATCTTGGACAAAGATCTGGGGCCTGCAAGGATTGTGGGGGTGATCTTCCTTGTCGCGGAATTTTGGGACACTGTTTTATAAAATGTCCAGGCTGTCCACATCTGAAACAGGTTTTGGGAGGCGCCCTAGGGTGGGGCTGAGGGTGTTGAACAGCGGCTGCTATCACTTGCCCAAGGGCATGGGTGGAGTCAATATGTCTGCAAATTTTAAGATAATCATGCAGGGACTTATCTCTGTGGAACCTGAGAGCATCCTGACAATATTTATTAGCATTCTCAAAGGCTATATGCTTAATTACTGGCATTGCTGGTTCCACGTTACCAAAGATCTTAGTAGCAACCTGCATAATACGGTTCACAAATTCTTGAAAAGGTTCTGTAGGGCCTTGCAAGACCTTGGAAAGCTGGTCTCCTGTATTAGCATTAGGCAAGGCCTTCCAGGCTCCAAGGGCTGCATTTGCTATCTGTGCATAAACTCCTAGGTCATAATTAACTTGTTGTTGGATGCCCTCAAAAGGTCCAGTGCCAGTAAGCATTTCAAGGCTTCGATCTGCGTGTCCCCCAGCCGCGTTCTGCTCAGCAAAAAATCTGCACCTATCTTGAAAATCCCCTTTCCATAGGAGAAAGTCACCACCATCGAGAGCAGAGCGGCACAATTGCATCCAATCACTAGGAGTAAGATTCAAACTCGAAAAGGATTCTATGAGTGCAAGAGTAAAGGGTGCCTGGGCACCATAATCTTTAACAGCCTGCTTTACATTTTTGAGGTCTTTAAATTGAAGGGGCTGATGCTCCCGGCGAGGGGGACCCCCTCGAACTGGGACCTCTATTACAGGGAAGCATCGAACCCCACCCACAGGCTGATCAGTGAGGCCGTCACTCCATGGCCGCGTGGGGTAATTATTGGGTGAATGGCCTGTGGCTTCCTCCTCAGGAGGAGCGGTAGGGGTCACAAAATTAGGGGCATATGGTGGTGGTCTTGAACTGGACAAATTGCCAGAGGAACGTGCACCTATTCCTGCTTTCTTTAACTTTCTTTTAATGTCCCTAATTTCCCGCTTTAAGAAAACCTTCTCCTTATCCTTAATTTTCCGCTTTAAGAAAACCTCCTCATCTCGTTTGTCCTCACTCTCTTCCGAGGAAGAGGCCTCGTTCTCATCTGAAAAAGAGGCTTCACTCTCCTCTAAAGAAGAGACCTCACTCTCCTCTAAAGAAGAGGTCTCACTCGGGGTGGTTTCACTCGAGGCCACCTCGTTCCAGGCTTCCAAGGACCGTAGAACTTCCCACCTCTGGATTCCTTCAAAAGTAGTCTGTACTTCTCTTAACTGTCTCTCAACTTTCACTTTATCAGTAAATAATGAATCACGGACTAAGCGCCACAAAGAAAAGTTAACAATGGGGAAATTATCTGGGTCTTTTTGTAAACAGGATTGTAAATTGGCCTTAACCTGTTCCCAATCGGGAATATTGAAGTTGCCTGAAACAATAAACCAAGGACTGCTAGATTGAATGGCTTTAACAAAATTTCTAATCATTTTAAATTTAACTGGCATCCCCAGTTGACGTAGAAGTTCTTCAAGCTCGGTGGCCAATTTATCCCGTGAGAAGGCAGAACCCATTTTATCGTCCTTTTCACAGGATAAATTAAACACCAAGACCTAACTATACTTCAAAATAAATCTAAAACCTGACTATACTTCAAAATAAATCGAAAACTTAAAAAATAAATCCAAAACCTAGTTATATTTCAAAATAAGTCTAAAACCTAACTCTATTTCAAAATAAATCCAAAACCTGACTATATTTCAAAATGAACCTCCCTCTCCTACCAGTTTAGGAGAGACTTACAATACGTCCCACTTACCTGAATCAGCTGGCCAGACTCTTGGGACGACCCTTCGTCGTATCCTCTCTTTCTCAATCTCGGTGGGAACCTCCAGATGTTGGGAACACCCTCGTCGCCACGTACCCCGAGCCGAGCGGAGGGACTAGGGTTGCAACGCAGACAACGCAGAGAGACAAGACAAGGCAACACGCAGTACACCGAATGCCGATCGATGACAGAATGATCTTTATTGCAACTCCAGACTTTCTTTTATACTCTGCTTAGCTCCTCCCAGTAGTGGCCACCCTAAATCCCTTCAGTTCCTCCCAGTAGTGGCAACCCTAAATCCCTTCAGTTCCTCCCAGTGTTTATCCAATCCTCTCGTGGCCACCCTAAATCCCTTGAGTTTTATCCAATCCCCTGGCAGATAACTTGACAAATAGGAAGCAGGAACTTGCGGTTAAGCCAGTGGCTATATGTATCAGGCCAAAATTACCAATCCTGTTATGCTCTGAGAAACAAGCTAAGCTGTGGAGTTAATCCTTGGGAGACCGGGGCCTGCATACTATCATATCTCTAGATAAAATTATAACCCTGATTCTAACCCTACACCTAACCACAACATCGAACCTCACCTGGTCCTTGGACTGACCCCTTTTGCACTATGGGGACCCAGTTGCATGACACTGGACTGCACTAGAGAAAATTCACTGAGAGTCATGACAGGAAATGTCATGTAATGTCTGCCTATGGAAATCAGCTTGACTTGGCTCTTCTACAATCCAAATGCTTTTCCACACACTACATTTAATGGGGAGCTAGGATCCGTTGGGCTCATCGGAGAGGCACAAGCATTCTGACTGACAGAAAAGTGAAATGCTTTCACACTACCAGTGCTGAAAAGGCCCCAGGCTTCACTACATTTTCAGCGGATTTCCAAACTCACACTCAAGGGAAACCCAACCACACACACTCACGCTCTGCTGGCTTCCATGGAGCCTGAAAATCCTCATTTCCAGGGCCTGTGGGGAAGAAAGACCAGAGAAAGCAGATCTTGAGCCACTCACCCATTTTTCTCCACCATGCAGAGGAGGCTGTCCCCATGGCTCTTCTAGAATGCTGAGGCTACAGGATTCTGGCTGCTATGACCAGGCAGCTGCTGATTGGACAGCTTATAGGGCCACACAGTCCCGTGAGGTCTTAGAGATGCAGCCAATCAGAATGCTCCCTGTCATCAGAACAGCCACAGAAGTTATGTGAGTGAAGCAAGAGTGATGGCCGAGCCTGTGCTGGGCAGCATCAGGCTGGACTGCAACACCCATTGGTTCCAGTGGAAGTCGGGACTGAAAACAGAACCAACCCAAGAACTGCAACAACCAGCTGAGCGGGCTGATGGGCTGTGCCGGGCCCTGCACTTGCTAGTACATTCTAGAAACTGGACTGGGAATACCTCACACAAAATTTCTTTGGACACCTCCCCAATCAAAATGGTGGACTCAGAATCCTAACCAAGAAAAGACAGAAGACAGAACAAGTCAATCACCCACCTCAGCCATGTATTGGCAGTGAAAACCTGGGCACACGCACACTCAGAGATGGACTGTGTCAATCAGTGTATGCTTCAAAGACCTCATCGTACTTGCAGTTGCAAGATTGGCAGCAATTCATGACTGTTGAACTCTCTAAACCACTTGAGAAAAAACAAACAAACAAAACACCCACTTGAGCAGGACCCTCTGAGCATGCCCCACATCAGGGACCTGGGGTCCGGTGGAGACTGGGTGCGACTTCTCCCTTTATCTCCCTCCCCATTTACCCCCACATACAGTCAAAGAAGAGAATGTGGAAATAATAGCCTTACCCACTGTCCTGTCGCCCTTGAACCTTTTCACTCTAATGAACTATGTCAAGATTGTCAAAAATAGAATTAAACAAAGCCCAAAGGAGTTTTGGTTAGCTTTAGGAGTTTGATTTGTGTTTGAGCTAGGGATGCACTTAGTACTAGTAGTAGAAATCAGGTCATCATTTGGTCTAGGGGTATGATCAGGTAAAGTCTAGGGCTTGGCTTAGAGTTACAGAAAGGGCTGGCCTCAGGGAAGATTTGTTTCAGGAACTCGGCTGGTTCAGGATGAAGGGAATCTTTAGTGTTGTGTTTGGGTCTAGTGTGACACTTGGAGCTATGACTCTGCTTGGCATTATGTTGAGCTTGAACGTTCATATTTAGATGATGAGTTACATTGTTTTAAAAATCTTGGGATTATGATTGGTGTAGGACTATGGTTAGGGTGAGCAGTAGAGATGGACAAGGATTAAGGTTAGTGTTTGGCACAGGGTTAAGTCAAAGCATAGATCTATGATAAGTATTAATGTTGGGGTTAAGATTAGAATTAGGGCTAGTTTTATAGTAAAAGTTAAGACTAGCGTTAGGATTATGGCTAGAGATTTGATTGGCATTAGGGTTAGCATTACAGTTAAGGTTAAGGAAATCTGCAGTGTTAGGAATGGGCTAGTATCAAAGTTTGGGTGAGTGCTACATTGTCACTAGGTTGAAGACTGGTGTTAGCATTCGGCCTAGGGTGAAGGCAAGTGCTAAGGTTGAAGTTAAGGTTAGAACTAGAGGGCTCGGAAGCATGGACTAGTGGCTAAAGTCCTCGCCTTGAATGCACTCGGGATCCCACATGGGTGCCAGTTCCAATCCCGGCAGCTCCACTTCCCATCCAGCTCCCAGCTTGTGGCCTGGGAAAGCAGTCAAGGATGGCCCAAAGCCTTGAGACCCTGCACCCATGTGGGAGACCCGAAAGAGGTTCCTGGCTCCCGGCTTTGGATCAGCACAGCACCGGCCGTTGTGGCTCACTTGGGGAGTGGATCATGGGACGGAAGATGTTCATGTCTGTCTGTCCTCCTCCTCTCTGTATGTCTGACTTTGTAATGAAAAAAAAAAAGAACTAGAGTTAGGAGTAGAGTGATAATGGATATTAGTTTTAGGGTTAAGGTTAGTGTTAGTGTTACGGCTATGACTTGATGTTACTCTTAGGGTAGAGTAGGGTTAGGTTTTCAGTTAGGAGGAAAAGTAGGACTACAGTTACAACTATGGCTATGATTGGTGCTCATGTTATGGTTAACATTAGGGAGACCTCAATGGTTATACAGATAGGATAACATTAGAACTAGGGCAATAGTTAGTAAAAGGATTTAGAGCTATGATTAGTGTTAGGGCTAGGACTGCAGTTGGTTGAAACTCAGTGTGAGGGTTCAGGTTAGAGCTAAGTTTAATGTCAGGGGAAGTGTCAGGTTTAGGACAGGAAGAGGGCCATGATCTAAGACTTATTTGGTATTATGGTTAGAGCTTTAATTCAAGGTAAACCCATCTTTAGGATTAGGGCAGGGCTAAAGTTTGCATCAGGGCATAATTATTAGGGTTAGATTTAGAATTTGAGCTTTGGATAGTGCTGGGGTCAGAGATACAGTAGGATTCATTATAGGATTAAGGTTAGAACTTGGGCCAGGGGTAGGACTCGACTTCGAATCAGGGCTAGATTTAGAATTGGGAATTAGTTTAGGGTTAACGATAGGGTTATGGTTAGTGCTCACATTAGGGCTAGATGAGAGTTAAGATTTGGTTGTCATTAATCCTAAACCAAAATTACAATAATCTCAAGAAATAACCCAAGCTCTATCTCAAACCCCAGCCTTAAACTTGACCCTAACCCTCAATCTCCTTCCACACCTACCTCTAAACCTAGAACCAACCTTAGCATTATTCCTAAGCCTAACCCTGACTGTAATGCTAACTCAGTCTCTTGACTTTTACAGCTATAATCATCAGCCACGCTGTAGGCAGAATCCTAACACTGAAGTTGACCCTTGTCAAAAATTCAATCTGAACTTGCCCTAATTCATTTTTTATATAATTTCTTTCTTTACATTTCAAAGTCAGATATACAGAAAGCAGGAGAGACAGAGAGGAAAAGTTTCCATCTCATGATTCACTCCCCAAGCAGCCATAACTGCCATAGCCATAGCAATCTGAAGCCAGGAGCACAGAGCCTCTCACAGGTCTTCCACATGGGTGCAGGAACCCAAAGCTTTGGGCCATACCAGATTGCTTTCCCAGAACACAATCACGGTGCTGATGGGAAGTGGCCCTTCTGCAATTAGAACTGGCACCAAATGTGATCTCGGCACATGGAAGGCAAGAACTTTTACTGCTAGGCTATTGTGCCAGACCCAGCATAATTCTTACTCAGCTACTAACAAGAACCATAACTCTTGCTATGACCATGATCCTAATCTTACTAAGTATGAATCAAGTCTTAATCGTAACACTAATCCTGGAATCACTCTACTCTTACTCCGAATCTCGCTCCAGCACTAATATTAACATAATTCAAACCCAGGCATTAAGCTAACCTTACACCCAGACATAGCCCTTACCCAGACCCTATCTAATAGCCTAATATTAATACTAATTACACCCTACAGCACACCCTAAGCCAGAAATGATGATTATCCCTAATCCTTGCCATCATTCTAACCCGAATTCCAACACTAGCTCTAGCTCTAGTCCCAATCATACATGTTATTCTAACCCTAAACTAGGCATAATGCATAGCCCTCACCCTGACTCCAACCCTGACACAGATGTAGACATAACTAAGCCTATCATTAATACTGAACCTTACCCTAGCTGTAGTTCTAAACCTAACCCTAATGCTAACCCGAATCTTTACCCTAAGGCCAAGCCAAAGCATTACCCTAATTATAACACAAAACCTAAATCCAAATGTAGCCAAACCTTAATCATAAACCTAACACTAGATTGTGTCCTAACCTTAACCCTAGCAGAACTTTAGCGCTAGCATTAGCCCTCCCCCAGTATTAACTCTAGCTCTAAGCTCTAAGCAGAGTAATCCTACCATGGACTCTAACCTAACCATAAAACTAAACACAAAACAGCATCTTAACCCTAAATGTAGCCAAGCTTTAATCCTCACATTCATTGTAACCCTAACTGTATTCTAAAGCCACATAGTCCTTACACCAATCCTAACAATAACCTTCAATCCAACACTAATCAAAACTAAGTATGAACCAGAAATACAGCAAGACTCTGTATCTGCCACTAATCCAAACATTAATCTATTGCCCCCAAAAAATCCTAATGCGAATCCTGCTTAATGCAACATACAAAACATAGGTCTGTGCCTAATTCTAGTTGTAAGTTTATCCAAAACCCTAACCACTGGGCTAACAATAAGCCATATCTCAATCCTAAAAGTTATGTCACTACTAAACCTAACCTTTAGCATTAGTTCTAACCCTAACCCTAATTACATCAAAAGTTATTCCTAGATCTATTCCTAATAACTTACATAGGCCTAATATAACCTTGGAAAGAAAATCAGTCCTAACCTTAAATCTAGGCTTTGACATAAATACTATCATATCTCTAGATAAAATTATAACCCTGATTCTAACCCTACACCTAACCACAACATTGAACCTCACCTGGTCCTTGGACTGACCCCTTTTGCACTATGGGGACCCAGTTGCATGACACTGGACTGCACTAGAGAAATTTCACTGAGAGCCATGACAGGAAATGTCATGTAATGTCTGCCTATGGAAATCAGCTTGACTTTGCTCTTCTACAATCCAAATGCTTTTCCACACACTACATTTAATGGGGAGCTAGGATCCGTTGGGCTCACCGGAGAGGCACAAGCATTCTGACTGACAGAAAAGTGAAATGCTTTCACACTACCAGTGCTGAAAAGGCCCTAGGCTTCACTACATTTTCAGTGGATTTCCAAACTCACACTCAAGGGAAACCCAACCACACACACTCACGCTCTGCTGGCTTTCATGGAGCCTGAAAATCCTCATTTCCAGGGCCTGTGGGGAAGAAAGACCAGAGAAAGCAGATCTTGAGCCACTCACCCATTTTTCTCCACCATGCAGAGGAGGCTGTCCCCATGGCTCTTCTAGAATGCTGAGGCTACAGGATTCTGGGCTGCTATGACCAGGCAGCTGCTGATTGGACAGCTTATAGGGCCACACAGTCCTGTGAGGTCTTAGAGATGCAGCCAATCAGAATGCTCCCTGTCATCAGAACAGCCACAGAAGTTATGTGAGTGAAGCAAGAGTGATGGCCGAGCCTGTGCTGGGCAGCATCAGGCTGGACTGCAACACCCATTGGTTCCAGTGGAAGTCGGGACTGAAAACAGAACCAACCCAGGAACTGCAACAACCAGCTGAGCGGGCTGATGGGCTGTGCCGGGCCCTGCACTTGCTAGTACATTCAAGAAACTGGACTGGGAATACCTCACACAAAATTTCTTTGGACACCTCCCCAATCAAAATGGTGGACTCAGAATCCTGACCAAGAAAAGACAGAAGACAGAACAAGTCAATCACCCACCTCAGCCATGTATTGGCAGTGAAAACCTGGGCACACGCAGACTTGAAGATGGACTGTGTCAATCAGTGTATGCTTCAAAGACCTCATCGTACTTGCAGTTGCAAGATTGGCAGCAATTCATGACTGTTGAACTCTCTAAACCACTTGAGAAAAAACAAACAAACAAAACACCCACTTGAGCAGGACCCTCTGAGCATGCCCCACATCAGGGACCTGGAGTCCGGTGGAGACTGGGTGCAACGTCTCCCTTTATCTCCCTCCCCATTTACCCCCACATACAGTCAAAGAAGAGAATGTGGAAATAATAGCCTTACCCACTGTCCTGTAGCCCTTGAACCTTTTCACTCTAATGAACTATGTCAAGATTGTCAAAAATAGAATTAAACAAAGCCCAAAGGAGTTTTGGTTAGCTTTAGGAGTTTGATTCGTGTTTGAGCTAGGGATGCACTTAGTACTAGTAGTAGAAATCAGGTCATCATTTGGTCTAGGGGTATGATCAGGTAAAGTCTAGGGCTTGGCTTAGAGTTACAGAAAGGGCTGGCCTCAGGGAAGATTTGTTTCAGGAACCCGGCTGGTTCAGGATGAAGGGAATCTTTAGTGTTGTGTTTGGGTCTGGTGTGACACTTGGAGCTATGACTCTGCTTGGCCTTATGTTGAGCTTGACCGCTCATATTTCAGTTACATTGTTTTAAAAATCTTGGGATTATGATTGGCATAGAATTATGGTTAGGGCGAGGAGTAGAGATGGAGAAGGATTAAGGTTAGTATTTGGGACAGGGTTAAGTCAAAGCAGAGGTCAAGGAGAGAAGTCTAGGTTTAACATTAGAATTAGGGCTAGTTTTACAGGAAGAGTTGAGACTAACCCTGGCTGTAACGCTGACTCAGACTCTTGACTTTTGATAGCTGTAATCAGCAGCCAGACTATAGGCAGAACTGTAAACCTAACGTTAACTCTCGTCATAAATTCAAGCGACAGTAGCCATAACTCTTTTGTTTTTAAGAATTATTGTTGTATATTGGAAATTAAGATATACAGCACTTACCCAACCCCTATTTCAAAGCCTTGCATGAATACTAATTACAACCTAGAGCACACTTGAAGCCATAAAGAATTATCTGCAACCCTGGCCATCATCCTAACCCTCATGCTGATACTAGCTCTAGCCCCAATCTTAAAAGTGATTCTAGCCCTAACCCAACCAAATCCCTAGTCCTAACACCAACTCCCACCCTGACAAAGATGGAGCCATCACTGTAATACTAAGCCTAGCCCTAACACTGAACCCAATCCGTGAAACATTTCTGTAGTAGCAAAGTTGGGCACACTTAAATAATACACTGATGGAATCATGACTCCTTATGAAGGTGTATATTATCATAATATCCTGGGAAAATACTGTCGGGCTTGGGAGTCACAGTTTCTATATAATTCTACCATTTTAGATAATGAAAATAAAAGTATAAATAAATAAGTAAATAAATAAATATATTTAGGGCCTGGCACAGTAGAGCAATAGCTAAAGTCTTTCCCTTACATGCACCAGGATTACTTATGGGCACTGGTTGGTATCCTGGCTGCTCACTTCCCTCCCAGCTTCCTGGGAAAGCAGTAGAGGGGGATTCATGCCTTGGAACCCAGCAGCTGCCTGGAAAACCTAGAAGACATTCCAGGCTCCTGCCATAACTTAAATTCAACTCTGGCTGCTCTGGCCATTGTGCACACTTCAGGAATGAAGATGGAAGATCTTTCTTTCCATCTCTCCTTCTCTGTGTAAATCTGACTTTCCAATCAATATCAATTCAAAATAAGTTTATCAAATTGCAGCTTAAGAATGTAGTTATACGCAGATTTGCAATTATCAAGATTTCACTCCAATTCACACGAGTGGTCTGCTTTCAGGAATTGCCTTCCCAACATTAAACATAATTGTGACATTGAAAAACATGCTAAATGTCACAGGGTGGTAGACTTACAAGACAATCTCAATTTCATTTATGCATCAGTTGCAAATTAAGTAATACTTTTATACTACAATGTAAGTATGATTGTCAAATTAAATACTGCCTGGTGGACATGACTAACAGCCTATCTGCCCATGACCTGAGGCAAGGCTTCCACCCATGTGTGCAGAAGGTGACCTGTGACATGACTGGAGGGTCTAAAGGGATAAACATGATTTCTACTCAATTACAGTGTCATTGTTGGGGGGGAGGCCTGTCAGGGACTGTGTGGATGATCCCTCTGAGGAGACCAGGACCTGAGGTGTGATAACCACACTGAGAAAGATCGGGACTCAGGGGATGCAAGGCAAGGGAAGCAATGCACAATTGATTGAACTCAATATAACAGATTACCTAGGCAACCAAGGAAAGCCCCTCTAAGGATAGCCAACAGGAAAATAAAATAATCACCTTAGCAGCAAAGGAGTAAACATGGTTTTCAGGAACAGATTCTGACAATTAAACCAATCAACTGCAGAAGGGGATAAGATCGGCTACAAATAACTAATAAGAAAGGAGGCACAGGGAGGAGCTGCTCATTCCCAGCCATGCTTGGCCAGCAAGGCAGCCACAGTCCTACACAACAAGTCTACTTCCTGCTAGCACTCTCGTATGAGTTCTGGGATCCTTGGGCATCTGATGAACTGGTTCATAGGTCCACTTCCACAGATTGTCCTTCGGCCTTCTCCTTTCCTTGTCCATAAAAGCTGTGCTTGATTCACAATAAATGGACATGTCTTCAAACTGTCCCCACTGGTTCTTGCAGCTGGAGAAAACTGATGCCTCTCCCCTTCAGTGGTTTTGGGGCCAGTTGGCAGGAAAACCAACAAGACTTAAATGCAATAAAAACAGATTCCAAAATGGACAAGCAATTAAAGAGATATTTCTCAGCATGATTCATCATTAGGTGAATGAAAATGGCAACTACAATGAGATACCACTTCATATCCATTGCAATGTCCTTTATTCAAAAACGCTCACAAAGAGAAATGGAAATTAGGTATTGATGTAAGTGGAAACTGATGAAACTAGTATTACAAATGGTACTCAAGGATTGCCTGTGGTCTTAACCATCTCACAAACTGCAGCCCAGTACAGAGTATTCCGCGGAAGACGCAGGGAGCATGTCAGTGTTTCCATGGTCTGCCCCTGCTTCCTTTGAAAGCTGTCAATATCTGTGCACTGAACTGTGGCCTGATGGGCTGATCTTCCCTTATGGGTACAGTCCATTTCCTGTGTGTTCCATTTTCAATTCAGTCTCCTGCTTTTGCCCTGGGAGAGCATTAAGGATGGCTCAAGGCCTTGGGCACCTGCACCCTTGTGGCAGATCTAAAAAAGGCTCCTAGCTTTGGATAGGTTTAGCTCTTGCCATTGCTGCCAAGTGGAGAATAAAGTTACACATGGAAGAGCTCTCTCTCCTTTTCCTGAAACCTTGCATTTGAAATAAAAATTAAAGAGAACGCAACAGGGACCCAACCCTATGGTTTAGCAAATAAGGCCACTACATCCCACATGGACTTTGATTCATATCCTGGATGCTTCACTTCTGACCCAACTCCCTGACAACAGGCCTGTAAATGAAGTGGAGGAAGCCTCAAGCACTTGGGTTCCTGTAATCAAACTGCAGACCTGGACAATATTCCTGGCTCATGGCTTCAGACTTGCTCATCTCTGCTCATTCTGGTTATTTGAGAAGCAAACCAGCACATGACAGATGTCTCTTCATCTCTCTCTCTCTCTCCTTCTCTTTTTCTCTCTGTTTCTCTCTCCTTCTTTCTTAGTACACCTAGCTTTCAAATTAATTAATCTTTCAAAAAAACAAAACCCCAAAGAACTAAGCCCTTGCAATAGCAAAGCCACCCTTCAGCAGGACATGGCATTGTGGCATAACAGCCTAACCTACAATCTATGTCATTTTCAATCCAGTTCTAAGTCCATATGAATTGGAGGCAGTGGCAGATGACTCAAGCACTTGGGTGGGAGACTCATCTGGGACACTCAGATGGACCTCCTGTTTCTTCTGTGACATGGTCCAGCCCTGACCACTGTGACCACTGGGAGAATCAATCAGCAGATAGCAGACATACCTGTCTCTGTCTCTTTCCTCTTTCTGCATGTCAGTCTTTAACAATATATGATGATCAATAAACACAAGTTCAAACTTGGCAAATTCTTAGTTTACATTTGAATCACGCAATAGTAATCATGTCTTGGCTATGCTATTAAAAACCTCAAGGGAAAGTTTCAATCAGCTCTGACAATTCCAATATCGTAGTTAAGACAATTTTGCCTTCTTTCTCTCATACTTGTTTTTTCATTTTAGTTTAAAAACCATCATAAAGTTCCTAAAACGAAATGTAAAACAAGATGAGAAGTAAACAAACAACTTACTGAAGGTGTGTGTGTGTGTTCTCCAGCCTTGGAAGCATGAAGCGGGCTGCAGGGCTACACCTGCAAGAAGAGAAGGTGGGCAGAGGGAGCAATGAGTTTTTCTTGCTTGTTCCCAGTCTCCTTAGTGATTCTTACTATGCTAAGTAATGTCAAAGCAGGAAGCAGACACAATGCCAGGAGAAACAAAGGAAATCGGTTTCTATGGGCAAGAGTGGTGCTTCACAAGTGCCAGGAAAGCTTCCTGGAAGCAGTATCAACAATTCAATAACTGGCAGTGATGAAACTCAACATATCATTAGGTTAATGAAAACTACTACTACTTATTTACAAATGTTGCTGAACATGGCACCATAGCATAGTGGCTAAAAGTCCTCAACTTGCATGTGTTAGGATCCCATATGGGTGCTGATTCATATCCTGACTGCTACATTTTTATTCCAGCACCTGCTTGTGTCCTGGGAAAGCAGAGAAGGATGGCAAGTTACTTTGGGACCCAGCACCCGCTTGGCAGACTTAGAAGAAATTCGTTGCTCCTGATACAGATTGGCTGACTTCTAGCTGTTGGGGCTCCTTGGAGTGTAAGCCAGGTGACAGAAGAGCTTTCGTTCTGTCTCTGCTCTCTGTAAATTTGATTTTCCAATGAAAATTACATAATAACAACAAATAATGATATGACTGCTAAGTGCTAACTTATTTTTCGACAACTATCGTTACTATTGTTGAAATTACAAAATATCATAGAAAAAAAACCATACTGTCACTAAAACATATGCTACTGAGAAAGAATGGGGTGGTATAAAGTATTTCTCTATTTCTACAATGAGCTGCATAGGACTCCAGGTAAGGACTTCCATTGGAACACTTCTTGCTGTTAACACTAACATTAGTAGAAGGCAAACATCTTTCAATCAGAGCAAATTTGTCTACACCTATATATGGAAAAATGATATAATATATATTTATATTCTATACAGCTTTCTAGTAATTGTTCCAAATGAAAGTTCTTAAAATTTCAATGACACTTTCCCATTCCAAATCCCACAATGACACTTGACTTTATGATTTTATTTGCCTTATCAGTGCCCAGCCAGTGGTGGCTGCTACTTGGCAAGGTGATCACACAGGTATAGTAACTAACACCATATGAAGAAAAGAGAGTCAAATCATGTCCTAGAAAATCACAAAAGAAAGAAGTGCACAGGAAGGAAATGTTAGACTCCAAGCCTTCTACCCTACAAATATCTCATACACCATCAGAATTCATCCACAATTTGTAACAAAAGAATATTTCCCATATGTAAAACACTTGCCAGGAATCAGCATATGAGAAGTAAAGGCAAGAAAAATGTTGCCATCAGTACAAAAGCAAAAGCAAAGGCCAGCATTGTGGTATAATATGTAAAGCTGCCAACTACAATAGCAGCATCCCATATGGAGTCAGCTGTTTCACTTCCAACCCAGCTCTCAGTTAAACTCCTGGGAAAAGCAGTGGGAGATCATCCAAGTGCCTGGAATCTGATTAGCCACTTGGAAGACCTGGAAGAAGCTGCAGGCTCCAGGACTCATCTTAGTCTAGGACTGGTCATCTTGTCCATTGGGGAGTGAGTCAGTGGAAAGATCTCTGTCTTTTTTACTTTGTAACTCTCAGTTGAAAATAAGCCAATGCATACTTTTTTTTTTCTTAAAGATTTATTGTTTTTTACATTTCTTTTATTCATTAATTATATTGTATTATGTGACACAGTTTCATAGGTACTGGGATTCTCCCCACCCCTCCCCAAACCCTCCCACCATGGTGGATACCTCCACCTTGTTGCATAACCACAGTTCAAGATCAGTTGAGATTCCCTCATTGCAAGCATATACCAAACATAGAGTCCAGCATCTTATTGTCCAGTCAAGTTCAACTCGCTTTTATTTTTAACATATTGGTTACTCATTACTATGTCAATTAATTCCATAATGATGTTTATTTTTTGCTGATGGTATGTTGGAGCTTTTAATTGATCAGGATGATACTCTGCTGGCTCTTCAAACCAGAGAGGGTATATCTAAGATTTATTTTATTTTTATTGGAACGTCAGATATACAGAGCAGAGAGACAGAAAGAACTTCCATCCGATGATTCACTCCCCAAGTGAGTGCAACGGCCGGTGCTATGCCAAACCGAGCCAGGATCCAGGAGCTTCTCCCAGGTCACCCACAAGATTGTAGAGTCCCAAGGCCTTGGAATGTTCTCGACCACTTTCCCAAAGCAGAAGCAGGGAGCTGGATGGGAAGTGGAGCTGCCGGGAACAGAACCGGCGCCCATGTGGGATCCAGTGCTTTCAGGGAAGGACTTTAGCCATAAGACCTCTAAAATACATATTTATGAAGTATATTTATTTATTGGAAAGGCAGATAGAGAGCAAGATATCTTCCATTTACTGATTCACTTCCTATATGACAGTGCTTGTTGGGCCAGGCAAAAGTAAAGGAATTAGAGCTTATTCTGGAAATCCCACATGGAACCTTGGACCCCAACACTCTGGACTCCTTGGACTACTTTCCCAGATGTATTATTGAGGAGCAGAATTGTAACTGATGCAGCCAGATCTTGAACTGGTACCCATATGCAGGTAGCACCTTGATTTGCTGTGCTACAACATTACCAAGAAACAAATTTTAGGCAGCCAAAAACAGCAAACTTGTGCCTGGAATGGTAGCCTAACGACTAAAATACATGCGTTGTACATGCCATGATTCCATTTGGGCACTGGCTCGAATCCCAATGGCCCAACTTCCCATCCAGCTCTCTTCCTGTTGCCTGGGATAGCAGTCAAGGATACCCCAAAGCCTTAGGACACTGCATTTGCATGACAGACCTGGGAAAGGCTCAAGGCTCCTGCTCAAAGGCTCAGCTCTGGCCATTGCTACAGCTTGGAAAGTCAATCACCAAACGCAAGATCTTACTCTCTATCTCTACTCCTCTCTGTAGATCTGATTTTCAAAAAAAAAAAAAAAAAAAAAAAAAAAAAAACTCAAACACTAACAAAATCAGGACTTAGTCACCTCCTGGGACAGAGTTAAAGAGACCTAGGCCTGAACTGACAAAGGCTTTCAGTTATAGAGCTTACAGTTTAAGTGAAACTTGGCAGAGAATAAAGTTGTCAAGAATTTTCGGACGGTCTTGGACTGTGCACTAGCAAAATCGTGCAAGAATCAGGCCTGGGATCATCTTAGATGAAGTTTCTTTGGAGGTCCCTCGAACTGAACTGCTGATCTTAGAACCCCAACCATGAAGAGACTATCAGCCAGTGAACTCTGAATAGGTTTCACTGCGATTGGAACTGCGAGATTGGCAGCAATCCAGAATTGATGGACTATCAAAACTGAGCAGGACCCTCAGAGCGGGCCTCCCATTGGGGATCTGGGATGGGTGGGAGGTTGGGTGGGGTTTTTCCCTTTGTTTCTCCCCTGACCCCAGATACAGGGAAAAATGATAATATTAGTGTGGAAACAATGGTACTACCCACTTTCACCCTGTAGCCCTGGACCCTTTGTACCCTAATCAACCAAGTAAGATTATTATTAAACAATAATTTTTAAAAAAAGAATTTTCTATTCTTTCTGAGACCATTGAATATACTCAGGTTCCATTCAACAGAACAAAGATGTAGCATCCAAATCAGGACACATCATTCCTACAGAAGTGGGCAAACTGCAAATCAAAGTACTAGGACATGACAGACAATGAGCTCTGGGAAGCAGCCTGCTTACACTTCACAGGGAGATCCACACTCAGCAGCTTACTCAGGTTCCCAGGCCCTGTGGATCACTCTCACTGCGGACACTGTGCCAATAGGACACATTGCACTGACTGAGGGAATCCTAAGCAGACAGCAATGTGACAGTGTGGCATGAGAACCCCTCACAGTCTGCAGTGTCACCTCCAGCTTCTTAGTTCCCTTTTGAAACAGCACACTCAAACCCAGTGATGCTTGGGGCCACTGAGATTTTCTCTTAGCAATTCTAACACCAGATGTGCTATGCTGCTATATACAAATTTAACACCAACAACGAAATCCTAAACAACTCAATTCTTTCTTCATCTACTGGCAATAGAGGCCTCAGAGTCAAGGCACAAACTATATACACAGGTGCAGGTTAATGTCAGTGGAGAGCAGGTGTTAGGTCTCTCTGATCTTTTACCCCCTTTAAGAAGTTATCTGGGAACCCCACCCAGACCTATCTCCTTAACCTTAGCTTATCTTGGTTCTGGGTGGGCATGTTATATAGAATAAGGGCTACTCTTTTGTCTCAGGAAATCCCCATCACCTTAAAATACTTGTGCCATATACTGAGTACAAAAACAGTATTTTTTTATTCAACCAAATACACTCACAAATTGATAAGTGATCTGGCCACCAGAATTGCTCCTTCACCATAATTCTTTGTGGGTACATAAACACCTATGAGTTGACAATTTTATTGATGCAAAATGAAACTCCTGCGTACCCCAATCACATTGTCTGAGCGTTTACTCAGGCCTTTGCAAAGGTTTTACTCCCTAGCTAGGCAAGGCTGAGACAAACAAGAGTTCAATCATTTCTGCACCGACCCTTAAATATCAGCTTTGAATTAGACCAAAGGAAAACAGAAATCTCAATTTCCCAGAGAGAGAGAGAAAGAGACAGATAGAGAGACAGACAGAAAATCAGACTAACGTGAAGATCAACCTGTCCCTGGGCACTCTCCCCTCCTCACTGCACAATTTGGAAAGATGGGAGTCCTAAGGTTCAAGGTCAGGGCTACAGAGTGTGACAAGTTCCCCATCCCGTCCCCTCCCGTCCTGGGGCCTGAGGAGATGCACTCACACACTCACCACTTCCCAGCTCCTGAGGAGTTCAGTGTCCTCCAGAGGGCTCCTGTGGGCAGGGAGTTCAAAGGGCAGCACTGGCTCAGCTCCCTGGGCCTCTCTCAGGAGCAGAACCAGCCAAGCAGGAATGGTGGCACCTCAACACATCAGCCAGCCTTCTTCTGCAGCAGGGTTTCAAGGCCGCTTGCACAGAAGTCATACTGTGCACAGCCAATGAGAAAGACACTGGGCTTAAGCACAGACACCTGGAGGGGGAAGAGGGGAGGGGCTTCACATCAGATCTGAGATAAGGTTCCTATATTGCAGTTTGAGCTTTCTGTCAGTAGGGGTCGCTTTCACCTGCTGGCCTCTTTCCTTGTCTCTATAGTTCTAGATCCTGTTAAAGTCTAGAATCCTAAAAATGGGTGACAACCCCAAAAATGAATTACAATTTGCTGAATGTTCAAAAGGTTTTGGGACTTTCTTCTTTGCGTTGGTTTTTAAACGTTGGTTCATTTAACCTTTTTCTTTCAATATTTTAAATTTTCATTTAAAAGGCAGATATGCAGAAAGATAGACACACAGAGAGGAAGATATTCTATGGCATGGTTCACTCCCCAAGGGGCCACAAAGGCTTGTGCTGAGTCAATCTGAACCCAGGAGCCAGGAGTTTCCTCCGGGTCTCCCATAAGGGTGCAGGGTCCCAAAGGTTTGGGCCTTCCTGGATTGCATTCCCAGGCCACAACATGGAGCTGGATCAGGTCAGAATTGGTGTCCAGATGGGATCCCAGTGAGTTCAAGGTTGGGACTTTAACCACTATGCTATCACATTGGGCCATGCTTCCCATCCAACTCCCTTCTTGTGGCCTGGGAAAGCAGTCGAAGAAGGCCCAAAGCTTTGGGACCCTGTGCCCGCATGGGAGATTCTCCAGATTCTGGTTTTGGTTTGGCTCAGCTCCAGCCATTGCAGTTGCTTAGGGAATGAATCATTGGACACAAGATCTTTCTCTCTGTTTCTTCTCTCTGCATAACTGCCTTTCCACATAAATAACTATTTCTGTATTTAAAAAAATGACTGAGACACACAGCAGATCATTATCCATCTCTTCAGTCACTCTAAATGGCCTTAATAGCAGCGGCAGAGCCTTTGAAAGTCAGGAGCCAGGAGCTATTCCAATTTCAGTATGTGGGTGCAGGGTCCCAAGGACTGTGGTCATCCTTTAAAGGAGTCACATAATGACAGCAATGAAACCTTCCATGTGAAACACAGAAAATAGTGTTTTAAACCTTTGTCTTGACGGAATATCAACACAAAGACAACACAACATTCAAATGAGTTTTAGAGCAATGCTGTGGCAGGCAACATTTTCATAAATAAAAATTATTGCACTTTAATTTGAAAAGGCAGCTTTATAGAGAGAAGGAGAAGCCACAATGAGCAGAACTGAACTGGACTTACTTGGGTCTCCTGTGTAGGCGCAGAGTATCAAATACTTGGGCCATGCAAAGCCTTGGGAGCCTCCACCCTCCTGAGAGACCAAAAGAAACTCTGGGCTCCTGGCTTTGGATCACCTCAACTTTGACCATTGTGGCCACTTGGGGTGTGAATCAGTGCTCAGAAGATCTTCCTCTCTGTCTCTCCTCCTCTTTGTATATCTGACTTTACAATAAAAACCAATACATCTAAAAAAAAGATTAACCCGCTTCAGAAAAGTAAAAACAAAACAAAACAAAACAAACAAAAAAAAAACTTAGGCCATTGGCCACTGCTTTTCTAGGCCATAAGAAGGACTCAGATCAGACATGGAGAAGCTGGGACATGAACAAGTGCCTACACAGATTCTGGCACTGGAAAGGTAGATGAATAGCCTGTTTAACCAAGGTACCTGGCCAATGGCAGGCAAGCAATTCTTAAGCAAACAATTGCATCAGTACTAGATGAAGGTGATGATTTACTAGTGTATGACTAAGTTAACATTTAATAAGACTCTGTGTATGTCATCATAAATTACCTGATTTGATAAACTTTCTTATAAATTTTGTATTCTTGACTTTTAGGTAATATTAGTATAAGTTTAGAGAAAATTGGCTTTGCATATACGTAAATCGCCTTTCATTCTGTAACTGCATGTCCTGCCAACACTGGAGTTCCTGGCTTCAGGCAGGAGACTGCACGTTGGAATGAGCAATGGTTTGCTGAGAATATTTTCATAAAGTAAAATGAAACTTTTTTAGAATTGTTTTGGTAATCATTCCTTAAACTTGTAGTGTCAGGAAAGGGCTAGTATTAAACTTGGGTGAGTGCTGCCATTGCCTCTAGGATTAAGATTGGTGTTAGCATTAGGGCTGGGGTTAAGGCAAATGCAAATGCTGAGATTAAGATTAAAATTACAGGCCAGGCAGCGTGAACTAGCACCTAATGTCCTTGCCTTGAACACCCTAGGATCCCATATGCGCATCAGTTCTAATCCCGGCAGCTCCACTTCCCATCCAGCTCATTGCTTGTGACCTGGGAAAGCAGTCGAGGATGGCTGAAAGCTTTGGGACCCTGCACCCACGTGGGAGAACCGGAAGAGCTTCCTGGTTTCCGGCTTTGGTTCAACACAGCACCGGCTGTTGCTGTCACTTGGGGAGTGAATCATCGCATGGAAAATCTTCCTCCCTCTTTCTCCTCCTCTCACTACATCAGACTTTGTAATCAAAAAAATAAATAAATCTTTTTTAAAAAGGTTAAAATTAGAGTTAGAAGTAGAGTGATAATGGGCATTAAGTTGAGGGTTAAGGTTAGTGTTAGTGTCAGGGCTGTGACTTGGTATTACGTTTAGGGTGGGGTTGGGATTAGGTTTTGGGTTAGGATGAAAGGTAGGAGTAGAGTTAGGACTATGGGTATCATTGGTGTTCATGTTATGGTTAATGTTATGGATACTTCAATGGTTATACAGAAAGGTTAGCCTAAGGATTCAGGCAAAGGTCAGGGTAAGGATTTGGAGCTAGAATTAGAGTTAGGGCTACGGCTACAGTTGGGATGAGAGCTACAATAGGGTTACAGTTGGTTATAGATAGAATGATGGGATGTGCACAAGAATTAAGATTAGAACTAGAACTAGATTCGGATTAGGTCTAAATTTCGAATTGGAAATCAGCTTAATAGGGTTATGGTTAGTGCTCGCAGTAGGTCTAGATGAGAGTTAAGATGAGGGGTGCGACTAACCCTGAGCATAGACAGTAACAGTCTCAAGAACTAACCCTCGCCCTAACTCAAACCCCAACCTCAAACTTTAATATAATCCACAGTCTGCTTCCAGCCCCAACCCTAAATCTAGCACTAATGTTAGCATTACTCTTAATCCTAACCTTGACCCTAATGCTAACTCAGGCTGCTGACATTTTGTATCTGTAGCCATCAGTCAAGCTGTAGGCTGAATCGTAACACTAACATTGACTCTATTCTTAAATACAACCTGAACTAGCCATAATACATTCAAAAAAATTACTCCTTTTTATTTCAAAGTCAGATATAGAGAGAGCAGGAGACAGAGAGGAAAATCTTCCATCTGATGATTCACTCCCCACGATGTCACTATGGCCAGGGCCGCACCAATCTGAAGCCAGGAGCCAAGAGCATCTTACAAGATATGGGCAGGTTCCCAAACCTTTGGGCCATCCTAAACTGCCTCACCAGGCCACAAACTAGGAGCTGGATGGAAAGCGGGGCTCCTGTGATGCAGAACGGGAACCCATATGTGATCTCAGAACGTGTAAGGCAAGAACTTTAACTGCTGGGCTATTGTGCCGGACCCAGCATAACTCACACACGGATACTAACTGTAACACTAACCATTGCAATGATCATACCCCTAATCCTATTCAGAAGAGGTTTAAACCTCAAGAAATAATCACAGCCCTAACTCTAACAAAACTAAATACTAACCATACTTCTCCTTCTTGACCCTCATGCTGATACTAGCTCTTGCTCTAGCCTCAATCCATAAAGTGATCCTAGCCCTAAACCCAACCAAATCCCTAGTCCTAACACTGACTCCAACCCTGACACAGATGGAGCCATCACTATAATACTAAGCCTAGCCTTAATACTGAACCTTACCCTAGCTGTATTTCTAAACTTAAAACTAATGATAACTGGAATCATCACCCTAATTATAACATGAATCCTAAATCCAACTGTAGCCAAAACCTCAGTCATAAACCTAACACTAGATTTGGACCTCACCTTAATCCTAGAAGAACTTTAGCACTAGCATTAGCCCACACCCTAACATGAACTCTAGCTCTAAACATAAAAATTCTAGCATTGACTCTAATCTCACCATAATACTAAACTTAACATAAAAAACTTCTTAATCCTCAATGTAGACACAGGTTTAACCTTAACATTAATTGGAAACCAAACTCTATTCTAACACCACACAGTCCTTACCCCAATCCTAACAATAACACTCAATCAAGCATTAGTGAAAACTAAGTTTGAACCTAAAATATAACCCAAACATTATATCTAGCATTAATCCAAACAATAATGTACCCTAGCAGTTATCCTAATGCAATTCCTACTTCATGCAACATACAAAACTAGCGCTGTACCTAATCCTATCTGTAAGTTTAAACCTAACACTAACCATAAGGCTAAATATAGCTCAAATCTCAATCCTAACAGTAACTTCAATACCCAATCTAACCTTTAGCATTCACCTTAGCCCGAACCCAAATTACATGTAGTCTTAACCCTAGTTCTATTCCTAATGATAACTCAAGTCGCAGGCCTAAATGGAACCCTAACACTAACATTTGCCCTAACCATAAATCTAGGCTTTAACCTAATCACTACCATATCAATAGATATAATGATAACCCCTGATCCTAACCCTACACTGAACCACAACATTAAGACTAACCATGTGCCTGAAGAGACATCCTTTACACTATGGTGTGCCTGTTTCACAACATTGTATTCAAACAGGAAAAACTCACTGAGAGCAATAGCAGGAAATGGCATGTGACCTGCGTACACAAATCAGCTTGACTTGGCTCCTGTGCATTCCATATATTTTTCCCAACACTACCTTTAGTGGGGATCAGTTTAGTTCCTTGAAGAGACACAAGTATTCGCATAGATGGAAAAGTGAAATGCTTTGATAGTACCTATGTTGAAAAGGCCCTAGGCTTCACTACATTTTCAATGAATTTGCAAACTCACAATCAAGGGAAACCCAGCCCCACACACTCACGCTCTGCTGGCTTCCATGGAATCTGAATGTCTCCCTGCCAGGGCCTATGGAGAAGAAAGATGAAAGAAAGCAGAGCTTGAGCCACTCACCAACTTTCTCCACCACACAGAAGAGGCTGTCTGTCTCCATGGCTTTTCTAGAATGCTGATGATGCAGGATTCTGGGCTGTTATGACCAGGCAGCTGCTGATTGGACACCTTGTATGGCCATGGATCCCTATGAGATAAAAAAGAAGCAGCCAATCAGAATGCTCCCTGTCACCAGGACAGCCACATGCAGTTATGTGAGTGAAGCAAGAGTGAGAGCCCAGGCCGGAGCTCACTTTCAGAGCATTGATAATTCATTTGGTCATAGCCCTCCAAAGTTGTTGTGTGGTCACCTTATTGTTGGACCAAGTCATCTGTCCATGGGCCTGCTACCTCACTGTGATCTGGAGCTTGATACAATGATTGGCAGTTGTTATAATCCTATGCATGTTAAACTTCCATAACCATTCACTCATACACTTCTTTTGGAATTTCTCTTCATGCTCCACATCCATGTGTTATGTTTTGTCATGGGTGCTATTAACAAGTATGTTGGAAAGAATACTTACAAAACTTACATACATACATCTTCTTTTTGATGCATTTCTTTTTTAGGTAGTCACCCGTCCTAGACTCACCCCCTGCCTGCCCCTCCTTTTCTGATGGAATAGCATTTTGTGTTGGTTCTTGGTGCCTTTGTATCATTGTGTGAAGTGTTTTACTTCCTCCTTTGGATGCAGTCACCATGAGAATTGAGTAACTTAGAGTTTGAATTAGGTAGGGTATTTTTTGCAGTGTGTTTTTATACATTTATGCTCCAAATAGATGCTTAGACCTTGTGTTTTCTGTTTGTTGCTTGTTTACATGACCACATTTTCATGGTAAACCTGGAGCCTGCTCAGGATAACATGCAATCGTTTTGTATCCAATCCCAGTGGTACCATTTTCAATAATGCTGTGTTCCTTGTGTTGTATGTTGTACGGTTATATGTGACAATCTGGATGAGATTAAGAAAGTTATGTTTTAAAAGTATTATTCTATTCAATGTATTTTCTGTATGTGTGTGGGAATTAATTTAAGAATGTATGTATTTGTTTTTGGTTCAAAAGAGATGCTTAGATTCTTGCTTTCCATTCATTGGGTCTAGTCCTCTTGCCAATTTGTGGACGTTGGCTTGGATTTTGTAGAATATGCTTTGATTTATTGGTTGGTTGATTGATGAATTGATTATTTCATCTGTAATTGCTTCATAGTGGAATCTCAGGTCTAATGTTTCTGTTTGTTGATTGCTTCCTTGTCCACATTTACACTGAAGCATGGAGTGTGGTCACGAGAAGATGCAACCCAGGGCCCAATGGCGTGGCCAAGTGGCTAAAGTCCTCGCCTTGAATGACCCGGGATCCCATATAGGCACCAGTTCTAGTCCCGCAGCTCCACTTCCCATCCAGCTCTCTGCTTGTGGCCTGGGAAAGCGGTACAGGATGGCCCAAGGACAGATCCCCAGCCAGAGCTTATATGTGTGTTGTCATGTGGTTGTCAGCTACATTCCATGCTAATAAGCCCAACCCAGGACTTGAGTGGAGGTTGGAATGTCAGTCTAACCGAAAATATATCTACAGGTCTCTTCCTTCCAAACCACAAAGTTTCAATCTCCTTGCTTACCTGCAAGTACTGTGGCCCTGTCATTGGGTGTCACTCAGGATACATTCCTCACCCTAAAGGTACTGTGGCGTTATCCATGGATATGGCTAGATAGTAATTCCACGCCCCCAAAAGCGCAGAGCTTGTCATTGAGTGGCTAGCAGGTAGAGCCTGGTGCCAGTTGGTGCATCGGCTGTCAACAAGCCCAGGACCTTCAACCTACCTAGCATCACTGCATGCAGAGCTATTATCCCCAGTGGGAAGTCAGGGCTGGCATGGGTAACCCAAGCAACAGCAAAAAGGCCGGGGGACGTAGACACCCATGCTGGGCCACGGCTCAGATTTTCCTGGACTTCCATTTTGTTCATTTCTATATATTTTAGTTATTTAAATTATTTTCTAATGACTCTTCTTCTATATCACATATTTTAATATATTTTTCATCAAAAGATAATGTTTTACACAAGTGAATTATCAAAACTCTGAAAGTGAGCTTTGGCCTTGGCTCTCACTCTTGCTTCACTCACATAACTGCATGTGGCTGTCCTGGTGACAGGGAGCATTCTGACTGACTGCATCTATTTTGTCTCATAGGGATCCATGGCCATACAAGGTGTCCAATCAGCAGCTGCTTGGTCATAATGGTGCAGGGTGCGAGTGAGATCATACCAAACATGTCTAAGGCTTATTAAGGAGTCTTTATTAACCAAGCTTGGTGATAATAGAGCACAATAGCAAATCACAAGTCCATACATCAACCCAACCAATCATAATCCAGCCAATCATAATTCCAAAAGAAACAAACTGTCATCATCCTTAAGTCCATCCATTAAGCTGAAGACCTATGTCCCAGCTTCCCCAGCAATATAAGTTATCCTAAGAGACATGCAACAAATAACCGGGACACACTTACAACGAACCTGGACACACTTACAAAGCTGCAGACATTCACCTTTTCCTGGCTTTTCTGCCCACATTCTACTACTGTTTGGCCTCACCCCTCTTGGAACTCCAGAGAGTACACAAAGCAGAAACAACATTATTATAACCATTGCCTCTTCTAAGCAGCACACAGGGACCATACTCAGGGGATTACCTATCCTGGGTCAGCCAACAGTCGAGGTGTCAGAGTAATGGAAGCACCTGGCTGGAAAGAGTGAGAGCCCCTGCTTCATGGGCCTTTTAAAGGGGCTTGTGAGGGGAGTGGTTACACACAACACAATACTGTCCCCTCTCAGTTGATAGGTGAGTCACAGGTGGGCAGGAGCGAATACCTAAGTGTTGTGGACTAAGGAGTTGATTAGTGCTCCTTAGAATGGACAGGAACAGGAACTGGGCTGGTTGCTAAAAATACCTAGACTAATTGAACTTCCAATAACCTGGCTCATTTAGTCCTCACCTTGAATAAAACAGGATCCCATGTGTGTGTTGGTTCTAATCCTTTCAGCCCCTCTTCCCATCCAGCTCCATGTTTGTGGCATGGGAAAGCAGCTGAGGATTGCCCATAGCCTTGGGACCCTACACCCACGTGGGAGACCTGGAAGAAGCTCCTGACTACTGGCTTCGGATCTGCTCATCTCCAGCCATTGAGTCACTCAGGGAGCAATTCATTGCATGGAACATCTTCCTCTCTGTTTCTCCTGTTATATGTATATGTATGTGTATATACATACATATATATATGTATGTATATACACATGCATATATATATGAATGACTGCCATAAAAAATAAATCCTTTCAAAAATGGGAACCAAGTGAAATGTACATAGAAATAATGTTTTTGGTACTTGGTGTAAATTTCTGAAGTTCATTAACAGAAAATCGAGAAATTTTTAGGTTAATCCATGTGTTGTCAATGCCACTGAAATGAGTATCAAGCTACAGAAGAAACCCTTACACTGGGGACTTACAGGAGTTACCAGAGGCAAGCCTAACACTGTTCAAGCACGCATACATATGTATGTGTATTTTCTCATTCAAGCCAATATTAGTGTCAGGCAGTTCTGCTTACTCTAATTCTCAATAAACAGAAAGAAAAAAACATCACACTGACACAAAACGTGGCATAAGTTTCCTCAGCTGATGCAGCTCAGTTTAAGCCAGGTGCCAGAATAATCATAAATCCCAGCCTCCAGAAAGCACCCTGGACAAGAGCTCTCTACAACTCAATCTACATGCAGGAAGTCCTCATGCTGGAAGGCACAGACCCCTACAAGTGTGGAAAGAGCTGGGCATTGCAACCTGGAGCCACATGCACACTTACTGTTGCTTCTCCCAACACCCGCACACATTGTGGAGTTTGGTATCTCTTTGCTTTCTGGGCTGTGAAGTTCCCAAAAACAGTGGCCTTGTCTGTGTCACAACAAGACAAACATGCAAGACAGCAAGCTGCAAATGGATACGGTTCCTAAGTTAGTGAATGGATAGCTGAAAAAGCAGCTTCTCCTCTCAGGTCACTACTTTCCCACGCCCCACCAACAACCACACAATCAACTAGTCATGTGCTGGTCTGTGTCCCTGTGGGGATTGGCAAGGTCCTGGACACACATACGCCAGTAGTCATATAGCATCAACCCAACCAACCACAGTAAACACCCAAATTACACCTCAATCGTCATCCCACACCAGGTCAAAGATTCAGAATCTTGGGCTAGCATTACAGGTAACAGGTTAAACCACCACCAGAAATCTCAGCATCTCACATGGATTACTACAGTTCAAGTCCCAGTGGTCCCATGTCCAATCCAGCTCCCTGCTAATACACCTTGGAAAGCAACAGAGGGCGGCCCAGTGCCTGGGGTACATGTATCCACATGATGAAGCTCCTGGCTTCTGGTTCTGGCCTGACCAGACTGAGCCATTGGGGGAAGTGAAGCAGAGGAGGGATGACTGCTCTCTCTACATCTCCATTTCTCTCTTTATGTAACTGCATATTTCAAACAAGCAAAATAAATCCTTCATCAAAAGAAAAGAATATTGAAAAACTGGGAAAGTGCGTCAAGAAGGAAAGCTCTGGGAGTGAACCTACCCCCACACCCACCATCTGTGTTGGACTCTGAATCCTGGATCCTCAGTTGAAAAATGGGAAAATAATTAATTATACCCCCACGAAAGAGTGAATGTTAATGAACTAATATGTGTAGTGTACAGTTCTCACAACAGTGCATGCTACACAGTAATTACTCAACAAATGCCAGCTACTAAGAAAAATGTGACTCCAAGAGTATTAAAATTTCTCAGGAAAATGGTAAAACTGGGAGTAGGAAGTATTTATATGCATATATCTCTTTTCCTGTGATAGCACTCACTGTACTATCAAATATACAGTTATAGACAGATATTTTCTCTAACAGAAGTCACACACAAATCAGTTCTATCAAACCCAAAATGAAAATATTCATCACCATGATGGACAATCAGTGAATTTTTTTATTGTAAACAAGGGCCTGCATTATTTTATATTTAAGTGTATATCTGAAGGAATTGCAGGGCAGAGGCAGAGACAGAGGGAAATCTTCCATGGGCTAGTTCAACTCCCAAATGAACACACCTTCCAGGGCTGGGCCAGGATGAAGGCAGGCACCAGGAGCTTTATCCAGATCTTCCAAATGGGCAACAGAAGCCCAAACACTCAGGTCACCTTTCACTGCTATCTCAGGCACCTAAGAGGGGAGCTGAATTGAAATAGAGCATCCAAGACAAAAACTGGTGCCTGAACATGATGTTAGTGTCACAGACAATGATTTAACAATGTCACATTGTTGGTCCAGATTTGTAAAAATATAATCAGGGGCCTGACACAGCACAATAGCCTAGCAGCTAATGTTTTCCCTTTTACACGCCAGGATCCCATGTGGATTCTGATTTGTGTCCCAGCCACCCTGTTTCCCATCCAGCTCCCTGATTGTGGCCTCAGAAATCAGTCAAGGATGGCTTTGAGACTCTGCACTCATGTGGGAGGCCTGGAAGAAGGTCCTGGTTCCTGGCTTTGCATGGACTCAATTCCAACCATTGAAGTCACTTGGGGAGTAAATCATGAATCATCGGATGGAAGATCTTCCCCTCTCTGTGTATCTCACTTTCCAATTAAAATAAATTATTTTAAATATATGATCAGATGTAAAATACTTATCAAATTACTCAGAGTATCTAAAACATGAGGTCAAAAGCACAAACTTCTTTCTAATAGAGAAATATAAATGGATTTCTTCTACACCCTTACAAAGAAGCATATATAGTATACAATCTCAACAGCAGACTAGTTGTACTCTATAATGTTAAATAGAATTACAGTATTTCTTATACCTTTGCTTTCATACAAAATTAATATTCCTGGGGCCCCGTGCAGCAGCCTAGCAGCTAAAGCCCTTCCTTGAACACACTCGAATTCCATATGGGTGTTATTTCTAATCTCAGTGATCCTGCTTCTCATCCAGCTCCCTGATTCTGACTCAGGAAAGCAGTTGAGGATGGCCCACAGCCTTGGGACCATGCAACCCCACCTGATAGACCCAGAAGATTCATGGGATGGAAGGTCTTCCTGTCTCTCCTCCTCTCTGTATATCTGACTTTGCAATAAAAACAAATCTCTTAACAAATTAATGCTCCTAAGTATATTTTCTAGGTCAGCCTACATTTTCATTAATTTCAGTAAATTAAGTAGAACAAGTCCCATTCCAACCATTATCCTCTTTCCAAAACGCATCTATGTCTCTATCCTGAAAGACCTACCAGCCTAGTGCTTCCTTCTTTCTGTTCTCGCTTGCTCCCTTCCAGCCACATTGGTTGGCTGAAATGTTAAGGAAAGCCTCTATCATAAGGGACAAAAATGCCACATATGTGAAAGGTACAATTAAAATATGGTATTCAAAATGAAGAAGAAAAATAAAATTAGCTTAGTGAAATATACAAAATGAAGTACAGTCACCAAGAGCAAGTGCATTTACATCAGGCATTCCAAAGAAAATGGTCTACAAATCAAAGGAAAGCAAGCATTTCTTTCTATTCAAAGCCTAGCTGACCATTTGGCTGGTGCACAGCAAGGCACATCTTAGTTGTGCTAAGTGTGTGTGGGATTTGTATGTTAGCTGGCTCCCTAAACTTTGGATGGAAATGGTCTCTCTCCAAGTGAATATGAGGTAGACCTCAGAAAGATCTAACAATCCAGAGCAGAGGTCAATGAACTACAGCCCATGGGTCAAATCTAGCCACTGCTTACTTTGTAAATAAAGCCTTATGAGAAATTTGCAATGGTCAATTAAGCATAAATTATTTATGGTTACTTCTATGCTGCAAAGCAGCCAGCAGGGACAATGGGTTGTGAAAGGATCTCTATGACTTCAATACCTAAAATAATTGCATAGCCCTTTCTAAAATAAATAAAACCCTGATAAATTGATCTAGGCCATCACATAATCTTTCATCACATCTTTCATCCCTTCACTCTTGGGAACTCAAGAAGGAAGACAATGACTTAAAGCTACCAGAAGGTGATACTTAAACACCACCATGGGAAGTCCACTGATGCTTAACCAACACTTCTCCCTTCTCCCTCCACACACTCAACTGTAGCTCTTGCAGTCTTCCTCGTCATTCTCCAAGCTGACCAGATCACTGGAACATGCTACACTGTCCAGCAGGCTGGGGTGCTCTAGGTCTGGAGTCACGTCTTCCAGCACACACTCCCAATCACTGATGTGACAACAGTCAATGATCTTCATCCAGGAAGCAGGAAAAGGCCTAGAAAGAAGCATGGACCATCAGCCTCACAGTGACAAGTCTACGCTCCCCGCTGCTCAGACAAGATGACACAGTAAGGGTCAAAATCAACTTAATTTGTAGTAAGCCTACTTTTTCATCGCATGTCAGAAACTCTACTGAAGTTTTCTCTGGAAAAGCAGGAATCAGTCCAGATCAATTGCAAGAGGATTAACACACTTAAAGATTTATCACAATTTCTTCTTTAGCTCTTTTTTTAAAAGATAAACAGAGAATCTGCATATTAAAATATGTTATTATAATCTTCAGGGCTTATTACTTTCCTAGTAATTAAAACAATAGTTTATTGTCTTTTTCCTTTTTTAGAAAAAGATTCATTTATTTTATTACAGTCAGATATACAGAGAGGGGGAGAGACAGAGAGGAAGATCTTCCCGTCCGATGATTCACTCCCCACGTGAGCACAACGGCCGGTGCTGCGCTGATCCGAAGCTGGAAACCAGGAACCTTCTCCAGGTCTCTCACATGGGTGGCAGGGTCCCAAAGCTTTGGGCCATGCTGAACTGCTTTCCCAGGCCACAAGCAGGGAGATGGATGGGAAGTGGGGATGCCAGGATTAGAACCGGCGCCTATATGGGATCCTGGTGCATTCAAAGCGAGGGCTTTAGCTGCTAGGCCACACCACCGGGCCCAACAATAGCTTATTTTCAAACACCACATTAAAAAATATATATGCATTCAAAGAGCTCCAGAACAACCATAAGAACAAATCAAACAAACCAGTCAAGAAATGGGCAAAGGGAGAATCAAAATGTCGAAATAGGGTTAAGACATGTTGAAATGGACGGAGAAGCACTTGATCAGGATGAAGCAGAGAAAAACATTCCAGAGGACAGAACAACAGCAGAAGGGTACCTGGAGACTGACAGACACAGGAAAGCAGCAGACACAATGGTGTGGTGCTGCAGTGACTGATAATCCAGTGGCATTCAGCTAATGGTGACCTGAACTTGACCAGCAGCCGGAACTCCACCAGCAACCAGGTGGGAAAGGATTTTCACTGAGAGCTCCGGAGGTGAACCCAGACAAAGAACTGCCCATCCTGCTGGTCTGTTTGATTTCACCAGGAGCAGAGACAGAGCAGCAGGTCCTAGAAGGGCATTGCGGGAACAGTGTAAACTTCACAGCCAAGTCAGCTCCCTAGCACCGAATTGGGCACCATTTTGCATAAGAAGGCAAACATTAGGGAAAGGCCTAAGCATATGCTGAGCTGGGAGTGAACATATTTCTGACTCAGTAAACTGCAACAACATAGCATCCTATAGGTTCCACCAAAGACAGGTCCAGGTAGGCCTCAGAAATGACAGCCAGCAGAGCAAGAACTGTAGTGGTTTCCCGTCAGGCACCATTTTGCGCAGTGCGGCAAAAGTTTTAGGACTGCAGGGGATAACAGTGAACTGCACTTGTCCTGAGCTCACCAGAACTCATAGAGCTCAATGTATTGCACTAGTTCTACAGGAAAATAACACCAAGTATGACATCGCATGGGTCAAAATAGGTTGTCTGGCACTCAGAATTAACACACAATAGGTTCCAACAAGATCAGCATCACCAACAACTAGCTATATAGAACACCTGGTGTCTCCCTAATCCTGGGACTTGCTCCAAACAGAAGTGGGAGAAAGGTTGTAGAGACAATGGTGCAGCCTCAGCACAATATCAAAGCTGGTGGAGACTGGTGAGCAGGATCTGGGGTTACATAGACCATGGGGAAAATCTAACGCAAAAACCCAGATGTGGAACTCAATGGAGGGAGTGGCACAATTGGCTGCATGCAAAGAGCCATGTACCAAATGCAGTAAGTAAAATTAAACTGTAGACCTTTGATGACACACCTTGGAAACCTGCACCAAGGAGAAGACTCTGCTAGCCAGAAGTACAATGACCAAGAGCAAACAAAGGCACATTGAATATTGCTGAAGACTCCCCTCCAAAGGAGCAAAAGCCTTTGCCTATGTCAAAGTTAATTAAGGAAGACATCCAGAAAATTAGGGATACAGAATTTGAAACACTTGTTATAAAGCTGCTTCTCAACAAGAAGAAGCACGCAAAGCATGCATTCAAGGAATTTAAGGAATTATGTCACACTGGAAATCAATCAAATAAAAGCTGATACATTAGAAATGAAGAATATAGTGCAGCAAATTAAAAGTACAGTGGGGAGTCTCCAAAATAGAATGAAGCAAGCAGAAAAAAGAATCTCACAATTGCAAGATATTTCCTGTCACTGGGGGAAACGAACAAAAGCTGGAAGCAGAACTGGATCAGGTCAAAACATGTATTCAAGAATTGAAAGACACTACTAACAGACCTAATGTAAGAATTATACGATTCCCAGAAGATGCAGAAAGAAAACCTGGGATTCATGGTGTATTCAATGAAATAATAAGCAAAAATTTCCCCAATCTAGTGAAAGAATCAGGAAACAACATCCAGGAGGGTCACAGAACTCCCAACAGGGTGGGCCAAACACAATCTTCACCACAACACATGATAATCCAGCTCTCTTCAATCCAACAGTAGTAAAAGATCCTCGAATTTAAGTTCACATTAAAAAAAATCAATTGACATATAAAGGAATAACAAACTCACAGGAGACCTCTCACAGGAACCTCTACAGGCAAGAATAGAATGGAGTGACATATTCCAGATTTTAAAAGCAAAAAATTGTCAGCTTATGATAACATATCCAGCAAAGCTTTCGTCTTCGAAAATCAAAATCAAATTCTTCCACAGTAAAGTTAAAAGAATATACCTTTTGCAAACCTGCCTTATAAACGATATTTAAAGATGTTCTTTTGACAGAGAAGAGGAATAGCACCCAATAAAACCAAACCCAAATGTGAAGACCATCCCATTAAAATGATAACACAAGACTAAATCAATGAACAACTCATTCCTAAAATAACAGGATCAAATTATCACCCACGCACATTAATCCTGAATCTCAATCATATGTCACAGAATGTAGAGTGGATTAAAAACAAAACCCAGGCCCAGGAGCGTGGCCAAGCGGCTAAAATCCTCGCCTTGAATGCACCGGGATACCATATGGGCTCTGGTTCTAATCCTGTCAGCTCCTCTTCCCATCCAGCTTCCTGCTTGTGGCCTGGGAAAGCAGTTGAGAACGGCCCAAAGCTTTGGGACCCTGCCACTCACGTGGGAGACCCAGAAGAGGTTCCAGGTTCCCGGCTTTGGATCAGTGCAGCACCGGCCATTGCGCTCACTTGGGGAGTGAATCAGCGGACGGGAAGATCTTCCTCTCTGTCTCTCCTCCTCTCTGTATATCTGACTTTGTAATAAAAATAAATAAATCTTTAAAAAAAAAAAGCTTTCACACAAACAGGTAAATGGCAGGCTCTCAGATATCAAGCCACAGTGGGAGGGAGACCTGAGGGAGAACCCTGAAGACCTTGTCACCTTGTTGCAGGGTTGTCAGTAGCACTGGCGTTGGGCTCTGAAGCTCAGCAGCACTGCACCAGTCACATGATGCTCAACACACACAGAAAAAAAAAAAATATATATATATAAAAAAAAACAAATCCCATCTATTTGTTGCCTACAGGAGACACACTTCACCAACAAAACTATATCTCATGGATTTTAACGTTTATGTTGCTAGTTTCATTTCTTCAAAACATTTTCTTGGGTGAGGGGCCACTTGGGCAGTCACCCCGCCTGCTGGAAGGGTAGAGTTTTGGGGCACCTTTTATAGCCTTAGACCTTCCTCCTCCCATCCAGGGCCCTCCACCCCGGCCAGGAGCCCTCCACTCCAGTCCGGGCCCTCACACTGACTATTGCAGGCCAGTGACCCCCCCCCCATCCCGGCCCAGTGACCCTGCGCCCCAGCCCGGGCCCTCACCCTGACTATCACAGGCCAGTGACTCACCACCCCCCTAGCCAGGAGCCCTCCACCCCAGCCCGGGACCTCACACTGACTATCCGTGCCGGGAGCCCTCCACCCTGGCCTAGTGACCCCACCCCCTCACATTGACTGTCCCGGCAGGAGCCCTCCACCTCGGCCTGGTGACCTTCCACCCCAGCCCAGTGACCCCACGCCCTCACACTGACTACCCTGGCCCGGTGACCCTCCACCTCAGCCTGGGACCTCAGCACCAACTATCCCGGCCACGAGTCCTCCAGCCCGGCCGGGTCCTCACACTGACTGTCCCACCCGGTGACCCCATGCCCTCACACTGACTGTCCCACCCGGTGACCCCATGCCCTCACACTGACTGTCCCACCCGGTGACCCTCCACCCCGGCCCGGGCCCTCTCACGGAATAACTCAGCCTCAACTCACCTCCGCTTCAAGGCGACTGCTCGGCTAGGCGTCCTGGCGTCGACTGGTCCGTGAGAGTGACCCTGACGCCTGCGTGACCCCAACGTGTGCGTGACCCCGTAGCCGACGTGAGGACGTCTCCTACGTGACCCCAGCGTGCTGAGTAATGGCGGTCTTCAAGTTCTGCCAGAAGAACAGAGCTGAGCCGCACAAAACTGTGAGTCTCTGTCTGAATGTTCAATACAAATAAAATAAATCTTAAAAACAAAAAAGCGAATCCTGATCCTTAGACTCCAGGAAGAGTAGCACATTGGTGCTCCTTCCCCGGGCCTGTGCAAGCTCCACTCAGGGCTGGCCCCTCAGCCTACTGCGGGGTTAGGGGAACTGGGGGCCTTCTGGGGCCCGGGTCGGGGGATGCTCCATTGGGCCTCGGCCTCCTGGAGGGTTAGGGGATCTGGGAACCTTCTACCGCCCGGGTAGGGGATGCTCTATCAGCCCCCAGCATCCTGGAGGGTTGGGGAGTCTGGGGGCCTTCTGCAGCCCAGGTCGGGGGATGCTCCATTGGCCCCCGGCCTCCTGGAGGGTTAGGGGATCTGGGGGCCTCCTGCAGGGTTAGGGAATCTGGGGGCTTTCTTCAGACCAGGTCGGGGGATGCTGCATTGGCCCCCCGGCCTCCTGGAGGGTTAGGGGGTCCGGGGGTCTTCTGCAGCCCGGGTCGGGGGTTGCTCTATCAGCCCCTGGACTCCTGGAGGGTTAGGGGGTCTGGAGCCTTCTGCAGTCCAGGTTGGGGGATGCTCTGTTGGCCCTGGCCTCCTGGACGGTTAGGGAATCTGCGGGTGATCACGCACAATAGTGGGTGGGTCTGCTGCAGCCTAGTCAGGACAATCCCCATTAGCCCCCACTTGGTCTGCGCTCAGCCCTTGTTTTTGCGTGTGCCAGCCTCTGCTGCGTCCTAGCCTGGTCTGGCCTGCATCCCATCTGGTTCTTGCGCACACCCATGGGTGCTGCAGCTTAGCTCAGGGCAAGCCACCCCTAGGCCTAACTCACATGTGTGCCGAGGAGCGGCTGCCTTGGTCAACCTGGCCCACTCCCAACCCTCAAGTGAGCTGGTGGATGTTGCTGTCCAGCCCAACCTGGCCTGCACCCTGGCCTGGTTCTCACTCTTGCCAGTATGTGCTGTGTAATTTTTAGCTCTTGTTTTTTGTGTAGTTGTTTCATGAAAATTAAAGCAACAAGTGAAAGAATTGTATCACATTGAATTGTACAGGTTTTAGCACCTGGGCATAGGTGCTAAACACTTTTAAATACTCTTTAATTGGAAAAATTAGTATTAGAAAAGCAGAATTTAGTTGGAAATGATTTGATAAGTATGAAGAAGTTGCAAAATTGAAACTGTAAAGAATAGACACTTTATCCTGACGTGCATTAATATTAACTTTTTGTATGTTCTGTGGGTGCTTGGGGGGAGGTTGCTTAAAAACATGTACCCATATTCTGAATATTTGAAGTGAACTTTACATATTATTGTCCCTTATCACTGAATACAAATATATTTCCTAATCACTTAGTATTCATTTTATCAACTTCAGTAAGTGTAACACTTTCACTGTATCTTTACCTAATCTACTGTTTCCTTCCAGTGTTGTCAATTAACACAATAATTTCCTTTGTCCTAGGATTTTTTCCTTTCCTGATTAGGCTGATACTAGATGTTACAGCTGTGTTAGTACTCTGTAATCTGGAGCAGTTTCACATCCTTTGTCTTTTTTTTCAATATTTATTTTTTATTTTTATTGGAAAGCCGGATATACAGAGGAGGAGAGACAGAGAGGAAGGTCTTCATCCACTGATTCACTCCCTAAGCAGCCACAACGGCTGAAGCTGAGCCAATCTGAAGCCAGGAGGCAGGAACTTCCTCCAGTTCTCCCACATGGGTGCAGGGTCCCAAGGCTTTGGGCCATCCTTGAAAGCTTTCTCAGGCCACAAGCAGGAAGCTAGATGGGAACCAGGGCTGCTGGGGTTAGAACTGAAGCCCATGTGGGATCCTGGGACTTGCAATGCAAGGGCTTTAGCCATTAGGCTACTGCACCTGGCCCCAGCCTTTGTCTGTTATAACATTAACAATCCCTTGCTTTAATTGGAGTCCCTTGTGATTGGATGCAGATTATATATTCTGGACTGCAGTAATGCATAGGTTTTAATTCATTGCATAGGTTATAATTGAGAGTATCACGTACGGGACAATGTCTAGGCAGTTCCCACTGTATAGTTGTTTTTGGAAGAGATGCTTGAGGACTATTATAATGTTCTGATCTTCATTAGAATATGCATTTTAATTTATTATGTGTCTATGTTGATAATTTCCTGATTCAGTTTTTATAACATTGCTTATGAAGTATGTTTTTTAAAGATTTATTTTTATTACAAAGTCAGATATACAGAGGAGAGACAGAGAGGAAGATCTTCCATCCGATGATTCACTCCCCAAGTGAGCTGCAACGGGCCGGTGCGCACCGATCCAAAGCCGGGAACCAGGAACCTCTTCCAGGTCTCCCACGCGGGTGCAGGGTCCCAATGCATTGGGCCGTCCTCAACTGCTTTTCCAGGCCACAAGCAGGAAGTTGGATGGGAAGTGGAGCTGCTGGGATTAGAACCGGCGCCCATATGGGATCCCGGGGCGTTCAAGGTGAGGACTTTAGCCACTAGGACACGCCGCTGGGCCCTGAAGTATTTTTTTAAAATACTAGTTTAAGTTTTTTAAAAAAGAGATTTATTTATTTATTTGAAAAACACAAGAAGGTTTGCAATCCACTGGTTCACTCCCCAAATGGCTGCAATGACAGGAGCTGGACCAGTTGAAAGCCAGGATTTTCCATGACCCCCGCCCTGTGCAAGGTTCCAAGTCCTTGGGCCTTGCTTCACTGCTTTCCCAGGCACATTATCAGGGACTTGAGACATCAGGAATTGAAATGGTGCACCTGTGGATTGCTGGCATCTCAAGTGGTGGCACCTAGCTGATATGTCACAATGTCGGCCCCTATTTTAAATTTTTTTTTGGAATTTATTCGCATTTTTTTTTGAAAAATTTTCTATCCCATCTTATAAGCCCACAATAGGCAGGGCTGGATCAGAACAAAACCAGGGCACCCAGAACCCATCTAAGTCTTGGGTGTATGGGTAGCAGGGATCCAAGTGTTTGACCCATTGGCTGCTGCCTTCTGGGGTGTGTCTTAGCTGAAGTTAGGCTTAAACCAGGATAATACAGGAATCCCAAGTGGTGACCTAATTACTGCACTGAATAACTACCTCTGAAATGATTTTCAGCCATTTTACTTCCTCCACATTCCCTTAACATTTTATTTCTCGAAGCTCATTGAGCACAGGAATACGAAGGGCTGACTGGCGTCTAAGCCCTGTAGGTGTTCATGGAATGTCAAGGAAAGGACACAGTCAGCCGCTCTTACCAAGGTAACAAAGTGAAAAACAAATTGCAGCAAAAATCAACCACCATTTCCCAATGTGATCTAAAAGGACACAACTGGCTGACTTACATAACAAATTACAATTTTCCTTAGCCAAGTGATCTGCATAAAACATCTGAGTCTGCTTATGGCTATGTGATCTCATAAACATGTGTCTCTTGAAATGGTTTTAATACCTACAGAAAGTATAAATGTGTGCTAAGACATTGCCTACCAACTATAAATCTTTAAAATTTAATGATTTCTTTCTGCTATTTTTCAAAATTTCAACTTTTTTATTATATTATTTTTTAACATTTATTTTTATTTTTATTTTTATTGGAAAGTCAGATATACAGAGAGAAGAGACAGAGAGGAAGATCTTCCATCTGATGGTTCACTCCCCAAATGGCCTCAACAGCTAGAGCTGCACAGATCCGAAGCTGGGAGCCCAGAGCCTCTTCCAGGTCTCCCATGTGGGTGCAAGGTACCAAGGATTTGGGCCATCCTTGACTGCTTTCCCAGGCCACAGGCCAATAGCTGGATGGGAAGCGGGACTGCCAGGGTTAGAATCCGCACCCAGATGAATCCTGGAACATGCAACGCCAGGACTTTAGTCGCTAGGTTAACTTGCAGGCCCTAATTTACTGACTTTATAATGGACACAATAACTGTACATATTTCTGGAGTACAGCCCAATGCTTTGGCATACGTGCATGTTGTGCACTGACCAGTTCTTGATACTTAGATTGTGCACTGTCTCAAGCATTTGTCATTTCGTGGTGGTAAGAGTACTCAAACTTTTTGTTTCTAGCTAATTTAAATGCACAGTGTGTGAAGTTGTACACCAGATCTGATCCACCTAGTTTATCATCATTTTAAATTTCTTTACAAAGATTTACTCACACTCTCGGCCCTACTCACACACACACAGACACATACATATACATACACACAACGCCACAGGCCAGCCACAGCTGGATACTTTTCTGTTAGACTAGCTTGTGTAGATTCGACATATAAATGAGATAATGTGATGTTCTCCATTCTGTCCCCAGTTTACTTCACTTAATATCATGTCCTCCAGGTTCATCTAGTCTCTTAGTAACAAGATATGTTAGGAGTTTGCTAAAATTTGTTGTTGAATATCATTCCATTGTATATACATAAGATGTTATCTTTTTTAAAAAGATTTATTTATTTTTGTGCATGAAAATCAGATATACAGAAAGGAGGAGAGACAGAGAGGAAGATCCTCTGTCTGCTGATTCACTCCCCAAGTGGCTGCAATAGCCGGAGCTGAGCCAATCTAAAGCCAGGAGCCAGGAGCCTCGAGCCTCCTCTGGATCTCCCATGCAGGTACAGGGTTCCAAGGCCTTGGACCTTTCTCCACTACTTTCCCAGGCCACAAGCAGAGAGCTGGATGGGAAGTGGGGCCGCTGGGGCATGAATTGGCATCCATATGGGATCCTGGCATGTGCAAGTCAAGGACTTTAGCTGCTAGGCTACCATGCTGGGTCTATCATCTTATCTTTATCCATTCATCTACTGGTGGGCACTTAAGTTTAATTCACATCTTGCCTATTGTGAATAGTGCTGTGATAAATGTGATAAACTTTTTTTAAAAAATTGTAATTTTAAAAATTGTAATTTTATGTAATTTTATGTTTTATGTATTTTGCAGGTCTAGGGCTTCCTCCTTTCCCCTTCCCATCTCCCTTCTGTGTCATCCCCTGTGTTTTACAGAATATAGTCCTTCAGCTGGAGTCTTGACTGCAGCATTCTGCTCTTTATGTAGGTCATGGCACTGTAGGCATATGCAGTGGTAGAGAGTCTAGTATCTTGCTGTCTGGGTGTATTTAGAAGTGTTCTTGGGAGCCTACTTTTGGGAGTAGAGAGGCACTCAGTCAGTTTTTGATTCTTGGTAGTCTGGTCTCCATTACATCCTTCATTTGTGAGATTGCGTGTGTGTACCTTGTTACCTTTATATCTTTTTGTTTAGTAGTTTGGATGGTAGTTGTCTCGTATTAAAGTGAGCATATAGTTGTTCTTTTGGGACTGGCTCATTTCACTGAGCATAACGGTCTCCAGTTATGGCCACTTGGTTGCAAAAGGTGGAAATCTGTTCTTTTTTCTTTTTATTTTATCTTCTAAGCTTAAAATTAATTTATCATACAATACAAAAAATAGGCCTACTGGAAAGTAAAGGTGCATTATTAAATATACAAAGCAAATAAAAGAAAGCCAAACAATGCAAATATTGTAATTGAGCCACTAAGATAGAATGTACAACATTTATGTCAAAAACAATATCTTTCAGGAAGAATATGAATTTCAAATGGAATGGTATTTTTTAGGATTTTATTTTTTTAATTTATTTATTATTTTTAATTCATTAATTACATTGTATTATGTAACACAGTTTCATAGGTACTTGGATTCTCCCCACCCCTCCCCAAACCCTCCCACCAGGGTGGATTCCTCCACCTTGTTGCATAACCACAGTTCAAGTTCAGTTGCGATTCCCCCATTGCAAGCATATACCAAACATAGAGTCCAGCATCTTATTGTCCAGTCAAGTTCAACGGCTTCTTAGGTATACCCTCTCTGGTCTGAAGACAGAGCCAGCAGAGTATCCATCCCGATCAATTAAAAGCTTCAACATATCATTAGCAAAATTTTACATCATTATGGAATTAATTGACATAGTAATGAGTAACCAATATGGTAAAAGTAAATGCGAGTTCTTAACCACCTTCTGTGACCACCTCATTGACATTTCAATTTTAGTTTATACACAGCATATAACATACATAACATGACATGTTATACATAACATCATATCATCTTAAAATAAGGCAAACGTGGTATTTAACCTTTTGGGATTGGCTCATTTCCCTTAGCATTATGGTTTCCAGTTTGGCCCATTTGGCCACAAAGAACTGCGTTTTGTTTTTTTTAATAGCTGAGTATTCCATGGACTAGATGAACCATGGCTTTCTTATCCAATCCTCTGCTGATGGGCATTTTGGCTGCTTCCATGTTTTTGCAATTACTGATTGTGCTGCTATGAACATAGGAGTGCATGTTGGTTTCTCATATAATTCCATTTTTAAAACAGTGACAGAAAACTTAATTTCTCAGTTCTAAGACCCACAAATTGAATTCATACATTTTGCTGCATTTTTTTCTAGTTTAAAACTCAGATGTTTATAGTGGCAAATAACTTTTTAATTTTTTAAAGATTTATTTATTTATTTCAAAGTCAGATATATACAGAGAGGAGGAGAGACAGAGAAATATCTTCCATACAATGATTCGTTTCCCAAGTGACCACAACGGCTGGTGCTACATTGATCCTAAGCCAGGTGCCGAGATCTGCTTTCAGATCTCCCATGCGGTTTCAGGGTCCCAAGGCTTTGGATCATCCTCTACTGCTTTTCCAGGTCACAAGCAGGGTGCTGGACAATAAGTGGAGTTGCCTGAATTAGAACTGCTGCCCATATGGGATCCTGGCACGTTGAATGTGAGGACTTGAGCTGCTAGGACACAGTGCCAGGCCTGGATTCTTTTCTTTTTGATGACTGATTAGTATTCCATAGAGTAAGTGTGCCACAGTTTCTTAATCTAGTTCTTTGTCAATGGACTTTGAGATTGTTTCCATGTTTTTGCTTTTACTGCAGTGAATATAGGGGTGCACGTTGCTTTCTCGTGCATATGTATCAGTTCTTTTAGATACATTCCCAGGAGTGGGTTTGCTGGGTCATGTGGTAGGTGAATTTTCAGTTGCCCAAGCACTCTCCATACTGACTTCCATGGTGGCTGCATTTATCTACATTTCTACCAAAAGTGGATAAGGGTACCTTTCTCCACATATCCTCACCAGCAGGTGTTAGTAGTTTTCTGTATGCAGGCCATCCTTACTGGAGTTAAATGGAATTTCACTGTGTTTTTTTTTTTTTAAGATTTATGTATTTTTATTGGAAAGTCAAATATATAGAGAGGAGGACAGAGAGGAGCATCTTCCATCCAATGATTCACTCCCCAGTGGCCACAGCAGCCGGAGCTGAGCCAATCCAAAGCCAGGAACCAGGAACTTTTTCCAGGTCTCCCATGCGGGTGCAAGGTCCCTGCTTTCCCAGGCCACAAGCAGGGAGCTGGATGGGAAGTAGAACAGCCAGGATATGAACTGGTGCACATATGGGATCCCAGCATGGACATGAACCTGCACTCAAATGTGATCCCAGTGAATGCAAGGCCAGGGTTTTTCCACTAGGCTTCCATGCCAGACCCAGTTGTTCAACTTGTAATCCAGCTTGCTGCTAATATACTTGGGAGTGCAGTGGCTGATGGCTCAAATTCTTATAACCCTGCCTCCCACATGGACAAAAGGATGGTGTTCTGTGCTGTAAGCTTGGATCTGACCTAAGTATGTCTTTGTGGCTGTTAGAGGAGTGCACTAGTAGATGAAAAATCTCCTTTCTCTCTGTCACTCAGCCTGTAGAATATGAAAGAGAGAGAGAGAGGGGGGGGGGCTGACAAACCATTTAGATGTTATAAATTATCATATGCAGTAAATATTTGTAATTTATAGTGTTTAAGGAATACTTATTTTGTATTCCTAAAACAGAAAGAATGACTGAACAGATGACATAACTCATTTATTTGAAGGCCGTTTAATGAGGTCTGATCATGTCACCAAAAAGCTCAGCTTTGCCTTTATGAGATAGGAAAATATAAGTCCATGAAGAGTACCAACATGATGTAAAGGCTGAATGTTCAGCCTGGCACTTCAGCATTAAGTCCTTTCTCATAAGCATCAATGGGATGGCTACAGTGACTATTATCCAGTGAACAAACATGTGGTCATTGCGTTGTTTTCGTGTCCTTTTGCTCCAACCCTCATTCTCCATCAGAGCACAAGGTCAGACATCCACTGCCACAACTGTACTGATTGTACCTGTTCATCTTTTCTTAATAGATCCACATTCCAACATGCCTAGCAGTGCTTGCATTTCGTGTTTCCCACCATTTAGGTTTGATGCAAATGAACAACACTTTTGGAGACAGTGTACTTGTTGTGTTGATCTTTCCCTGAAGAGTTGATATTGCTTCAAAACTTCAGCCAGACACACTGTCCTCTGTAAGGACTAAGAGAAAAAAAATCTGTCAGGATATATACTCATGAAATATATGATTTCTGTTGATTTGCACATTGTATGCATTTGGAAGCAATAAAATAACATCTTCATAAAGCTAGTATATTGCTAATGCATAAAGCTTCACCCTTTTTTAAATACTAAGCTAACATTAAAAGATTCAAATTATTGCCACTAGAAACATGTATTATATGTATAGGAAGTGACCACTTCTTGAATTCTGGGATGATCCCCAATGCTATATTGATTGATTTCAGTACAAATGAAAAATCCATCAAGAATTATAGGAATTCAGTTTTCCATGTGCCTGGGTGCTTCACGCATAATGAGTAACACTGCAGACTCAGCTTATCTACATTCAGTAAGCAATCCCCAGTTCTGAAAGAATTCAACATTACTGATACATGCACAAGTTTGGCCTTAAACTACTTTTTGACAAATTTAATGTTTAACATGTGTTTTACATTTTCTTAGATAATAAATCATATTTGCAATATTTTTAAACAAAAAGTTGAAAAACCAAAACTCTTTGCTTCATTTACAAAATTATTTTTAAAGAAAAGTATTTATAAACAAAAAATTACATGCTTATTAAATGTACAAACACATAAATGAATTTGTTAGACTCAGATCCTATCCCAAGATAACCCATTAATATATAAACACATATGAATATTCCAAAATCTGAAGGAAAAAACCCACTAAAACAATTATAGTCTTGATCATTTGATATAAGGAAAACGTAATGTATATTTTCTGGGAACATAAATTAGTAATGCTCTTATCTGTTACTTTAAAAAAAAAGATTTATTTCTTTTTATTGGAAAGGAAATTTTGCAGAAAGATCTTCCATGCAGTAATTCACTTCCCAAATGGCTGCAATCCAGAACCTGAACCCAGGAGCCAGGAGCTTCTTCCAGGTCTCCCATGCAGGTGCAGGGTCCCCAAGGCTTTGAACTGTCCGCTACTGCTTTTCCCAGGTCAAAAGCAGGGAGCTGGATGGGAAGTGAAACAGCTGGGACATGAATTGGTGCCCTTATGGGATCCTAGAGCTTGCAAGGTGAGGTCTACTATCATGCTAGACCCTATCTGTTCCATTTTTAGGTGCTGTTTTCACAGAGTTCTCAGCCCCTCTCCATCTTACTAAAGGGTCATCGTCTGAGTCATATACTTCCTGCTGGAGAAAACTGTGTGATTAGGATTAGGTTCCTTGGAGAAATAGATTTAAAAGACAATTCTCATACCCTCATTAGAGGATCTTTTAAGGCAACCTCATAAATCATAAATGAAGCAATCGAAAATGATGAGGAACCAGGAGAGGGTGCTAGGATAGAGATGGTTTCTGTAGGCTTGTAGGAAAATAGTGGTGGCTTTATAAAGAAGAAACACAGCCAGATGTAAAACCAGGAGGAAATCCACATTGCTTTGACCTAGAGACTTCAAGAACATTGAGATATCACTCACTGAGGTGACATATCTCAAATGCCACAAGCCTCCTTAATCATTGTCTCATAATTTTCCTTCTTTGAGTCATCAGAGCTTTGGTTTAGGATTGGACAGTCACAGCAATAAAAACTGTAGGATACAGTGAAGATGTTGCCCTGTGAGTGAGTAGTGAGTTCATCAACTTTTTGTTTAAAGTTATTTAGTTTCTTTATTTGAGGGGCACAAAGAGAAGAGAGAGTGGATGAGAGAGAATGCCCATTCATTTGTTCATTCCCCAAATTCTGGCAAGGCCCAGGGCTTGGCCAGGCCAAAGTAGTGAGGTAGGCAATCAATTAGGTCTTTCATGTGTGTGTGAGATCCTACCTCCTGTATCATAGTGGATACCTCCCAGGGTGCACATTAGCAGGTAGCTGGGTGGGGTCATGTGTGTGTGAATTCCTACTAGATCAGGCTGGGCCCCGAAGCACAGCCTCAGTTCTCAGCTGAGGACCACCCAGAGGTGTTGAGCAATGTCTGGACATGCTTGTCACACCTGAGCCAGAGGCCAGTGCCACATCCAGTGGGCAAAAGCCAGGGACGCACAGGACAGTTTCCTACAACTCATGATGCTTTGGTACAAGATGGGAGTGCCACAGTTGACCTGCTTTGGATTGGAGGGATTCAGGGAGGGGGTTAGCTCTTTGCCCAGTTACTCAAGGCTGTGTTTAGATCCAAGAAATGAATGGAATATTTTCTATCTGAACCAGAGTGAGTAGCAGTAGATCTGGCTCTTTCCAGCTGGATATGCCAGATGCCCATTCTCACTGGGGTACACTTTGTATTTTTTTTACACTTTCTGTTTTTATAAAGTCTCCTCTCAAGCCTGTACTGCTGGCATTGGGTTGGTTCCACGGGGATGAGAGAGCAAGTGCATAGTTCTAGACCAGCGTGCTGCTCATCTTAACCAGGATCAGCATGCGGGAGTCGGGGGAAGGAGGTTCTGGACCAGAGGCCCTTGGAACCAGGTGGTCAGCTGTGCAAATCCTAGCTCCCTCAGTTACCACTAGGTGACCTTGGCATGGAACTCCATCCGTCCAAGTCCTTGCCTTATTCTGTACCCTGTGTGTGGCCATCCTGGCTCTACAGGGCACTGTGAGGATGTAGCTAACAAACACTGATAGCAAAGGCCCAGCTAGGGCAAGGGAGGTCATCTAAGGTCTCAGAAAACCCTTCATTCTGAGTTCAGGCTCTCCCCTACCCACTTGTTCATTCAGTCACTCATTTTGTCAATCAATTGTGCCTTTGTGATAGGAGATCGGAAAAGGAGATTGGGCAGGGGGCAAATGATGAAGGGCTCTCAAAACCCTGGCAGAACCAAAGCCCCATAGGTCTTCAGTGACACTTGATTAATGTTAGGAGAACACTGGTCAACTGCTATGTACGGAGAAGAGGTGGCGGGCAGGGAGAGGAGAGGCAGACACACCGGGGCACTGTGACCATGTAGTGGTCAGGAGGTGGAAAGGACTATTGCAGGAGGATTCCTTCACAGGTCCTACTCAGGAAATGGGATGGAGAGGGAGTTAGGAAAGCGGGGAGAGTTTTTAACCTTGGGCATGGAGTCTGCACACTTGAGTTGTTTGGGGGCCATTTGTAGAAATGGGGGGGAAACTGTGGGAGGAATCCATCAGAGGCAGGAAGTAGGGGAAAGCAGCAGGTCTGTTGAGCTGTGTTAGAGCTGAGAGCTCCCTGGCAGAATCCTGGGAAAGGTGGCACTGCTTGGCAGCCCTGTGGTCTAGGGGAGAGGATGGTGTCCACCTGCAAGCCTGGAAGCCTGTCTGTTACTGCAGCTCAGTGTGGGGATCAGAGACTGAGGGAGGAAGGCAGGGAGAGGAGGAGGGAGGGAAGGAAGGAGAAAGGGAAATAGGGATGACACAGAAGGCAGAGGGCCAAGGCCAGAGCTTTCCAACCTTTGGATTATAAAGAATCCAGCGAGAGAGGCTGAGAACAAGAGCAGGGGTTGAGAGAGTGTGGGAAGACATCTCCAACTCCAAGAGGGAAGGGTGTCAGGGGCAGCACAGCCAGCACAGAGTCAATCCTCCGTGAGTGCCCCCAGCAGAGCATGCAGGAGCCGGGAGGCCTGTGGTCCTGGTGATTGTCACCACACTTGAACCTGCTTGGAAAGTTGTCAAGAACATTCCACACCTGCAAACTCCATCCTGCTGCCCTCAGGTAGTCATTGGAGCCCTGACTCTCCTGTCCTGCATAGGTGCTCCCAGGAAAGGTATCCAAGGTCAGGCTCCCAGCTCCAGCCCTAGTGGGCTCAAGATCCACTCTCAGCTCCATCCACCTCTGGTGGGCCCCTGGTGGAAATTCTGGAAGCCCTTGGAGACTCTGTTTACTCATCTACATCACTGGGGAGTTGATGGGGTTTGGGGTAGTGTAACACCCTCACCATAGACTCATTCGATGGGGGCCAGTATCACCTTGATTCCAAAGCCAGGCAGAGACCCAAGAACAATGGGAAAAAATCAATGAGCAGTATCCCTGATGAACACAGAAGTTGTTGTCCTCAACAACATCCTAGCAAATCACATCCCAAAATATGACCAAGAGCTCACTCAACATAATTAAGTGAAATTTATACCAGGTGGCAAGGATGGTTTAGCACACACAATCAGTGCATATCATACGTCTCATCAACAGAACAAACTAGAAAAATCTTGATGGTCTCCATAGACGCAGAAAAATTATCTGAGAAAATTCAACACCCGTTCATGGTTTAAAATCCTAGCATCAGGAATGGAAGGAATATACCTTAACATAAAGGCTCTAATTGACAAGCCCACAGTGGACATCCCACCGAACAGGGAATGGCTGAACACATCTCATGGAAGACCTGGAATCAGACAAGGATGCCCATTTTCCCTGCTCTTCATCCAATACAGCACCAGGAGTCTAAGCCAGAGAGGTGAGTCAAGAGAAAGAGGCAAGGCACACAAATAGGACAGGAGAGAGTCAGATAATGCTTGTTTGCAGAAGATGTGGTTCTATGCATAGAAAAACCTAAAGACACCACCAAAAACTGTTTGAACTAATTCAGGAATATTGTGAGCTACACAAGGAAGGCACAAAAGTCAGCAGCATTCTATTCACCTGTACCTAACTCAGGGAGGAAGAAAGTATGAGAACAGCCCCTTTCACATCAGCTGCACAAACAAAATAAACTCTCTCAGAATAAATCTAACCAAGGATACGGAGGACTTCTACAATGAAAATTGTAAAACATGAATGAGAGAAACTGAAGAAGTCATCAAAAAGTGGAAAGTCCTCCCACGTGCATGGGTTGGAAAAACAAGCAACACTGGAAAATCTCCATAGCTTCCAGAGTGCTCTACGGGTGCAGTGCCATGTCCACCAAACTGACAATGATGCACTCCATAAAATGAAGCCAAATAATCCTGAGATTCATACGGAAGTATAAAAGTTCTGATGTAGAGGCTGGTGCAATGGCTGAACTGGCTAATCCTCCATCTCCAAGCTCTAACATCCCATGTGGGCACTAGTACATGTATCAGCTGCTCCACTTCCCATTTAGCTCCCTGCTTCTGGCCTAGAAAAGTAGCAGAAGATGGCCCAAACCCTTGGGACCCTGAACCCATGTGGGAGACTGAAAAGAAGCTCCTGGCTCCTGACTTTGGGTTGGCTCAGCTCTGGCCATTGTGGCTATTTGGAGAATGAACCAATGGATGGAAGATCTTTCTGTCTTTTCTCTTTATAAATCTGTTTCTCCAATGAAAATAAATAATTCATTAAAAAATTAAGGCTCAGTCTGAGAATTAAATAAATAAAACATCCTGAAATAGCCAAAAATGATCTTGAACAAAAAGAACTAAGCTGAAAGCATTACAATACCTGACTTCAAGACATATGACAGAGCTGTTATAACCCAAACAGTGTGGTACCAGCATAAAAACACACATTCACTAATGTTTCAGAGTTGGATCTATGCATCTATGGCTAACTGTCCCTCACCAAAGGCACAAAAGCACACAGTGGAGAAAGCATCGTCTCCTCGGTAAATGGTGCTGGGAAATCAGATTCCTATATGTAGAATGTGGGAACACAACTGCCCACTTTCATCCCACACAAGAGTCAACTCTGGTTCAAAGACCCAAGTGAAGAACACGAAACTATGAAACTTCTAGATGAAAATACAGAGGAGATACGTCAAGACCTTGGTGTAGGCAATGACTTTTTTAAAAGATTTATTCATTTTATTACAGCCAGATACACACAGAGGAGGAGAGACAGAGAGGAAGATGTTCCGTCCGATGATTCACTCCCCAAGTGAGCCGCAATGGGCCGGTTCTGCGCCGATCCGAAGCCGGGAACCAGGAACCTCCTCCGGGTCTCCCATGCGGGTGCAGTGTCCCAATGCACTGGGCCATCCTCAACTGCCCTCCCAGGCCACAAGCAGGGAGCTGGATGGGAAGTGGAGCTGCCGGGATTAGAACCGGTGCCCATATGGGATCCCGGGGCATTCAAGGCGAGGAGTTTAGCCTCTAGGCCACGCCGGGCCCCGCAATGACTTTTTTTGTTCAGACTCAGAAAGCACAGGCAGCAAAAGCAAAACTAGATAAATAGGCTGATACCAAACAGCAAGGCAACAGTCGGTCACATGTAGGGAGGCAGCACTTGGAATGGGAGGAAGCACTTGCTCACTGTTCCTCTGACAAAGGATAATAAGCAACTAAAACCGCTCAGCAGCAACAACAATGACCCACATAACCCAGTTAAGAAATGGGTAAAGGATTTGAATAGACGTCATCAAAAGAACAAATGCAATGTCCAAAAAATATATGAAAAAGTTATCACTAGCTATCATGGAAGTGCAGACTAAAACCACAAGAAGTCCCATCTCATCCCAATTAGACTAACTATTATGAAAAAGAAAAATAACAAATGCTGGTGAAGAGGTGGATAAAGAGAACCCTAAAATACTGTTGGTGTGAATGCAAATTAACATAGCTGTTGGGGAGAACCAAATGGAGATTCTTCAAAACACTGAAAATGGGAGCTGGCACAGTGGCCTGGCAGACTTCACCTGCCACACCAGCATCCCGTGCATATGGGCACTGGTTCCGGCTGCTCTACCTCTTCTTATTCTTTTTTTTTTTTTAATTGGAAAGTTAGATATACAAAAAGGAGGAGAGACAGCGAGGAAGATCTTCCATCCTTTGATTCACTCCCCAAGCAGCTGCAATGGCCGGTGCTGCGCCAACCTGAAGCCTGGAGCCCAGAGCCTCTTCCGGATCTCCCATGTGGGTTCAGGGTCCCAAGGCTTTGGGCCATTCTCCACTGCTTTCCCAGGCCACAAGCAGGGAGCTGGATGGGAAGCGGGGCTGTCAGGATTAGAACTGACGCCCACATGGGATCCCGGCGTGTGCAAGGCGAGGACCCTTGGCCCGTAGCTGCTAGGCTGCCACGCTGGGCCCCAGCTGTTCTACTTCTAATACAGCTCCCCATTGTAGCCTGGGAAAACAGCAGAGGATGACTCAAGTTCTTGCAGCCCTGCGCTCAAGTGGGAAGCCCAGAAGAAGCCCCTGGCACTGGTTTCAGATTGGCTCCGTTCCGACCCCTGGGACTATTCAGGGAGAGGACCAATGGATGGAAGATCTCTTTCTCTGTCTCTTCTCTGTAACTCTACTTTCAAATAAAAATCAAATAAATACATTTTTAAAAATCAACCTTAGTGTCCACTGAATGCAGGAAATTCGATCCATACACACAGTGGGAAGTTGCCCAGCCACCAAGAGAGTGAAGTTCTGACATTGCCTCCAAATGGTCTTTATGTTAAGTCAACTAGATACCACTATCCCTTCTAGTAGGTGGAAATTAAAACTGTTCCTCAGAATATAGACTAGAGAGTTCTAGAGTTGGAGAAGGATGGAGGGGAGGAGGAGGGGGCAGGCTGGCCATTAGGAACCCAGTGGTGAGCAGAGAGAAGTCACAGGCCCTGGTGTGCCCCAGCACAGCGGGTGGCTACCATGCGTGGAAACACACCATCCACTCCCTGAGAGAGAGGCAGGGAAAGCAGTGCAAGAGTCCAGACACAAAGGACAAGGGAGTGGAAACGCCGACTGCCTGATCTGATCCCTTTACACTGCATCTTTGTGCTGAAACTCTGCACGGAACCCCACCGAGATGGCAGATCATAATGGGGCTTTTCAAAAATAAAATTTAAAGCTGTAACAATTAGTGAGAGGCAGGAGTGTGCAAGCACAGTGGGGGAGGGAAAAATATGCCAGTGCCCAGCTCCCCCCACCCTGATCTAAACCTGCAGGTTTGGAGCTGGCCAGGCACCATGGTTATTATCACCGGTGTAGGTTTCTGGTTGACTCTGACGCACAGCTAGTGGGAAAACTGAGGTCTCACACCACTTGCCATAAGTCTTGCCTACCCTGGGATATATACTTCAGGTAAACATTGCATTTGTACGTACACATGCTTTTGTTGGGTACTCAGCCCTTCCAGGTTGCTGTTCAGCCACGTGATCTGGGGAACAGGTATCTCCAACTTGATTCCCAGGGAGGGTAAACCATTAAATAACAGCTGCCAAGGTGAGTGTTGTGGCACAGTGAATTAAGTCATGGTTTGGGAAAACCACATGCCACATCAGAGTTCTGGCTGCTCCACTCTTTCTTTTTAAGATTTATTTTATTTATTTGAAAGAATGAGTTGAGAAAGAAAGAGAGAGATCTTCCACCTGCTGGTTCACTCTCCAAGTAGACACAAGAGCGAGGTGCATTAGTGGGCCGCTGGCTCAGAAGCGAACAGCTAGGGAAAGCAGCGGAGGCTGGCCCCAGTTCTTGGGCCCCTGCACCCAAGCCAGCTTAACTCCAGCCAGCTGCTGGGGGGCCTTTGAGGGGGTGAATGGAAGATCTCTCTCTCTCTCTCTCTCTCTCTCTCTCTCTCTCTCTGCTTTTCCAGAGTTATTATGTATGTATGTGTGTATGTATTTTATTTTAAAGGCGGAATTACATGACAGACAGAAAGAGATCTTCCGTCTACCAGTTCCCTCCCCCAAATGACTGCAGTGATCAGAGCTGGGCTGGTCTGAAGCTGGGAGCCAAGAACTTCTTCCAGGTCTTTCCTGTGGGTGCAAGGACCCAAGGACTTGAGCCGTCTTCCATGGCCTTTGCAGCCCATTAGCAGGGAGCTGGATCAGAAGTGAAGCAGCTGGAACTCTAACTAGTGACCTCATGGGATACTGGTCCACAGGCGAGGAGTTGGTTGGCTCTGGTACAACAGCGACCCCAGAACTCTCTCTTTCTTTCCCTGTCTCTACTCCTCACACGAATAAATAAATCCATGTTAAAAAGCAGCAATTGCATGTCATGTTTTCTTTCATATGTGGAAGTTCATACACATGTAAATAAATACATACATATATAGAGAGAGATACAGAGAGGATGCCGCAGTATTTAATATTCATAAGTGCTAAATTGGCCAATTATACCTCTTCCATAATGATAAGCTCTTCTTTTTGTATTTTACAATTTTTTGCATGAATCTCATATTATGTAATAGTATGTATTCAACTTGACTTTCAAAAAATAGCATGCGTATGTGCAACTGTAATGTTTACATGACGTGTGTAGGCCATAATGCTCAACATTGTTAAATCTCTGTGTGCTGCTTGAATTCATCTTTATGAGTTTCTGTGTTATTTGAACTAGTCTAAAATAAGAAGTAACACAATAAAATGGGCAGGAATTTTAAAAATAACCACCCCGCAGCTCTTTGAACCTGACAGACTTCATCTGTTTGGATCTTATGAAGCAGAGGAAAATGATTCCATTTTTGGATGGGCAAGTTGAGGCCCAGAGATGAAGTCACCAGTCAGAGGACGGTCTGAGCAGATTTCCTTATCCAAAGGGAGCCTGGACTGAAGAAAGCCCACCAGGGAAGCCTCCCCTCCACACTGCCTGGGTCGTCAGAGACGCTGGGGACTGATGCATGAGGGACTGAATCCATTTGTTTTAAAGATTTATTTACTTTTGTTGGAAAGGCAGATTTACAGAGAGAAGGAGAGATAAAGAGAAAGATCTTGCATCTACTGGTTCACGCCCCAAGTGACCGCAATGGCTGGAACTGAGACTATCCAAAGCCAGGAGCCAGGAGCCAGGAGCCACTTCCTAGACTCCCACATGCGTGCAGAGTCCCAAGGCTTCGGGTCATCCTCTACCACTTTCTTAGGCCAAAAGCAGGGAGCCTAATGGGAAGTGAAGCAACAAGAACATGAACTGGTGCCCATATGGAGTCCCATCACTTGCAAGGCAAGAATTTAGCCATTGAGCCTTGGAGACAAGCCCATGACGTAGATTTGCTGTTGTTGTTGTTGTTACCCATTTTAAAGATGATAAAATGGAGTCCTGAGAGCCTGAGGCATTTATACAGCATCACACAGCTTGAGAGTGGACAACCCAGGGCCAGGCTCCTATCTGCTCTTGGGCTGTGTGAGCACAGACCCTCTGCTCGCAGGAACTCAAGCGTCTGTCTACAGATGGGGTAAACTGAGGCCCAGAGAGCGGCAAAGGTTGCAGCCTCCCCCTGCACACACACACACACACACACAATGGGATGGGTGTGTGTATGGAACATCCTGCCTGCCCTTAGCTGGGTCTGGAGCTGGCTCTCTCATTTCGTGCAGCTTCCTCATTTATTTTAATTATCATTCATTAAGCATCTCTGGGAATGCTGATCCAGAAGTCAGAGGTGGGGTGAGGCGAGGGTGCTGAGCAGACAGGAGCGAGAGAGAGGCCAGAAGCGCCACCGCATCCACATGCATCCACACGCATGCGCACGCACACACACACACGTTGGCTTCCATTTCCTGAGATGTCCACCTGCTTTTATGAATATAAGTGGATTTGTAACAAGCATTGCAGCTGCATATAAGGCATTCAGACATGCAGACAATTTTACTAGATAATAGACTATCATGCAGGATACAATTTAAATAAAAAAAGTGCAATTTTCACCTTGAAATGAACAAATGATTACAATTTCTATACAAATTAAGGCTTTCAGCCGCTCTTTCAGTAGTGGCACCAGCCCATGAAATATGACATAATTACCATGAAATACATTTTCAAATATTTTGATTTTTGTCCACCGCTTTTTAAAAAACATAGGCCACCTTCTAGGTCTCCGAGTGTGTGTTGGCATTTCCCACCTTCTGGGAAAAACACATTAAAAAGAAAAGCCGAAGTCCCTGAACATGAAGCTGGCCCCCTCCCCAGCCTCCCTGCCTCCCGCCTCCTCACCCTTACCCCTCCCCTGGTGCAGAGATAAAAATTGAAAAAGGCAGACAGAGGAGAGGGGATGCAGGCGACTGGCGGCAAAGCCTGGATTTATCTAAGTTGCCACGCTGATCTGCGGAATCGCATCTGTTGGCTATCTCCACGCCGACCGCTCCCCTCTGGAAATCTCTCCCCGAGCCCTCGGCTCGCTCTCTGCAGCCCAAGCATTCCCTCCACACACACACACACCCACTATCCCCAACCACCACCCTCCTTTCTTATTTTTAATTATTTTCTATTCTCGCCTCTTTGTGACTGGAGTTGAAATCATGAACAGTCCTTGCCTGAGCCTTTACCTGTACCCCAAGGAACTTTGCAATTCAAAAGCAGTGATGGAGGAAGGCAGGTGGGAAGTCTTGGGCCCCTGAACGGAGGTCTCTGAACCGCTGCCCAAGCTGATGACATTGATGGATGTCACTTCTACCCTAACCCATCTCTTCCTGGTTCTGGAAGACCCCAAGCCATCCTTTGGGCTGAGCTTGGGAGTTCAGTGTGCTCAGATCTGGGCCTTCTCACTTGGATCTCACTCTTGGTCCAAGGCCTCCTGCTCTGATCCCTGATGGGCCAACAGGTTTCAGCACCCCCAGCTCCTGGACTGCCATCCTCTGATCTTGGCCCCTGATGGCTGTGTGGCCTCTGTCCCTGTCTGAGCCAGTTGGGTGGCTCTTCCTCGGGCCCATCCTGGTCTGGTCCTCCCCTTTGGCATGGATGTCCCTTCTGCTTTCTCTTTGAGCTGAACAGACAGCTCAAGCAGAAGCATCCATGATGCAGGCAGGATGCAGGGCTTGCTTGGCTTTTGCTCAGCCACACTTGCTTTCCAAGTGTCTCCGAGGCTTTAGCTTGCCCCCATCGTGTAACTGCACTGCAAGGAGGACCCTGCACCCCAGGGCCTCTGTCAGCCTTGGCACAAGAGGTAACCAGGTATCCAGACCCACTGGATGGCTTCCAGCTGCTGCTTAGCCAGGTACTTCCTGGGGTACTGACTTGGGATACAGGGCTCCAGGTACATCCTCTAACTGCATCCCACCCCACGCTCCGTGCTCCTTGTCACATGCTGGTCCAGGGAGCAGAATGTGGCAGCTTAGTGGAAAGTGGGCTTAGGATCAAATAGCCAGCGTTTCAAAATCTAGCTACCTGACCTTGGCCAAATCAATTGGTTGCTGTGCTTCAGTTTTTCTCAGCAGTTAGGTGGAGGCTGTGAGGATAACATGGGAGTGTGGCAGTTTAGGTCTGAGTCTTCCCCTGCAAAGCCACAACCACTGACACCCCCCCCCCCCGCAGAGTTAGACCTTGTGTTGGTGCTGGCTTCCTATGTGACAGATTCAATGAAAGGCCGGGTTCCCTTTTCCAGTTCTTCTGAGCCAAAGTTCTTCTAGTAGAATGCTTCATCTGATTTTATAACACCCACACACAGAGCCATTCCAACATTCAAAAAAATGTATTCATTTATGAAAAAGGCAAAGAGAGAAGAGACATCTTCCATCTGTGGGTTTCATCCAGAAGTGGCTGTAAGAGCTGGACCTGGGTCAGACTGAAGCCAGAAGCTGGGAACTTCATCTGGGTCTCCCCTTTGGGTCACAGAATCCCAAGCACTGGCTTCATCCTCCACTGTTGTCCCAGGGAACAGCCAGGACTCCAGCTGCCCAAGAGGGGATCCCAGGGTCTCAGACAGTGGCTTAACCCACTGCGCCACGACACCTGGCTCTTGCTTCAATACTCTGACTCACTGGCATGGGCACCCTTAACTCTGCCATGATCCTAACTCTTGGGCATCACTTCTGTCCAGCCGTCCACCTGTCCAGTCCACACAGCAGGCTTCACTCTTCAAGTCACCTGTTTCTAACGCCTGACTCTAAGTTGTGGGTCACAGCCAAGAAGTACTCAGACCTTGGTCATCTTCTTATCCTGAGGGAGAGTCAAGCAAGTCCCAGGAACCGCTGGGGACTGACTCCTGGGGCCACCTGGGCCATGCCCAGCCTCTCTCCTTCCTCTGTTGTTGCAGAATTTGATTGCAGTTAAATACATTTAATCATCTGGAAGATGGGGCAAAATGGCTACCCCCAACGCTGTGTGAGATTCTCCCAGCGGTGCAATGACTGCCTGGGGTAATTATTCTTATTTAAAAAAATTATTCATGTTTTTATTGGAAAGTCAGATGTACAGAGGAGAAGAGAGGCAGGAAGATCTTCCATCTGCTGACTCACTCCCCAAGTGGCTATGATGGCCAGAGCTGAGCCAATCCAAAGTCAGGAGCCAGGAGCTTCTTCTGGGTCTCCCATGCAGGTGCAAGGTCCCAAGGCTTTTGGCCGTCCTCCACTGCTTTCCCAGGCCACAAGCAGGGAGCTGGATGGGAAGTGGAGCAGCGGAGACACAAACCAGTGCCCATATGGGATCCCGGTATGTGCAAGGCAAGGACTTTTAGCCACTAGGTTACCACGCCGGGCCCTTGGTAATTATTCTTTATAGCTAATACAAGCCGGGTGCTTCCTATGTGTTCCCATGCATTGTTATCATCTGTCCCTCACACCCAGTTTTCAGGCCACTAGGGATGTTCCTGATTTACAGGTAAGAATACTGAAGCTTGGAGAATGTGATTTGACACATTCCACAGTTGATCAACTGGCAAGACACTGGCACATTACTAGGTTGAACCACCAAGCACCGATGGAACCATGGCCTGAGGAAGATGACTCCGGCACGCCGCCAGGGGAAGCGTGAGCCACTGTTAAAAACAGGCGGCATGGCCTAGCGGCTAAAAGTCCTCGCCTTGAACACCCCGGGATCCCATATGGGCGCCAGTTCTTATCCCGGCAGCTCCACTTCCCATCCAGCTCCCTGCTTGTGGCCTGGGAGGGCAGTCGAGGACGGCCCAAAGCTTTGGGACCCTGCACCCGTGTGGGAGACCCAGAAGAGGTTCCTGGTTCCCGGCTTCGGATCGGCATAGCACCGGCCGTTGCGCTCACTTGGGGAGTGAATCATCGGACGGAAGATCTTCCTCTCTGTCTCTCCTCCTCTCTGTATATCTGACTTTGTAATAAAAAATAAATAAATCTTTAAAAAATAAAATAACCAGCTCTCCAAGTGGTCGATATGGCTCAGGAGATCACATGCTACAAAGTGACAGGGCCAGGTATGGTGGGTGTCAATGGTGGCCTGGGGCCTACAGCCCACACCGCGGCTCTCCGTCCACGCTGGCTGCCCCCAGGCCATCATGGATATCTTGTGAAGTTGGATGCCCCGGCTCCAATGCTCCTGGACTTGGGGATCCTAAAGATGTTTTGGAGAACACAGAAGTTCAAGTCTGTCAGGGCTGAACTGTGACCTGCAGAGGCAGGATCTGTTAACCCTCACATGACCAGAAAGCCCGTGCGAGGTGATGGGGCCACGTGCGGCTGGGGGTCAAGGTCCACCAGCATCTTCCCCTGTCAAAGAATTCCAACAATCCTCAAGGTCGGGATGAAGCCCACTTTCCATGGACATCAGAGGTCGGGATTGGGAGAGGGAATAATCAGGCAACTCAAAGGGATAGTTTGAGTTGCCAGTAGGGTGCAAGTCAAGGGAAACGTGATATTTCTCCTCTGCCCAGTGGGCTACTCCGCAGCCAGGCAAACGGACATTCCTGACACCTCTGAAAATGGGGCTGGCAGGGGATTTGAGGAGGAGTCAGAGAACCAAGCCTGGGAGACCAGCTCTGGGGTAAGACTGCAGACGTCCCAGTGAGCGGGAGAGGGAGCAGCCAGCTCTGTGTGGACTTACAGAAGGAGCTGCCCACAGAGTGGAACTAGGAGGACTCGCTGACACTCCTGATGGATGCTCAATTACTGTGATGACCAGAGGTTCCGAAGGCCAAACACGGTAGATGGCAGGTCACCCTGGGAAGGAAGATGAGGAGAATGCCCAGATCTTAACTGCCTCGGGGCCTGAGGAGCAGGGAAGGGTGTTCTCAACCCAGCCCTTCCCATGATGCCTGTGGAGGACCCGGAGACTACTGGGTGACAAGGTGGGGATGGGGCAGGGTGGATCTCTCCTACAAGCCCTTGCTGCCACAATAGGCCAAAGCTGCTGGTGCTGAGCAATTGGCACAACTCGTTAGATATGGAAAATTCAGGCCCGGCGCGGCAGCCTAGTGGCTAAAGTCCTCGCCTTGCGTGCACTGGGATCCCAACTGGGTATCGATCTGTATCCTGGCAGCCCTGCTTCCCATTCAGCTCCCTGCTTGTGGCCTGGGAAAGCAGTGGAGGATGGCCCAAAGCCTTGGGACCTTGCAGCTGCATGGGAGACCCAGAAGAAGCTCCTGGCTCCTGACTTTGGATCGGCTCAGCTCTGGCCGTCATGGCCACTTGGGGAGTGAGTTAGCAGATGGAAGATCTTCCTGTCTCTCCTCTCCTCTGTACATCTGACTTTCCAATAAAGCATAAATAAATCTTTGAAACAAAGAAATGGAAAATTCCAGTTTCAACGGGGCCCATGTCCCCACCTCCAGGGGCCCCATGCCTCATCTCATTGCTGGGCAGTGAAGTTTAGTCTCAGAGTGAAGGATGCTGCCACAGCAGCCGGTGGGTACCGAGCACCCACTATGTACATGGCGCAGAGCCGCCAGGGACCTCATCTCACCTCATCAAAACTCATCAGACAGGGGTGGACAGGCCTCTGTGTACGCATGTCAGCTTAGTGGCTCACCCCAGCGCCAGTGGCAGGGCTGGAATTCAAACCGTGGTCTCTCTGGCCTTCAGCTCCACTCTAGGCAGGGACCTAGGAATTATCAACCAGAGCCCTGAGAGCAAGAAAACACATCTCCTTTCTCTGCTGCCGTCAGCTCATACATAACCAACCAGAGAAAGAAAACCAGTTAGGATAGGACCTGGTGTGACGGCTCAATTTGCTAAACCTCCCCTCGCAGGTGCTGGAATAGTACACAGTGCCAGTTTGTGTCCGGGCAGCTCCACTTCCCGTCCAGCTCCCTGCTCGTGGCCTGGGGAAGCAGCAGAGGATGGCCCAAAGCCTTGGCACCCTGCACCTGCATGGGAGACCTGGAAGAAGCTCCTGGCTTTGGATCGGCTCAGCTCCAGGCACTGCAGTCATCTGGGACAGTAAACCAGCATATGGAGGATCTTTCTGTTTCTCCTTCTCTCTGTAAACCTGCCTTTCTGGTAAAATTAAGACTTCTTTTATTTTTTTAAAAGAAAATCCAGTTAGGATAAAAAAAAAAGTAGCAGAGCTCAAAACCGCATGCCTGCTCTATTCCATGGACTCTGTGCACTGGCAGGCCCCACTCATGGACAGAGTGATGCCTTTGTCTTCTTGCTGTTGAATCGTAGGATATTGAACGTACATAGTTCACAAATTCTAAAGATTCAAGAGCTTTGGAGGTGTGGCTCTTTGGAGTCTGGCCAAAGAGTCACTAGCAGCCAGGCACTCGATGCATCAGGCTCTGCTCAACCAGACCCAGACTGCTTCTCTGTTGGTGCCAGCAAAGCCTCTTTATACAGCAGACTGCCTCTAAGGATGCGCACGCCTGTGAGGGTTCAAGGGCAGGGATGTATTTGATGGCTGAAATTCGAACAAGGAAGCTAAAAAGAATAGACACAAAAGACTTCGTGAACATTTAACAGCAACAACAGCAACAACAACAACAAAAAAAACACATGGTTAAGGCATCTGCTCTGTTCATGCAACAGCTGTTGCAGGAGCCCAGGGCTGTTGCAGGATGCTGGGGTGTTGCAGGGGATGACACAGTGACGGCTCCTGACCTCAGAGTTCCCATCTGCAGGGGCAGATGGACAGTGGAAGGGTACACAGAGAGGAGAGCAGCGTTTCCCTCAGTGTCAGCCTGGCAGCCTCAGTGATGGCACAATGGAGACAGCCACCTGGAAGTTTGTGGGGTAGGGGACAGCCGGGGCGGAAGGAGCAGCCAGTGCAAAGGCCCTGCAATGGAATCTCCTGGCCAGGGCAGAGTGGGGGTGATTCTAGGCTCTGGGAGGCGGACACTATGATAGGGGAGTCTCAACAAGTCTCTCCGTCCCTTGAATTCCTCCCTGCAAACTGGATCATGGTGGCCACCATGTCCTTGCCATAGGTCAGAGAGCTGTTGAGGTCATAGATACGAACCTGCTTACTTCTGTGATGCCCACAGCAGCCCTCGCCCTAGCAGCATCACTTGGGAACATATAAGAAACGCAGAGCTCTCAGGCCCTGAACCTGCCACTGTGATGCTGGGATCCTGAGGTCCACGCTTCCCAGGCCCTGCCCCAGAGCACTGCTATAAAATTCCTCACTCGGGTCCGGCACAGTGGCCTAGTGGCTAAAGTCCTTGCCTTGAACGTCCTGGGATCCCATATGGGCGCCGGTTCTAATTCCGACAGCTCCACTTTCCATCCAGCTCCCTGCTCGGGGCCTGGTAAAGCAGTTGAGGATGTCCCAAGGCTTTGGGACCCTGCACCCGCGTGGGAGACCCAGAAGAGGTTCCTGGTTCCCAGCTTCGGATCGGGGCAGCACCGGCCGTTGCACTCACTTGGGGAGTGAATCACCGGACGGAAGACCTTTTTCTCTGTCTCTCCTCTCTGTATATCTGACTTTGTAATGAAAGTAAATAAATCTTTAAAAAAAATTCCTCATCTATGTAACTGTGTCACATAATACAATGTAATTACTGAAGTTAAATAATAAATAATTTAAAAAAAAAAATTCCTCACTCACCCCAAGGCCCTACTTGCCCACTGTTCCCTCAGAGGCCATCCTCTAGCAAGCTCACTTCTGTTCCTCCTCCCCCCCCCCCAGACCACAGGGGAGCTTCCTCCCACCCCCAAGTGGCACCAGAAAGAGTTGGGAGTTGATCACTTTGGCCACATCCCGCGAGGCACCTGCAGGTGGATGCCCTGCCCATGTCCCAGTGCATTCCCAGCTGCACCTGTACCCTTGGGGCCTTAGGACCGCCTTGGTGATGGCTCAGCTGCCCACGGCTTTGCAAGTGGCCAAACACCCTGTGGCCTTCCAGTGGGCACTGCTCTCACTCAAGCTGGGGATCACAAGGGATTTACAGGTAGCCAGAGTTTGGTTTCTGGCTCCTCCACTCTCCAGCTGGGATTCTTCTGGAAACTCAGCCCATTCCCAAGGGCTTGTAGCAAGGACTGCAAAATGCTCCTATGAGCAAAGCCTAGAGCAATCCCTGCCAACAAGTGGCAGATACGTAATGGAAAGCGGGGCTCTCTGCCAGGCCAGTGTTGTGGCATAGCTGGGTTAGCTGCCTCTTGGAACATCCCATCCCATGTCGCAGTGCCCTGGCTTGAGTTCTGCCATCACTTTGGACCTGAAGTGCAGCTGGGAGGCAGCAAGTGATGGGTCAAGTACTCGTGTCCCTGCCACTTCCTGTGAGATGCCTCTAGCTGTTGCATGCATTCAGGGAGTGAGCAGCAGAGAAATCTCTCTCTCTTTCCCTTATCATGCTGCCTTTTAAATAAATAAATAAAAAGAAAAGAAACTATATCCCTCTGAGCCCTTCTCATCATGCCCCCAGCCTTCCCTGCTCCTCCTACCCACCTGCAATGTACCCCTTTCCCCAGCCACACAAGGCCCTGCCCATGCTGTGCCCTCTGTCCCACATGCTTCTGCCCCTTTGCCCAGACAAAAGATCTCTCCTTATCCATCCTTTCCATTCATCCTGCCTGCCCTCTCCTCTCTCCTCCTCCTTGCGCTCCTGCCTCCCATTGGCAGTCAGGCTGGCGTGGTCATGGCTCTCCCCTCCTCTACAAATACTCTGACTCCTACCTCCCTGCCTCCAGGTCCCCCAGCCTGCCGACTAGTTTTGAGATCTGGATCCCTCATTAGTGAGTGAGAACAAAGTCTAGTACTTAATTTATGTCCAGATCCTAGGTCTGGATCTTGATGAGGGTTTCACAAATATTGGTGGAGTGAAGCTTAGGAGTGAATTTTTAAAAAGAATTAGAACGACCAGTGTTGTGGCACAGCAGCAAAGCCACCATCTGCAATATCCATACCGGCATTTTGGTGTCAGTGGGTAAAGAAGAGGAAGTTCAGAGATGTGTTCAATTCATTCCACGTCACACAGCAGGCATGCCTGGGGATCTGTAGATGAGAACGCCTCCGTGAGAGGGGTGGATGCTATGGACAGAGCATGCAAGCTTGGGGCATGGCCCTTGTGCCTCTGCTGGTCCTGGACACAGAGCATCCAGGGTCTGTCCCAGCAGACCCTGCCACTGTGCCTGCCCCCGGTGGCCCCTGATGGTCACGGATTAGCCCAGGGACCCTGGGGACAGGGGAAGGAACATCTGGATTCAGTTACAAGGCCTAGTTGGGAGTCTGGGGGTGGCAACGCTAAGCCAACCAAGCAATGGACCTAAATGAATTTCAGGACCCATGCAGGACCCTTGCACAAGCAGACGAGAGGCTGTAGATCTGGGCCTGGCAGGGAGGTGGGATTGGAGAAGACCTCTGGACCCTTCCTGAGCTTGGGGCTGGCAGGAGGTAGGATTATGGAATTCATTCGGGAGCTGGCATGGTGACCCACAGCAATGTCCTATCCATGTCCTTCCCCATGTTTCAGGGGAATGCTGGCACCAGGAACTCCCTGGGAATGTGGTTTGGTTTAGGGGCCGGCTCGGGAGAAGAAGTCAAATCAAATTCAGCTTGAAATTCCAGGCTGGTCACGGTTGCCCAGGAGAAGGTAACAGCGAGGCCAAGAGGGGTCAGGCAGGTCGAGGGTCTTCCCTTGAGGCCCTGGGATGGACAAAGGGCTTCCTGGGGCTCAGGCTGCTCCCTGTGCTGGGGAACCAAAGATCCGCAGACTAGGGGGAACCCCCGCAGAAGAGTGCATTCTTCAAAGCTCTCCCTGTATGCTTTTCCTGAAAACACTGCAGAGAGGTGTGGCAAGTGCCCATTTGCCAGATGAGAAGACTGAGGCTCAGAGAGGGCAAGTGAAGAAGCAGCTTCCTCAGAGAGGACCTGAAACTGAATCTGAAAAGAGATAGGAAGTAGAGACAGCATTTGAGGAGAAAGGAGCCCAGCATGAGCAAAACCAAGGAGGCAAGACGGCCCTAGTGCTGGAAGGGTGGCTGCAGGGCAGCGGGGAAGGGACTGGGGGCAAGAATTCTGACTGGAGAGGGGACTGTTGGTGAAGAGCTTTGACTGGCAGTGAGTGCTTGGATGGGGTCTCAGGGCCCTGGTTGTCATTGAAAGCTCCTATTTAAGGACAGGCATCGTGGCACAGCACGTTAAGTCGCGGCATGAGGCGCTGTGCGTAAACCTGTGGCACCAGTGTTCCACATGAGCACTGCTGACTGAGGTCCCGACTGCTCTGCTTCTCATCCAGCTCCTTGCTCATGTGCCTGGGATAGCAGTTGAGGGTGGCCCAAGTGCTTGGGCAGGGCCCCCGAGCCCACGTGGGAGACCTGAAGGAAACTCATGGGTTTGGATCAGCCCACCTCTGACCATTGGAGCTATTTGAGGAGTCAACCAACAGATGGAAGATTCTCTCTCTCTCTCTCTCTCTCTCTCTCTCTTCCTCTCTGTCACTTTGTCTTTAAAATAAGTACAAGTTTTTTTTTTAAGGTTTACTTTTATTGGAAAGGAAGATTTACAGAGAGAAGGAGAGAAAGATCTTCCATCCACTGGTTCACACCCCAAATGGTCATAACAGCCAGTGCTGAACCAACCCAGAGCCAGGAGCTTCTTCCCGGTCTCCCATGCAGGTGCAGGGTCCCAAGGCTTTGGGTCATTCTCTGCTGCTTTCCCAGGCCACGAGCAGGGAGCTGGATGGGAAATGGAGCTGCTGGGACATGAACTGGTACCCGTATGGGATGCTACACTTGGAGGTGAAGAATTAGCCTGTTGAGCCACACCTGGCCCCAAATGTTGTTTAAAAGGAAGAAAACCTATCAGGCCTTGGCATGGGTAGAGCTACGTCATCATGAAGGTCATCAGTCCAGTGCTCATGAAAGCAGCTGAAGAAAACAGAGTGAATGGCAGAAGGCAGCCAAGGGAGGGCTGTGCTGGCCACATCCTCAATGAATGGGCTCCGGTACAGGAGTGAGGCGACACTAAGAAAGACAAAGAGCTTTCTCGTGGCAATGCAATCTGATGCTGACCAAGAGCATCCATGTGCTGAGACATCACAACATGAGAAGCCTCTGTGTCAGCATCCCATTGGGTGCAAAAGGGGACGAGGCACACAGTCCACTGGAGGCAAGGGCATGGAGCTATGTGTTGAGGTCTTTTTGCTCCTCCAACAGGGAGCTTCACCAGTCTGTGCTGCTTCCTAACAAATTCACGGGGCAGGTGACAACAGCCCTGGTTGGTTCAGTACCGAGGGTGTTGGTACCTGAACGGGTAGAGCTGGACACCAAAACCCTGGCACTCAGCTTCTTACCTTTCCCCATCTATCTCAGCCAAGCCCGCCCTCAAGACACTGGGCTCTGTGGGATAAGCTCTGCATCAAGTCTGTGCCAGATAACCCTGGAGCAAGTGGGCATAGATGGTGGCAGGAGCACACGTCCCCTCCTGGGCTGCGGTCGAATGTCAGGACAAGACACAGACATGGGTACAGAGATGATGGCACCGCTGCTTATGGACTATGATCCTGGGCTTTGGAATCAAACTGATCCAAGCTCTTCTTTGCACCTGCTGCTTGACCTTGCCAAAACGTTTCACCTTCTCTGAGCCCTGGGTTCCTGGTCTGTACACTAGGAATAGAGTGTCTCCCTTTAAGGTTTTGGAGAGCATCACGCGCAGCTGTAAATATTTGTGGCTTTGCCCTGGGATGGGCACTGAGCAGGTGTTCAGGACATCATGGTCTGGCCAGAGCCTGAAAACTGGACTCAGTGACCGTGTCCCGCCACAGCGGATGCTGAGTCCTGACAGCTCCTTGCAGTGGCCATGACTGTGTGCTCCGAGGCTAGTGCCTGCTGTTGGGGCCCTCTGACCACCCTTTATCCTGTTGGGACAGCAGGTGTTCTTAACTTGCATGTGGACCCCAGGTGAGACCTTACCGGGGTCCAGGGTGAGGGCTGACATGACATTGGTGGTGGCAGGGATGGTGATAAGGAGGATGGTGGAAGTGTTGAGAACAGAGGGGAACCAAGTAAGGAGGCTGTGATCCGGGTCCTTCCCCCTCCTGCCTCCTGCATTCTGAAAAACCCCCGAAAACAAGGGAGCCTCCTCCTGTACCCAGAGGTGTCTGTCTTGGCTCACTAGCTTTCAGCAGCCTTGGAGATGCTACCATGCCACCCCAGTTCACGGAGGAGGGAGCGCTGGCCCCAATCTCATAGCTGTAAGAAGTGACAGCATCAAGATTTGAACTCGGCTCTGCCTGACTCCAGGCCAATGCATCTGATTTCCTCCAGCCTGGGGTGCTTTTCCAGGAGTCAGCTCAGGTTTCAAGAGTGGAATTTCAGGGAACCCTGCAATATTTAAGGATTTTTCATAAGAGCTTAGCAGTGTGGAGAAAGCGCTCTTAAAGGGACACATTGTTGGTCGGCTTGTTTGTTTTTCAGATTTATTTCTTTGACAGAGTGACAAGAGATAGGGGAGGAGAGATAGAGAAAAAAGAGGAATTTTCTATCTGCTGATTCACTCCCCAGATGGCCACAGCAGCCAGGACTGGGCCAAGCCAAAACCAGGGACCTGGGGCTTCTTCCAGGTCTCCTGTGTGGGTGCAAGACTCCAAGCACTTGGGCTACCTCTTGCTGCTTTCCCAGGCACATCAGCAGGGAGCTGTATTGGAAGTGGAGCAGCCACATTCTTAGGGGATGCTGATGCCACAGCCAGCAGTTTAATGCACTGTGTCATAGGCTGGCACTGTGCTCTCGGTTTTGATGTCTGGTTCAGTTTGATTTGGTTTTGTTGCCAGACAGGCAGATAGACTGAGTGGGATGCAGGAAGGAGCGCCTGCTCACTGGGTCATCATTAAATGCTCATAGCAGCCTGGGAGTTAATACTGGGACTGATCCAGGAGTCAGGGAGTCCATCGGGGGCTCCCACAGGACCGGCAGGGACCCAGCCTGGGAGCCATCACCAGGCATTGGTGGCACACTGGCCTCTGGCTCTTGGCACTGTGAGGTTCTGGAAGGCAGGGGCCATTTGGTCAAGTGTAACATTGGAAGACACAGATAGCCCTGCCTCCATGCACCAGCTTCAGCCAGGAAGTCATTGCCAAGGCCAGATGGGTCTCTACGTGCAAGGCTGTACCCAGCTTTGATGGCTGAGACATGAGTTCCGTGCTTACTGCCTGGAGTTGGCACAGTCTGTCAGCCCAGCCCCCTGGGGGAGGCAGCCACATTCTGGAGCAGACTGTGGAGATCCAGGAAACAGGGCTTTTTGTTTGTTTGTTTGTTATTTTGGTTTTTTGATTGTTTTGACCTAGCCTTTTGGTCATCCACTAAGCTTTTGCTCAGTGAGGTAAGTGAGCAGAACAGGTGCATGGTGACTGCGGAAATGGAATTCTCGCTTCAAGTCCCTGCTGCTCTGTTTTTGATCCAGCTCCCTGCTCAGGCACCTGGGAAAGCAGCAGGACATGGCCCAAGTGCTTGGGTCCCTTTACCCACGTGGCACATCTGGAGAAAGCTCCCAGTTCCTGGCTTCAGCCTGGCCCAGCCCCAGCCATGACAGCATTTGAGAGTTGAACCAACAGGTGGAAGATTTCAATCACTCTGTCTTTCAAATTAAAAGAAAATTTAAAAGTTACTTGTCCAATGTGCTTTTTGGGGAACTCCCTAAGTTATGACCTGTTGGCCTGTCTTGCCAGGATAAAGCCCCCAAGTCAGCCAAGCTCAATGAGATGGGTTCGTAGTATCGTCATACAACTCTATGGTTGCAGGCTGCCCCTGGCTCACTGAACCCACTGCTGGGCTTTTTTTTTCCACCAATGCTTTCCTCTTTATTTCTCTGCACGTGAGGTGGGGCTCAGGGTCCGGGGCTCAGGGCATGAAGTCGCAGGCCCAGGGCCGTGGGCGCCTGGGGTCGCGGCTGTTGTTCTCGATGGTCAGCCGCGGGTTTCCCTTGCGAGTCTCCCACAGCAGTTTCTGGACGTGCATGTCAGTCTCGTCAAGCTTCAGCCTGAGGCTCTGCAGGGGAAGCTGGGCACCCGCATGGCATCACACAGGATCTTGAGGCCGCTGAACCCCAAGGCATTCTGGCCCAGGTCCAGAGTGGTCAGGCTGCGGTTGAGGACGAGGGCGGAGGCGAGGTTGGCACAGCTGAACGGGGGGATAGCGCAGCCCCACAGCCACAGGCACTTGAGGTTACACTGTGGCTGCTTGAGCGCCTGGCACAGCGCCCGCATGCCGGCAATGCCCAGCTGGTTCAGCCCGAGGTCCAGGTGTGTGAGGCTCGACTTGAGGTGCAGCAGTGCGGAGACTTGCACGCAGCCCTTGCTGGTCAGGCTGCAGCACCACAGCACCAGCATTTGCAGGTTGCATTCGGGGTATGACAGCGCCTGACACAGGATTATCACCCCGCTGTCCCCAAGTTTGTTCTCGGCCAGGCACAGGTGTGTGAGGCACTGGTTGATGACCAGGGCGGAGCGCAGCTCCTTGCAGGGTGTATTCGTCAGGTGGCAGTTCTCCAGCGCCAGCTTCCGCAGGGGGCACTGTGGGTGTCTCAAGGCCTTGCAGAACAACTTGGCATCCTCGTCCAGGAGCTTGTTGTTCATGAGGTTCAGGCATGTCAGGGACAGGTTGGTGGCCAGGGCCAGGGCCAGCTCACCCCACTGCTGAGCGGGGACTGAGCAGGACACCAACCGCAGGTACTGCAGCCAGCAGCTGGGGTGCTTCAGCACCTTGCACAGTGCGGGGATCATGTCCGGCCCGTCGCCGCCCTGCAGGATCAGGTGCGTGAGGGTCTGGTGGCCGCTGACAGCGAGGCAGAGGGCCCCGTAGGCGTCCGCCGGGGAGGTGTTCCTGAGGACCAGCTTCTCCAGCTGGCACGAGGCAGCCGAGGCTTGCTCGCACAGGATCCTCACAGAGGAGGCGCTGAGGATGCTCTGGCTGACGTACAGGGAGCTCAGATCCCGATTCGAGCTCAACACGGAACAGAGCTCTGTCCAGTGAAGCAGCACGTCACCCTCACGCTGGGACCTGGTCTCATCTTTGGATTCCTTCGTGGCTGCCTCCTCCAGGAAGACCCCCTTGTCCACCTGCAGGGAAAGCACGTGCAGGCCGCGGCAGTGTCGGAGGCAGAAGGCAAGCTGCGCCAGGTCGGAGTGGTCCTTCAGGTGCGGGCTGAGCTCCTGGAAGGCAGCCACAGCCTCTGTCACCAACGTCATGTCCTGAGACTCGTGCAGACAGCACAGGACCTCGGCGGGTTCCAGGGTGGGATGTGGGGACCCATTCCTGCCATGCCTCCATGTCCCACTTCACAATCTGGATACCAGGATTGCCCCAGAGTAACCCAGGGCAGGAAAGAGCATGGCTCCTTTAAGGCAGGCCCCAGCTGGGCCTCCTAGATATTGGAGCAGGGACAGATTAGGCTGCCGGGCCCAGGCCAGATGCGCCAGCATAGGGCTTCGTTATGTATTCATGAGCTGTGAGGAAAAGAAATAAAAGGATGACATGTACCTGGAGCCTGAGCACCTCTGGAAATCGAATGTGACACACTCAGAGAGAAAAATGCATTCCTGGGACCAGCGCTGCTGCTGAGCAGGCCCCTCCCGCCAGCCCACATTGCCATTCACCAGGGCGACATTTACAATTTTTCTGCCATTATGTCTGACCAGGGCTTCTGAACTTCTGTCACGACCTGCACATTAGCTGAAAATTGGAAATTCCACAGCGTGGCCATGGCTGTGGTTGTGGCCGTGGCTGCGGTGGGCTGGGAGGCACCGGTTCCGGAAATGCCTAGGGTGCTGGTACTCAGCAGGGGCTGGACTGGGCGGCCCTCCCAGGTGCCCATCCCGGGCATCCACTCCAGGTGCCAGGGACATGACCTTTGCTCTCCCTCTGTGCCCACCCTGCCCTGTGCTGAGTCTCTCTCCCCCCACATGACAGTCCCTTTTGTTTCCTTCCAGACACAGGGACAATGCCAACCACTCCATGAGAAGCACCAGCCCAGCTGTTCCCTTGCAAGGTGCATTGGAGCCAGGTGCATCATGGGCCTCGTGTCTAGAGTGATCTGCACCGAGGTGCCACGCTGCCGCCTTGGGTTCCACCTGTGCTATGCAAAGAGGAAACTACAGACCTGCAGGGGCACAGGGATTTGGCCAAGGTCACAGGCAAGGAAAGAGGAGCAGAGTTGGGGTGGGACTGGAGCCAGAGAGATGCCAGCATGAGCCTTGGCCTCATGGGAGCTCCCAGCTTAGAACCCAGAAGGCTCCTGGGGCAGGCCTGTGTCCATTCACCGGGCGCAGAGAAGGTTGCATGCGCTTTGAGGTGGGAAGGTATCTTCCACCTCCCCCCAATGTTAAGGACCCATTCTGAGCCAGGGGTGGGTTAGGGGGTCTGATCTACATGGCCAGGGAGCCAGAGCTGGGACACATTGGGTCAACAGGGAGGTCTGGGTTGGGTCCCACCCAAGGAACAACTTTAAGTAGAAAGAACGGATAAACTGTAGCATTTCAAATAGACAATGAGGAGTGCACAAAGAACAATCCAAGTCTTGTTAGCTCCAATTCAGAATAACTCAGTGTCCCGTCTTGTGATTTGCTAATTCTAGTAGTCTGAACTTCCTGTTTAAAAAAATGATTTATTTACTTACATATTTGAAGGCAGTCATCAGGAGAGAGGGTGAGACAGTGCTCTGGCATCCCTTCGCTCTCCCAGAATGGCTGCAATGGCCAGGGCCGGGCCAGGACAAAGGCAGGAGCACACAACTCCATCCAGATCTCCCCAACACTCCAGCCATCTGTGGCTGCTTTCCCAGGCACATTAGCAGAGAGCCAGAATGAAAGTGGAACAATTGGGCTACAAAGCTGGTCGTTCCTATGGGATGCCAGAATCTTAGGCTGTGGCTTAACCCACATCGCCACGAAGTCCACCACAAGTGGTCCAAACTTTGAGATGGGTCAAGCTGCCTTGCAGTGGGTCCCCTGGGTAAGATAGGGTCTGTATCCCAAACTGCCAATTTCCAATTCTAAGAAACTGCCTGGGTGTTTGGATCCTTAGATGCCCTGGTAGTTACACACAGCCTGAAGACCATATTCTGTTCAATATAGGATGTAGAAAATTTGCCACTGCACATACCTTGCAAAAAAAAAAAAAAAAAAAAAAAAAAAAAAAAACCAGACATTTCTTCCTGCCTGTTTCTGCTCCTGGCTTGTAGATGAGGTGACAGGAGCGACAGCTGCCATATGGGATCCAGCACAAGATCAGGATGCCAAGGTCAGTATGGCACAGTCACCCTTCATGGGCCCTCGAGTATGCTGCTCAGATAAAACAAAACCTTCTCAGTCATTTCAGCCATCATCATCTATTGCTTCTAGCGGCTTAGACTATACCCTGAATAGCATACTCACCACAGCACCAGCCGCTCTAAAGATGGGACCCACTCCAATGTTCACACGTGTCCCCACAGGAGCACAGGAGTCAGTGAATGACCTCAACAACCTCTCCGGGTGAATAAACCAACAGTTGCTCAATGAATTACCTATGCCTGTTGGCACAAGTACGGCCCAGCTCTACCTGCAGTTTCCACTATTCCCTTTCACCCTTACAACTTTACGAGACCGGACCCCTTCAGCCCTTCCTGACAGATGAGGAGGCTGAGACAACCTGGGCACGTGTAAGGAGCAGGCAAGAGGCGGGGCCAGAGTGTGTCCGACTCTGAGGGTGCACCACCTCTAGCCTCCCTCTGAGCAGATGGACCAGTGCGAGGGAAGCACCAGAACCTTCCTTGCTGGGAATTCAGCAACAAATGAAGCCAGCCCAGAGCTCCCCCTGTGGCAGAGCTCTTCTTAGGAGATGGGCAGTGAGCGAGAGATGTGTGTCGAGCACACAGTGGGAGCCTGAGACCCTTTTCCTATCAGGGCTGAGAATAGGCAGAGCTAATTGACAGGCAGTGGAAATTAGAGCAGTGGGCATCTCAGAAGGAAGGCAGGGCTGCCAGGGCACGAAGATGCTGTATGTGGTGATGGGATGACGGGAGAGGCCTGGATAACTATGACTGTCACATGAGCTCTGGAATCTCTCCTGGGTTTGCAAGTAGCCTTGGTAAGGAACAAGGAAGATCTGGGTGGATGGGGATAGATGGTGCCAGATGGCTCCAAACCCTAAAAGGAAAGTGGTCCCTGGGGTCTGTAGGGGTGGGGTGGTGAGTGAGTGAGTGAGGAAGTGGGTGGGCATGTTCTGTCCAGAGGGGTACACTCCAGCGAGCAGGTGCTTGCTCACCCAGAGCTCCTTGGCCATAGTGAGAGGGGCAGTGACTAAGCCCACCTGAGAAAACAGTAAGCCGTGTGTCCAGGGCATCAGAGGGAGAAGGTGTGAGACAGACAGACAAAGGCAATGCTCTGTTGAATAAAGGAAGGCAGACCCCGGACTTTCTGAGACAGGTCAGTAGTGCAGTTGGAAAGCCACCCAGAGAAAGTGGATGCTAACCCTGTGACCCCCATCCACAGAAATCATCTCAGGCAGGTGCACGGATACGCAAGCAGGAGGGATAACACAGAGTACCTGCACGTGAGGCATCTGTGTACCTGGAGCAGGCAGGGCTCTCCTCGGCTGCCCCAGAAGTGCTCTCCCAGCAGGAAGACCATTCTAAATTAGATTCTATTAACAGTAAGAGCTGCCAGGGCTGCTGTGATAATACATCAGGTGAAACCGCCACCTATAACGCTAGCACCCACTATCAGCACTAGTTCAAGTCGCAGCTGCTCAGCTTCTGGTCCAGCTCCCTGCGGATGCACCTGGGAAGCCAACGGTAGTGATGCAAGAGCTTGGGCTCCTGTACCCACATGGGACAGCCACATGGAATTTCTGGCTGCTGGCTTCAACCTGATCCAGATCTGGTTGTTGGAGCCTTTTGGCGGAGTGAAATGGAGAATGGAAGATCAATTTCTCTGTTAATTCTCTCTCTCTTTCTCCTCTGACCTTCTCTTGCTCTACCTTCCAAATAAATAAATAAATCTTCTTTAAAAAGTAAAGATCTGGGCATGACATTGCCTGGAAGCTAAAGCCACTGCCTGCACTGCCATCAAACAGGTGACGGCTTAGTACTGGCTGTTCCACCTCCAACTCTGCTGCTGCACCCTGGAAAGCAACAGAGAACAGCCCAAGTGCCTGGGCCTCTGCATTCATGTGGGCAATCCGGAAGAGGCCCCTGGCTTCCAGCTGGCTTGGCCCTATGTATTGTGCTATTTGGGCTGTGAACTAGCTGAAGGAAGATCTCATTCGCTCCCTCTTTCGCTGCCTTTCAGATCAACAAATGAATATCTGCTCTTCAAAATGTGACAACTAGGCACTGGCCCTGTGTCGTATCGGGCTAATCCTCTTCCTGTGGGACCAGCATCCCATATGAGCTCTGGTTTGTGTCCTGGCTGCTCTACTTTTCTTTTTTTAAAGTCAAACATACAGAGAGGAGGAGAGACAGAGAGGAAGATTTTCTGTCCGTTGATCCACTCCCCAAGCAGCTGCAACGGACAGAACTCCTGGTCAGAGATCTGAAGCCAGAAACCTGGGGTTTCTTCCAAGTCTCCCACGCAGGTGCAGGGTTCCAAGGCTTTGGACCATCCTCAACTGCTTTCCCGGGCCACAAGCAGGGAGCTGGATGGGAAGAGGGGTTGCCGGGATTAGAACTGGCCCTCATATGGGATCCTGGCATGTGCAAGGTGAGGGCTTAAGCTGCTAGGCTACCGTGCCAAGCCCTCCAGATGCTCTACTTTCAATCCAGCTCTCTGCTTATGGCCTGGGAAATCAGCGGAGGAAGACCCAAATTCTTCGGACCCTGAACCCACGTGGGAGGCCTGGAAGAAACTCCTGGCTTCAAATCAGCTCAGCTCTGGTCATTGCAGCCATTTGGAGAGTTGAACCAGTAGATGGCAGATCCTGTCTCTGTCTCTCCTTCTCTCTGTAAATCTGCCTTTCAGATTAAAAAAGAAGAAAAGAAAAATGATCACTTACAAAATATTAGAACTGCTCTTCATCAGGTGACACTTTAATGAAGGTGACAATGTGCCCTGCAGAGAGAAAATATTTGCAAAGTTGACAAGACAAACCGCAAAAAAATGGTCAGTAGACTCAAACAGGGGTGGGTGTTGTGGTATAGCCGGGAAAGCAGTTGTCATGTGGGCACCTGCTCAAGTTCTGACTGATGCATTTCCAATCCAGCTCCCTGCAATGCACCTGGGAAAGTGGTGAAGCATGCGCAAAGGTTTGGGCCCCTGAATGCATGTGGGAGACCTGGAAGAAGCTCTTGGTTGCTGGCTTCCAACTGGCCCAGCTTTATCCACTGAGGCCATTTGGGGAATGAATCAGCAGATAGAAGTTCTCTCCATCTCTTCTTTCTCTTCGTTTTTTTTAAAGAAGAAAAAAATGAACTTGACCAGACAGTGAATCAAAGAAAATATCTACGGGCCAGCGTTGTGGTGCAGTGGACTAAGCTGTTGCGGCGCTGGCGTGCCCTATCACAGTGCCTGTTGGTATCCTGGCTGCTTGGCTTTTGATCCAGCTCCTTGCAAAGGTGTTTATGAAGACAGCAGATGATGGTCGAGGTACCTGAACCCCTTCCACCTGTGTGGGGACTCGGATAGAGTTCCAGGATCCCAGTTTGGCCCTAGTTCTGCCCTGGTTACAGCAGCCATTTGGGGATGAAGGCTCTCAGTGTGTGCCTTTTAAAAATATCCAAACAGCTACAGACAGGAAAAGGTGCTCCCACGCTCGCATTGCTAGGGAAATGCAAACTAAAACTCCCAGAGCAAAGGCCAAGCACTGGGAGCAAGCCGATTGACAGTGATGGGAATCTATTCGCCTTGCCCACAGTCCAACGACCCCATGCCCAGTGAACCTGCGTGTTGAGCACTGCCACTCACTACTCCATCATGGCCTGGCCATCTTGGAGTGCCAAGTAGAAACCTCTCCAAATGCCCATCCAGCCTAGGGAAACCAGTGCACGAGAGTTCAAGTACCAGGAGGGGACATGCGAAGCACCGAGGGAGTGCAGCCCAGCCACACGCTAGAGAGGGGCAGGTGGAGGGGCAGGCAGAAGCAGTCAGCCGCCCAAGGGCTCCTGTTCTGTGAAAGCAGTCACCTGTGGGGACAGAGGGAGTGGGGACTGCAGAGAACACCAGAGACTTCTTGGAGCAGATGATGCTCTTTCGAGATCTGGCTGTGGCAGCACAGGTGTAGGAGGCGTTCAAGGCTTCTGTGGGAGAAGCGGGACAGGTGCAGAGGTTAAGCCGCCAGCTGGGATGCTCCCATCCACAGCAGATGACCTGGATGTGCAGCTGGGATGCTCCCATCCACAGCAGATGACCTGGATGTGCAGCTGGGATGCTCCCATCCACAGCAGATGACCTGGATGTGCAGCTGGGATGTCCCATCCACAGCAGATGACCTGGATGTGCAGCTGGGATGCTCGCATCCACAGCAGATGACCTGGATCTGCAGCTCGGCTCTGCTCCCGGTTCCAGCGCCACACCCTCCCCCAAGGCACGCCTGGGAGGCAGCAGTTACTGGGACCTCTGCCACCTGCAGGGGACAACTAGACTGAGCTGTTGGCTCGCTGCTGCTGCCTACATAGAGGTGGCTGCTGTAGGTATTTGCGGGGTGGGCCAGAAGCTTCTCTCCCTCTCTCTCTCCCTCTCTCTCTCTCTCTCACTCTCTCCTTCCCTCTACCCTTGCTCCATCCTCTCTATCACTCAAATGATTAAAAAAAAAAAAAAGTAAAAGAAAGAAAAAGGAAAAGTCATGAAGGGTCCACCATGGTGGCCCGTGGCTAAATCCTCTCCTTGCACGAGCCTGAATCCCACGGGGTGCTGGTTCGTATCCTGGCTACTCCACTTCCCATCCATCTTCCTGCTTGTGGCCTGGAAAAGTAATAGAGGACGGCCCAAAGCCTTGGGACCCTGGTCACACCTAGGAGACCTGGAAGAAGCTCCTAGCTTCTGGCTTCTGGCTTCAGATCAGTTCAGCTCTGGCCATTGCAGCCATTTGGGGAGTGAACCAATAGATCTTTCTCTCTCTCTTTCTCTCTGTAAATCTACCTTTCCAAATTTAAAAAAGAAAAAGTAAAAAAAAAAAAAAAGGAGGGGCATGAAAATGAAAGATAATTTTTTAAAGAATTATTTAAAATTTATTGGAAATGCAGATAAATAGAGAGGAGGAGAGACAGAGAGGAAGATCTTCCATCCGTTGATTCACTCCCCAAGTGACGGCAACAGCCAGAGCTGCGCTGATCTGAAGTCAGGAGCCTAGAGCCTCCTCTGTGTCTCCCACGCGGGTGCAGGGTCCCAAGGCTTTGGGCCATTCTCCACTGCTTTCCCAGGCCACAAGCAGGGAGCTGGATGGGAAGTGGGGGCTGCCGGGATTAGAACCGGCGCCCATATGGGATCCCGGTGCATTCAAGGCGAGGTCTTTAGCCACTAGGCTATCACTTTTGGCCTGATTGATAATCTTGGAATCCATGTATATGAGGAATTTTTAGAAAGTTTATGGAAAATGCATGTGATGAAAATTTGTGCATTGATTTCACAAAATGTTTGAGCCCAAAGAAACTTACATTTTTAACTTTCGTTTCCCTAAAGTGTGTGGAGTTCCCTCATACGTCCTTCATGAAGTTTCTCAACTGTATGCTTGCAAGTGTGCCCTCCTCTGCATTTATGGGATGCTTCCATCAAAAGTTTAAAAGGAACGGGTGTTGTGGCACAGTAGGTTAAACACCAGAGTCCCGGCTGCTCTACTGCTGATCCAGCTCTCTGCCTGCATGCCCGAGAAAGCACAGGTGGGCCAAGAGCTTGGACCCTTGGACCCAAAGTGCTGCTCCAGCATAGCTCCGCCCTGGCTGTTGTAGACATTTGGGAAGTGAACCACTGGACAAAAGAGTCTCTCTCTCTCTCTCTCTCTCTCTCTCTCTCTCTCTCTCTCTCTCTGTGTGTGTGTTGTTCTGTCTTTTAAATAAATTGAAGAAAGGTTAAAAATCAGCGTTGAAGTGAGCCCTTAGTTGCTGCCGTCAGCACTCAGCCCGACGGCCCCTCGGTATGCCCTGGTGACTCCAGTCCACGGCTCCTGCTAGCGGGTTTCTGCTTGTATCCATATGGGATGCCAGCACCACAGACAGAGGATTAGCCCGCGGTGCCACCACGTCAGCCCACCTACTCATTTATTCACTCACCCATTATTCACTCGCTCAGCACATCTCCATTCCCCTCGCTGGGACTCACACCATGCTAGACGTGAACAACACAGATAAATAAGAAAGGACCAGCCTTGCATTCTCTAAAAGGCTTCTGGTTCATGAGGGTCAGACTGACAGGTGGGGTGGCTGAGGGGCAGAGACAGGACTCGGAGCTGACATTCTTGCCTCCTCCCCAAAGGAGCAGAGCCTTTTATTCCCCACCACCTCCCCTTTAAAAAAAAAAAGTACCAACTTTTCTGAAAGGCAGAGTTACAGAGAGAGAAAAGAGGAGACGCAGAGAGCAAGGCCATGGGCAACGAGCCCGGAAAACCCCTGCTAGGCAGACAATACCCTCACCTGGAAGTTCCCTTCTACACACAGAAAACAATGACTGCTTGGGGGTCTGCAGGGACCACATGAATCCACTCCGCCAGGGTTTGCTCGGAACCGCTCACATCCCCAGGCTCAGGACAGCAGGTGGGGGAGAACTGCCCCACCGCTCAGGGGGGCGGTCCTGGGCCAGGGGCTCCCCCCACTATCCTGCCCGCAGCCTCTACCTGACCGCACACCCTGCACACTGTCAGCCACGTTGCCTCCACTTGCCCTGTCCTCTGATGCGCCTGGGCTGATGGGTACCGACTGGTGTGATTTAACCCAGGCTGGGGACAGGCTCCCCCCTGCTGCCTTGGCTTGTACTGCCCAGGCAGAGGCGGCACTGATGAAGTCACAGAATGTCGTGTCTGCCATTTTTCCCGGCTAGGTGTGAGGGTTCCTAAGGTCTTGGATGGAAGACCTGGACATCCTGACCCAAAGGCTCCTGCACCACACCCTTCACACACACCTGCCCTGCTGAGGGATATAAGAGCCTGTAGGAGAGCCACCCACAGGCCTGGGGTCCCTCCTGACATCTGCATCTGGGGTGGGCAGCGGTAGGGAGGGAGACAGTTGCCCGATAGGAGCACAGAAGATCCAGGTCAGAGTCTCAGCTCCAGCCCAGGGGACATTAAATATCTGAAACTCCAGACTAACTCCTTTCCTCTTTAGTGGCATGACTGTCATCTGATGGTAAGCCCAGAACTGAGGCTGCTCCTGGGAACCAGGCACACAGCCTGCCTGGAGATAGTCCAACTTCTAGACCTCGGTTTCCCCATCTGCCTAGTGACAGCTCTTTCCCGAGCCTGTCTGCTCACGTCATGGACAAAAGAAACCAAAATGTAAGAGATCCAATACCCTGCTCAGGGTTGCAGGGCAGTGGGTGCTCCAGCTCAGTGCCCAGCCATGCCTCCTGGCTAGAGAACCTGCTCTTTGCACCTGCCATGTTCCACTGCCAGCAGCTACCAGGACCACACAAGCCTCTTCAGCCCAGACTAGCAGGTGTCCGTGCCTGTGTCTGCCACAAGTTTTGTGCATCCACAGCGTTCCCTAGAGCATCTCATTTCATTCACAAAGTCCTTAGTGTTTTCAGGTTTGGATTCTAAAATCAGACAAGACATTCTCCAAGGGCAAAAGCTATGCCTCTTGCATCAGACAGCCAGCGCCTGAAACGGGGTCTGAGGCTCCTCATCCTTTTGGGTGTTCTCCAGGGGAGGACAGTAAGGGAGCACGGAGTCTCACTGTGGTTTTGCACCTGCCTGATCTTAATCCCCCAATTCCCATCTGAGGCTTGGGTCTTCCTGGAGCCATCTGGTCTACCTCCTCAGGGTCACCACCTGCAGGATGACTGTCCAGTCTCGTTGGAGAAATTAAATCACACCCTTTCCTAAATTGCCACTGAAGTTGGTTCTTCACTGGATGTGAGTAATGCTGAGCTGGGGCAGGCCAGCGTGGCAGGGACCCTGGGCAGCAAAGGCGTTAAGAGCGAATTCAATTGGCCAGGCTGTGTGAAACCTGGGCCTGCTGCTGATCTGCAGCTCAGCCCAGCAGGCTTCTGGCTGGGTTTCTCACACCTCTGGCAGAGCTGCCCAAAGGTGTCTCATCCTGTGCACCTGCGTGGCCTGCCTGGTGTATACCTACACAAAGGCTAAAGCCCGGAAGCACACGTGCGTTCATCCCCCTCCAGATACGGACCCAAGAGGAAAAGGATCCTACCCCAGACCACTCAGTGACTTCTGACTCTAGAGTACTGCTCCTGCGGAGGCAGGAATGTCCTCCCAGGGCTTTGCTTGGCTTGGTCCGATTCACCCTTCCTCAATCACTCAGCTCAAGCACAGCGCCACCTCCTGGCAGGCAGCCCGTTTCTGCATCCATCGCTGCCTTGGCCACCAAGTGGGCCGCCAGGCACTGAGATGGTCTTGGCCCTGCACCCAAGTTGTCAGGCCTACAAAGGCAGGGCTGGGATGCCGGGGTTCCCATCCCTCTCCATCACCGCTGTATTGTCAACATCTGTTGAGGTCACCTCAATAAATCCTTGGAAAATGAACCAATGAGGGTCCATGGAGACCCCTCAGCCTGGAGCTTGGGCCCCTTCTTCTGTGGCAGTAGCAGGAGGGATATGGGGGGATCCATGCAGTGGGCTGTGTTCGTCTCATGGCGCAGCTGTGGCTGCAGCCGCCTCTGATTAGATCCCAATTACCAGAGAGGCCTTTTGGCCATCAGCTTGCATTTAATCGCATCTGATTTTAGTGGGCAAGTCTGGCTGATGGCCAACAAGGTGTCCTCTGAGGGGCCTGAGGCGGGGGAAGCTCTGGAGACGCTTGGGCCAGTCTGGGGCAGGTAGGTGACTGTTGGAGTGTTCTGGAAAGGTCCCAGAACACCACTCAGTGTGTGTGTGTGTGTGTGTGTGTGTGTGTGTGTGTGATAACAGAAGGCAGGCACTTCTGGGAAAGGGGCCCCTGTGTGGGGAGCAGGGGCAGAAGCTGGTTCCACAACTCCCTTCTTCATCTACACTCTAGATCTGCCATCTCCACTCTGTCAGTTGCCTTGTTGGGCTCTCGCGGTTGAGGGCCGCAAGATTCCAGCTGCCTGTGGTGGCCCGTGGCCTGGCCTGTTGGGGTCACAGCTGTTCCTCTGTGTCTTTTCCCTCCTCCTCTGGCTGGAGTGATCTTTCTTTATTGTTAAAATAATAATCATTCTTTCTTTGAGATTTTTACTTTTGCTTGAAAGTCAGAATTACAGATAGACAGAGAGAAAGAGAGGTCTTCCATCTGCTGGCTCACTCCCCAAATAGCCACAATGGCCAGAGCTGGGCTGATCTGAAACCAGGTGCCAGGAGCTTCTTCTGGGTCTCCCACGAGGATGAAGGGGCACAAGACTTTGGGCTGTCCTCCACTGCTTTCCCAGGCTGCAAGCAGGAAGTTAGGCTGGAAGTGAAGCAGGTGAAACTTGAATCAGTGTCCATATGGGATGCCAGCCCCACAAGCAGAGGATTAGCCAGCTTTGCCACCGCATTGGCCTCAACAGTGATCTTTCTAACACGAATAACTCTGTGCCCTGTTCCTTAGCCTCCTTTTCTGCTGCCTCATCTCTTTTCCCTCAAATTTTTGACACCAAAAAAAATGTAAAGCCCACTCTGACCGCAACACAAAGCCCCAGACATGAGTGCTCAGAGCTGCTAGCTTTCTAACTGCCCAGTTGGGGTGGCCCCCAGGAGCACCACTGTAGGCAAGCCAAAGGGCACACAGAGGTCATGCCAGGGTGGGTGTTTGGCACAGCAGTTAAGCTGCTGCTGAGGCTGCTGCCCCCATGCCATTCAGAGTGCCTCGTCTGAGTTCGCTGTATGGCTCCAGGAGTCTTACAGGAGTAGTTACTGGAGGAATAACTCCCTCTGCAATTCCTGTTGATGCGTACTTGGGGTTCAAGTCATCGTGTCCTCACCACCCACATGGGAGACCCACAAGGAGTTCCTGGATTCCGACTTTGGCCTGGTCCAGCCCTGGCTGTTACAACCATTTGGGGATGAACCAGCAGATGGGATCTCTCTTTGGCTCTCTCTGCCTCAAACTCTCTCAAAGAAACAATTAAATCAATAAACATTTTAAAAAAAGTATTTTCACTAGGGGTCGGCGTGGTGACATAGCGAGCTAAGCCTCTGCTTGAGGCACCAGCATCCTGTATGGGCCCACTTGGAATCCTAACTGCTCTACTTCTGATCCAGTTCCTGCTGATGCCCTGGGAAAGTCTCCTGGGAGACTAAGGAGAAGTTCCTGGCTCCTGGCTTTGGATCCATCCATCTCTGACTGTTGTACCCGTTTGGGAGGTGAGCCAGTGGTTGGAAGATCTCGCTCTCTCTCTCTCTCCCTCGCTCTGTAGCTCTGACTTTCAAGTAAATTCTTCAGAGACAATATTTTTCATTTAAAGGCACTTCTTTAAAAAAAAAAAAAGATGTTATGTGCTTCATAACCAAGAAATCACCAAGATCGAGAAGAGCTCCGTGGTCCCCAGGGATAGGAAGAAAAGCAGGCACGAGCTGGGGTCTGTGCCTGTTCCGTGAGTTGGCTGTGGCAATGGCACGTGGAAGTCTCACAGGGGAACAAAGGCACCACACATGGGTCCAAGGTCAATGGGCTGTCTTTGCTGTTGAACTTGGAGCTGTGGAGAGGCAATCTTCGCCTGCACAGAGGCATAGGGAACCTGCCTATCTCACCCTTACAACTTGCTGCACATCTTTTTATTTCCAAAAAACAAAAAGAAGTCTTCCTAAAATCCCACCGCAATGAAGTCTTCGGCTGTGACCACAGGCTCCACAGAAGGCGCCTGCCCCACGGCGCCACCCTCTCCGGGATGCCCATGGAGGTTAGCACGCTCCCTATCTTGTAAAGCAGGAAGCTGGGGGTGCAGAGAATGTGAGCAGCAGGGAAGGGCAGGGCTGGGGGGGGGTTCTGCCGTCAGGAGGGGGCTGTTTACTTGCTTCTGGTCCCCCTGCCTGAAGTTCCTGTGCGGAGCAGGCCTGACTGCAATCATCAGAAGGAAAACCAAGCAAAACACTAGACAGTGTTCCTCGGTGCTTTGCCTGTTTATTCTGGAGCCGCTGGCCCTGCCAGCCTGTACTTTGTCAAGCTCCGTGACTGTCTCTCCCGGTTGCTGGCTCCAGGGGCCCCTCCCTCAGGGCAGTCTGCCCTGTGTGCCCCCCGCCTCGCCACGGCAGACAGTGGAGTCTGCCTTCAATGCTCCGTGCCCACACCATGCCAGCCAGGAGCCTTTGGACGAGATGCTAACGCAGCAGCCTCGGTTTCCTTGTCTGCAAACCGGCAGTGAGCCACGTTTCCCTATTTGCGGCACACCTACTGCGTGAGAGCACGAAGTGGAATTCAAGTGTGCAGGGTGGGCGTCTTCAACTCCCGCCCAGAATCCAGGGCAGAGAAGCAGTGAGGTAAACAAGGTCACAGCTGTGGCCGCGTCTGTCTAGCTGGCTGAGGCCCTGCGCGTCCAGAGGGGCGGCACTGCCTTGGAACCTGGGGGGACCTGGGGAGCCCAGCCTCCCTGGGAACAGCAGTCCCAACAGGCAGAGTCCATAAGTTCAGGAAGACCCCAAGGGACCTCGCCCATGGGCTCTGCACAGGAGGAATCGGTTTTCAAGGGTGTTTCCCAGAAGTGGTCTGGCCTGGTCCCTGCTGTGCCATGCATGATTCACCCCTCCCTGGCTGGGGGCCACCTTCCAGCTGGACCCTCTTCTCTCCATAGTCTCTGTTGTGACTGAGATGAAGAGAGGGGGCATTAGGGGTGCAGAAAGCAGCTCCTGTGCCCACCCTCCTCTGCTGCCTCCCCAAAGTTCCCGTGCCAACACCTCTTGTCCCTCCTGATCCCAGCTAAGGCCTTTTGGCAAAGCCAGGCCAGGAATGCCACGCTGGGGCCAGGGGGCCTTTCCCAGGCTGGGGCTAAGAGGACAGGGACTCAGGCCAAGTGACCAGAGCTGGGGGAGGGGGAACTCTCTGCTCTCCCCGCCTCCAACCTCAGGGAGAAGTGGGGCCGCTGCCAGCTTCCCATGCCCACCCCAACTCGCAGATGTCCCCGGTAATGTTCAGAGGAAGGGCAAGGATTAGGGCAGGGAGTGAGGCCTGGATGCAGGAGTGAGAGTAATCTACTTGGAGAAGATGGGAGAAGTTTCTGGGCAAAGGGACACATGAGTGACCTCAGGCACAGACCCTCTGTGAGCCCTTGGGTGGCCGCAGCCCTCTCGGGGGCTTGGCTCCTCAGTTCAGACCCCAAGAGTTGAGTGAGATGGATCGTGGAGCATCTGCCATATGTTGGACCTCTAGGGACACAGCAACAGGGGGACAGGCCTTCTCAGGCCCAGTGAGGACCAGGCAGGGTGCAGGTACCATGATCTTGAATTCTGAGGCAAGATCTCCTAGATACAGATGTGCAAGAATGTGCCTGATGTGTCCGACTCAGGGGCAGGGAGGGAGCCTGTGGTGGCAGCCCAAGGCTCAGGGGGCTGGCAGGGGCTGGCAGGGGCTGGCCACATCACCCCCCTGGAAGCGACAGGAAGGAGGCTGATCTTGATTGCAATCAGGGCAACCAGGAGAGAGCCAAGGACTGTCTTTGGAAGCGTTCCTCCTGGGCAGAGAAGGCACTAGCACGGGGGGGGGGTGGGGGGCAGTGGCTGTGCCTGGAGCAGGAACCTCTCTGTCTCTTTCTCCTTCCCCGAGAGGCCTCAGTGGGACCCCCAGGCCCCCAATGAGTGCCAGGTGGGATGATCTCTGGGAGGATTCTAGGATGTGCCCAGGCAGTCTCTGGCCCACACAGAAGGCTGTGGCAGAGTCCCAGCACATCCCCTGCTAAGCACATCCCCGCCAGGAAGGAGGAGGGTGTGGAGACGGGTCCTGGAAGAAGGCTGCTCCTTCAGCCCTGGGGCCCTTCCTACCTCCATCCTCCATCCTCCTGGGACGCTGCCCTGGGGCCCAAATCACTGCTCAGGTCTTCCTATTTCAAAACGTTTGTTTTGAAATAGTTGTAGAGCAAAAGGGAGAGAAAGAGAGAGAGAGAGAGAGAGAGAGAGAGAGAGAGAGAGAGAAGAGATCTTCCATTTGCTGATTCACTCCCCAAATGGACATAAGAGCCAGCACTGGGCCAGGCTGTGTGAAGAGCCGGGAACTTCTCTAGGTTTTGCACATGCGTGCCAGGGTCCAAACACTTAATTAAACAATCTTCAACTACTTTCCTCAGGCCATTGGCAGGGAGCTAAATCAGAAGTAGAACAGCTGAGACTCAAACCAGCGCCCACATGAGATGCCAGCATCACAGGCAGTGATTTTCTTTGCAATGCCATAACACTGACCCATCCCCATTTGTCACCTCTTTTTTTTTTAAGATTTATTTATTTTTATTGGAAAGTCAGATATACAGAGAAGAGGAGAGACAGAGAGGAAGCTCTTCCGTCTGATGGTTCACTCCCCAAGTGACTGCAACGGCCGGTGCTGCGCCGATCCGAAGCCAGAAGCCAGGAATTTTCTCTAGGTCTCCCACATGGGTGCAGGGTCCCAAGGCTTTGGGCCATCCTCTACTGCTTTCCCAGGCCACAAGCAGGGAGCTGGATGGGAAGTGGGGTCACTGGGATTAGAACCAGCACCCGGCGCGTTCAAGGCGAGGACTTTAGCTGCTAGGCCACTGCGCCGGGCATTTTGTCATCTCTTTAGGAAGCTTTCCTTGGACTTGCTGGGCCGCATCTTTCCTTCCTCCAGGGCGCTGAATGCCACTCTCTCTACATGTGTCATGGTGCCAGACGGCAGGCATCCTGACAAAGGGATGGCATTTCTGCATGTTCTATTCCACTGCTTCATTTACCCACCCACCCCTCCTGCCCTTCCCCAGGCCAGACCCCATCCCCCAGCCACACACCTTGATCCAACCAGACTGTGGCCATATGCTTTTTTAGTCCAGGTTGGAATTTTCTAAAAGGAAAACAAGGAAAGGCAAAGTAAACAAGATATCCAAGCACGTGGGCAGGTTGGGAAGGCTCTGCTTCCTTAGGGAGACATAGCTGCAACAGCTGGAGGGTCCTGGGCCTCAGCAAGTGTGGACAGATGTGTGCTGGATCCAGGGAACAGCACCACACCCCCAAACTAGCATTACCAGCAGCACCAGGAGTGCCATGTGTGCCAGCACTCCCACCAACATTAATGCCATTGGTCAGCTCTCCCACCACCACTGAAAACCTCAGCACTGCCACCCATGTCTCCACCAATGGCCAGCACATCCTTGATGACAACACTGCCAGCTCCCGCTACCCACCACCACCAAAGCAGTAATGGTCACGCCCATGGCGACTTTCACCTGGCGTTCACTTTGGACTCAGAGCCCTGCTAGCACTTCCTCACAGGCTCCTCCCAACGCCCCTTCGTGTGGCCCCTACAGTTACAGCCACCACCTGACACAGGAGGCCACCGAGGCTTGCAAGGCAGCCACCATGTTTGTCCAATGCTGGGCATTGTTTCCACTGCCTGCCTGCTCTGGGGGTTTGACCTGAAGTCCCCACTCTCTGGCGCTCAGCAGCTGCAAGGCCCTCACTGAGTTCTACAAATGCCAGGCCTTTCCCTTCTTGCCTGGAAAATGGGGTCACTCTGTGACTATGGTCTAGAGAAGCAGGCAGGCCCCTGAGGCAGCACCTGCATGTCACAGGGGGAACACTGAGCACAGAGGGCCTGGCAGCACGGGCAGCTCTTGTTGCTACCAGGGTTGACATGGAAAAGAGATGAGTAGAACTGGTGGTGTAGGGTAGTGGGTTAAGCCGCTACTTCCCATTCCTGGGAAGGCAACACATGCTGACCCAGGTACTTAAGCCTCTACCATCCACACAGAAGACCCAGAGTTTCTTGCTTCTGGCTTTGGACTGGCCCATCCCTGGCCATTAGGGGGTAAGCCAACAGATGAAGGATCTTTCACTCTTTCTCTCTCGCTCCCTCTGTCACTCTGTCTTTCAAATAAATAAACAAAACTTGTCTCTAAAAAAACAGTTTCTCATTTTGAAAGTGGTCGCTAACATGACACTAGTAGCAAAGATCGTAACAAGATCAGACAATGCCCACTGAGGACTCACAACCTGTCAGCCACACTCGAAAAGTGGCCCTCAAAGAACCGAGGTCCATGCCAGGCAGCGGCCAACGGGTCACTGAAGCCAAGAATTAGTCTATGTCTTCTCCAGCAAAGTCTCTCATACAGCTGAAAACCTGGTTTGTGATGGACAGTGTTGGCCTGAGACGAACTTGGAGTCTGTTAAGGACTAAGGTGTGGCCCTCAGCATGCCACAGGGTCCCCCTACCTTCCTGTCTTGTGGGATGCAGCTCCCTGGGGACCTGGGAGAGGCCTCAGCATCCAGCAGAAGGTCCACCCAGGGTAGGTCTGAGCCGAGTCTGGGTATAGCGGGTGGCTAATGCCAGCTTCCCAGGCCTGTTGAGGCTCCCCCTGCAAATCGTCCCAGTACAGGGGGAGCCCAGGGCCAGGCTGGCTGGTACTTGGCCTCCCAACAAGCAGCTGCCTGGCAGGAGGACTTCATCTTTCCAGGCTGGATGGGAGAATTCTGTCCCTACCCCAAGGGCTCATTCCCAGCCACAGGCCTGGGCAGCCCCCCTTGTTGCCTCCTCCTGGCCTGGGCCTGGGCCGGATGGCTTCCAGCTGCCGCGGCCCCAGCCTGGGAAAACTCCTCCCAGCTCAGCAGGTCCCTGGGGACCCTGAAACCTGAGTGCCCCTCGCCCCAGGGAGGGCACTGAGACCTGGCAAGCCTTCCCAAGCTCCCAGTGAGCACCCCCTAGTTAGGGCAGTAAGTCAGTCACTGACCACTGGGCTGGGCCCCTTTCAGATGGTGAGCCAAGCATCACACTGGCATCGCGCAACGTGGGAAGCAGAAGCTTGGAGAGGCTCCCATCACAGATACAAGCCAGAGCCAGGCGTTGAGGTTACTACCCCTGGCCTGTCCAACTCCCTTGCTGCAAAGCAGGGGAAACTGAGGCCTGTAATGGGGCCTTCACAAAGGATGCTGCTAGGCCTGCCAGGGCTGACCATGAGCCTGTGAGGTTCCAACTCTTCAGGCCCTCTCTGCACCCACTGCACCAGTGGCTGCGCTCAGGGGTCCCTACCCAGCCATCTACCACCCTCCCAAGCCCCCACCCTGTCCCAGAGCACACAGGCTGTTTGCTGCCCATGTCCCTGTCCTGCAGCCAGCCAGCCCTCACCTTGCATCCCATCCCCTCGGGGTTTCAGCTTGCACACATGCTGTTCCCTCAGTCCCACTTGCCCTTCCCCTCACCGCCTGTACTGCTCTCCGCACAAGGACTGCCCACTGACTCTGCCTTGCTTTTAGGGATCTAGCACCCTGCAGAGCCAGGATGGCCCCTCTCTCCTTGCTCCCCAACTTCAGGGCCCGTCGCCTGTTCAGGAAGCGGGGATACCATGTAGCCTTGTAGCAGGAAAGTGCTCAGGGCAGCCTCGCCACCCTGGGCAGTGTCAGAGTCCTCAACGCAGAACTGTGACCAAGGCTGCCCTACCCCCAGGTCTCGGTCTCTCTCTCTCTCTCTGACAACACACACACACACACACACACACACACCCTGCCTCCGCAAGCCTTCAGTGTGAGCTTAGGGAGAGCGAGAGCAACAGGTGCTGGTCCTGCCAGCGTGCTTTTCCCACATCAGCCGCCAGCTGGTGGAGATGGATGGGTCCTCCCTGGCCAGCACCGGGACTCGGCTCATACCCCAGGCTTCATATCCCTGCCCGAAGGGACCATGGAGGCATTCCACCCCAACTTGCGGGAGAGCCATTGCTCTGTATGTGCACGCGTGTGCGTGTGTGTGTGTGTGTGTGTGTGTGTAAGGAAGGAAGTTAGCAGGAGCCCTTGACCCCAGGTCCCTGAGCAGGGCCTGCGAGGTCACTGGCTTGCTGTGGCTCTCTGAGCCTCAATGGTCCAGCTGGAGCAATGGGCAGCAAACCTTTGGCGCAGGTCCCTCTGGCTGTGTCTTCTCAAGCCTGGGCAGTGGAGAGCAGGGGCAGGCTTCACCCACAGCAGGGGGTTGGGGAGAATGGAGGAGGAAAGACGCCGACTAGGTGGGCAGCTCAGCTGTTGGGTCAGCGTGGGACCTCCCTGCAGGCAAAGTCCCTGAGGAGAGGAGGAGTGTGTGTGTGTGTGTGTGTGTGTGTGTGTGTGTGTGTTGGGGGAGAGTGGTGCGCAGAAAGCCATGGGCAGACTGGCAGGGACAAGGGATGGCTACTCGGGGAGGTTTCTAGGGGCACCTGAGCTGGCGCTTTCTGTCACCGGGAGGGGGTTTGAACTAAAGCCTTCTCCTTACAGATGGGAAAACTGAGGCCCAGGGCTATCACCCAGTGGGAAGCTTGGCCTCTCCTCCTGGCGGGTTTTGGAGTCTGAGTGAGGCCCAGCCCAGCGCACAGACAGGAGGAGAAGCGGCACAGAGCCCCTTCCACGGCAGCCTGAGGCTCCCCAAGGGCTGCCTGCACCACCACCTTCTGCCCCTCAAGTCTGGCCTTTAGACAATCAATATGCTAACAGTCATCCATCAACCTGACACCTCTAGCTGTTGGCATGTCCCTAGCGGTCCTAGCCATCTGAGGAAGCTGCTCCTGGGGTTGCCATCCTCAACCCCAAAGTGACCTCTGCCACTCTGGGACGAGGGTAGGGGCACAGCTCCAAGAAAGCATTCCCCCAGCACACTGCTCCTCCTCTTTACCCCTCCCTCGAGGTTGTCCCCAGCCTCACAACCTTGGGCCTGCACAGGTGTCCCCCAGGAACGGGTGCTTTGACCCTACCCCGTTCTCCCACTCCCACAACAATGAAAACTTAGGCCTTGCCACGGAGTTCCCATTTAATGTCAAAGCTGCCAGACCATCTGGCCAACTATTGTTTTCCTTCCCATTCCAGGGACAATTAGTTTGGGCTCTAAGGACAAGTTGTACCTGAAGGCTGGCTCACTCCAAAGTAGGGTGTGACCCCTCTGGAGGCAGTTAACATGTCCTGCCCCCACACCCCAACTTCTACCTGCAGTCTGGGTTGTCTGAGGACCACGTTGCCCCTCCCCCAGGATGCCCCTGCCTGGTACAGAACTGGGAGTCCAAGGCCGCTGGGAGTTGCCCAGGCTCTGTTGGCAGGGCATGGATCAACAGGTGGCTTACCTAGGCCAGGGTGGCCCACAAAGCCATCTCTAGTGGCAGAGCCAGAGGCGAGTGGGAGCTGGGCAGCCCCAGGGTAGCAGCGGGAAACTCACTCTCCTGGTTAATTCCTCGCCATTTCCTATGCCATCCTCACTTTGATTTTTTATTTATCAATTTGTTTAAGTGAAAGAGATATTGCACCTGCTGATTCACTTCCCAGACATCTTTAAAGCCTGGGTTGTGCCAAAGCCAGGAGTAGGGAACGCCATCTTGGTCGCCCATGTGAGTGGCAGAAGCCTAGATATCCCTGCACCTCTCAGAAACTAATCAGCAGGAAGCTGGATGAGAAGTGGAGGAACCAGGACTTGAACCAGGCACCCCAGCAGGGGATGCAGGCTTTCAGAGCAGCAGCTTCCCTGCTGTGCCAAGCGTCTACCCTGGGCTGTGACCTTGAGCAGTGGAGGTTCCCATCCGGGCTCCAGGTTCCGGAATGGAGTCAGCACTGCCTGAAAAACACTGGCATCTCTTCATATGCATTTACCAGTCACTGGCACCCCCAGCCAAGACTCAAACAACATAGTAGGACAACCATGGTCAGAGACACAAGATTTCCAGATTTGAATGAGGCGTGATCCAGAGAGGGAAAGCCACCTGCCTGAGGTCACACAGCCACAAAGAAGCTGATCTGGCACAGGTTGGACAAGAATCAGTCTCTGATCCTCTGGCCTCCTTGAAGGTTCCCAAGGACAAGCAGGACCCTCAGGGGAGCCACTCACTTCCCTGTGGATCCTCACCCATCGTCATTGCTGAGAGACCTGTTGGAGCAGGGCTGGGGGGGGACAGGCTCTGGTGGGGACAGGATCACAAAGGGTTAGGTCCCTCTGGGGTCTGCCTTGATCCCCTCTGCCCGCAGGACCCCAGACAGTGTGGGGTTTGGGTTTCATGCCACCCCCAGCCCAGCCTGGCTATAAAATACGATCGTGTCTCGCTGCTGATTGATGGGCTGGGGGAGACCTTGGGGAGATGGGCTGGGGGAGATCAGATTTTCAAGGGCTCAGCCACTGATATTCTATTCAGGGCCTTCTGGAACCCTCTGTGGGCTATCTCCAAAAAGCCTGGAGGGGCTGTGGGAGAGGCTGTGCAGTGGACAAGCCACATGGGTCACCTTCTGCTCCTGCAAAACCAAGCCACAAGGCACAGGATGCCGTGGGCATGTCCCCTCCTGATGTCTCAGGAGACCTGGTCCAACAGCCACTCAGCCACCTGTCCCTAAGGACATCCGTCCCCTAACGACCTGACGTGTGCCCAGTGAAGGAGCTGTAGAGGTGGACATGGAGACAGACACGGGTTCTGGTCTCACAGAGCTTGCCGTCCAGCTGGCCCAGGAGAGACTAACTCAAGGGTCCATTCCCACCCACAGCCTGCAGGACTGAAGGCCAGAGAGCCAGGAGGGTTAAGTCCAGTACTTGGGCTGATCTGGATTCTGGCCATGGACGTCCTGTCCAACCTTCAGGTCTCACCTGTGAAGTGGGTGGGATGACGGGGCCTCCCTCTTGAGTTGTGGAGTACAGCCAAGGCAGCAGTGACTACGGGGCTCTTGGTGTGGCACCTGGCCCTGAGTAATTAAGTAATTAACGTCAGCTGCTTTGACTTTGGATTCTGACCCTCTGTCAGAGAATGAATGAATCAATGAACGAGAGAAAGAATGAATGAATGAATCAAGCTAGTATGTTAGGCTGTATTAGGTGATTTTTTTCTTCTTTTAAGATTTATATATTAGAGTTTCAGAGAGGAGAGAAAGCATCCATTGCTGGTACATTCCCCCAGAAAACTTCAACCTCTAGTTCCTGGCCAGGCTGAAGCCTCGTCCTGGTCTCCCACAGGGGTTGCAGGGGTCCAAGCAAGTGGATTATCTTCTGTTGTTTTTCTCAGGCCACGAGAAAAGAGCTGGATGGGAAGTGGAGCAGCCAGGACATGAACCTGCCCCCATGTGGGATGCCCACGTGGCTGGAAGTGGCTTTGCCTAGCATGCCACAATGCTGGCTCTTGCGTTAGATGCTTTCTACATGATATCTGGGTCACTGGTGTGCCATTGGGGAAACTGAGTCTCGGTATGTGTCCCTTCTTCTCCTGGCCCTGACCTTGGTGGCAGTGTTGGCTCTGAACGACTGAAGCCCTCACCTTGGCCCTCCCAGGCAATCAATCGCAAGTATCTCAGGGCCTGTCTTGGAGGACTCTCGCCCACTCAGCTCCAAGCATACAGCAGGCTTGAAGAGAGAGGAAGGAAGTAGATGGAAGGAGAAACAGCAGGGAGAAGACGTGGGTAGGGGTCCCAGCTGGCCCCAGGCCTTGCTCCAGGTGCACCTTAAAAAGAGGTCAGCTGCCAAGGCTTCTCCAGGGTCCCCTCTCGGCCGCCGGGCAGCTCGGAGTACCTGGCACCGCAGCCTGGGAGACAGCCCCTGCAAAAGTGAGACAGCCTTGAGAACCTGTTTGGGCCATCAGGATAACCAGGGTCTGAGGTCCAGCTTGTCAGGAGTCACGCTGGGGGCGCTGCTCCCAGCACCATTGAGACCATGGCACCCCCTGCGCCTCACCCAAGCTCAGCAGGACACCACACCCAGCCTCCCTGGAAACCCCTCCCAGGCCACACTGAGTGCCCCCACCACATGCCCACATGACCAGAGAAACCACATTTTTGGGGTCCCCAACATCCTTGCACGTTGGGTCATATGGTAGCAGGTGCATGAAGGGTGAGCCTGAGAGCTAGCTGCCTGGACTCAAATGTCTCCAACCCCAATGAGCACATGACCTTGGGCCAGGCCCCTCGCTGCCCCCTCCCCCGAGCTCAGGCTCCTTCTGTTCACTGGGGGTGGCACTGTCTCTGTCTACTTCCCTGCACCCCCTCCCCACCGCCTGCCATGTGGCCTCAGTGAGCAGCTGCCTGCTGCCCGGGTGAACCCTGCTCCCCAGCCTGAGTAGCCAGGGAAGAAGAGGCCCACCCGGCAGCTGGCCCTAGGTCCTGCCCTCCTCTCCCCTCTTCTCACCACCCCATCCCCTGGCCCCTGGGGTCCTTAATCCACCCAGGAGTGACAAGAAGCAAGTGCTACAACCCAGCGCCCGCCTGCTGTGTGGCCTGAGCATCACAAGAGCCAGAGGAAACCCAAGCCCTGGCTGTGGCCTCCAGAGCCTGAGCCTGCGCAATGTCAACAGCAGATTAGGCCCTCGCCGTTCCCAGGATTCCCAGGATCTGAGACAAGCACATGGGTGGGGGCTCTCTCTACCCCAGAGCCCTCCTGCTGCCCAGAGCCTGGAAAGCCAGGGCTGTTGACAAAGCTCGTCCGCTTGTCCCAGAGACTTGGAGAGGCTGAAGGACTTGCACAGAATCACACAACAGCCCTGGTTCAGATCCCTGCACCATGACCCTGACCTTGACCGATCTCAGCTAACAGTGCACACTGCCCAGCACCGACCCATCCTCCCCAACCCCATCCTGTTTAGCAGATGTCCAATGGGGCAAATGAGTACTGAGTGAGTGAGGAATGCCATCATGTGACCAATGGGGTAGCAGATGTCCACTCCGGTGGAGTGGCCTAGTGGCTAAAAGTCCTCGCTTTAAACGCGCCGGGATCCCATATGGTCACCGGTTCTAATCCCAGCGGCCCTGCTTCCCATCCAGCTCCCTGCTTGTGGCCTGGGAAGGCAGTCAAGGATGGCCCAAAGCTTTGGGACCCTGCACCCGTATGGGACACCCGGAAGAGGTCCCCGGCTTTGGATCGGCACAGCACTGGCTGTTGTGGTCACTTGGGGGGTGAATTATTAGATGGAAGATCCTCCTCTGTATATCTAACTTTGTAATAAAAATAAATAAATCTTAAAAAAAAAAAAGATGCCCAAGGGGTTCCAAACTGGCAGGCTGCAGGTATTTTATTTGGAACATGGGTAGGGGAGGTGGGAGGACTGGTCTTACAGTTGTAATTGTGGGAGCTTTCTTGTTAAGGTCAGGATCTCTGCTTCCCTTAAAATAAACAGGTGCCCTTATTCCCTCCCACCAGGGTCCCACAGAGCATTTAAAATCTGGGTCCCCATGGATCCAGGAGCCCCATCTATTAAGACGCTGTGTCCTCGGTCCCGGCAGCGTGGCCTAGCGGCTAAAGTCCTCACCTTGAAAGCCCCGGGATCCCATATGGGGGCAAGTTCTAATCCCTGCAGCTCACTTCCCATCCAGCTCCCTGCTTGTGGCCTGGGAAAGCAGTCGAGGACGGCCCAATGCGTTGGGACACTGCACTCACGTGGGAGACCCGGAAGAGGTTCCAGGTTCCCGGCTTCGGATCGGCACACATCGGCCCATTGCGGCTCACTTGGGGAGTGAATCATCGGACGGAAGATCTTCCTCTCTGTCTCTCCTCCTCTGTGTATATCTGGCTGTAATAAAATGAATAAATCTTTTTTTTTTTAAATGACACTGTGTCCTCAAGGTCAAGGTGGAGGGAAGCCCCACCCCTTCATGGGAGCACCCAGACCCACAAGGGGCCCTGTCAGGCCACGGCCACAGTCCAGATTGTACCGGTAGCAGATAACTTCCCTCTGCCTCTCAGACTTTGATTTGGGAGTCAGACAGACCCGTAGCAGCTGTGTCCCTGCACACTCCACTTTTTCTACCTGTGAAATGGGGAGCTGAGACAGTTCATCCCTGACTGCACTGCCACCTGCTGACCAATGGGGCTTTGAGGTCCTAATACAGGCAGGACACCTGCCATACCCAGAAAGTGTCACCCTGCCTGTGCTGGCACCTGCTGCTTCCATCTTTTTCTGCCCTATATTTTAAACTGCCTGAAAGAGAGATTTTATTTTGCTCGACTTTTCTTAAAGCATTTATTTGTTTGAAAGGCAGAGTGACAGAGATGAGAGGGAAAGACAGAGAGAAAGCTAAATTTTCCATCTGCTGATAGACTATCTCAAAGCAGCCAGAGCTGGATCAGGTTGAAGCTGGGAGCCTGAAAGTCTGTCCTGGTCTCACACATGGGTGGCAGGGACCCAAGCACCCAGACCATCCTCTGCTGCTCTCCCAGGGAGATGGGTCAGAAGTGGAGCAGCCATAACTCCATCTGGTGCTGCAGTGCGGGATGTGGCCTGATGCCAGCCTCTTGTGCACCCCTTTGCCCCAGGTCTGGTGGTTCACCTGGCACCATCGTGAGGAATCTGTGCTCTGAACACTAAGTGGAAAAGTAGGAGGGGCTGTATTCCAGGTCTGGGGTCCTCGGGGCCCTTAGTTCCCGGTTGGGGGAGGGGGAGGTCCCAGTCAGGCAGAGGAGGAAATGTGTTACCCTGGAGTTCCCCCATGATCTTGGTCACATGATGGCATTCCTCACTCACTCACTACTCATTTGCCACATGATGGCCTCATTCCTGGGAACGACGGTTATAGCACTGAGCATGACAGGTGACAACCCCGTTCTCAAAGCTGTCACATTTAGGGGGGAGACAACATGAACTCAAACACAACAGAACCTGGAGAGATGCCATTACCTGCCAAGAAGGCTGGAGACCAGCATCGGCCATGTGGAGGGCAAAGGCTCGGCCAACTTGAACTGACGGGGACAGCAGCCATTGGCAGACACTGGACATAGCCCAGGTGCAAAGGCCCTGGGGTGGGAGCCAGCTGGCAGAGTGAAGAAGGACCCCATGTCTGAGCGATGGGCTTGAGAAGGTGGAATGGTAGGGGACCAGCATGGGTGATCGGAAGTGTGGGGGTCCTTTTACGCATGTTGAGAGGCATGAAGGGCTGTAAGGTGACTCCCATGCTGAGAATCGGATCCTGGCTTCCTCAAGGCAGCAGCACTGAGGGCATCAAGAATGGAAGCTGTATGTGTGCAGGTGGAAGAGCCGGTGGCTGGATCCAACACAACACTCAGACTGGGAGACATTGGGAACTTGCTGTTGGTGGATGGGACAGTGTGGGAAAGGAAGGAACCAGGGGTGACTGCGCACAGCCAGGGTTTGGGAGGCCCTGCTCCAGCTGTTACACATGGAGTGGTTCTGCCCCGCATCTGGGTGTCCTGAGGCCCAGTGTGCCTGTCTATGAAATGGGAAGGAACAGGATAAAGCCCTTCCCACATGGATGTGAAGGGCATGGTGACCGTAAAATCCAACAACCCAGGGGTGGTTGACAAAGTCACTGGGCCAGAGGCTGTTGTCAGCATTGCCGTGATGGCGTCTTCAGGGTTGCTGGTCGCAGCCGCTGGCTGGGCATGTGACTCACTTGTGGGAGGCTAAGGTGGACGGCCAGTTGGTGTGCACTGGGTGCTTGCATTCCTCTTCCAGCAGGAGCGTGGGGTCCACCTCGGGTAGCAGGTAAGTGCCCGAGTCTGGAGGTGTTCCTAAGCACATCATTGGCTCCTGTGTGACCTCCAAGTGGTTGCTGGTCCTCTCTGGGCCTCAACATTCCCTTCTGTAAGGTGGCCCTCCTAACTTAAACTGTTAAAAGCTCATCTCTCCGCCTCCTCCTTCCTCAGACTCAGTTCCTGAGTGCCTCCCAGCTGGCCACACCTGGGGTCGGCCACGCAGGGGCTAGGGGCTCAACCTCAGGGCTGCTTCCAACCCCTCCAGCCCCCCACCCCTGCCCACCCAGAGCTGTCTCTGCCTGTCTTCTCACCTCCCGGCTTTGGCCCTGGCAGGGTTAATTGGTCCTGCAGGAACAGTGTGGGGAGTGGGGTGGGGGGCAGCACAGCTGTCTCCCCACATCCAGGGTTCCAGGATCCCAGGGGCGCAGGAGGAAGTCATCGCATTCTTGAGGGCCTGATGTCAGGTTGACGGCTTCCCACTCCCCTTGCCAGCCTCCCTCACACACATCCCGTCCAGACAAGCTTCATCTCCTGCCTCAGTGTTCTCCCTTGCCAAGTGGGAGTGATCGCTGCTCCCAGGAGGCAGAGGAGCGAGGGAGGCAGGAGGGGCAGGCCAGGCCTCACGAGAGAGTCCTCAGAAGCAGGGAGGTCCTGTCCCGATCAGAATTTATTTTTATGGGAAACACAGATTTACAGAGAGAAAAACAGAGAGAAAGCTGAGCCAACCCAAAGCCAGGAGCCAGGAGTTTCTTCCCTGTCTCCCATGTGGGTGCAGGGTTCCAAGGACTTGGGCTAGCTCTACTGCTCTCCCAGGCCACAAGCAGGGAGGTGGATGGGAAGTGAAGCAGCTGGGACACAAACCAGCACCCATATGGGATCCAGCGCATGCAAGGTGAGGATTTAACCACTAGGCTATCACACTGGGTCTGATAATCCCCATTTTGCAAACCAGGAAGCAGTGACACAGAGAAGGTACCGGAAGCCCCAAGGTCACACAGTCTTGCTGGCCCCCAATGCTCCAGGCTTAATTGCACTAATACTGTCTGCTGGATTCCTCTTCCCCCTTTTTCCCACCCTTGCCTGCACCTGCCCCCAAGTCCCAAAGTGTGGGGAGGGCGTTGGGCAAGATGGTGGTCACACCCTGATTCCATGGCTGTGTGGTCCCTGGGCAAACCTTTGCCCTGTGGCCGGGACCCACAGCTGAACGCTGACATCAGAGCAGAAGACGGTAGCAATGCAGGGCAGACGGCTGGGCTTCCGGGGTGCCGGCAACAGGTGCAGCGAGGGTCCGCAATCTGCAGGTGCCTCTTTAGAAAAACGAATTATTAAGGAAACAATACGGAACTAATTGTCTTGCCCATCTTCCTGTAGTGCTTGAACCTTTTTGCCCTAATTATGTCAAGATTGTCAAAATAAATAAATAAATAAATATTTTTTAAAAAAGAAAAACGAATTATTTGAAAGGCAGAGTTACAGAATGGGGAACACAGAAACAGCTTGCATCTGCTGATCCGTTCCTCCCATAGCTGTGGCAGTTGGGCCTGGGCTGGGCCAGCCAAAGCCAGGAGCCAGGAATTCTATCTGGGTCTCCCAATATGGGTGCAGGGGCTCAAGCATTTGGGCCAACTTCTGCTGCTTTCCCAGGTGCGTTAGCTGCAGCTGGATGGAGAGTGGCAGCCTGCAGGTCTGGACACCAGCATCCCAGGGTGATGCCCCAGACGTGAGTCTCCTTCTGGCTGCCACTTGAGCCTGCTGTCTTCTGCCAGGCACCTGCTCTCCAAAGGGAGGGTCCTGCCAGCTGCCTCTTTCCTGGGCCTGCAAGAGCATGTCTGTGCCCACCCCTGCCTGCCCCTGGAATGCCCAGTTCCAGGACCGCCGCTTCGCAGCCCCTTCCCTGACCACCCCCTAAACCCCTGTACTCTCTCTGGAGTAAACATCACCTGATACCTGGGCATGTGCCATCTTAATCTAGTCCGTGTTTGTGCAGGCACTGTGTGCGAAGTAGCCATCTTTATTCATCGTTTCTAAAAATCAAACAGTCTGTGTGTTTTCCCCGCCCCAAATGTTCTAGCTCAAGACACCTATTTATTGCTTAATGACCAGGCTGTGTCACCCCCAAGGTCGTTAATGTCACCACCATCACTTCACCACCCTTACCTACTCCTGAAGCTGGGAAGACGCCAAGGTCACCATCTCCAGCTTCACCTCCATCCCAAACATAACCCTGAGTCACCCTCAGCAATGACCCTGAGGCCATCACCATGAGGCTGTGAACATAGAGGGACATTCCACACAGGTATATCCGTCACCTCCTGCGACTGCACCCTAGGGAGTAGGTCTTGAGAATACCCACTTGACAGATGAGGAAACTGAGGCTGACAGCTTTCTCAGATCTGTAATGTGATAGAGGAAGGTCGGGTCTTTACCTAGAGACTTCCTTCCCACCTCCCACAGACACCCCAGGTACAGGAAGGGAAGCTTGGGAGGAGCCAGGCCTTGGGCACAACTGAGAGGAAAGAGGATGCCAGGAGGCTATGCCCAGATTCACATATAGGCCCTGCTGCCCAGGCCTCCTGTGCCTGCCCAGCTGCCCAGGATACCCTCCCCTTTGCACCAGATCAGGTCAAGCCAAGGATCTCTCCCAGCCAAATCTTTCCATGACTTCCCGAAGCTCCAGCAGCCCCTGCTGGCCTCCCCCCTGCCCTGACAGTCTCTCCCAGGACCCCTGTCTTACCCTCCTTATCCTCGAGCCTCAGCTGCGTAGCCACTCCTTAGGGGGAATCCCTGGCCGCCCTGTGCAACACTGCCAGCACTTCTGTCACTCACCATCCGGGCACCCCAGGAACCCCGCCCTCACCTGCACGCAGTGCAGTGTAGGCTTCACCAGGGTATTCAGCCGCCGTGGGCTGTTGCTGCTGAGCCAGGCATCACAGCAGCCTGTCCTGGGCAGCTGCCCTTGTCTATAGCTGGGGATACTGCCGGTAAATGAGGATACTCCTGCAACCCCAGCCTGAGCTGCCTTCGTGCCACAGCTGCAGTGGCCTTGCTTGCCCCAGTCCTTGACCCCTATCCCAGACTCTGCCTGACATGCACCAGGCTTGTTAGGGGCAGAGGCCACGTAGTGACTGTGCTTCGGGACGGAACTACATTCAGAATCCAGCTCAGCCCGCTTCCCTGCATCTGGCCTATCCTCTGCCTCCCATTGGCTCATCTTTAAAATGGGGCCCAGCACGGTAGCTTAATGGCTAAGTCCTTGCCTGTGGGCACCCAGATCCCATATCGGCACCGGTTTGTGCCCTAGCTATTCCACTTCCAATCCAGCTCCCTACTTGTGGCCTGAGAAAGCATTCGGGAACACCCAAAGCACCCACATGGGAGATCTGGAAGATGCTCCAAGCTCCTGGTTTTGGATTGGCTCAACTTCGGCCTTTGTGGCCACTTGGAAAGCGAACCAGTGGACAGAAAATCTTTATCTCTGTCTCTCCTTCTCCCTGTAAATCTTCCTTTCCAATAAAAATAAATAAATCTGAAGAAAAGTAAAAATAAAAATAAAAATGACCATGTTGGGGGCATGTTGGTAGTGCTGCTTGGACAGTAAGAGCATAGAATGTTCACCTATTTAACCTACCCTCCAGTTCACCATCTTGCTGAGCCCCTGCCAGGGCTGGGCTGGGGTCTCTGGAAGCTAGACCCACCTGCCTCGGTCCCTATTCACTGAGCAAGGAGCAGAGGAATTCTGATCTGTTCCACCACCACCCACCCCTTGGTTCTTTTTTTTAAATACATTTTATTATTATTGTTATTATTTTATAATACAGTTTCATATTCCCTTATCCCCTCCCCAGTTCCTTCCCCCCAGTTCCTCTATATCATTACTAACATATAGTTCTTCATACTCAGTCATATGTCTGTCATTGCGGGCATAGACACTGGCAGAGAGTCCAGAATCTTATTGCCAAGATATAGTAAACAGTTTCATTGTAAGTCCATCTTGTCTGGAAGTAGAAATGCATACCACACTGCATCCTCACATCTGAATGTTAGTCTCAATTTCGCAGCTACTGTACATCTCCTTAAATGAAAAGTCACGATTCAAAATCAACAATAGAAAGAAGAGATTTACAATGCCATGAAGTTAAATGACATGTTACTAGATATGGCAGTTTCCATTACACAGCTACTAAACACCCCATAAATGAAAGGTCATGATACAAAATCAACAATAAAAATAAAAATAGAAATTTACAATGCCTGAAGTTAAATGACATGTTACTAGATATGACAGTCTCCATTACACGGCTACTATACATCCCCTTAAATGAAGAGCCACAAAACAAAATCAACATCTGGAAGAAAAAAGAAGTTAACAACATCAAGAAGTTGGATAACATGCTATTAATTGACTAATGTTTAGCTGAAGAAATGAAAATCAAGAACCTTCTTGAAGAAAATGATGCCACTGCATGATCTACGAGTCATTGAATGATTTAATCAGAAGGAAGTGTTTTGAAGAGATGAAAACAACAGAAAACAACAAAACCCATGTGATATAGTTTCCACTGATCTTTGTTGAAGTGTATCTCCTTCAGACAATAAGCAGAAGGGTTTTGTTTTTTAATCTGGTCTGCTAATCTATGACGTTTGATTGAGCTTAAGCCATTTACATTCAGAGTTTAATACACATGGGTGTTACTTTGGTCCTGTCATTTTAGGAATGGGTTGTTCATTGGTTTAGTCTTCTGTTGTCATTTTACTGGGATGTTCTTCACGTTTGCCTTTGGTTTTGGTAGGTGCTATTCCTCTTTTCTGTCAAGAGAACTTCTTGAAGTATCATTGGTAGAACAGGTTTGGTAGAGGCAAATTCTTTTAGCTTTCCTTTACTATAGAAGAATTTTATTTCATTTTCAAAGACAAAAGAAAGCTTTGTTGGATATGTTATCCTAGGCTGACAATTTTTTTCTTTTAGAATCTGGAATATGTCATTCCATTCTCTTCCTGCCTGTAGAATTTTATTTCATTTTCAAAGACAAAAGAAAGCTTTGCTGGATATGTTATCCTAGACTGACATTTTTTTTTCTTTTAGAATCTGGAATATGTCACTCCATTCTCTTCTTGCCTGTAGAGTTTCCTGTGAGAGATCTCCTGTGAGCTTAATTGGCATTCCTTTATATGTCAATTGATTTTTTTCACGTGCACATTTAAGGATCTTTTCCTTATGTTCAATTGAAGAGAGCTTGATTATCATATGTCGTGGTGAAGATCGTTTTTGATCAAGCCTGTTGGGAGTTCTGTGCCCCTCTTGGAACTTGTTTCCCAATTCTTTCTCCAGATTAGGGAAATTTCCCTTTATTATTTCATTAAATACATTTGCAAACTCAGTTTCTCTTTCTGCACCTCCTGGGACTCCCATAACTCTTAGATTTGGCCTCTTAATAGTGTCTTTCAATTCTTGAATACTTTTCTTGGCCTGATCCAGCTCTGCTTTTTGTTTCTTTCCCCCTGGTGACAGGAAATACCTTCCAATTCTGAGATTCTTTCTTCTGCTCTCTTCATTCTATTTTGGAGACTCTCCACTGTACTGTTAATTTGCTCTACTGTGTTCTTAATTTCTGATATACCAGTCTTGATTTGCTTTATTGCTTCCTTAAATTCTTTGAACTCTTGCATGAGCTTCTCATTGTTGATCAGAATCTTTAAAATGAGTCTTATGGATTCTGTGTGCCCATTTTCTCGATGTCTTCTTCAGTTAACTCTGAGGTTGGCATAGGGTTTTGCTCCTTTGCAGGGGAGTCTTCGGTAATATTCATTGTGCCTTTGTCTCTTCTTTTGCTCTTGATTGTTGTACTTCTGGTTAGCAGAGTCTTCTCCTTGGGGCAGATTTCTAAGCTGTGTCACCCACAGGTCTACAATGCGATTTTACTTATTGTGGTTGGTACACAACTTTTTCCTTGCAGCCACTTGTGCCACAACCTCCAGAGAGTTCCAGGTCTGGGTTCTTATGTCAGATTAACACCGTGGTCTCCACAGCCCCAGCTCTTGGCTCACCACTCTCCACCTCCTGTGATACCATGCTGAGGCTGCACTGTTGTCACTGCAACCTTCCTCCCACTTCCGTTGGAGCAGGTCCCAGGATTAGAGAGACACCAGGTGTCCTATATAATTAGGTTGTTGGTGGTGCTGATCTTGTCGGAACCTGTTGGACTTTAGGTCTGGGTGCCACACGGACCTATTTTGACTGGTACGCTGCCACAGCCAGTATTAATTTCCTGTGCGACCTGTGCTATCACGGACCTCAGCAAGTTCTCGTGAGATCAGCACATGCGCAGTTCACTATTGTCCCCTGCAGTCCCAAAGCTATTGCCACAGTTCCCAAAATGGCGCCTGATATACAACCACTACAGTTCTTGATCTGCTGGCCGCCAGATCCGAGGGCTACCCAGACCTGTCCTGGGTGGAATCCGTAGATTGCCACGTCGCTGCAGTTCACTGAGACAGAAATGAGCTCACGCCCAGCTCAGTGTATGCTCAGTCCTTTCCCTTGCCTTTTCCTCCTTAGGCAAAATGGTGCCCAATTCAGCTGTAGGAGCTGACTGGGCTGTGAAATCCACTCTGTTCTCACACTGCCTGTCTGAGATCTGCTGCTCTGTCTTTGCTCAAATCAAACGGACCAGCAGAACGGACAGTTCTTTGTCTGGGTTCACCACCCAAGCTCCCAGTGAAAGTCCCTTCCCACCTAGTTGCTGGTAGCTTTCCGGATGCTGTTGGAGTTTAGATTGCTGTGCTGGAGTATCAGTCTCTGCAACACCACACCGCTGTGTCCGCTGCTTTCCTGTGTCTGTCAGTCTCCAGGTACCCCTCTGCTGTTGTTCTGTCCCTTCCTATTTCCTGAAATATGTCCTCTCTGCTTCATCCTGTTTCAATGTTTTTCCATCTGCAAAAAGTGTCCTTACGCTATTCCGCCATCTTGATTCTCCACCCCTTGGTTCTTGATCAGGCACCAGCACGTGTACATGCATGGGCCACTGTAGACACACATCTGCCCCCACACAGCTAAACATGCTGCTCAGGCACTCACTGGTGTGGCTGCCCAACCCCACTTGCACAGTGTGTGTGCTCACACATGCCCCTACATACAGACCCAGGGCCCAGACGTGGGCACCTGTACCCCCGACACTGTCCTCAGTTGAGTTCGGACTCTCCACCCCCTCCCCCTTGCCCAGGTTCTACACTCCAGATCCAGGCACAGCCTGCCTAGAGCCCAGTGGTTTGCCGGGCAGCCCCTTTGCCAGGAACGGGGACTGCCCTTCAGAGAGCGCCCCCTTTGGTCCTCTGGCTGGACTTTGCCTTTTCCGAAGCCCCACGCCCCCACGCCCCCAACCTGAGCTAAAGCCAGAGCTGCAGGGAGGAGAGAGGTGGACCTCAGGATCTCCGGGAAGAGCTGTTCCCAAGCCAGAACCAGGGGACAAGATCCTCAGGCTGCACCAGTGCCCTTGTCCAAGTCCTCACCAGGTTCCACCTCTCCATACCGGGATCACTTATGCCCACGGAATGATTTGGGGATGCCCCATGATAGTCCCGGCAGGGGGGTGGGTCCCAGGAACCTCAGCCTCACAGGTGCACCCTTGCCCAGGGGTTGTGGAGGATAGAGAGATCCAGAGGACGATGAGGGGCGTGGGCCCGGTTAGGCTGAACGTGGAGTGGAAGCAGCCTGGGTATAGGATGCCCTGGCCCATTTTAGAGATGAGGAGACTGAGACCCAGAAAGGAGGAGCCAGGAGCCAGGCACAAGGATCCATAGTGGACCCAGGTCCCCTGGGTCAGAGCTCTGTCCGCCTGCCTGCCACGAGCCTCTTCCTCACAGAGGTTCATAGCGCCTCCCTTCCAGCAAGAGGAACCTTCCCCCAAGACCAGAGATTCCAAAGAGTATGGGGGTACCAAGGCTTGGGGACAAGATGGTTTCTAGAAGGTTCTTAAGTCCAAGCCCAGCCAAGCACACACCACCTCACTCTATCACCTCTGTCCTCAACTTCCAGGGACTGCAAGGTTCATGGCCATGGCTCTCAGGCTGTGGGCTGAATGTCTGTGTCCCCACCCCAATACCCAGATACAGCCAGGTTGAAGCCCTGGCTCCACCTGATGGTATCAGGAGGTGGAACCCTTGGTAGGAAATGAGGATGCAAGCAGAGAGCACCCTGCAGAGGGGCTCAGACATCTCTTGTTCCCTCTTCCTTCCACATGAGGGACCAGAAGGAAGTCTACACTCTGCGTCCAAGGAGAGGGACTCTCCCCAGATCCCAGCCACACACCAGCTCCCTGGCCTGACTCCCAGCATCCAGGCCTGGAGGGACACGGGGCTGGGGTTTGGAAGCCATGCATGCAGCCTGGAATCACTGTCGAATTTACTCTCACCCCCAGAGCTGTCTTCATGTTACTGAGAGAAGTGGCAGGTGGAGGGGCCATGGCAGACGCTGCAGCCTCACAGGGAGTGGGACCAGAGCTCAGCACTCGCAGTCCAAGCCCAGGCCAGGACCGCCCTCTTTTCCAGAGTGGGTGGTGGTAAGGGGCTTCAAAGGAGGCTTTGGCCTCTACACTCGGTCCCATACCCCTCCATCCCACGGGCTGCACCTACCCCAGCCAGATCTGCATGGATCTTTAATTGCCCAGATCTGACAAAGAACCAAGTTTACATCTGACTGATGCAGGAAAAACCAAAACTGATCTTTGGTCTCAAATCAAACCAAAAGGAAGCTACCCAGCCAGAGAGTAAGGGGTCAGACTGACCTTCTCAGTGCCTTTATCACCTGAATCTACCTCCTGTCAACGCCACCACCACCGCAACCAGCAATATGAACAAGTACCAACATCACTACCATCAACACCACTGTTACCACCACCACTGTTACCACCACCACAGCCATCAGCACCATCAGTATGAGTACCAACACCACCACCACCACAATCAGCATTTAACTATTAGCACCATTAGCATCACTGACACAAATACCATAATTTGTGTTGATACTTTCACCATGATTACAACCACCAGTATCATCAACATGCCATCACCACCACCGTCACCAACACCGCCATCACCAATACCAACACCAACACCACCAATACCACTACCAACACCAACATACCACCAACACCACTACCATCACCATCATCACCAACACCACCACTACCATCACCACCTCCCCTCTGCCTTCAGCACAGACACCTGCTGGGACCTACCCCACTCAGGGCAGAAATAGCATGGCTGTTTACAAAATGGATCTTGCACAATGAAAAGAAGAGTAACTTGAATGCAAGCTGTGTCATACTGCCTAGTAACTGAGCCAGCACTGACTCACAGGCGGGTACTGTCCACAGAGTGAAACACACTGGACAGAGGGCTGTGTCACATCCCGAGCAGAGCCTTCTTCACATGGCTTAAGACAGTGCACAGCTACACCTCAGCCACCATACGTCCCTGGAACTGGATAGTTGCACACAGGTGGCCCGTGAGTAACTTAAAACACAGAAGTCACAGTGGATCAGGGGCTTATGCATGTAACTAACTGTGCTTTACAGATAAGGTTAGCGAACACTGATGGGTTAAGAATTATGCCCAGTGGGCCAGGACTGGGGTGCAATGCCAGGATTGGGGTGCAGTGGGTGAAGCTGCTGTCTGTGATGCTGGCATTCCCTAGGGGGCACTTCTAATCCAGCTCCCTGCTGAGGTGCCTGGGAGGGCAGCAGAGGATGGCCCAAGTGCTTGGGGCCCTGCATCCGTGTGGGAGGCCTGAAAGAAGCTTCCAGTTCTTGGCTTTGGTTTGGCTGCATCATGGTCGTTTCACCATTTGGAGGGGTGAGCCACAGGTGACATATCTCTCCCTCTCTCTCTAACTCTGACTTTCAAACAAATAAAATAAATCTCTAGAAGCAATTTTAAAAAATGAAGGAGTCATTCCCAGGGCCCAGCATTGTGGTGAAGCCGGTGAAACAATTACTGCAACCCTAGCAGTTCATTTCAGAGCGCTAGTTTGAGTCCCGCTCTTCCACTTCCCGTCCAGCTCTGGAAGGCAACAGAAGATGGTTCAAGTGCTTGGGCTCTTGCCACCAATATGGGAGAATGAGCTGAAGTTCCGAGCTGCGGCTGTTGTGGCCATGTGAGCACAGAGGATCGCTTGCTCTCTCCATCTCTCTGCCTTTCAGATAAATGACCCGTATCCAGAGTCGTCACTGACACACTGGGTCCTGATCCCATCTTGAGTGACAGGAGGCTGCTTCCGGGATCTTACACATGAGGATGCGGAGGCATAGGAGGCAAAGTCACAGTGTCAAACGTGATATTTCACACAGGAAGTGGGCACCCAGGTCTGCTCACTCCCATGTCTCCTTCCTAGGCAGGCCCTATAAACTCAGCAAGTACTCAGCTATAGCTGGTACCAGAAAACCACCTTCTGGGACTCCTCCCACCCTCTCAACCTGCAAGCCCAAAGTTCCGGCGCCCACCAATGAACCCTCTTGGAGTGGCTCCCTGCAAGCCGATAGGCCTCTGCTGGTCCCCTGCCCCTCGCCCACCGCACACACTCCCCGGGCTGGGGCCTGCACAGGGAGCCTCTCATGGGGAGATCAAAGCACAGGGAGGACTGTTCCCAAAGGATCAGAGCAACAGGTCACTTCTGTTGGGAACAGCCTGGGAGGGAATCCACGAGGCAGTACAAAGCCTTGGAAATGTCCCCGAGCCCTGGCCAGGACCCTGTGTCTGCTCAGGGGCCTGACCCAAGAGACCCCTACTGTGGTTCCGCACCTGCAGCCAGGCTTGGCCCGCGTGGAGGCAGGGACATGGTGTGAGAGGTCCGGCCATGTTTGCCTGTCTCTCCGGTGGCCCCTAACCCTCCCAATCTGCCAACACCCAACCCACGATCCCCACCCCTCTCATTCCCACAGCACTTTTGTTCCCATGGGAATCATGTGGCCACCCCAACCCTAAACCATCAGCCTCGTCCACGTGGGCCTGTGCAGGTTCCTTACAGGGGGTCCAGAAACCCTGATCCCACGTCCACCCTTCTGCAGAAGCCCTTCAAGGGGGCCAAGTTCAAGGTCATCTCAGTCACCAGACCTAACACTTGGGGAGCCCAACCCTGCGGCAGCCATGCCAAGGCCTTCACAACAGCCCTGCGAGGCAAGGCAGCTGCCACCCTCCCCATGGCATGGAAGGTGGAGGCCTCAGCTGGGCTATGGGGAGCACCCCCCATGGGGAGTATTCCCCAGACTCTGCTTCTCCCTCCCTCTCTGCCTTCTCCTTTCCTCTCCTTTTTTCCCCTTCTTTCTCTTCCCACTTCTCTCTCCTCCTCCTCTTCTCTCTGTCCCCTTCCTCTCCCTCCCACCCCCATGCTCGTGCACTGGCTTCCCCAGCCTTCTGTTTGCTGGCTCTGCCCTGTATCCCTGCTGCCAGGCCTCAGTGTGGCCATCCTCCCCTCCCCCCACCTGCTGGCAACCTACTGTCCTGCAGATCTCAGCAAGGTGCTGCTTCCTCCTCGCTCTCCCAGGACCAGGCATCCCTCCTGGGCTTTCCTCCTCACAGCCCCGGCACCTGGTGCCAGGACGTTCTGTTGGGGGTCTGCAGTCTTCAACAAGAGCCCCCGGGGAGCAGGGGCCTCCCGAGGATGTTGTGTCCTCAGGGCCACACAGGGTCTGAGCCAAGGGTGTTCAGTAGGCACTTGCTGAGTGGATAAGTGAGTTAATGAGAGGACGAGTGATTTAATGAGTGAATGAATGAGGTGAGTGAGTATATGAATGAATGAATTGGTGAGTGAATAAGTGAATGAGTAAGTGGGTGAATGAATGAGTGGATGAGTGAATTGGTGAGTGAGCATATGCATGCGTGACTGTCACCTCCAACAGCCACTGCTTGTGCAGGTCCCAGCCCTAACCACCAGCCCCGGCCATCCCCTTGCATCCTCTCCTGTTTGCTGCCGGCTCTTCAGGCTCTGAAGCCACACCCCCTCCACCCTCTCACCCCAGGGTCTGGAGCCTTTCCAGGTGTGTGAGACACATCTGGAAGTGAAATAGCCCCGGTATCCTCCTTCATACTACATACAACCTGCTGGGCTGGTCAGCTGGTCAACAAGGTAAAACGCATGGTGGACACGGCAGGGGCAGGATGTGTGGGAAGGGGAAGGCAGTGAGGGAGGGGTTGCCTCACCATCTGGGGAAGGGCATTTTCCAGAGAGTCCGCGAGTGCCCAGGCCCCGGGGCAGGGCATGGCAGGTGTCCCGCGGAGCTGTGTGTGTGTTGAGCACACAGGCGTCAGAGAAGACCACCACGAGGTTTCAGAGGTGGTACTAGCCCAGTGGGTCCCACATGCACCAAGAATGCCCCCTATGGCCTGGCCAGTCCCTGTGGGAAGAATCTGGTCCCAGCCAATGTCCTGAGCCACCTCTTACTTGACCCAACCAAGGACATGTGTCCCCGGAGCCTATGATAAGCAAAGATGCAGGCTGCTTTGCTTGGCCCGGGTTCCCTGCTCCAGTTCTCTGGCCCCCGGCCACGAGGTCAGATTTATTTTCTCAGTGCAGGACCTGCTGAGGGAGGGGGAGGGATGGTTGAAGGTCAGGGGGATGGGGGGCTGGAGTCCGTGTGAGGGAGGACCCGGCACTAGGCAGGTGCTCCTGGAGAGGTGACCATCAGCTGGAGGAGGTGCATTTAATCTGTGGTCCTGAGGCGTAAAATTTCCGAACATGGAAAGGCCAGGAGGAGGTTCTGAGTCAGTGCAAGAAGCTTCTTGTCGATGCGAGCCTCCTGTCACCAGGAGGAAACTAGAAGGCACAGAGACCCCGAATGCAAGGACAGCTGCCAAAGTCAGTGAGGAGCAGGTGTGCTCAGGGGGATGCGCGGTTCCACAACTCTTTTCTTTAATGCTGCCCAGGAGGCAGAACCAGGCAATAAGGTCATTGGCTCTTTTTCTCAGGAAAAAAAAAATTAAACCTTTAGAAACAGACAAGAAAGAGAATTAAGAGCTTAAAATTCCCAGGGCCTATGGCAATCTGGACCCAAGAGCCACGGGGACAGGACACTGGCACAGACCAGCCAAGGTGGCCCCCTGAAAGTCCCAGACCAGGTGGAAGCCAAGACCCTGGGCTCCCCTGCAAGAAAGCAGACGGGACAGAGAAGGGATGTTCTGGAAGGATCCCACCAGTCAGGCATTCTCCAGGGCACTACCGGGTCAGGCCTATGTGCAGAGAACTGTGGGAAGGGAGCCAGTCACAGAGGAAGCTGGGCACAGAGCATGGCTTGGGGGCACATGACATTTCAGGGATCCCAGGACCTGCCTAGCGGGATTCCCCAGGGAAGAGAAAGCCCAGACACCCAGGGGCACCCCCACTTCTAGATCCAGCTCTCACCTCCACTGAGTTCTCACAATTGTACCACCTGCGCCTGCCTTGGGCTCCTTCCAGCACCCCCTTCTTCCTGCCGCCTCCCAGGCCCTCCCCTACTCCCACACTTTCTGCCTTCCAACTCTCTTCTATCTTTTAATTATTTTTCCAAGTGCCAGCTTCCCCCATTCCTCCTCTGGTCCCTGCCTCTTCCAGATCCAAAGCCGCCCATGACCCTGTGCTCCCTGGTCTGGGCTTTCAGGGTCTTCCCAGCAGGCAGCATGGCTCCCTTGAAGCCAGCCCCTAGGCAGGGCCATTCAGGTTTGCTGCATGGAAGAAAAGGGGCTTCCTGGGGGAGTTAGGGGCTGTATGGGGCTTGCATGACAGCTAAGGGACCTGGATATGTTGGAGAAACTCCAAACCCTTTGACTTCCATGGGACAAAGACGACATGTATGTCCAACGAAGAGAGTTCTCGGCGAGGGGTCTGGCAGTACATGCTGGCTGTGGCCTTGTGGCCTTGTGGCCAGTGCCATGGCATGGCTTCAAGCAGAGTCACACCTGGCTCTGCATCCATGGCTCTCACATCTATGGCTTGAACCCACCATATACTGACCATGTTCTAAAACAAAGGCAGACAGAGAGCTCTCATTCTCCGGCTCAGTCCCCAGAGGGATGCCTGTGATGTTAGGCTGGGCCGGATCATAAAACTGAAAGCTAGGAACTTCCCCCAGGGCTCCCAAGTGGGTGGCAGGAATCCATCACTTGGACCAGCACCACTTCCTCCCAGGGTCGGCCTCAGCAGGAAGCTGGAATGAAGAGCCAGAGGTGGGACTTGAACTCAGGCATGTCCAGGGGTGATGTGGACAGCCTCCAGGCCAAACGTCCAGTCCTGCTCAGCACCTTTGTATAAGGAACTTTAGTATTCCTGGGGTTCGGTATCCTGGGGCATCCTGGAACTGGTCTCTCCCAGAAAGACCCTATTTGTTCTGAACGTGATGATCTATTGACTATGTGAAAGGTAAAGCGAGACAGAGAGCGCCATCTACCGGTTCACGTCTCGGATGGCCACAAGACAGCGCCATCTACCGGTTCACGTCTCAAATGCCCACAAGAGCCAGAGCGGGGTCCCTTGAAGCTAGAGCCTGGCACGCCCACGTTTGTGGCAGGGAGGACAGCCCCTGAGCCATCCTTTCCAGCCTACTGGGGCGTGCAGTCACAGAAAGCTGGATCAGAAGTAGAGCTGCTCAACCCCGGGGACTCCCATACAAGATGCAGGCATCCTGACTTAACCACTGGCCCCAACACTTGCCCTCTCTTTACAACACCGCTCAGCCTCCGGTGTTCCGGGCTATGAGAGATGCATCAATGAGGCAGTGGTTTGAGAGAATGGGTTGTGGAGGGAATGTGAAAGGAGTTGACAGAGCCATAGCTTGGCCAGGCCTCACGATACACCTGCTACCTGTCAGTCTTCAGGAAGATGCGCAGAGGAGGAAGCAGCTACCGCCCCAGGCATATCTCCAAATACCAGATGAGTCAAGCCCCAATCCCACCGGGCCCCATTTGACTGTGAAGGAGGTAAACTGAGGGCAGGGAGAGGCTGTCCTGCCTTCCCAGCCACCTGTGAGCAGGTGGCAGCTCCTCTGGGCAGGGTCATCCCAGAGGGGTTCCACGCCACCCCCACATTCTCACTTCAGCCAGCAGGCCACCTCTGCCTCTCCTGGGCCCAGCAGGCAGCGGAGGGAGCCCTGACCCTGGCTCTCTCCCCCACCAACTGGGTGCAGCTGAGGAAGCCAGGGAGCCTCTCTGGGTGGCAGCTTGAGGCCTCGGCATTGAAGCTCTGGCCCCTGGTGCCTGATGAGAGCCCTGCATGCCAAGAAGTCAGAGCCCCCTGAAGCTGAGCTGGAGCTTCCATGGTGCTCAGGGGTGGGTCTGCGCATCCCTGACCTGCTTTGTGGCGACTCCATGGGACCCAGAGGGGGAATGAGGTCTGAGTGCCGCCCACACCATGCCCAGAGCTTGTGGAACAGCTGGAGAAGACAGAGAGCAGGAGTTTGCCTCTTGCAGAGGCCAGTTCTGTGATGTACTGTGGTTCCAGGCACGCGTAGGTTTCCAGCAGCTCGCGCTTAGGCAGAGGGAGCCGCTTGGCAAGCTTTCGTCCAACACCCACTGTGTGTCCTGAGCTGTTCCAGGCCCAGGAGATAGAAGCCTCAGGGATGCCATGAAGGAGGATTCATTTGGGGTCCCAGTTTCCCCATGCTGAGTACTAATGGGGGACAGAGATACCACTGTCCCCACCCTGCTGGTGAGGGAGCATTCACACACACAGCCTTTGCTGAGCATTGCTGTGAGCAGATGCTGCTGGGCCCACAGGACAGCAGAGACACACAGGGGGACTTCCTAAGTTTGTGGCAAGCAGAGTTGGAAGACAAGTACAAACATCTTGAGATCCTTGGGGCCAGTGTTGTGGCGCAGTGAATTAAGCTGCCACCTGTGAAGCTGGAATCCCATATGGGCGCCAGTTCTAGTCCCGGTTCCTCCACTTCCCATCCAGCTTTCTGCTGATGCTCCTGGAAGAGCAGCAGAGGATGGTCCACGTGCATGGTCCTCTATACACACTTGAGAGACCCAGATGGAGTTCCAGAGTCCGGGTTGCAGTCTGGTCCAGTCCTGGTCATTGTAGTAGCCATTTGGGGAGTGGACCAGTAGTTGGAATATCTCTCTGTGTCTCAATTCTCTCTCTGTAACTCTGATTTTCAAATAAACAGATATTTAAACATCTGTTTTCAATATCTACACATACAAACGGGTCTTTCAAAGGTTTATGGAGAATGTCTGTGATGAATGAACAATGCAGGGACATCAAAAAGTTTGTGTAGCGCAATCACTTCATTTATGAAAGATTCATTCACTTGAAAGGCAGAGTGATGGGGGTCAGGGGACGTACAGAATCCACTGGCTCAAACGACCGCCATGACCAGAACAGAGCAGGCTGAAGCCAGGGAGCCGGAACCAGGAACTCCATCCTGGTCTCCCATGTGGTCACAGGGGCCCAAGCACTTGGGCCATCTTCTGCTGTTTTCCCAGCACATTATCAGGAAGCTGGGTTGGAAGTGGAGCAGCCAGGACTTGAACTGATGCCCCAGGATGCCGGTGTTGTAAGCTGTGGCTTACCATCCTATCCTTTAAAGTCCATCACCCATGAACTTTTCAACTCTCCTCCTAAATCAGATCCTGCCTGCCAGAAGGTATCCTTCAATGGGAAGAGCCATTCAGTCATTCACTCACTCATCCATTCATCATCCAGTGGGCATCTCTGGCCTGAGCTCTAGACAGACATAGTCCCTGGCCTTCAGACACTTAAACATCCCAACAGACACCCCAGAGACCCTGGACAAAGGAAGCACCCCAGAGGCTGTGTGGGCAGGTGGGTACGGGCAGGTGTGGGCACGTGTTGGCAGGTGCGGACACATGCTGGCACATGCAGGCAGGTGCGGGTAGGTATGGACACATACAGGCATTTGCAGGCAGGTGTGGGCATGTGTGGGCACATGTGGGCAGGTGTGGGCAGGTGCGGGCAGGTGTGCCGACACGGGAGCTATACCTGCAGTTTGGTTGTAGAAGGTGCCGGGGACGCAGTTGATGCATTCGAAGCAGCAGGGGTGCATGCCCACGGCCTTCTTCTTCTACCCGGGCCGGCAGCTCTCTGAGCACATGGACACGGGGATCTGGAGGCAGGCATGCAAGACATCCTGAACTGCCCCTTCCCATGCCCTGTGACTCCCTACTCCACCCACCTTGTGGGATGCTCAGGGCACGGTTGCCTGGCCCCTCCCTGGAGGGAAAGGAATGCGGAGTCACCATCAGGGTGATGCTCTTAGCTCTGCCAGCCCAAGATTAAGCCACCTTCTGATGGAAGCACCGAACCACAGAGAGTTCTGGTGAAGTTGCGAGGGCCCAGGTTGTGAGCCTGGGCATTGCTGATGGCCCACTTGTTGGGAGGAGGACAGCAGGCCAGGAAAGCACTGAGACCCCAGGAGAGAGAGATCGCTTTGGGCTCCAGCCTTGCCCAAGTCTCTATCAACACTGAGTGTTTTCAGCAATCCACAGCATGATGACCTGTGCTTATGTCCTTCTCTGCCACTCACAACCTAGACTCCTGGTCTGCAAGGTTTTTTTGGAGTTTTCTGAGTGTGCAAGAACCAGTAGGCAGTAGCCACGCCTATTGTCTCTACTGCTCTATTTCCAGAACCTAGAAAAATACACAAGCCTCCCAGCATTGGGTCCTAAAAGAGTGAGTAAATCTTATACACAGGACACAATAAGAGCAATGGGGCAGGAGCCAGCATTTGGGTACAGGGGGTTTAAACTATATGAGTATTGGTTTGAGTTCCAGCTGTTCCACTTCCGATCCAGCTCCCTGCTAATGTGTCAGGGAAAGCAGCAGAAGACAGCACAGGCCCTTGGCCCTCTGCCACCCATGTGGGAGACCCAGATAGAACTCCTGGCTCTTAGCTTTAATTTGGCCCAGCCCTGGTCAGTGTGACCATTTGGCGAGTGAACCAGCTGGACGATCTCTGTGTGTGTATGTGTGTTTGTGTGTGTGTGGTGTGTTCCTCTCCCTCTGTCTCTGTAACTCTTTGAACTAAATAAATAAATCTTAAGAAAAAAAAAAAAAAGACACCAGCATGCTGATGACCAGTGAGACTGTCTTGAGAGTGACAGAAGGGCCTGGGCAGGTGCCCTGGCAGCACCTGGACCCCAGAGCCCCCCACTTCTGGTCCTCCCCTGTCCTCGACACTCTCTGCTCTGTCTGCCCCTCCACTTCCTCTTCTTCTTTTTTAAGCTATTTGTTGATTTATCTGAAGAGCAGTACGGCACAGAGAAAGAGTGAAATCTTCCACTGACTGGCTGGTTCACTCTCCACAGTAGCGGGAGCTGGGCCAGGCTGCAGCCAGGAACTCAGCACTCTGTATAGTTCTACTGCACATTTGACAGGGAACCAAGTACTTGGTTCTTCCTCCACAGCCTTCCCATGTGCATTAGCAGGGAGCCAGATGGGAAGTGGCACAGCCGGGACTCGAACTGGTGCTCCCATGTGGGATGCCGGTATTATAGCTGGTGGCTCAGTCCATTGCGCTGCAACACTGACCCCTGCAGCCCCTCTTGTACCTGGCTGTCAGACCATGCTTGCAGACATCTTGCTTCCCCTGATACTTCACGGACGGACCTCGGTGACGTCATCAGCCTTAGCCAAACACCGGATCCCTTTAGTCCTCCTGGGCTGTCCATGGTCTCCCTGCCTTGCAGGTGACCTTGCACCTGTTCAAGTCAGTGCCCAAAGCAATGAACACAGAACACATGTGCACACATCCTGCTCCAGAACCCCCCCTCAACACACACACACACACACACACACACACACACACACACAGTAGTCTTGGCAACATCCTACTCCCATGGCCAGGATCACCTATGTCCTATATAATCAAGTTAGCCCCTCCTCCTACCCTGCAATCTCACCCGTAATTAACTCACTAAAGAACACGCTGGGCACCAACACCAGGCACCAGGACCATGGCAGTAAGCAGGAGGCATGGTCTCAAAAATACCCTCTTCAGAATCTCAACTGAACTTGAACTGTGGTTATGCAACAAGGTGGAGGAATCCACCATGGTGGTAGGGTTTGGGGAGGGATGGGGAGAATCCCAGTACCTATGAAACTGTGTCACATAATACAATGTAATTAATGAATAAAAAAAAATACCCTCTTCAACAAGCACCCTTGGCAAGACCAGACCCAGCAGTTTAGTGGGCATCCCAAGGATCCTGGACTGGATGTTCTCAGTCCCCCAAACACAAGACACACCCCTGCTCCTAACGAATTCACATGTTAGGATATTTGTAAGGAAATTGACACTGATGGAGATAATCCATACTACAAACAGATGACACGGCAGACGATGATAAACAGTGAGGAAGAATTAGGCAGTGCAAGGAGGATGGGGGAGACTGGGGGAGTTGGAGAAGACACCTGACAGCTGTGTGCCAGGTCCACGTGCTGGCATTTGCTCCAGGCAGGGGAAACAGTGTAGCAGAGACCTGGCCCAGGCAGGGTGCGCCGGGCAGAATGAGCAGAGGAGGGGGCATGGCTGTCAACCCCCCTGGTCGGGTCACACAAGGAGGTGTGCCTGAAAAATGCATTTTTATGGAAAATCCACACGATTTTTGCAGCAAAAATAGCTGTCTCTTAATATCATCATTTATAAACCTCCAAAGCACCTCTGACTTCGACCTGCACTGTGAGTGGGATGTGAAACCGTTGGTCCCATCTAAAGAGAGGGCAGTGGAGGAGGCCAGAAGACGTCAGATTCGGGGTTGATTCTGGAGGCAGACTGGGCAGGGTTTCCTGTTGGGTTGGCTGAGAGAGAATGCCATCAAGGACAACTGTCGCCTTTGGGGTCTACACAATAGACAGGTGGCTTTGCCAGTCACCGAGAGCTGTGGGTCCAAGTAGGCAGTGGATCCTGCAAGTTCAGGGTCCAAGTTCAGTCTGATGTACTAGAACCCAGAAAATGTGGGTCTTCCTGATACTTGCCTGACATGGAGGTAGATCTCTGGTACCAGCTCCCTCCAGCCTTCCTGTCTTGCCAAAGGTTAGAGCAGAGAGACACTGGGAAAGACCAAAAGATGGAGACCAGCCAGGAAGGAAGAGAACCCTTTCCTTCTCCCCACCTTGGCAAAGCTCAGCCTCTGCTTAAGAAGTCCCTAGGGAATGGGCCCGGCGGTGTGGCCTAGCAGCTAAAGTCCTCACCTTGAACGCTCTGGGACCCATATGGTCACCGGTTCTAATCCCGGCAGCTCCACTTTCCATCCAGCTCCCTGCTTGTGGCCTGGGAAAGCAGTTGAGGACGGCCCAAACCTTTGGGACCCTGCACCCGCGTGGGAGACCCAGAAGAGGTTCCAGGTTCCCAGCTTCGGATCAGCGCGCACCGGCCCGTTGTGGCTCACTTGGGGAGTGAATCATTGGACGGAAGATCTTCCTCTCTGTCTCTCCTCCTCTCTGTATATCTGACTTTGTAATAAAAATAAATCTTAAAAAAGAAAAAAAAAGAAGTCCCTAGGGAAGCCCAAAGATGACTGTGAAAACCAAAAAAGACGATTGCTTTTCGGCCTTTTGGCTAAGATTGAGTGAAACCAAAAAGAACATCAGAACTTTCAGCTGCTGACGTCACATCTACAGAAACCAGGATGTAGAGTCTAACTCCTTCCCAGAGAAGCAGAAGCCCTCACACTCCACGTCCATGGGGCATTATCCACCCTTTTTGCCCAAGCAGATCCTGTCTGGCTTCCAACAACAGCATGCCAACAGGCCAAAAGCACAGCCTGGAGATACAGAACAAGCATCAAACTCAGATGTGACATGTTTCTTTGAACCATCAGACAGAGAGTTTATAAGAACTGATTCCCTAATGTCTACGATTCTAAAAGCAGAGAACATCCAAGAAAGTACGAGCCATGGAAATTCTAAATGCTGACCCACCAGGGACAACAGAACCACCAACAAGTTAGCAGAAACAAGGAGTGCCTGTCTTTGATGGGTCGTCGGTAGACCAGACCTGGCTGAAGGAAGAATCGATGAACTGGTAAGCGTGTCTGTGGAAGTTTCCCACACCAAGAAGTGAAGGGAGGAAACATGGACAGCAAAGAAAGAACAGAACTTCCAAGAATTACGGCACAATTATGAAAGGTATACACAAAGAAAGGTATAAGAGAAAGAAAGAAAAAGGAGGAGAAAATGAGGCAGAAAAAGAAAGAAATTTTAAATAAGAATGGCTGTCAGTCTTTCAAAATCAATGGCAGATGCCAAACCACAGGTGGAGGAAACTCAGAAAACACCCACTTAGAACAAATCCCACATCACACGTGCGCATGTCATACTCATGTTGAAATGATGAAGACAGAGATAAAAGCTCCAAAGAAGACAAATGTGGACTAGAAGGAAGGAAAGACATGTTACAAAGAATCAATCCATCAAAATCCCACGCCCCATCAGGAGAGCCCCAAAACCCAGACCAGAACTGAAGGAAGGAATGGATATATTAGCAGAGAACTGACAGTAAGTGGAAACTTCAATATCCCACCTGCAGTAAAGCATGGGCAAGGATGGAGAAGATTTGAACCGCACAACAAAACGACAAAGCTGATGGACACCTGCTGGTCACACTAGCTCACCATAGCCTTCTGAAAGGCCCATGGCAGGCTCTTATGTACACACTATGTTAGGCCATAAAGCCGGGTTTAGGGGTCAGTGGTGTGGCATAGCCAGTTAAACCGCCCGTTCCAATGCTGGCATACCTTAAAATTCCAGCTGCTGGGGCCTGGCGGCATGGCCTAGCAGCTAAAGTTCTCTCCTTGAACAACCCGGGATCCCATATGGGCGCCGGTTCTAATCCTGCCAGCTCCACTTCCCATCCAGCTCCCTGCTTGTGGCCTGGGAAAGCAGTCGAGGACGGCCCAAACCTTTGGGACCCTGCACCCGCGTGGGAGACCCAGAAGAGGTTCCTGGTTCCCAGCTTCAGATCGGCGCACACCGGCCATTGCGGCTCACTTGGGGAGTGAAACATCGGATGGAAGATCTTCCTCTCTGTCTCTCCTCCTCTCTGTATATCTGACTTTATAATAAAAATAAATAAATCTTTTAAAAAAAACTTCAGTTGCTGCACTTCCATTCTAGCGCCCTGCTAATGTGCTAGGAAAGGTAGCCAACAACAGCTCAGATGTTTGGGCCCCCCTGCACCCACGTGGAAGACCTGGCTGGAGGTCTGACTTCAGCCTCATCAGCCCTGGCATTAGTGCCATTTGGGGGATGAACCAGAAGATGGAAGATTTCTTCACCCTCCCACCCCGCTCCCAATCTGCCTTTCAAATAAATAAATAGATCTTTAAGAAGAAAACAAAGAGGACCGGTGTCCTTGAGTTATGATTTAAGCACGTCAGAAATCAGCCACAGGAGGCAGTCTGGGAAGTCCCAGATCCGTGGACACAGAGCAACATGCTCCTAAAGAACGGCTCAACGCCTTCACAAGGAAAATCGGAAACCAGTGTGAGACGAATGAAAGCTAAAACACAACACGACTTCTCGAAAGGATGGATACTGTTCATCCACATACACGAGACATCTAACGTGTCCACAAAAGCAGAAGATAGAATGAGGCTGCAGAATGGGAAATAGGGAGAGCCGGATGGTTACTGGGCTTACGGCAAAGATGGGGAATCTTTTTTGTCCCCAGTGCCATGTGGATATTTGTAACAACATTCACCAACCATGCAAAATTATCTGCTTACAAATGAGCTTGCGGTGGATTGATTGAATTTTGAGTCCCACTTGTGATTGTGTTGACAGGGCCAGACCCAGTGAATTCTCAAGCCTTCCAGGACCCAGGGGCCATTCCCTGCCCTGGAGTTTTAATTCTACAAGATGAGAAAGTTCTGGGACGCTGTTGTAGCGCAGCATCAATACATTCAACTCTCTAACCTGCCCGGGAAAGCAGCAGCAGATGGCTGGAGCATTTGCACCCCTGTTCTCCATGTGGGAGACCCAGATAGAGGTCTGTGCTCCTGGTTTTGGCTCGGTCCAGCCCTGGCCTTTGCAGCTATTTGAGCAGTGCACCCGTGGGTCAACAGACTAGGTAAGAAAGTTCTGGAAAGCTGGTGAAGCACAGCATCAGTATACCCAGGACTCCTAAGCTGCATACTGAAAAAGTCAAGATGGGAAATGTCCTATCACATGCTCTTAAGGTTTTTTTAGGGCCTAGCGCAGTAGCTTAGCAGCTAAAGTCCTCACATTGAACATGCTGGAATCCCATATGGGCGCCGGTTCTAATCCTGGCATCCCCACTTCCCATCCAGCTCCCTGCTTGTTGCCTGGGAAAGCAATTGAAGATGGCCCAATGCCTTGGGACCCTGCACCCTTGTGGGAGACCCAGAAGAGGTTCCTGGTTCTCAGCTTCGGATCGGCATAGCACCGGCCGTTGTGGCCACTTGGGGAATGAATCAGCGGATAAAAGATCTTTCGTCTCTGTCTCTATTCCTCTCTGTATTTCTGACTTTCCAATTAAAAAAAAAAAAAAAAGAGGAGTACACTGAAGTGCAGAAGGGCACTGAGAGATGTGAAACCACAACTCATGGCCAAAGGGAACATACCAGATGAAAACACAAAGCAATGAAAATCGGAGAACCTGGTGGAGCCTGGAATGTACACTGGGCAACACACGATATGCAGACAGATCCCTACAGATGGTCCCAGGCACCAGCACGACAGACACACACCGGGGCTTCGCCTTGCTTCTTTAGTGTGTATAGATATAGATATATATATATTTATATATTTATTTATAAAAAGTCGACTGCCTATAAACAAAGAGCACGTCACCACATTTCCAACTAATGTACAATGTGCTCCGAGGCAGGCCCCGCCCCCGCCGTGGGCAGGACCGACAGCTACTTGCCACACGTAGAAGGGAAAATCTCTCAATTTGCTATGGACTCTATCTACAGGGATATGGAAGGCGTGTCTCTGGGGTGGCCTGGCCTTTCTTTACCAGGCCATAGACACTAACCCCTAAGAGACAGAGGCCCACTGCCTGCGGTCCAGCGTCGTCATCATTTCTAGTAAAACCCCAAAATGCTGACACGAGGCTGAAGCGGACAGAACTGGCTACACACATTAATATGCAAGGTTTTAGGGACAACCTGTCCTAGTCAAGGACTCCCTCCTCAGGAAGGCAGGGGCTCCTCAGTTCTGGGACAACCTCAGAGGCGTAGGGTGAAAGCATTGACTTACTCCCAAGCAGGTCTCAGTTCCATCTCTCCACAAGGGACAGACATTTGGGGTTGGTCCTCTCATTGGAATGCTACCTCCTAGGGGTGAGGCTGAGCAGGGAAGGGGGAGGCAGGCTGGGGGCTGGTGCTTCAGTGGTTCTGATGTCACCCATCTGAGGTCCCCTGCTCCCAAATCATGTGGGACGTACACGGACTCAGACACTTTCCAAGCCAGGACTCTCAGGGAAGGATGGGCCCATTCAAGGAATGGGCATGAAGAAGTGCTTGGTCCTCGGGAAGGGCTGTAACATGAACTGGGTCGCCCAGGGACATCACTGTCTCCATTCTCGTCCAGAGCTGGAAGAACCTAAAGTCTCCTGGAGTGGTTGCTCTAGCCGAGACCAAGGTTGAACCTAACGGGCCACATGTGCCTGTCTGTCCCCTATCCCCCATGACTCCACAGGTCCTTCGCAAGTGGAGATCTGAGCCACCGTGATCATGTCCAGAACTTTCTGAAGATAAGAAGCAGGTGAGCTATATCACAGAGGTGATGTCCATGCAGACAAGTGGCTTTGTCCCCTGCCAGTCCAGCCCCCTGGGGGAGATCTCAACGAGACATTGAGGCAGCAGCCCTTCCCTCTGTGCTGGACAAGGACAAGAAGAACGGACTGAGCAGAGAGGTGGCCTCGCATGCTCAGGTAGCGACAAACCATCAGGTCCAATGTCTGTGGATTCAGCACGGAGTCCTCCATCCGAGTGCCCAGCCCCCAACAGCACTTGGTGAAGGTGATCCGAGAGCAGAAGACTGTAACAACCACAATGAAGACGCATACACCTTTGAGAAGCAGATGAAAGTGGTGAGCAATTCCAAGGGAGCGGCTAACAGGGGTACCCAGCTCTTAGAGCGACTGGGGAGCTTGAGGGGTAAAAGAAGGTGCCTCCCCTCTCTACTCTGGAACCTTTGGTATCAAGGTGGTGGCTGGCAAAGTGGCCACGTGCCCTAGTTCAGCTGTGGGGCATCATGAGACACAAGCTCCTTGGCTGGGCATTTGACTTCACTGAGTCATGCCACTCTGCATGGGACAGCAGCTGAGGGATTCAGGGGCCTTCCTGTGGGGCAAGCAACCCCTGCCTGGGCCCAAAGCTCAACTCCCAAGGTCTCTGCCCCTTGGAGGTCCCCCCCTCGAACTCCCACCATGAAAATAGGCATGTGCAGAAGGGGCTCAGCACTCTGTAGCAGGCTTTGTGCAGCTCAGCTCCTGGTGCGGACTTGAAGGTTGCAAGCGAACACCTTGGCTCAAACCCCCAAGCAAAGGCCCTTCTGAGACTGCCTTCAGCCCCCTCACTGCCATGTCCCTCTCCCCAGCCCATCTGAGGAAACTAAAAGGTTCCACAAGCCCAGGCCCTCCATGGGGGTAGACAAGATTGGAGGCCGAGCTGCAGGCTGAAAGCTCTCTGCTTCCAGATGCCTGCTCTGGGGCTGACAAGCCCTGCTGTCACAGGGTCCTACTCCCTGATAAAGCCCATTCCTGGTCTTTCTCCCTGGGCTGTGGCCCTCCTACAACACCCCTCCCAAGCAGAGATGTGTGGGGACGGTCCTGAAGCACCCCCACCCAATCCCTGGGTGGAGGCCGACGGTCACCCTGGTCACTTCATGGTAAGAACCCAGGGCCAGGCCCCTCTACTAGGGTCCAGTGTCCATGGGAGGGAAGGGCTTTGCTTCTGATGCTGGGCCACGGACCTGACTTGGGGCCAGCTCCCAGCCCTTTCTACTGACAGTGGCCTTGTGGGCTTCACCTCCATGTCCACCAGGGCACCCCTGCATCCAGAGCCCAAGGGCTCAAGGCCCTCGTCATGGGCGCCATCCTTTTTGGGGTGAGGGGCAGAGGTGTTCTGTTCAGGGGAAGCCACAGAGTCCACTGAGGTGAGATGGCCAAGAGGCCACAGTCGATTGGACTGTGGGAGCACTGAAGGTTAGCAGGACCCTCTGGGGCTAGCACGGGGTCGCACAAGCCCAGGGGTCATGAACTGGGTCCGTTACGCAGGTGAGCAATGTGAGCTGTGCCCCTCCAGGGCCTGGGCAATGAGAAGGAAAGGGTCTCCCTTCTAGGCCTCCTGAGGCTCCAGAGGCTCCAGGGGCAGGAGGGAGCAGAGGCCAGGAGGCTCAGGGGTCAGGCAAGGCTGGGTGGGGCTGAGCCTGGGGCAAGTCATCCCAGGGACCCTAGTAGGCCTGGCCAGTTTCCACTGCCAGCAGTCTCAGCACGGCCGAGTGCTCCCCCAGCTTCATGAGGCGCTGTGTGGACAGGCTCACGTTTTTGGTCAGGTAGTCAACAGCAGCTGGGGAGAGAGACAGAAACTCAGATATGGAGGTTCTTTTTGAAAATTGTTCCATCCGCCTCCTCCCTACCTCCTTCCTTCTGTTCACCCACCCAACCCATCCATTTACCCATCCATCCATCCATCTACCCATCCTTTATCCATCATCCATCCACCTACCAGTCTATCCATTCAGCCATAAATCCATCTACCCACACATACATCCTTCCTTCAATCCAGCCAGCCAGCCACCCACCCACCTCTTCATGAAACTCTTTCACTCTTGTCCAATCATTCAGCAAAGCTTTACCTAACACTTATTTGCTCAGCTCTCTCATGGGCCCTGTGGGAAAGTACGAGAGGATATCCCCATTGTTGAAAAGGGAATTAAAATTGCTCTTCCAAACAGTCCTTGACATTGCCCTGCTATGGAGGCCATCTGGCAAGTCCTGCTGAGGACAGCTAGTAACGAGGCAAGCTCCTTCTGCCTTCTAATGAACTGAGTGCTCCATACAGAAGGAAGAGCAGGCTGACGGACACACAGCGAATTGAGGCCCAGTTCTGGCCACCCAGACAGGGTTGTGTGTGCATATCTGTGTAAGTGGAGTGGGATCAAGATTATCTATGTAGTCATGATGAACATCACACAAGAGCAGCACCTGCTCAAGCACATGCGCATACATGCAGGAGTCCTGTGCCCTCTTCTGAGTAGACAGACGGGGGAAGATCTGTCATGCACTGACACTGCATACAGGTGAGTGCCGCCTGAGCCAGGGACAAGCACCTGTACACGTGTATGTGCATGTGTCTGACACTGGTCCAGGTGCACATGCTTTCTGTCTTGGCTGTCCTTATTGGGCCTGTTGAGGCTGCAGCATCAATCAATCCTGACCAGAGGCCTTTCCTGGCTCCTGGCCAAGGCCTCCTGACACACACGGCTGTAGACTCCAAAGCCAGGATCTGTCACTGTGGCCAAGCCAACACTCCAGGAGGCAGAGATGGGCAGAAACACCACCATGCCAGGAATCCTGAGGCCAGGTTCCATACCTGCCCTATCACCTGTCCAGAGAAGACCACGCTTTACATGCTGCCCCAACATAGCAGGCTCCTGCCAAGAGCAGATGGGTGGCACCCCTGGGTGGTAAGCACAGCCTAAGGATGAAGTCAAGAAAGGCAAGTGGGCAATGCCGGTTCCTGGCCCACAGAGAGGCCTTGTAGTCTGTATGATCCAGGCCTGCCACTGTTGAGTTTGCAATCTGGAGCACACAGTGTTACCCCTCCAAACCTCAGGGTTCTGGTCTGTAAAATGGGGCTACTCATAGTACTGAGGCTGCAGAGCTCCTTGGAGCTCCACAAGCCTGTGCCTGTGACCACGCTTTGTCTGGCTCATGGATAAAGAGTTTAAAGGCAGGCACAGGGACCCTAGAAGTGGGCTTGGTGGGAAAATTTGACCTCCAGTAGGTGCGAAAAGTACGCAAGGTGGCAAATGCAGACTTGCCATCCCAGCTCCTTCCTGCTTGCGTGGTTTTGGCAAAAGCTTTTGCCCTTTAAGTCTGTCTCCTTCATTTCTAAAATGGGAGAAACTAATCTGGCTTCCCCCAGGGCTGCTGTGAGGAGTCTTATTGTGAGAAAATACTTTTTAAGATGGCCGTCACAGGGCCCAGTACAGTGGCTCAACTGGCTAATCGTCCCCCTTCAAGAGCTGATGTCTCATACGGGGGCCAGTTCGTGTCTCAGCTGCTCTACTTCCCATTCAGCTCCCTGCTTGTGGCCTGGGAAAGCACTAGAGCATAGCCCAAGTCCTTATCATCCTGCACCCAAATGGGGGACCCAGAAGAAACTCCTAGCTCCTGGTTTTGGATTGGCTCAGTTCCAGGTATTTTGCAGCCATTTGGGTGAGCGAACCAGAACACAGATAATCTGCCTCTCCTTCTCTATAAATCTGCCTTTCCAATAAAAATAAATAAATCTGTAAATAATAATAACAACAATAATAGAGATGGCCATCACAGAGGTTCAGTTGCCCTGATGCTGCCATGATGTGCCAATGTCCTGGGGTTGCTCTGGAATGTCTGAGCTTTCCAGGCTCCTGGGCAGGGGAGGAGAGGGAAGGGAAGCCCTAGCTAAGGCCCAGGAGCCACCGTCCTCCCTCTGCAGCCACCAGATCTCCAGCTGACACCGCAGAGATAGCTGCAGCTGGCCTTGTCTTGCCTGAGGCCTGTCCTTTATCCTGGAGCGAGGGCATGATGCATTCCCATCTCTGCCACCTACAGACAGACCCACCTGGGCACCAGAGTCCACCTGCCCAGAGGCCTCCCTCTTGGATCGAGGAACCAGAATGGGAAGAGCAGGTGCTAGCGTTTACAGAGTTCCTAAGTCCTTCTGGCTCTTCTTTCCCTTAATATACACGGCAGTCCTTGAGGCCAGAAGCACTGACAGGCCCATTTCCTGGAAGCTGCCCTGTGTCTGACACTCTACTGCTAGCTGCTACCCAGACCTGCAGCCTGCATGGAACAGCACCTGGATTATGCATGACACCGAGGCTGCACAAAGGTCTCTGTACCTCAACTCTCAATGGGGGCCATTTACTCTCCAGGCAAGGTCGGAGATCCTATCCTCATCACGAGAGGCTGTTGTGTGCCTCCTCCCTAAGTCCTCCACGGGCTGTGCTTGCGGGTGGGGCTGAAAGGCCCGGTTTTGGGGAAAATGTGCATGAGGGATGAGCACTCGCTGAGTGCCAGGCTGAGCCAATCCCATTTGACTCTTCCAACAGCCATGGGCTTCAGGCCTGAGGGTGCTCACTGCGCACGAATGGAAACTGAGGCCCCGAAGAAAGCCAGTCCAGAATCCTGCCCAGCACTGCTGCAAGGAGGGGCTGTATGGATGCTGCTTGCGCCTCGCATCACTCGGTGTGTCCCCTCTCGTGCCTCTCCCAGACACCTGCCATGGCCCAGCGCATAGTAGGAGCTTGTCTTCACCCTGTCCAGGTACCTAAGAAAACACCAGGAAGCCTACCTTGGCTGGTGACCCTGCCAACACCAAGGTCACACCATGGTCAGGGCTTACCTCTCCCCACCTTGGAAAGGACGAGGTGACTGAGGGCCTGGAAGGGACAAGGCTGTGACATCTCTTATCACAACCACCACCAGTGGCCGTCCCTGTCCCTGTGTCCCTGCGTGTCCCCTTCTCTGCCTCGCACCCGTGTCCGGGTTCTAAACATCTCAAATTAGATTACGCGGGAGGTGGCAGGAGATATGGCGGTGATGCCAAACAGTAAACAAACCTCGGCCGTCAGCGCCTTGTCAGTCCGCGGCCCCTGAGGGGGACTCTTCCAGACACAAACTCTTATTAGACTTGTCAGATCTATTAACATTCTCTTCACACTTCTGCGTCGCATCAGCCCCATCATTAGCACAGCCCCGACCTCTGGGAACACCAGGGCCATACTAATCTGCCGGGTGCCCCGTCCCTGGCCCCCCGCCCCTCCCAGGGGCAGGCAGTGACAGACAGATGGACAGACAATGGCCGGGGCAGGAAAAGAAGGGGTGAAGTAGTTCTAGGGAACCAGGGGGCCCAGAGAAAAGGGGAGGACCCTTTGGCCAGAGCCTGGCTCATGTATTTTCTCGGTCTGTGGCCCTGTGTGGACCGGGGCTGCAGGTGTGGCTGTGAACTCATTGATTTGTGCTGCTGTGTGTCCTCAGGCACGTGACTGCTCTGTGGGGCCCCTACGTCCTCTGCCGTGCAATGGCAGCAGCCACAAACACTGCCAGGCCAAGCTCAGAGTGGGTGTCCAGGAGGCAGGTGTCCTTGCTTCCACACCCATATGTTTTGTGTGTTTGAATCTTACACATCTGTACGTACACACACACACACACGGGTGAGGACTTACCTGCATCCAACTGCAGGTAAAGCGATGAGCACAGACCCACATGTGGGCAAGTACAGGTGTCTCAGTAAGGGTCTCACACAGTCTGTTTTGGCTGCAATATCAAGTGAGGGTGGCTCTAAGCCCACCACCCCTGGCTGTGGGGCTTTGGGAAAGCTGCCTAACTCTCCCACACTCTAGTTTTGGCATCTGCCCAGAGTTTTTGAGAATCACAGCGATGAAGGCCATGTCTTTTGGCCAGTGCTCCTGGGGCTAAACTGGAGTCCAGGACAGATGTAAGCAGGTGAGAGGGGGAGCCTGCATCTCTTTGGGAAGGGTTGGAGGAAGTAGCCCAAGTGCAGCTTGGAGCTCTCTCTGGAGGAGCTGGGGGGCAGGGGTGGAGCTGGAGGAGAGTGAGAGGAAGAAGAGGGCTGGAGGAAGGTACAGGAGGGGAGGGGAGCTGAGGCCCAGGAACTTGTGCCCTACTCCTCCAGCTAATGGGAACAAACACTCCTTTCTCACCTCCTGGGCCCCTTCCCTGTTTGATACCCTGCCCCACCGGCCCTTGCTGACTTTGGGGTTAATTTTATCTCCGAATTGGGCAGGCGCCGCTGGATCAAGGCACGGGGCTCCGGGTGTGACTAACGCCTGCCCCAGGCCTGCTGCCGCTGGAACCGCTCTCAGTCTTGATCAAGAGCATGTGTGTCCCGCTGCAGTCTGGACACATGGGCGGGGTCAGGGGGTCGCCCGGGGCCCTAGGACACACTCTCATGCGCCCTGCTTTCAGACATGCATGCAAGCCCGTGCTTCCCCCCGACCCTCACACCCCTGCTGCTCGGGCTGTACCCCTGAATCACTGCCCACAGTGCACCTGACCATCCACACACACATACACATTGCAGTCACTGCCAGCAATGTGCATGCCTAAACACACATTTACACACATGTACATACACTTGTTATACACAGCTACACATGCACACCTATGCCAAATACATGCATCCACGCATCCACAAGCATACACCTGAAAACATTTTAACATACTCCACTGCCACAAGTGTGCACACACACATTCATATAAAATTCCATACAGACAACCTAGGTGAGCTATGTTCATGTATCAATAGTCTATATGCATATTTCTACACAGGACTGCCACATCCCCCACATACATGCTCACCTCTCTGCAAAGATGTTTGCCAACACACATGCTAGTTGCTCAGACACACTACATGCACATGGTGTGCGCAGACACAAGTCACCATACATCCATAACAGACACCTCTCTGCACACGAGCAAGCATGCCCAAGCACAGGGAGGGTCCACACACACACGCAGCTGGACAGTGCAGGCCCACACAGCTGGCTCTCATTTAGCCATGGAGGCCAAGGTCATGTGAGGAAGAGCTGGAGAGGGGTACAGGAAGCAGAGGTCGGAGAGGTCAGGCCAGGGCTGCGGCTGGAGGAGAGGATCCCCCAGGCTTGGAGGCCTCTTCCCACTCCCCGTGTGCCCTTCAGATTAGTTTGACACCAGCAGGTGAGGCCTCATGAGGAGGTGGGGCAGGAGGGTGCCCTCTGGCTCCTGCTCCCCCATTGCAGGCCCATCTTGCTGCCCTTCCTCCAGCCTTTGGTCTAAGGGGCTGTGGGCCTGGCCTCCAGGCTGCTGCCAAGTGGACAGCAGCTGGAATGAGCGAGTGAGGCCATTGTAGGGTCTGGGGAGATCGCAGGCTCAGGCAGTTAAGCACAGAGCTCAGTACTCAGAACCACCCAGCAAAGCTGAACTGGCGAACACCACCAACCAAACTCCGAATGTTTGTTTAGGTTGTTCTAATTTGAATTTTAAAGCTGCTCTTCAATTTAGCCATTTTGTGGTTGGGAAACTCAGAATTCTATTTTGGAAAAACTTGGGTGTGTCAATGTTGAAATTTAGAGTCTGAATTCCAATGGGCTGTAAGTGTAAAACACACACTGCTTGTCAAACACATTCATTCATTCATTCCATTCACCCAGCCAGCACAAAGAGCAGTGGGTGAAGTAACTCATTCATGATTTCATATTGAAGTGATCACTTTCTGGCTATATGGGATTAAATATGACATGTTAGTAAAAGTAATACCACTTGTTTCTTCTTACATTTTGACATGTGGTCACAGGAAAATGCGAAGTGATGTTTCCACGGGAATCCAAAGGAAAAGAAAAGGGACCTGGCTGAGAAAAGGGACTTGGATGCTCAGCTCAGTGTCATCTTGGGCTAAGTCTGTCTCCTATCTGGATTTGAACTCCCCCATCTGCAAAACAGGTGCCCACACCCTAACACCAGACTGCTCTCTCTAGAAGTAAGCAGGAGCCCTTGGAATGAGGGAGGGGAGTGGTACACTCGGGGCTGTAGGCACTCACTCTGGCCATACTGGCCGTACTGGTAGCCAGCCACGGGGTCCACGCTGTAGCCGGTCGTGCTGTAGGTGGGCGGGCAGTAGGACTGGGAGGTGGGCAGGCTGTCTCCAGGCTTGATGGAGTCGGCACGCTGGCTGCAGCTGGCCGAGATGGAGGTGGCCGAGTCCAGACCACTGCAGTGGGGAGAGGGAGAAGTCGGCCTGCGGCTGTGGGGGCCATGGCGCCAGGGTTGCTGAGGATGCTCATGACCTGCAGGGGACAGAGGGTCAGTGTCACAAGGACGAGCCTGTGGACAGGGTCAGGCAGCCCTGAAGCAGGACTGGGCCTGCTTCTTCCCTCCAGGTCCCTGCAGTATGGGGAGGCCTCAGTTTATCTGTTCTGTAAATCCTACGCATGAGGCAGTCACTGGTCTTCAGCATTTCTCCTGCCCAAGTCCTGACCCGTGGGGCACCCCCTCCACTGGTTGCCCTCAGGTGCCAGACCCAATTTACTCCCTTATTCCCCAGAAACTGGCCCAAAGGTGCATCCTGAATGAATGAACAAACAAATGCATTGCCTGCATGCATGACCTGCATAAGTAATGGTACCTTTGCCCTCAGTTTGGGAGCTCTCCTAAGTCAGAGAACTATGCCTCCTCCACCAGACTGGGGTGTCACCCTCCTCCAACACACATATTAGAGTAGGATTCTGGATCTTCCTGGCTCTACCCCTTTCCTGTACTAGGCTAGCCCTGCTCTCAGCGTCTCCAGATGGGCAGCTTCCTACAAGCACCAACACAAAGCCAAGGTTGTTCACCCACCTCCCACTATGCTATCAGTCCTGATGTCAGTGGCCATCAGACGTAGCCACAGCCAACAGGACCATGCCATCAGTAGTGGCAATCTGGCTGCCAGGCCAAGGCTAGTCTTGAGCAATTCATCTTGAAAACCAGGCGCTGGGACAGGGAGGCATTCACTTCCTCATTTAACAAGCACGCACACAGGGTGACCATGTCCTCAGCCTCAGACCCAGAGTCCCAGGGACTTCAGGAAGACGCAAGCACACTGTCTGCCCTCAGTGGAGGAGCTGAGCAGATCCACATCTGGTAGGCGAGACCCAGGGGGTGCTCTCTGTCCATGCTGTGGGTTCAGAAAAAGCACCTGCAGGTGGCAGCAGCTGGTGAGCTATGCGGGAGGGGTGTGGGGAAGACAGCTGGCCATGGCCATCCAGCAATGATGCTTCCACTGCCCAGAGTTCCCTGTCCACGTTCTCCAGAGGCCTGGCCTGGCCGACATGGATTCTCTGGGGACAGCTCCTCCACTTCCTCTCTGTGGATATTCCTAGTATCTTGGGGACCTGAGCCCCACATATGCTGTCAAGGTCTTCAACATGGCGAGGTGGCAGTTCGGTGAGGGGACAGCCATGCGTGAGGTTCAGATGGCACTGGGCTCTTTCTACCATCTGCATTGGAGGTCCTCAGCCCAGGAGGCTGCTGGGGGCTGGTAGGAGGGGTGGTATGAACAGGAAGGGGAAGGGAGGATCCCAGAGGCATCTCAGTGATCTAATATCACCCTGGGGCTTAGGAGACAGGTTCCCAGGCTAGACCTTCCTTCCTACCTAAAGTGATAAATCAACACTCAAGCAACACTTCATCTCCCATAAACTCAGACTCCACCATCCACTCATCGGAGACCTGGGCCCTGAGAGCCTGGGGAGAACACAGGGGTCCCATTTCCTAGCCCTCAGGATCACGGGGCAAGGGACTCGAGCCCTTGCTCCATTTTTCCCACCTGCTCATTGCCAAAATGTCAAACTTACAAGCGAGAAAGGGAGAGGAATAAGGAAGAGGATGCAGGAGTTAGCTCTGAGACAGGCTGCAAGCAGTGCCCAGACCAGCACCCAGTCTGAAAGACAAGGACCATTATGGAACTGACATCCAACCTGACCCCATCCCCCAGGACTTACCCAGGGCTCTTCAGAACCTTCCTCGAGGATTTGATGTAGTCTGCCCTCGGCCTCCTACCCCAACCTCTGGCCTCCTACCTCCAGCTCCACCTCCCTCCTCTGCACTGCATCTGAGCTGCACCAAGCCACATGCTGCCTCCTGCACTCTCATGCATACTCATTCAACAAACACTGCACGGAGGGTCACTTGCACCAGGCCAAGGACAGGGCCGGACCTTGAGTTCTCTAATGGCAGCGTGGAGCTGGGTTTCAGCCACAGCTGCAGCCTCACGACCTGTGCTGTGTCTGCCACGGACAGTGAGCTTAAGAAAGCTCTGCCTCCTTCATGCATATTCATGAAACAGGTGTTTGTGAGCAGGTTTGATGCACCATTGAACTGGTCACAGAGGATACAGCAATGAGCGAGCCCAATTGCACATCCTCCTAGAGCAGGAAGCTCTACAAATAAATGGCCATTTCTGATCCTGAAAAATGCTAGGGAGGAAAAGTAAGGGGATGTGGAATGGGGTGTTGGAGGGGGAGTTGGGCAAGGGAGAGGAGACGTTCAGCAGGACTACAAAGAACCAGCCACAAGTTTCCAGGCAGGCCAATCAGCAAGTGCAAAGGCCCTGAGAGGGGAAGCAGAAGGTCAAGGTTCAGACCAAAATCCTGGGTGCTGCAGGCCTCCCACAGTCCTCTGTTCAAGCTCTGGAGACCTTGGTCCTGGCCACCACAGGCCAGTTCCTGAAGAGCTCAAGCCCAGGGAGCACCTCCTAGAATGGGATTTGTTCCATGGGCTTTGTCCTGGAACACCCAATCAGCTCCACATCTGGGTCGGCATGAATGAAGATGTGTGACCTAGGCCAAAAGGCATTCAAGTCCCTGGAGGCCTGAGGACACAGCAGCTGGCTTTCTCCCCACCCTCCGGTCTCCAGTCAGGGTGGTACCAGCAACCGGGACAGCCACCACCAGAGACTGAGGCACAGGCTCATCTGGCATCACACAGGTGGGATGAGGTCACCCAGGCTTCCCAGAGCCCCACCCCACCCCACCACAGGCTGCCAAAGGCTGGCCCAGCCCCGCAGGCCCCAGCGAGGCGCCCACATCCAGCCCTTCTCGGGGTCTCTCTGCCTGCAGATGCAAGAAGCTTTTGGCCACGGGGAGGGGCCCAGTTGAGGTCTGGGGCCCGCAAACTTTTGAACTTGAGGAAGTCCTGGTCTGTTGTGGTCAGCCACCCCCCTCAAGAATGCTCCGACCTCTCCCCGGGTGGGTCTGCCGTGTTCCCCGTGACCTTGCTCTCACTAATGTATTACTTCTTGCTACGTTACGGTTACTAACTCAAAATCAATACCAACCTTCACATCTGTAAGGTTTTATCTGAAGGCAAATCTCAGGCCTGTCTGTCAAGCTGACTGATAGCCATCCCTTCCTCTCCTTTCGTCCACCCACCCCCTCACCCAGCCCCCAACCCCTTCCTCCCACTCTGCCCCAAATCAGTCCCAGCCTCAACCAGACTAAATCATTGAGGAGCGTGGGCCCCACCCTCCCTTCCGCCCGCCCCTGGGGAGAGGCTAGCAGGTTTCAGGGGTGGAACCCCCCTTGCACAGCCCCTGCTTGCCTGCGCACTCCCCTACTTTAAAAGAAGGGGATCGAGAAATGTAATGAATTTCCTCCGTTCCTGAGCTGGCCCTGAGGGCCTGGGACCGAGTCGGCTGAGCTGCGGGATCTGCTTCCTCTGTGATAACCGAGTGCAGCTCTGGGAGCACGGCAGCAATTAGAAGGGGCGATCACCATCACCAGGGCTCTGTGGCAGGGGCCAGGTGGGCGGGGGCCGCAGCGGGATGCAGAGTGGGATGGGGGAGCGGGGGTGCAGGGGCTGGAGGCCATGAAGTCAGGATGGCGGGACCTCTCTGGGAACAGGGCCTGAAATAATGAGATCAGGGATGTCAGGATCAGCTGCAGGTCGGGCTCCCATCCCGACACTGCCTAGTGGTGGGGGGAGTCGAGAAATGTTTACTCTGAGGTTCAAAAAGACACAGCAGAGGACACTGGGCCATGCAGTACAGATGGGGAGTGGGGATGTCTCGTGTTGGCATCTGCGTTCTGCCATTGACCAGCTGGGACCCTGAACAATTACTGGAATCCCTGTGCCTCAGTTTTCTCATCTGCATGATGGGAATGATTCTCGCTGTAGCCACCTATAACCTTACTATAAGGGCTAAATGAGCAGATGCGCATAGAATGTTAACACAGTGTCGGTGCCACATTTGTTCCCGATCAATGCCACGTCTCCCCTCCCCTGCCCACCCGATTTAGAGGGATGGAGGAGGGGGAGAGGCGAAGGGGCTCAAGGTCCTGGCCTGGTCCCTGGTGAACAAGCTCTGGGGTCTCCTTGAGTCAGGGACCATCTCTCTCTTCCTCTTTCCCCAGGAGGAGTTGGCACCCAATGCTTCTGAATGAAGAACTACCCGGAACATAAGCCCACATTACTCCCAACTTGCTCCCAACTCTACAAAGGGAGCCACCAGGAATGCAGGTCCTGCTGGTAAGTCTGGGACCTCTCCTAGCCCAAGGGCCAAGAACGTCCCCGCTCCATGTCACGTGGGCACAGAGCAGCCTGAGCCAAGTGCAACACATGCATCATGCCTCCTGCCAGGTGAGCAGGCAGTGTTGTCTTGATACCCCCATCGAGGGTCCCTATCACCCTTACATCTGCACCCCAACTATGCTTGAAACTCACTATGCACACACCTACACACAGAGACAGGCACAAATATGTAAGCATACCTGATACACATGTGAAATTGGGGAGACAACTTGTGGGAACAGTCAGACACTGAGTTAGTGACAACAGACTGAGGGCAGTATAAACCCACAATGCCCTCCTGCCCCAGGCCCCAGCTGGGGGTCCAAGGATGCTCTTGCCTGCAGGTGGCAGGTATAGCTTATCCATTCCCTTGATCTTTGGGAGAGGGGTAGTCTCCAAGCATGGGAGTCAGCCAAGATGGCCTGGGTCACCACCCAGCCCCTATAGGCCTGGGCCTAGAGTCCATCACGGTGCCCAGGACCCCACCCTGAATGATTCTTACTGCGTCATTACAAAGAGCTAGGACCTGTCTGCTGTCTGTGTTGGTCCTGGTTCTCGACACCCACTTGCCAGAGCTGACTTAAGACCCCCAGGGGGGAAAAGACTCCCCAGAGATTCCAACTGCAGACAATTTTCAGAATCTCTGTTTTCAAATCGTCACTGTTGTCATGCTCACACCATGAGTATGCACACCTGTAAGAGCCATGACAGGCACAGAGACACGTACACGAGCTGGCAGGAGCACACAGCAAAGACAGCACCTGCCGAGCTGCAGAGCACCCCTCCCCATCCCCATGTGCCACCAGGACCCACGCCTCCACACGCAGGCACAGACATGACAGCCTCACAGTGCCATAACTTACCTGCCTGCCTAGTCTACCCTCCTGCAGCCCCAATACACTCTCCACACCCTCCTTTACACACACACACACACACACACACACACACACACACACACACACACCAGTCCCACCGCCTATCCTAGCTCCATGCTGGGATTAGTGCAAGTGGAGAAATCTCACAGCCAGGCAGCGGCCACCACCACTCCCTGCCTCTCAATTCTCCACTAAGAGGATCTGGGCCCCCTCCCCTCTGCCTGCCCGCTGTGGACAGCAGTAATGGGCTTCAGGTGCTGACTGGGAGCTTCCAAACAAGATGGTACCTTATAGCCATTTTAAGGTATATAGCAGCCGGTCCTGTATATAAACTAAAATTGAAATGTCAATGAGCTAATCATAGGTTGTGGTTAGGACTTGTTTTTTTTTTTTTTATTGTTTTGGTTTTTTCGTTTTTTGTTTTTTTTTAACATACTGGTTACTGAAATCCATGTCAATTCCATAATATTGCAAATTGCTGTTGATGTTATATTGGGACTCTTAATTGACTGGGATGATATTCTACCAGCTCTAACTTCGGACCAGAAATGGTCTCCACAGGAAGCTGCTCAACCCATCTGGACAATAAGTAGCTGGACTCTGTGCTTGGTATATGTTTGCAAGGAAAGAATCTTGATTGAATTTGAACTGTAATACTGCATCAAGGTGGAGGAATCCACTGGGGCGGGGAGGGGAGAGGGAAGGGTAGGGGGATTCCCAGAGCCTATGAAACTGTCACATAATGCATAATAATTAATAAAAAAAAGATTTCCTGCAGGGCTCCAGTCCCCAGCCCCTCACCTGCCAGCTTCGCTCACCCCCAACCCTCCCCACAACCCTCTACCCCTACACTGCTTGCACCAGTCAGTCTGGCCAGCAAGCTCCAACTCCCTTCCTTTTTTTTTAATTATTTATTATTTTTAATTCATTAATTACATTGTATTATGTGACACAGTTTCATAGGTACTTGGGTTCTCCCCACCCCTCCCCATACCCTCCCACCATCGTGGATTCCTCCACCTTGTTGCATAACCACAACTCAAGTTCAGTTGAGATTCCCCCATTGCAAGCGTATACCAAACATAGAGTCCAGCATCTTATTGTCCAGTCAAGTTCAACGGCTTCTTAGGTATACCCTCTCTGGTCTGAAGCAGCAGAGTATCATCCTACTCAATTGAAATCTCCAACATACCATCAGCAAAAATTTACATCATTATGGAATGAATTGACATAGTAATGAGTAACCAATATGTTAAAAGTAAATGCGAGTTCCTAGCCAACTTCTGTGACCACCTCACTTACATTTCAATTTTAGTTTATACACAACATATAACATTCATAACATAACATGTTATACATAACATCATATCATCTTAAATTAAGGCAAACATGTGGTATTTAACCTTTTGAGATTGGCTCATTTCCCTTAGCATTATGCTTTCCAGTTTGGCCCATTTGGCCACAAAGAACTGCATTTTGTTTTTTTTAATAGCTGAGTAGTATTCCATGGAGTAGATGAACCATAGCTTTCTTATCCAATCCTCTGTTGATGGGCATTTTGGTTGCTTCCATGTTTTTGCAATTACTGATTGTGCTGCTATGAACATAGGAGTGCATGTTGGTTTCTCATAAAACAATTGTTCTGGATATATTCCTAGGAGTGCTATTGCTGGATCATACAGTATGTTGATTTTGAGTTGTTTGAATATTCTCCATACTGATTTCCATAGAGGCTGTACCAGCCTGCAGCCCCACCAGCAGTGGAGTAGGGTTCCCTTTTCCCCGCAACCTCGCCAGCAAGTGTTGTTGGTGCTTTTATTCATGTGGGCCAAGTCTTACTGGCGTTAGGTGGTACCTCATTGATGTTTTAATTTGGATTTCCCTTATTGCCAGGGAACTTGAGCATTTTTTCATATGTTTATTTGCCATTTGGGTTTGTTCCTTTGTGAAGTGTTTGCCCATTTCCCGTGCCCATTTCTTGAGTGGCTTGTTTGTTTTGACATTTTGGTTGTTTTGTAGCTCTTTGTATATTCTGGAGATCAGCCCTCTATCACCTATGTCATGTGCAAAGATCTTCTCCCATTCTGTGGGTTGCCTTTTTACTTTGTTGATTGTTTCTCTAGCTGTACAGAAGCTTCTTAGTTTGATGAGGTCCCAATTGTTTATTTTGGTCTCAATTTCTACTGCTTTTGGAGTCTTTTTTAGGAAGTGAGGGCCTACCCCTAAGTGTTCCAGTGTGTTTCCAACATTTTCTTCCAAAAGTTTGAAGGTTTCTGGATGTAGGTTTAGTTCTGTTATCCATTTAGATCTGATCTTAGTGTATGGTGAGAGATGTGGATCTATGTTTTTGTTTCTGCAGGCTATTAACCAGTTGTCCCAACAGCATTTATTGAACAGACCTTCCCATTTGCCTGGATTGTCACTTGTCTTTTTGTCAAAGATTATTTGGCTGTATCTGTGTGGGTTTCCTTCTGGCGTTTCTATTCTGCTCCATTGATCTTCCTCTCTATCTTTGTGCCAGTACCACGCTGTTTTGATAACCACTGCCCTATAGTATGTCCAGAGGTCCGGAACTGTGATTCCCCCTGCTAACTTCCTATTCTTCAGGATGGTTCTAGCTATCCGTGGTTTTTTGTGTTTCCAAATGAACCTTTGGATCATTGTTTCCACTTCCATGAAGAATGTTTTGGGCAATTTGATTGGGATTGCATTGAATGTATATATTGCTTTTGGCAGTATAGACATTTTAATGATATTGATTTTATCTATCCAGGAGCATGGGATGTTACTCCATCTTTTGAGGTCTTGTTCATTTCTTTTTTAAGTAGTTTGTAGTTTTCTTCAAATAAGTCTCCTACATTTTTGGTTAGATTTATTCCCAGATATTTCATACTTTTCTCTGTTATTTTGAATGGTATCTTGCTGGTTAAGTCTTTTTCCATCTTGGGGCTGTTCGCATACACTATGGCTGTTGATTTTTGTTCATTAATTTTGTACCCTGCCACTCTACCAAACTCTCGTACAAGTTCTAGCAGTCTCTGTATTGAGTCTCTTGGCTCTTCTACATAAAGAATCATATCATCTGCATATAGTGAGAGCTTGATTTCTTTGTTTCCCATTTGGATTCCTCTGATTTCTTTTTCTTGTCTTATGGCCTCAGCGAGTACCTCTAGGACTATGTTGAATAGCAGTGGAGAAAGTGGACATCCCTGTCTTGTTCCAGATCTCAGTGGGAAGGGTTCCAGTTTTTCTCCATTCAGTATGATGCTGGCGTTGGGTTTTTCATATATGGCTTTAATTACGTTGTGGATTTTTCTATCTATGCCTACCTTGGTTAGGGTCTTTAGTAGGAAGTGGTGTTGGATTTTGTCGAAAGCTTTTTCTGCGTCTATTGATACTATCATGTGATTCTTGTTTTTCAGTTTTTGGATGTGGTGTATCACATTGATGGATTTCCGAATGTTGAACCATCCCCACATTCCAGGGATGAATCCTACTTGATCTGGATGAACGATCTGTCTGATGTGTTTTTGAATTCTGTTGGCTAGGATTTTGTTGAGAATCTTAGCATCAATGTTCATCAAAGAGATAGGTCTGTAGTTTTCCTTCTCTGTTAGTTCTCTGCCCGGTTTTGGGATTAAGGTAATGTTGGCTTCATAGAATGAGTTTGGAAGGGTTGCCTCTTTTTCTATTGTTTTGAAGAGTTTGTAGAGGATTGGGGTCAGTTCTGTTCAGAATGTTTTGTAGAATTCTGTAGTGAAGCCGTCTGGGCCTGGGCTTTTCTTTGTTGGGAAGTCTTTAATCACTGATTCAACCTCTGCTTCAGTTATGGGCTTGTTCAGGTCGTTTGTTGCCTCTGGGCTAAGTTTTGGCAGGTTGTGTGAGTCTAAGAACTTTTCCATTTCTTGGTGATCTTCTGATTTGTTGGAGTATAGTGCTTTGTAGTAATTTCTAATTGTCCTTAATGGATGCGGTGTCTGTTGTTATGTTGCCTTTTTCATCTTTGATGCTGTTAATTCTTGCCTTCTCTTGTTTTTTCTTTGTCAGTCGGGCCAGTGGGGTGTCTATCTTGTTTATCTTCTCAAAAAACCAGCTTTTTGATTCATTGATTTTGTGTATCATTTTTTTAATTTCTATCTGATTAATTTCCTCCCTTGTTTTGATGATTTCTTGTTTCCTATTGTGTGTGGGGCTCTTCTGCTGTTGTTTTTCCAATTCCTGGAGGTGTGTGTTTAGTTCCTGTATTTGGCGCCTCTCTTGGGCCTTGACATGAGCTCCAATTGCGATGAGTTTACCCCGTAGCACTGCTTTGGCAGTGTCCCACAAATTTTGGAATGTTGTTTCAGAGTTTTCATTGGTTTCCATAAATTTTTTGATCTCATCTTTAATTTCTTCTCTGATCCATTGTTCGTTTAACAGCATATTTTTCAGCCTCCAAGAGTTTCTGTATTTCCTGGGGCATTTTGAATTGCTGATTTCCAGTTTCATTCTGTGGTGGTCTGAGAGGGTACATGGTATGATTCCTATCTTTTTGAAGTTATTTATATTTGCTTTGTGTCCTATCATGTGGTCGATCCTGGAGAAGGTGCCATGCACTGCTGTAAAAAATGTATAATCTGTGGCCTTAGGATAAAAAATTCTATAGATGTCAACCAAGTCCAGTTGTTCTATTGTTTGTACGAGCTCTGTTGTTTCTTTGTTGAGTTTTTGTTTTGTTGATCTGTCTATTGTTGTTAGTGGGGTGTTAAGATCACCCACTATTATTGTGTGCATATCTATGTCTCCCCTTAAGTCCGTGAGTAATTGCTTCACGTAGCTAGGTGCGTTTGAATTTGGTGCATATATGTTCACAATGGTAATTACTTCCCGATGGATCAGTCCCTTCACCAATATATAATGTCCTTCCCTGTCCTTTTTGATGTGTGTCAGATTGAAGTCCACATCATCTGAAATTAAGACAGCTACCCCAGCCTTTTTTTCTCATCCATTGGCATGAAATATCTGTTTCCAACCTTTCACTTTCAGCTTCTTCGAATCTCTTCTGGTTAGATATGTCTCTTGTAGGCAACAGATAGTTGGGTGCTGTTTGATAATCCATTCTGTTAATCTATGCCTTTTGATTGGTGAGTTCAGGCCATTTGTGTTAAGAGTTAAAATTGAGAGGTTGTGATTTTGCCCTGCCATACTTGTTTTTGTGGGTGTTGATATCTGTGTAATTGCCCTTCCTTGTGTGGACTTTAGTGGGGAGACCTTCGTGTTTGCCATTTTTGCTTATGATTCACCTCCTTTTTTTTTCTGGATTTAGTGCATTTCTAAGGAGATTTTGTAGAGCTGGTTTTGTGCTGGCATATTCTTCTAATTTCTCTTTGCTATGAAAGTATCTGATTTCTTTCTCAAATATGAATGAGATCTTTGCTGGGTACAATATTCTTGGTTGACAGTTGTTCTGATTCAGGATTTGGAAGATCTTTGTCCATTCTCTTCTTGCTTGTAAGGTCTCTTCAGAGAAGTCAGCAGTGATCCTGATTGGTTTTCCCCGGTATGTGATCTTTTCTCTGCTTCGTACTTGTCTCAGGATTCTTTCTTTGTCTTCGTTGGAGTGGAACTTGAGCACCATATGTCTGGGTGAAGATCGCTTTGGGTCATATCTGCTGGGAGTCCTCTGACCGTCCTGGATTTGGGCTGGGTTCATGTTCCAAGTGTTTTGAAAGTTTTCCTGTATAATTTCTTCGAGCACCATTTGCATTCCTGACTCTTTTTCCGCTCCTTCAGGAAGGCTAATAATCCTAATATTCGATTTTCTGAGGTTGTGTTTCATTTCTTGTATGGTCTTATTGGCTTTGTTCAGACTTGTCTCCAGCTGTTTAATGAACTGGGTATGTTCATTTTGTGTGTCTTCCATTTCAGAGATCCTCTCTTCTGCTGTATTTGTTCTGTTGGTTAGGCTCTCAATTTTGTGCTCTAAGTCAAGGATTTTACTTTTCATTTATTGTATTTCTGTGACTATGTGGTTCTTGAATTCCTTGAAGTCCTCCCAATTCTTCTCATTGTCTCTGACATATTTTAACATTATTTTTTTGAATTCCTTATCTGGTAGATCTTCTATGTCTTCATCTCGCATCTCCGAAATAGACATTGGCTTTTGATCCTTTATTGGTGGGGTGTTGGCTCTCTCATCTGGATCATTACCTTTTCTGGTATTTCTTCCCATTGTGTTAGTGTTTCTTTTTTGAGAGACCTAGGCACCAGCGTGCTGAGGGGTCTCCAAGCACTATCCTGTAGAGATCGGAGTCTGCAGGCATGGAGTAGCAGGGTGTGGGAATTTTCAAGGCACTTTTGGTGCGTCTCCAGAACACTGGACCTCAGGGCGCCACTTCCAGGGCCCAGCGGATTCAAAGCGCACTCTCAGCTCGTCCCCTACAGGTATGCTACCACAGGGTGTGGGGGAGTGAAGGCACTCTCTGTGCGCGCCCTCTGTGTGCGTGGGATCACAGGGTTCGGAGGATTCGGGGTGCTTTCTTGGTGTGTCCGCAGTGCCAGGGACTGCAGGGCGTGGAGGTTCCAGGTGCTCTCTGGGAACACCTCCTGCACGCGGGTCCGCAGTGCCCTCCTGGTGTGTCTCCCAAGCACGGGACTATAGGGCGTGGGGTGTTCCGGGTGCTCTCTGAAAGCGCCTCCTGCTCAAGCCTGCCCACCCCAGAGCTAGCACAGGACTGTCCAGCCCAGAGGCGTGCTCGGTTTCCTGTGGGATAGCACCGCGCAGCTGTGTGCCAGACCGCAAAGGCATGGTGGAGTATTCAGTGTGCCTTTTGCCTTTCTCCTCAGCGCAGAGGCCCGCTGTGCATCACCTCCCAGACACAGTTTTGGCAGTTTCAAGGCACTCGCCCTGTGTCCCTAGACGCTGGAGTCTCGGGGGGGAGGGGCGGGGAGATGAGCACCAAGGGTGTTCAGGCTCTGTGCATGCCCCTGGGGGGCCAACTCCCGGAGCCTCCAACCCACCACTGTCCCCACCCAACTCACTCAAACCTCAGGTACTTGCAGTCTGCCTCTTCCTCTGGTGGGAACCCTCGCTGCGGGTGCGTCTCCTGGCGATTGCAGGAAGGTGCAGGTCCTGGCGGGTCCCGATGGGACCTGGAAACTGCGGCGGGTGCAGGCGGGTGCAGGTCCTGGTGGGGCTTGGCGACTAGGGTGGGCGCATGCCAGCGGGTCCTGATGACTTCAGGTCCTGATGTCTGCAGCGGGTGCAGGTCCTGGCGGGTCCTGGCGCCTAGGGTGGGCAGGTGCCAGCGGGTCCTGATCACTGGTGGTCCTCACGGCCACAGCGTCTGCGGGTCCTGAGGTCTGAGGGTCGACTGCGGATCTCAGCGGCTGCACTCAAAGGTGACTCAGCCACTCCCTTCCTTTTTTACCACTCCCGCCAAACCAGCTCCAGCCTGGCTGCTGCTGTCCCCTGAAAGTTGACAGACCGCGGCCCTAGGCCTCACCACCACTCCAGGAACCAGTCACCCCGGTATTTGAATGAGGGAACTGAGGTTTAGGGGTTCATCCAGAGTCACCGCTGCATCCAGTAGTGGTCTTCATTTACCACGGACAGTTCATTCAGTAACTCACTGTGTGTGTGTGCATTAACTCTTCACATGTGTAAGGAACATGGTGTATGTATGCATGGGCACGTGGGTGTGCTATATGGGTATCTGTGGAGGGGAGTTCTGTGCATGCCTAGGAAGGGTTAGGCACACCACTGCTGAGCGCTGCCTAGGTGTGGGTGATCTGTGTGTGCATGTGTCAGTCTGTGGATGACTGAATGTGTGTAGGGGACTAAGCACAGCACACGCATGGGGCACACATGTCCCATACATGTTCTCCCAGGTGGCACTCTGCAGGGATGGGTCCAGGCCCTCAGCTCAGGTCCCCAACCACCATCTCCAACCAGCATAGGGTTCCCCATCTTCCTCTCAGGAGGAGACTCCAGGGGCAAGCTCTGTGTGGGTGAAGGGGCAAGGATGGACCATGTGTGGGTGTGCACCAGAGGTCTGGGTGTGAGCCTCCTGGTGGGTGGAGGGAAAGACCTGGCTAAGCTGAGTGCAGACACATCCCATCCCTGCACTTGCAGCTGGTCCAGGAGAACGGCGCAGCCCAGCCTCTGGCTCATACAGATTGGGCCTGATGCTGTGTCACTGCCTGCCAAGACAAACTTGCGTGCGCGCACACACACACATACCACCCCAGGAACTGCCTGGGGGCAGATCCTCACTTTATACCCCATGCCTGACAACTAGCAGGTGCCTGACAAACATTCTAAGTGAGCAGATTCATGAACGTGTGAAAAAAAAAATGGATGAATGAGTAAGCAAATACATAGATGAGTGAATCTATCTGAATAGCGGGCACACAGGGCCTTGCCTGCTCATAACCCCTCCCCAATTCTGCAACCCAATGGACTTCAAGGAGCCCCCCACCCCTGGGGCCTCCGTGCCTTTAGGTTAAAGGCTGTCTGCAGGTGGGGAAGGCGGGTGGACAGAATGCTTCCAATGTTTGGTCTCTAAGGCATCAATCTTTGAATATCCAGAAACATCTAGAAACATCTGAGCTCCCCCACCCCCCGGGGGAGATTCTGAGGTTGGCTGCAGCCTTAAGATGACCATGCCAGGATGGATCCAAGGATTCCGGACCCCTGACGGGTGCTGGAGCTGGTGGGACGCAGGGGGGATTCAGAGCCCATCTCTGATGGTGCGATAAACGCTGGCCAGGGATTAGAGCGATTAGAGCAGTGGCGGGGCTGGGGAAGGCAGGGGCCAATCGCCGGGAAAGATATGACTATTTAAAGATAATGATTGCATAAATTTAATTAGCACACTTTCACGCGGCAAATGGCCGTTTTGTAATTAATGTATCTTGCCTTACTAAGCATGAAAGAGCCCGTCTCCCGCGCCTTCTCCCTCTCCCCCTCCTATGCAGTCCTAATGAAAGACAGAGAGCAAGTGACAAAAACAGTTTGTCAGCGGCTCCAGGTGTCAGGGGCCTAATTGGCTGAGCCTCGGGAAGGAAGGGGAGGGGGACTTCCTGACTCTGGCCCCAGCCCAGGTTGGAAGGAAGGAGGACTGGGAGGCCAGGGCTCAAAGCCCCCCTACCCGGGGTGGGGGTGGGGATGGGGGGGTCTCTGCTGGTAATTGTCTGAGATGGGGATGCAGATTACCCATGGCAGGAGCTGAGTGGTGGTAGCGAGGCCTCGTTAATACCTGGGCACATAAGCCGGCACTGATCACAATGCGTTAGGGCCTCCTGGCCGTGATGCCTAGACGCTGCCTGCCCACTCTGCACAATCAGCCAGTGACATGAACAAATGCCTGCCCGGGCCTCAGTTTCTATAGGCATGAAATGGCCCCTGGCACCTGGGATGCTTGCATGGAGTGAGAATCAGAGCCTGCTGTGTGCAGGCAGCACCAACACCATGTCTGAAGGACACGGTTCAAGGACACATGTGCCCATATTTCTGAAACTGGAATGCTCTGGGCCTCCGTACCTGGTGCTGACCGGGTGACAGGAAGCTGAGCAAAAACTTCAACCCACACCTTCTGACAAAAACTCAAGAAAGTACCAGCACCAAACTGGCTTGGAGTCAAAGAATATGGTTATGATGAAAAATGTTCCATTGCACAGCTTGGGAAGCTGAGGCTTTAGGAAGCTGCAGAATGTGCTCTATCTGCAGCAGCACTAAGTGATGGGCTGGGACTCAGAGGCATCCATCCAAACCTGTCTCCCTGAGTGTGGGGCTGGCTCAGGTGCTGCCCACCCTGTACAGGAGGCCTAAGCAGCTTGACTGGCTCCACCCAAGCACCTCAGCGACCAGGTGCCATGCTGTGCCTCCTGGAGAGGAGACCAGGGAATGGAGCGGACAGGCTTTGAACTGTATTCCCACTCCTTGAGCCACAGCCTTGCTGGGATCACCCCTAGGGTTGGCACTGTGGACCCCAACTTTCTGACAATGGTCCTCCACCATCAGCATCAGTTGCCTCTGATCCGGGAGAGCCCCGGGCCCTGTCGAGAGTGGCGGGGGTGCTGAGCGAGTGAAAAATGTCAGAGCAAATTGCTCTTGACAGCGTTAATATCTGCACCTCATAGCAATAATTACATGTAAATAAATAGCAAAATCACACTCAGCTGGAGGCAGCTTGGGGAGGACAGGCGCGGCTAAGGACCAGCTGGGGACCTGGGCAGCTCTGTTCCATTTTTCTCTCTCCTGCTCGGGGTCTCTACTCCACTGCTCCCCTCCCCTCCAGGTTCCCACTGCAGCACAGGGCAGGGACCTCAAGATCCTTAGTGCTCCTAGTTTAAACAGAAGGGAAAGGAAACTATGTGGTTCCTCCCCCCAGTTATGCCAATCCGGACCAAGCATCCTCCCAGCCCTCCCCTCCCCTCCTTCCCTGTGCACCTTGCTCCACCTTGGGTTCTGCAGAGCAAAGCTTCTGAAAGCCATGTGTCTACCCTCATCTCTCCCCGGGCACCCTGTGGCTCCTTCCAGCCTTGCTTTCCAAACAGCAACTCTCCTTGAGACCCAAGTCTTCAGCCTGCTGTTTCCATCGCTGCTTCACCTTCTCATCTCACAGACTCAGGATGCCCTGGTTATCTCAGCTTTCCTCTGCATTCTTAGCAACCAGTTTGGGGCCTGCAAAGTTGCAGATTAAGCAAGGCACAAATTCATCCTATTATGATTGGCCAGCAGAGATGGCTCCACCATGGCAAGGAATGCAAGATCTATACGCACCTCGAAGGAAATGCAGGAGCCAGTGTTCATCCCACCTCTAGGCTCAACCATTACCAGGGGGGCTTTGAAGAAGTTTTGAGAAGCGTTAAGGTGCACCTGCCGGCCATGCCTTAGAGAGCATCCCATCGAAGGTGACAGATGGAGATGTCGTTTCTCACCTCTCACTGCCTTGTATGGGGGTCTATGAAATCACTGGGTTATGTTCAACCAGACCATGAATTCCCCAAAGTGAAAAGGCGCCCCAGTGGGGTGGGGGATAGAGGGAGAAAGGCAACAAAAAGGAAGGAAAAGAGGGAAGGGATAAAGCAGAGGCAGCTGGGTGAGGGAGGTGATACCATCAAAAGGACCTGTGTACTGCAGCCAGGCTTGACACAGGGTCCCAGTCCCATCCTGGAGGACCCAAGGGCTCAGCCCCAGGGGTTGGGAAGGCTGCTGCCCATGGGCTGCCCTGAGGGTGGGTTCCTCCAGCTCCTTGAAATCCTGTGAAGCCCCTCAGCAGCCGCCCCGCCTGCCTGGCCCGCACGGGGCAGAGAACACGGGTGCCATTCTTTGCGAAACAAATATCTTCTCTGGAGCAGCCCCCGCGTTCCACACCTTCTTGTTTAGCTCACCGACTAATCCACTTATCGAGGATAAAGCACCTGTGAATTCCCCACTTGATAAAGGCAGCAACAAAATTAACAAAACCATGCCCACGGCGCCAATGCACCAAACAAACAAGAGGCTGAGGACGCCACGTGGAGATGCTGTCGTGTTTCCATCCTCCTGTGCCCAGGAAAGATGCGGGAGGAGACAGCGGCTTTTTGCTGGGGCTGGCGCCGGCAACAGCAAAGAACGCAGTGCTGACAGTTTACCTATCCCTGTCCCATACACACAGCCCCAGCCTCACTGGAGGGTCCTAGAGCCGGCCACGCTTCCAGATGCAAGCTGTCTGCAGTCCCCTACCCGAGTTTCTTCAAGGCCAGCTCCATGCCCGCTGCTGTTCCAAGCCATGCAGCCCATGAACACATGGCAAGTGGGTACTGCTGTCCACTGCATCTCATAGAGGAACACCCAGAGAGCATTTAATACTCTCCAATTCCATGTGACAGATCTAACTCCAACCATGGTCTCAGGCGTCCAGCCAGGCCCCTCAGCTTGATTGTGCTCTGGTCTCACTGCAGAACCCAAGTTCGAACCCAAGGCATGTCTTTAGCAATGCCCTCATCACAGCTCTAGGGGCTCCTGGGACACCCCCGAAGCCTCCCTGCTCTGCCCCAGGACACCCAAGACTGGGCTGTCACTATCACAGGGTCACCAACACCATGATAGGGCCGGAATGCAGGAGCTACCAGGATGCTCAGTCTCAGCCTCCAACCCTGCTTTGAAACAGCTCTGCTCTCAGCTTCCAGTGGCCAGAGGAGGGGGTCTACAGGGGAGAAGACAGGCCAGGAGGGGATCCTGCACCCATCCCTGTGCTGCCCTGCCACCACCCACTCACATGGCAGCCCTGGCTCCGGGAGGAAGGGTGGGTCCCGGAAGTGGGAGGGCAGGGAACTGGGGACATTAATCACAGGGGTGACATCCGGGACTAAACGGAAACACTTGGCTAAAGGACAGGACTTCTCACCCCAGGCTCTGGGACCAACCACCAACACACTCGGGGGCAGGGCAGCGGAGGTTCAACCCCTGTGCCTGGGGAAAGGGCCCTACCAGAGACACAAGGACTCCGGGGAGAAGAGGCCGAAGGGGATGTGGAGAGAAGGGGGCCTGCCAGATGACTGGGGCCACACAGCCGGGACCCCCACAGAGCTGGAATCTTTCAATCTGGGTCCTCTGGCTGCAGAGACAGGGCTGGCCTCCCTGTGTGGGGCCTCACATTCCCTTGTCGCACCTACCCAGCAGCTCAGGGTCTCCCTCTCCAGCCTATACTCCTGGGAGCCTCTGCCCACCCTCCTCGCCGACTGTATCTCTCCTTGTTATCACCCTGTTCCTGTTTCTGTCCTTGGTCCTTTCTGGTTTTCTGTTCCCTGATTTCTCTGTTCTTCGGCCCAGGGCAGGGCTGAGCCTCGATGTCAGGGCGCTGGACCCCTATCTCACCCATCTGCTCATCAGCATTGGAAAGAGCCTGGCTGGGGAGCCCCTGGCCGGGTTCCCTGGCTCCCCTGCCTCCTGGTCTCTGGGACCCCTTCCTGTCTCCATCTCCTGCTGTCTAATCCCCCCCCCCGGAGTCACAGCAACGAACTCATGGGGACATGTGGGAGGGGGCAGATAGGGCATGAGAGCTGCACCTCAGTTGGTGCTTTCAAAATGGCGCGCGCACACACACACACACACACACACACACGGGGATCTCCGGAAAGCATAGAGCTGACCCGCAACGCCAGGGTCTAGCCTGAAAGAGGGCAAGGGCCCGAGATCCTGGCTGCTACCCCTGGCTGCTCATCCTGAGTGCTATTTCTCTGAGCCTGCAGAAGGTCTCCAAGTGGGGGTGAAACAGTGAGTAGGAGTAACGATGCTGCCTTCACCAACCACAGGGTTCCCAGCTGATGGCTGTGGACACAGGCCCGCTTTCTGGGGTCAGAGAAGAGGATGTCCCCTTTCCACCCACCAAGAGAAAAAGCTGCTTCACCCCAGAGTCCAAGAGAGGGTCTGGACTCAGGGTCAGCACACCAGGGACTCAGGAAGGCTTGCCAGGGACAGGGGGTAGGGGGGGATGATCTCCAACCAAGATGGAGAGGGAGCTTCTGAGGGAATGGGAGTGCTCAGGCGTTTCTGCTCCAGGCTACATGTCTCAATTTCAGCCTGGACACGTCCTCTTTGTGACATGGGTCACAAAGAGTCAAGGTCCTCATGGGACTGTCATCTTCTGATGCCGCAGGTCAGACAGCCAGGGTCTGGTGAGAGGTTCGCATTTATCAGGCTTAGGGCCAGCTCTACCCGGCAGTCCCCAGGGCGCCACGCTTCAAGTCCGCACATTCTCTGCTGGCCCCACAGTGGCATTCAGTGGCACAGGGGGACAGGAACAAGAGCAGAGCCAGGAGCGACTCCCCCCTGGGGTCACAGACACTCCTCCCCAGTCCCTATCCATCCGTGCTGGCTGCCTGACTCATGCTGTTTGAACCTACTCCTGGGGCTCCATGCACACACAGCAGGGGCTGAGGCCAGAAAATGGTGTCCATCCGCTCTTTATGCAGCCAGGCCATTGCCACAGCCACCCCTCCCTCAGCAAGGTCTTGCTGCCCACCCCCCTCCATCTTCAGAGCTGTGGAAGCGTGGGACACGAAGCAGGCATCATTTCTGCAGGAATATCTGGCTTCGCAACTGCTGGGGAGGTCCCTGGTCACCAAAAACAGATCTTGCCCAGTTTAGAGCTTGCTTTCTAAAGAACAGGTCTGGTGCCAGTGGGGTACACCAGGATCCCAGGGCATCAAAAAGCTGAGGCGGGAAAGGGGGCGGTCCAGAGGGCCTCCAGCTTTCCCCTGGCGTGGACGGGGGGGGGGTGACCAGCTCAGAACTGGCTAACACAGTGCTTCCACCACACCAGGCTTTGAAGCACACACACCCCTCATCAGGGTGCAGCCTGGGAACTGAGGCCAATAGGCATTCCGGATCATTCTGACGCAAGGTTTGGGAAGTGCGAGCTCTGACTGCCCTGCCCTGTGAAGAATGCACACTCCTGGAACCTGGATGGGGCGACCAGCAGTGTGCTTCCAGCAGCCTCCGGCCTGGTGCCACCACCAGAGGCATTCCCTGACTGTCAGGGTTGTCCCTTTTGTGCCAGTTGTGGCTGTGGCCAGCCCTGCCTCATCATGGGCTGCACTGCCCATGCTAGTCTCCCCAACACACCCACTGACTCTGTCCCCAACAGCACACCCAGAGCTCAGAGGTTGAGTTGAACTTCCTTTTGGGATCACTTTGCATATACAGGTCTGCCAGCCACCCAGTGTCACACTAAACCCCAGCTTATCAAGGATGGAGGGGTCAGGGGGAAAGCCGCCAGGGACCCCACCCAACCTTGGTGACCAGGGACTGGGGGCCACACACCCTTCCAGGAGATAGCCTCTCCTCTGCATAAATCGCCCAACTCAGGGTACATAGCCATGGTCAAACATACTGCAAGGTTCTTGAGACCAAGGGCCAGGTAGAGATCACCTGGTGCCCTCAGTGTACCTGCCCAGGGAACAGAATGGATGCTGGGAGGTACCAAGACATGCCCACAGTGGCGAGATAGCCCTTCTAGGCGCCAGGCTAGATCCACAGGCACCTGGCCCTTGCCTTGTGTACAGAGGGAAACAGATCTGAGAAGTTGAGACCTGACAGCCCCCCGGGGGGGGGAGGGGCCGAAGCGGGAGAGGGGGGAGAACAGGGGATGTGGCTGCCTAGGCTTGAGGGTCTTGGAAGAAGGAACCAGAAGCTGAGAGGGCAGGGTGGGGTGAGAAGGTTCCGGGCCCGAGGGGTATATGGAAAGCACGGGGAGTGGGGACAAGCCCCTGCACTAGCAAGGCAACCCCAGCTGTGGCCTAGCCCAGCGTGGGGACGCCCGGCCCGGGCCGAGGGAATTAAGCTGCCGGCGAGCCAAGCGCATCCTTATCTCAGGGAGACAGTTGTTGGGAATCACTTTAACTGAGTGGTTTTGTCTCCCTGCATTTTCCACTGTCAGGCGGCCTAGGGCCACGGATCAAAGACTCGGCGTCAGCAGCTGTGGCGGTGGAGCGCCGGGATGGGGAACACGAAGCCTCCCCCACACTCCCTGCCTGGCCCCGGCCCTGGCCCCAGCCCGGCGCCCGCAGCAGCCTAGCAACACACGCGGGGCCAAGTGGGAGAGCTGGGCGCCAAGGAGGGAAAAGGGGAAAGGAGAAGAAGGAGGAGGAGACAGAAGGGCTTGCAGAGAGCAGGCAGGAAGTGAGGATAAGACTGAGAGTAGGGAACTGGGTGGGGGGTTGTATAGGAGTGAAGGTGTAGGAGAGGGTGGGTCCAGGGGAAGAGCAAGAGGAAGAGAAACAAGAAGGAAGGGGCAGGGTACAAAACAGACCCATCAGTGAGCCCCAGGGAAAGTTTTGGCAAGAATGAAATGGACGCTGGCACTGAGGCCTGTCCCCAGGAAAGGTCCCCAACCATGCCCCGAGGGAGACCAGCCCAGATCTCCCAGGGGACTCATCTCAGCAGCTGCCAATGGCCTGGGCAGAGCCCACACCCCCCCCCCCCCGCGGGTGACTCACACACCTGTGCCTGCTGACAGAGGGGTGGGGGCACACCTGGGAGAGGACCCTGAGGGAGAAGCACCACCACGGGGATTCAGGTGGAGCAGGGCTAGAACCTGCAGAGGGAAACAGGAAGGGACGCTACAGATGCTCAAGGTTGCAGGCCAGACACCAGGCTGAGGGGAATGGGGCTGGAGGACGCTGCCTCAGGAGGCCCCGGCCCTGGTCCTGCACCACCTCACCATGGCCTTGGGCCCATCCCAGTCCCTGCCTGAGCCTCATGGCATCGCTGTCTGCAAGGAGCTGCCTCTCTTGGTGCCTGGGCTGCTTCACGTGCTTGTATGTGTGTGCACACACTCTGCATCCAAACAAACACACCCACTGCCCGGTCCAGCTCTGTGTGCTAGCAGCTGCCATCAGCTTGGCTTTATGCGGCGGGGTGGGGCAGTGGAAGGTGCCTGAGACAGGGGAACTCTTGTTTGGAGTCACACAGGTGGGGAGGGACCGTGCTAGAAACCACTCCCACCACCACCCACTCCATGACCTTACACCCCAGCTTCATATGGTCAAACTTAAAGGTCAAGTTCCTGGCCCTTGGAGATTTCTCCAGCACTGGGAAGTGGAGCATACACTGTCTGACAGTATGGTCTCCTGAGCCAGACAAGCCGGGCTCAAGTCTAGGCCCTACAGCCTGTCAGCCACTCACCCAGGATGGATTATGTAAACTAGCCAGTGCTTCTGCCCTCACCCCTTCATGGAGAGACAGAAATAATTCCTCCCCAACGAATGTTTGGAGAGTGAGGGAACTAATCCAGGCAGCGTCCTGGGCTCAAGGAGACTGAACCTCGTTATTATTATCATTACTTAGTGGTATTTGACAGGTACTTTTGATAGAAAATATGACCAAATATACAGGGGAAAGCTTAGCTAACTCACCATGAGAGGGGAGGGAGAGGGGTCCAGGAAATGGACCCAAGTAGGACTGGGTTCAAGACAATGGCCAGTGGGGAGGAAGTACCCCAGGCCAAGGGAGTAGCAGGTGCAGAGGGCTGCTGGAGACAGAGCCTGCAACTCATCCATGATGTTCCTACCTGGGGTCTTGCCTGGCCTCCTAGATCCACCTGCTTGGCCATCCCAGCAGCCTCCCCTCCCCCTGCCCAATCAGGGACCCCAGGGATGGGCCCGTGTAGCTCCGAGTCTGCCCACAGTATTAATTGCTAATCTCCCTCATTTGCTTTCCCTCTATCTGCAGGGCCTGTTTCATTTGGAGCCCTCGTGCTAATCAGAAAGAACAAATCCGAGATTTGAATTCTTTCCCAGCGAGCCAGGCAGCTTTGCCACCATTAAGCCCCAGGCCTGCCAGGGAGGGGTCCCCAGGAGGGAGGGGATGGGGTGCAGCAGGACAAGGGCCTGAGAGGCCTGGGCCCTGCCCATGCAGCAGCCAAGAGGCTGGGGCTCCTGTGTTGGCACAGGCCCCACAGACTGTGAGCAACTGGGACCAGTGGCGCTCTGCTCCCAGGCCACCTCTGTACTGCACAGATGGGAGACTGAGCCCCCACACAGGCAGGCAGCTACTGAGACAGCACAGAGCAGGGACAGGCAGTGCCCCAGGGAGCTCAGGTCTCCTGGTTTCCCACCCCAGGGACTAGCCCTGACCTCCAGGTTCAGAAAAACAGTGAAACCCAGCAAGGTTTCAATGACCCAGCTTTTGTTCGGGCTCGGAGAAGCAGGGGGTGGGGAATGGGCACAGGGTTAAGCTCCTGCTGTATGCCAGGCCTCGTCCTGGGCATTCCTCAGCCTCATCTACTTCTCACAGCACTGCGTGCAAGGTCAATGCAACAGGACCCCACTGATGAAGAAACAGGTCCACAAGTTGCGTCGCTTGCTTGTGATCACACAGCTGTAAGTGACTGAGGAGAATTACAGCCCTCGACCACAAGATTGTCCTGCTGTGATGCCTCTCTACCAGCGACTGCTCTGGCATCCATAGCATCCCTGGCTTCTGACTCCCCTTCAGGACCCCTCCTCCAGGAAGTCCTCCCTGGCCACACCTCCGCTCCTCCACACACCCTCTGCACTTCCTTCTACTCTTCATAGTAGTTTCTACAACAGATCTTTTGGTGAGGCAATGTCTGTTTCCCCAAAATACACTTTGCAAGAGCTCAAACAGCCATGCATGTTTTCCAGCTGCCCTGTGTGCTGTGTTCCTAAGTGAATTTAAAGGGGCTCCCACGTGCTGACAGTCAAGTGCAAACTGAACAACCCATGGATGGCCTGAATCCTCTCGGGACAAGACACAGCTGGGATTCAACAGAGCTGCTGTGTACCCTGGAGCTTATTGACAGCTGCTGCTGGCCTACTACGTGCCAGATCCTGAGTTACATGTCACCAGGATCAGTCATCACACGCCGAGAGTGGTTAAGACTTGGAAACCTCCAGACTTGTCCCATGCCATGCCAAGCAGGCTCTTCTCCCTGCCTGTATAACTGGGCCTTCACTGCCCAGGCAAAGGGGCAGATCAGAGATGAGTTCCTGTGACACCTTACCCAGGTGTGCGGTGAATGGATGCAGAGGTCCTGGTGGTCCAGAGGCAGACACTGGACCCCCATCTCCTGCTCAGGCACTGGGAGGGGGACTCAGACCTCCACTCCCCGCCCCCGGCCCTATAAGGAAGTAGGAAAGGCCAGCCTTGCCCTCTTCTTTCTCCTGCAGTGACCAAAGGCACCCAGTATCACCCCCACATCCCGATGTGGGCAGGGCCTGGAAAATTCCCGCTCCCAGCCCAGCCATGCTGCCCAGGAAGAGCTGTTTCTCTCTGCACCGCCCCCAGGAAATGGGAGTGAGGAAGCCAGAGACATAAACAGGGCTCCGCTTTCACAGGGGCTGGGCCTCTCCCGCAGGCTGCAGCTGGAGCCTTGAGGGACACCAGCAGGTGGTTCTGCTTGCTGGGGACCGCCGGGGAAAATAGCTCAGCCTTTCCCACCGAGGGAGGTGAAGCGTGGACAAAGGCGGTGTGGCCTCCAGGGCAGCATCTTGGCAGGCCCTGTCCTGGGTGGGCTCGAGGATGCCCAGGGCCCAGGATGAAAGCCACCTCCCGGAGTCACCACTGCCAAGGGCAGCTCAGCTGTGGCCTGGGGCTGCCTGGCCAGGAGCAAAAGGACAGGGATTTGGAGACCAGAGTGAACCGGGCAGGCGCATCCTCTGATGTGCACCATGTTCAGGGCTGGAGTGGGGGAGGAAGGCGGGCTCTGCAGCTGGACTCTTCCAGGGCAGAGTGAAAGTGGCTGGGGAAGGCAGACACAGAGAACAGCTGCCTAGCCGTGGCTCCAAGGAAACTCAGTCACGCAGACCTGGCCTCTTCCACCAACGTGCCCTGACCTCACCCCACCCTCACCCCACCAGCCATGGTGAGAATGGATAGCGTGGGTGTATGGGGCGTGGACTTAGTGAGCTTCCTCCTGACCCTGGGAAAAAGTCACTCAGAGCCATGACCTTCAAGCCTGAGTCATGTCCACCTCGTCCAGCCCAAGGGTGGGGACAGTGAGGAGATCCTCCTCCTATGCTTCCACCTGCACCAAGACATCTCCTCTTCCTCGACCTGCGGGCAGCAGAGGCCTGCATGGCCCCAGGACAGGAGACCAACTGGGACATTTCCCAGTAGCGCAAAGAGGGCCACAGAGAGGAGAAGAGAAGTGAGTCAGAGTTAGGGGCCAGGGCCAAGATGGAGGAGGGCATAGAAAGAATGTACATTCATTATGCACCAACTGCATCCCAAGCACTTGACTCAGACATTCCCTAGGTACTCGTAGCTCCTCCTGAGAAGGAGGGAGTACCACCCTCATTTTCAGACAAGGGAAAGGAAGCCCAGAGAGGCTAAGCAAGTGTCCAGGGTCACACAGCAAAGCAGTCAACATGGCCGAACCGGAATCCGGACTCTATGCTGCTGGCTGCTAGGTGTCTCACAGGTTCTCTTGCTCCGGGCTCGCTTCCAGAGCAAAGCCTGAGAGTCAGGCCTCTGGATGAAGGAAGGGCTTAAAGGAGACCCCAAGAAGGCAGCAGGAAGCAAGCAGGCAGCCAAGGAAAGTCACCCAGGGAGGGAGGAACAAGTAAGACCGGGCAGGGCGCAGGGGAGCGTGGGTCAGGGTGAAAGCCCTGTGTTCCTACAACCTGCTAAGCCGGAGAAATGAATTCTGATCCTTCCACAACCCAGTCTTGGAGGATGTGTGCACAAGGGGTCTCGTTTCAGGGGGCAGGAAATCCCTTGCACCTCCTCCCGATGCCCCGGTAATGCCAGGATGTCCCCAATCTGTTTTGAGGAATGCAGAGATTAAAAATAATAAAAAAAATGCAATAAAATATGTGTGAAGGGGGGGTAATTGTGGACAAACGCAGCATTCAAATTCATTTTTCAGCTCTTTTACACACCATTTCAATCTTATTTTCTGCTTGTTAATGAGATCTTGTTGCCTGGGCTAGGCAAAAACCTTCCAATATCACAACGTAATTGCACATAATTTTCTCTCCTACCAATGATTTGCATCAGTTTTTTTAAAAATTCTGGGCTATTTAACACCCCCCGATCCCCCTCCCCATCTTCCTGCCTACAAATCTCTCACTCTCTCCTCCTTCCTCGTCCCTGGTCCAGCAATACTCACTTTAAATGCTTATTACGGAAGCAGTGGCATCCCTTAATGGGGCGGGAACAAAGGAGAAGAGAGGAGAGGAGGAGGCACATAGGGACTCCGTGGTGCCCAGCATGTGAGGGCATCACTTAGGGCCCCTCTTACCCTGCCGCGGGTTCAGAGACCGTGTGGCTCCCAGCTGGTGGCGTCCCATCCCTGCCACTCATGAACTCTGTGGCCTTCAGCAAGTCCCACGGCCTCATTGGGCTTCCCCGGGTGCAGAACTATTGTGGGCCTGAATGCCTGCAACAAGCAGGTGCTGACGTAAGATCCTGCACCCATGGGTGCGCTGAAACTGCCCCTGGGAACTCTCCAAGACAGGACAGTATCTCTGCCATCAGACACATCTGACACATCCTGGACACATCTGCCATCGCCCCACCCCACTCAGAGAGTGTCCTGCTTGCCATTCCTGGACAGGGATTGGTATGCAGCGGTCAGTCTGCTGGAACCATGGTACTCGAAATATCCATGTTACATAGGGCATCCTTTGTCCTCAGCTGCCCTGAGTTGCCTTGCAAGAATCATTTGCCAAGCAAGCAGTAAGCCTCAACCAAAAGCAGAGGCGAGTGTACAGGGCAGGGGTCCGGAACAGGCCAGGTGCCAACATGGGCAAGCTGCCTTGCCTTGCTCTCTGCAGGGGAAACCAGTGCATGGACAGGGCTTCTCCACGGATGCAGCACTGGGTCCCTGGTCTCAGAAGGCTGCAGTGTGGGGGCTGTGAGGATTACGGGGGGAACGACCGAGCTCTACCCTGTGACTCAATCATACCCCTGGTCTCTCCCCGAAAGTGACGGAATGGGCTCCTCCCTCCACTGAGGTGAAAGGTCAGATCTGTGGCAGGACTGGGCCTCATTTGTGACCCTGTATGCAGATAGATGACCAACTACAAAATGCTCAGAACCAGGTCTGGACGCCAGAGGACTCTCCCTTGTTGACGTCGGCATTCAGCACACACTGGGTAGACTGCTTTGTGACCGTGTTGACTGTCTATCCCGTGAGTGCCACTAGCAAGGGAGGTTTTGTCTGATGTCCATGGACTTCACGCCAAGCACCTGGGACACAGCCTGGCACAAGGTACTCAGGGCACAGGCTCAGAGCTAAGGGACTACATGCTTTTCCGACAAGTCTTGTTGGGCAGTCTCTCCATGGACCCCAGAGGCTGAGCGGTCTCTATTCCCCACGCTGGTTTGAGACAAGGACCTGAGGCCACCCTTGGGAGGAGCATGCTTCCCCAGGTGCATTTGTAAGCCACTGTTGGGTCTTGCCAGGTGCTCCGAGAGCCCCAGCTTCATACCCCCAGCTGCAGCCCCTCTTGGCTTTTACAAGAACAAAATCTCCCTCAGGTTTCAAGGTCCAAGCTCTCCTGTGACAGTGTGGGCCGCTTGGAATCCTGGGAAAGGGACGTACCCCAAGTGCAAAGGCCATCCTCTTCCTGTCAGTCACTCACAGAGGCTCTGGGAGACCCTGCTGTAGGGAAGAGAGGATGTGGAGAGGCAAGGCAGTTGCTCACCTCCAGCTTCCCTTGCCCCAGTCACACCTGTGGTGGCAAATCTTCAGGGTCCCCAGTTCATCATGTGCTGCCAGCCCCTGGTCCCCGATGGGGAAGGGGGAAGTATCTGGGGTTAGGGAAATGCTGGGCATGGCAATGCATGAAAGTCAGTCCCAAGGATTCCCAGACACAGCAAACCAAACACAACACCCCACTCCAAAGCCTTCAAACCCCAAGATCAGGGTGCCTTCTCCCACCTCAATCCACCTGCTCACACCCATGCGTGTTTTTCCCTCCTCTTCCTCCTTTAATCCCATTCCTAAACCCCATTCAGGAAGCCTGAGACCTCTAATCTAATCTTTCCTCTGCCCAGGGATTAAAAATCTTGTTTTGGGGAATAAACTGCAGACCACAAGGGGACAGGCTGGGAGCAAGGCATCCGCACCCTGGATAGCTCGCTCCGGCCTGGCCAGTGTGGACCAGCGCCTGGTCCATTGAGGGAGACAGCTGCCCAAAGGGACTCGGCTCTGTGAGGCTGTCACTAGCACTTGCTCCATACCACAAAGCCAGGCCCGGACTGTGTCCCCTCAAAAGTCAGCTTGTCTGATTCTTGGACACATGAGACGGAAGCCATAACCTTAAACCCAAAGCAACCCAGTCAGTCGGTGCCCTTGAGAAAACGTTCTGGCCTGTGGGATCCTAGTAAGAGTGGGGGTGACCTGGCAAGGCCAGCCAGTGGCATGAGGCTGTCACAGGGATCCCAGGGGGCATTGCCATCAGGTGCCCCCTCCTTGCCCAAGCTAAGGGCTTCTAAGGCTCTCCCTCTGGTGTGGGGGGGCTGAGTCACATTCCAATGAGTCACCTTCCAGGGACAAGAGACCGAAGCACAGAGTGGAAGGAATGTGCTCTAGGTCTTCCCACCAGGGACAGAGATGCAGTAAGCCCTCTGCCACATGGGCTCACCCTGGCAGTGAAGAGCTGGCCCAAGAAAGTACCAGAAAGTACCAGAAGGCAGTGAGCAACTCAGCCAATCACACAACATTTTGCAACAGCATTGGCACTTTTTTCTTCTAAGGATCAGCCTGTAACTATTTCAGATTTTGTGCACAAAAGGTCTCTTTGGGAACCAAGCTTGGTGTGACAGCACCAAAGCACCCCTTGTGAATAGACCTAGCTGTGCACCAATAGAACTTTATCAACAAAGCAGGCCACTGGGTAGATGTGGCCCACAGGGTGTAGCTTGTGGCTCCCACTGGACTTTCTTATAGCTAGGCAGTGAGTTTCCTAGATTAACTATGTTGTGCAGCAGGACGAGAGAGCTTTTGCTTGACTTTGAGTTCATTCAATGATGCAAACATTCCTGGTTAAGAGGTGTTTAGCAGGCAACAAGCCGAGGCCCTGCACAGCGGAGCTGGGATTGCACCCACCCCAAAGGGCTCACCTCTTACAACAAGGCCTGCAGTACAGAGCAGGTGGCGTGGCAGGTAGCACACTCCCAACTGCACACATGTGGAGTTGGCAGATGAGGCAACCTCACAATTGATTTCTCACCCTCCCCCAACACTGGATATTACAGACCCTGCTGGCGTCACATGAATGAGATCATCATCTCCTCAAATCCATTCCTGGGTCTGCTCCCCAAATGTACCAGACAGACCCCCCCAAGCCCCAGAACCACCCTGCTGAATCCTGCAGGCAGGTCCTGAGGCTTCAAGAAACACCAGGAGGCAGTAAGCAACTCAGCCAATCACATCCAGGGAACAGACTTGCGAAGATCCAATCAGAGTGAATCCCAGCTGATTCCCTTTGGGACTGGGCTCCACCAACAGACCCGGGCCCTGCCTTCACCATGGATCGGTCCCCTCCGGAAATGCAGCAGATGGGGCACAGAAAGGACTCGGCTGGAGAACGAATCTTTAAACATAGTTGGCGTCAGACAGGAAATGATGTGTGGCACCACCACCCATCTGAAAATGCCTGGTGTGTACAGACCTTACAGTCGGAGGTGGGCGCTAGCCAGCTTTCTAAATGGGGTGCCATCATGCCAAGTGCAAGTTTCCAATATAATCTCTCTCTCTCTCTCTCTCTGCATGGTGAGAAATACTGATACACAAGCTTCCACTTGGCAGCTTGAGGAAGACAAACTCAAGGCAAAGGATCATGGGTGCAAAAAACTGAAGACGAAGGGGGCATCCCCACATCCCACCCAAACCTCTCCCAGGTATCAAGAGCCAGGAGCCAGCATCACAGCTCAGCATGTTAAACCTTTGTTTGGGACATCAGCATCACATTTCAGAGTACAGGTTCAAGTCGGTCTCTCCACTTCTGATCCAGGGAGGCAACAGAAGATGGTCCATGTGCTACTCACATAGGAGACCCTGAGAAGTCCCTGGCTGCTGGTTTTGGCCTTTGCCCAGCCCTAACTGTTGTATCATTTGGGAAGTGAACCAGCAGGTGGAAAATCTATTTCTCCCTCTCCTGTCACTCTGCCTTTCAAATATATAAAGACATCTTTTTAAAAAGGTACCAAGAATCAATGGTTCCACAGGGACCAGAGAATTCTGACAGGCACCTGTGTGTAATAGGGCTGGCCAGGCTGGCAACGGTGTCTGGCAAGGTGACCCAGGGTGGAAGGGCAGCCACCTACCTGGGGAGACAGGCTGTTGCTGACTGGATTCATGTGGTTGGAGGTCGCCGCCAGGTTCATGAAGCTGTCAGAGTAGCTGGAGAAGCTGTGGCGGGCTCCATATGCTGAGCTGGTGTCAGCAGCTGCCGCAGCTGCAGCCAACCCACCCTGGTGCATGGTGGATGGTGGGAGGGGCTGGGGCCAGTGCACTGTGCTGCCCCCGTCTGTGGAGACACCCAAGAGAAATCTTGAGCATGGGGCTTTCTACATGGGCCGGCACAGGCAAGCCACAAGCCTTCTCTGCCAGGCATGTGGGATGGGAGCGGCCCACTGGCAACCGGGAACTAGGGACTGCCTGGTCCTGCCTGGCAGCCACGCCGTCACTGTGTACCCGCTCATTGCCTCAATGCTTAGCACCCAGTAGCTCATCCAGAAGCCACACCTGGAACAGACAGGACCAGAGTTTGCACAGCTGTTTCTGTTCCTAGCAGTTCTGCTTCATTAGAGCAGCAAAACTTGCAGAACATTATTAAAGCCTTTTTGTAAACTTTTATTGGGCACCAATTAGAGACCAATTTAATCTAAAATAATTATTCCATATCCTCTCACCACACACACACACACACACACACACACACACACACACACACACACACACCACTCTCTCATTTAAAAATCATCAGGAGGGCATAGCTATGCAGTGGGCTAAGTCAGTGTTTACACCAAGGGCATTTCATAGGGTGGTGATGATTTAAATCCCAGCTGCTCCGCTTCCAGCCCAGCTCCCTGCTAATTTGCTTAGGAAAGCAGCAAAGGATGATCCAAGTACGTGAGCCCCTGCCACTCACAGGCAAGATCCTGCTAAAAGTCCCTGAGTCCTGGCTTCAGCCTGGCCCCGCACCGACTCTTGCGTGACTTGGGGAGTAAACTAGCAGATCTGTTTGTCTCTTCTATTCAAATCCACAAATGCATTTATTTACACCAAAAGCTGTGACTCCATGCAGCGCCAGTGATCTTGAAGGACATTCTGATGGCCTCCTTGCATCCTTGGGCTGCTCTCCACCCTCTGACCAGCTGCTGCGATCTTCAATACTCACAGCATAGTCCATGGACCCACAGCCTGGCAGAGTGCTGAATCCTGAGCCCGCCCCCCGAGCTCCATCCTCAAACGCACACCAGCAATATTTCTTTTTTTTCCATTTATTTATTCATTAATTACATTGTATTACATGACACAATTTCATAGGTACTGGGATTCTTCCCTCTTCACCTCAAACCCTTCCCCATGGTGAGTTCCTTTACCTTGATGCATAACCACAGTTCAAGTTCCGTTGAGATTCCCTAACTAAAAGCTCACACCATACAGAGTCCAGAATCCCACTGTCCAGTCAAGTTCAATGGCCTCTTAGGGAGGCCCTCTCAGGTTTGAAGGCAGAGCCATCAGAGCGTCACCCTGATCAGTTAGAAGCTCCAACATATCATCCGCAACAATCCAGGTACGATGAGACTGGTGCAGAGTCCACTGATTGACATAGTCCATCTTAGAGTTTCCCCTTGTCCAGTTTTTCGCTGCAAACATATAGCTGAGGTGGTTGATTGATCTACTCCATCTTCTATCTTTTCTTGGTTAATGTTTTGACTCCTCTATTTTGTTCAAGTGAATCCCCAAAGAAACTTTGAGGTGTTCCCAGTCCAGGCTCCTACATGTACTAGTAAGCACAGTGCCCGCCACAGTCCATCACTCCAATCAGCTGGTGGTTGTAACCCCTGGGTTGGTTCTATTCTCAGCCCGGACCTCCATTGGAACCAATGAGTATTGCAGCCCTTCCCGGCTCTGCCCATCACACACTCGTCCCTCACCTAAACCAGTGGGAGGTGTGCTGGTTGGGTGCTGCATTCCCTATTGGCACAGGCCATTTCACCTTGGCATTTCGTGTTTTGTACTGTTTTTATCGCAACCGAACCTGGCCAGACCCCCACACAGTTCCAGCACTCGGATTTGCCAGTGGATGACGTGAACTGACTCAGCCTGGTCTGCCCCCAACCCGAGCCAGATGTATGCCAGTGGGTCACTTTCCAAAGCCTCTTCTGGGTTGTTTACCTCCATGCTTCCTGCATTTATTTGTAGGGTCAGTGTCCCATCAGAGGAACTGTTCAGATTCCTCCATCAGACCCGTTCCTGGTGTCAGGCTTCACGCATACCAGCAGGTCCTTTGGCCAGCACTGTTCTTCAACCCATTCTGGTTCCTGCTGTTGAGAGTTTCAGCCCAGCAACGGCTCGTCCATACCCACATATAGCTCATATATGGCTCAGTTGGGATTGAAACCTAGCCGAGTCCGTCCCACATCTACCCTGGTCCACCAGAGCACCAAACTATGCTGCGGTCTAACCTGGCATGGTGCATCAAGTCCGAATCCATGTTTGTGCCAAGGGATTACAACTATAACCCAACTCAGCCCCTTTCCAGTTCCTGCACCCCTTAGTGGTAATCTCCACCCAGCCAAGGCCTCCCCCAAGCTCCACAACCAGGCCTGTTCCCAGCCAGTATTAAGTATGCCAGAGGTTGCTCTGGGTCAGCCCAGCGGGCCCCATAGACTGTCATGCCTCCTGCATAGACTCCACCAGCCCTTCTAAACCATCCAGTGAGGTCAGAGTTTGCACAGGGATTGGTCCACACATACCTGACACATTCTAGCCCCAAGTATGGTTCTCAAATGCCAGACAATGTCATAGTCTTGCCTTCTTTGACCCCTCTGCTGATTCATCCTTCTATCAGGTAATGGGGTATCCTGCTGGACAAGCCAGGAATTTTGCTTTTGAAGGGACTGGTGTTGGTAATCTGCACTATAAAGTGACTACAGGTTCTTCAGAGGAAGATTTACTGCCATTGAGTATCTTAAGGACTAATACACATTCTCAGAGAACTGTGGGTTCAGCATGGAGTGACTCATGTAGCATATCAAAGAAATCAAATTCCAGAATTTCCTGGCCGGGCGGCCAGCAGGAGCAGCCTGGAGCCAAATGGCGCACTGGCTGCCCGTGAGCCACTCACCCCATGTACATACGTACGTGGTGGTAAGCCTGGCTGTGCTAGGCTGGACTGGTGGCGGGGCACCCGAGCACCCCGGGCAGCATGGCTGTCCGAGGGTTGAGACGCTCAGGCCTCCGCCCGGATCCTCCTAGCTCCTCCCCCACTCCAGCCGCATGGCGCGCTGAGGAGGTCCAGATCACTTCTCCACCAGCAATATTTCAATACAATTCCCAGAGATACCCTGGGCATTCTACAGTGTGGGAAGTTGGGGACAGACAGGTGCATGGAGGTTGCCTACTGGTCCCAGGGGAGGGGCTGTGGTCTGTGGGCAGAGCCGTGAAGTTCAAGGGTAAGGTTGCATCTTTTTGTCTGTCCACTTGAAAGCAGAGAAACCGTCATGGGCTTGGGAGGGGCAGTGCACTCACCCTGGGAGATGCTGGAGGTGGGATAGGTGGAGTCCGGCAGCTGGTAGGGTGGCAGCATGGGCATGCCGGTGGGTGGGAAGCCTCCTGGCAGAAGCTGGTTGAAAGCAGCCAGTTGGTTGGCACCTGCCTGCTTATGCCAACAGGCACGGCGGTTGCTGAACCAGACCTGGGTGGTTGGGTTGGGTTGAGATCAGACAGGACCGGACCCTCAGCTTGGCTCCCAGTGGAAAGCTGGAACCCAGCAGGATGAGTGCGCCAGGCCCCGCCTCCTCCCCTGCCACAGCCTTGTGCAGCACAGGCACTTGCTCTAGTGGACGCCATTCCCTTTGTCTTCACCCAGTGAGGAGTTCTTCCTATTAGTCCCACTCTAGAGGCGAAGAACCCGAGACCCAGAGAGAGCAGGGGTTTGGCCCTGGACAGGGCAAATCGCTGGTCCAGTGACATCTGTGGGCCTCGGTGTCCAGAGCTCTTCCCATAGCGTGGCTGACCACACCCCAAAGTATCATTCCCCCACCTCCTCCAGGAATCCCCCGGGGAGAAAAGCAAGTGGCACACCCAGAACTCACCTGCCTTGCAACTCAAGACACACAGGTGGAGCCCAGGACCCAGCCTACAGGAAACACACACCCAGGGATTATGAAGCAGCAGCAGGAAAGCAACCCAACCTCTCTGAATCTCTCTCCTCCCTGCATGGGCAACCATGCACCTGTCGGTCCATCTCCACCCTCGGAAATTCCTCTTCCTGAGTCCTATTGTACAGATGGAGAAACCAAGGCCAACCGAGACTAAAGAGCCTGCCCATAGCCACATAGCTGGTCTGGGACAGACAGCTGAGGTTCAAGCCTGAACCAGGCAGGCCTTTCTCCTGCCCTTCACCCAGATGTGCAGGTCTCCTGGGTCAGGGCTTCGGGGGCTCAGCTGAAATGAATCCCCTGCTTGGTTCCCAAATCTGTGCGCCTCACTTAGAACCAGGCACATCCCCTGCCTTCTCCCAGGAGGGTTCCTATTTTGTGTTTCCTCCCATGAGCACTTGGGCCATCTTCCGCTGCTTTCCAAGACTAGCACAGAGCTGGATCAAAAACAGAGCAGCCAGGACTCCAACAGGTGTCCACATGGGATACTACAAGGGGTAGCTTAGTGCACAGTGCTGCAGCGCAGGCCCCCGCCTGTTTTTCCCAGATGTCTTTCTTTGTAAGGATGGCCTGCCAGTGCAGGGGTCTTCAAAAGACTTGTAGCAAAACATTTGCCTGTTATGAAAACCCCGTGCACAGACTTCTAAATGCACCAAAATAAACACCTTTTTAAATGTATTTATCCAAGGACTTTTGTATATTTATTGTGGAATGCACTGATTTTGTTAAATGTAACAATACAGATAACACTGGGATGTGGAACTGATGCTGTGGTACAGCAAGCTACTGCCTAGAATGCCAGCATCCTGTATGGGTGCTGGTTCGAGTCCTGGCTGCTCCATTTCCAAGCTGGCTGGCTCCCTGCTCATGCGCCTAGGAAAGCAGCAGAGGATGGCCCAAGTGCTTGAGCCCCCGCACTCACATGGCAGACCTGCAAGAAGCTCCTGGTTTCTGGCTTCAACTGGCTCAGCCACGGTCATTTTGGCCACTTGGGAAGTGAACCAGCAGATGGATGACTGTGTGTACGTGTGCTTGTAGCACCATCTTTCAAATAAACAAATCTTAAGTTTGTGCCCATCAGGTATTCTTGTCCGTGGCCCCTCTTTGCTCTTTGCAAAGAAGCAGCCTTCCTCCTCCTTCTCATCTTCCCTTCCCTTTCTTCTTCTTGGCCTCTCTCCTTCTCATCTCAGAATCTTGCTGGCATTTTATGCTAAGAAAGACACTGAGAACAGCACTGAGTGGCTCTCAGCTGCTGGGCTGTCCTTTGCCCGAGCACAGTGCACACAGCTGCTGGAGAAGTGCCGTGAGCTCAGCAGTGTTATGCAAGAGACCATGAGGAGGGGATTCCAACAGCACCTCTCAGAATCCAGGAGGACTTCCTGAAGGAGGAGGTCTGCCCTTGGCTGCCAGTTCTCCCATCTCTTCTTCCACATCCTATTTCTCCATCGCTTCCCTCTTTCACCAAATACAACATGTCAGTGGAGAGCAGGGACGTTGGAGCTAACTTCCTGGGTTTCAATCCAGCCTCTAACTCCTCCTACCCTAAGATACGTTTTTGGCACCTCTTACAAGCAGCCCATTTACAGATGGGGAAGCCGAGGCCCCCGGAGAGGCACACAGGCCCTAGAATCCTGCTAGAATCCCTGGTCAAGCAGGAATTAGTGGAAAGCCAGGGCTGGGTTTCCAAGTGGGATCCCAATCCTAACACTCAGCTCGGACACAGGGCTCAGCATGCACCGACTGCTTACAAAGTTGGGGATGTCCCCTGGTCCTCTGACGTAGCACAGAAGAGCAGAGAGATGTGGGTCTTGTCCCAATATGACCACATCAGACCATGTCCCCAGGAAGCTACTTTCCTTGGCGCCTCTCAGCTCTCTCTCCCCACCAAGGCACGGTAAGAGTGGCTGAAGAGTGGCGGGCTGGGCGCAAGTTCCCTGGGGCTGGCTCAAGACTCTCACCAGCGAGTTCCCTGGCACTTGCCAAGTGGGAGCTCTATCCAGAGACAATAAAGAAGTTAAGAGCAGGTTCCGAGTCGGGGCTGAACTGGCATCCAAGCTGCAGCCCAGCTGCCCAACTCTGGGTGCTGAGTGACGAATGGGGAGACCCCAGGACCCCTCAGACCTGCAACAGTGGTTTCTGGAAGATACTCAACAGGCTCAGAACCACGGCACTCACGGCCGAGGAATCCATTCCCCTCCAAGGAAGACACACACAAGGCTGGGATCATCCTCCAGCCCCTGGGAAAATGGGGGGCTTTAAAAAGGGAAAAGGGACGTTGCCATGGCATTGTAAGCTAAGCCTCTGCTTGCAGTGCCAGAATTCCACATGGGCACTGCCTGTTTCAGCACTTCAGATCCAGCCCCCTGATTATAGCCCGGGGAAGCAGTAGAGGATGGCTCGAGTCTTTGGACCCCCACACTCATGTGGAAGACCTGAAAGAGGCTTCTGGCTCCTGGCTTCCCATCTGCTCAACTCTAGCCATGGCAGCCATTTGGGGAGTGAACCAGCGGACACACAATCTTTCTCTCCCTTTCTATGTAACTGTCCTTGAAATTAAAAAAATCTAAAAAAAGGTGGAGGAAGGGTCTGTGAGGGAATCACAGGCCCATGAACTGCCCAGCAGGCTGCAAGGGGAGGGGAGTGGAGCTGGAGGGAAGCAGGGGCAGGCAGCAGGCCTGGGACATGTCCACCTGCTTCCACGTCTGCTGGAATGCCCTCTCCTCGATGGCAGCAGTGGTGGCATGCTGTGCCCAGTGCCCCCAGCAAGCTTCTGGCACACCGTGAGACCCCAATGAATGGGCACCCAAGGAACAGGCCCAGAGCCACCAAGAGCAGGCTGGGTTTCCATAGTAACAGCCCAGAGACCAGTCCCTCCTTGGGCCAGAATCCCCTGACCTGTGTATGTGTGTGTGTTTGCATTTAAGCACTTCCTCCTCACAAGAGCGGTAGACACTGCTGTGATCCTCGCCACTCTGAAGATGAAGACAGGCAGAGAGGGCTAGCGGTGAGGCTGGAGTCCACACCGAGGTGCCTGGCCAACTCCGCATCATCCACTCACCCCTCCACCTCCCAGGAGCCGCCAGCAGGCACATGCTGACACACAGGACTGCCAAATCCCAGAACTAAAGACCCAGGCATGCTGGGGTGGGAAGTACACCTCCCAGGTTCCTGCTCCATCTGTCACCTGCAGCAGGAACCTACTTTCCAGGCCCCTGGGCCATTGGAACTGCCCTGACTTGAACACTCCTGTGACTGGGAACTCGCCACCTCACGGGCACCCCTGACAGCCAGCAAGGAAGGATGTTGTACACTTATGGGGTCTTGGTGGCCACCTAGTTACAGACAGGATGCTAAGTCTCAGAAAAGGAAGCTGATTGGGTTCCCATGACACGCTGATCAGAGGCAGGGACCTGCAGGCTCTGTCTTGAACTCTCCATCAGGTGTGTCTCTGGCTTTTGTGCTTGACCAGCCTTTGTTCATTCCTTGACTTCTCTGTTGAGAAAGCTCTGTGGTTCAGCGAGCAGCCCCTGCCCTGGCCTGAGGTGGGTGGGGAGAAAGAGTATGTGGCTCTGAGAGCAGATGCAGGGGTGGAGGTGGGGACAGGGGATGGGGTCCTCTACAGTGCAGAGGGTCAGCCTTGGCCCTCAGCGTGGCTGCTCTTCCATTCCCAGAACCTCTCCCTGTCAGGACCTCTAGTGACACCTGCTTCTGGGCCCCCAGGGCCAATAAAAGCAGCGGCCTGACAGCAGGGCATTTTACAAGGAGCGGCCAGGCTTCAAGGTGGTGGGAAGCCAGCTGCAGCTGCCAGACATGGGAATGAGACAGAGCCCAGGAATGTGCCCAGAACAGCTGCACGGGGACCAGGGGAGGATGGGGGCACGGGCAGGCTAGGATATCACCCTGGGATGGGGAGATTTTGGCTGCTAACGCCTGTCTTCCCCTCCCGCCCCCCCTCCTGCCCTCTACACCTGACTTGGGTTCTCCCTCAAAGGTGGCCAAGGGCCTCCAGGCTGGGAGTGGGGGAGGGGAAGTGAGAATGGGGGGGTCGGCTCCTAGAGGGCTCACTGTCCCTTTCTTCCCAGGGCTTCTGGGTTCTGAGTCAATGCTGACCTTTTGGAGATGACCACATCCAGCTCTGCCCACCTGTAGCCCAGGGACATTCCTGAGCTGTCCTGGCCATGTGGTCTGAGGCTCTGACAGGCTATCGGTGCAAAGCCCGAGTGCTAACAGGCGGCATCCATCAGGTGCCCAGGGAACACGATTTCCCTGGCATGGCAGCTCCCCCAGAGAGCAGCATGGAGTGGTGCCTCTCTGCCTTGCTGCCCTGTCCACCAAGAAGATGAGCCAAGAGCAGGTTCCCCGAGAGTCATTCATCACATGCCATTGGCTCTCCCTCCACCCTCCCCAGCCTCAGCCCCTTCCACTGGCTGGGCTACCCCCATCCCTCCTACCTGCACAGACTTAGTCCCAGAGCACAACCAGGCACTTCCAGGAATCTGAGGGCTCAGCCCAGGGGGAGGGGAGAAGCCCAGATTGGGGGAGAGGGGCGTCCCTGCCCCCAGAAAGCTCTGCTCTCCCCACCTATGCCCCTCCCATAGCCCTGCTGGTGCGGAGCCACACACAGGGCAGGGGTACGTCTAGGTCTTGAGTCTGCCCCTGCTTTTCTGACTCCTCAAACTCCCAGGATGTACCTTCCTGGGAGGCTTGCATATTTCTGGTGATGGGAACCTCATTACCTACCTAAGGAAGCCCGGGCAATCAGAACACTTCCCCTGATCTCATCAGAAGCTGGAGACGAGACTCACACCCTTCCTAGACCCCTCTTCCCTCTGCCTTCCCTTCCCTGCCGCTCTCCTCGGACTGTCCACCTTTGCAGTTGGCCAACATTTGCCATCCGGGAACTCTTCATCAGGCACTGACATTGCCTGTCCGTGTGGCCCCTGATCACCTGTAGCAAGCATCCCCTCCAGGGGTCGCCCCCTGAACTCACCTACCCTGTCCTGGGAAATGTACCTGCAGCAGGAAACACCCCCACTCCGGCACCCCTCACCTGGATGCGCGCCTCAGTCAGCTTGGTCCTCTGCGCCAGCTCCTCACGGGTGTAGATGTCCGGGTAGTAGGTCCGCTCGAAGGCCTTCTCTAGCTCCTCCAGCTGCTCAGCCGTGAACGTGGTCCGGCTCCGACACTGCTTCCGCTTCAGCGGGAGGTCGTTCCGACTCCACGTCTGAGCCCTCATCCAGCCGGTTCCCTACAGCCAGGGAGAGGGAGGGAGAGAGGGCAGGGGGCCTTGTGAGGGGCACAGTGGTACCCACTTCTGGGCCCTTCCTGGGCTGAGGAAGACATACATATGTTCACTCCGGTGCTGTTTCCCAGCCTGGAGGCCAAAAACAAATCGTCACCCCTGGCAGCAGGGGGCTGCTCTGTGCGGCCAAGCATTTCGGTTACTCCCTTCAACATGCAAGGATGCTGCATGACTCTGACACAGGTCGGGCACTTTCATAGAGAAGCAAGGGCGATTCTGTCAGAATTCATAGAATCGTGTTCTCCCAGATAGAGTACCGTTGTGTTTTAACTCAAGCCTGAATTTGACAACAAATTATTTAAGAAAAAACCGGAAAGATGGATCCCTCCTTTGGGGCAACCAACTCACGCCTTTTTGTGGGACCTCCCTCCCTCCTCCCAGGGTAACAGGCCAACCTCCACCGCGGCAAGGCTCATGTCTTCCTATGACACACGCTTGCACAGCAGTTTTCTCCCATGATGCTCATCTAAGTCACAGTCCTTGCATTTTGCGGGAAATATTTCACAAGCCGAAGAAAGCAAGGATGAAACACAGGTGTGTGCCCGCAGCTGGCCCTCTGGAAGCTGAGCTGCCAGGCCTGGCTCTGCGCTCTGCAGCAGGTGACTCCAGAGAGGCCATGCCCCTCCTTGGGCCTTTGTTTCCCTACTCGTGCTGTGAAGCATTTGGGTTTGCATTTCCACAATCCAGGGTCCATGAGTGGCTGGAGGAGACCTCCCCAAGATGACCACGGTCAGGGCCCTGGCCACCACACCCCAGCTGTACACACAAAGACCAGAAGGCTGCCGCCAGCTCACTGCCCCACCCTGGGAGGGGACTTTCAGGATAGGAGCAAGCTCCAGCCCAAGGGGCAGGCTGTGGAGGCTACAGCCCAGCCTGAGCCAGATGTTCGATAGGTAACACCCCTGGGTGCTGAGCTGCCTTCCCCCACCATCCCATGCCTCCAGCACGACTCCCACCCCACAGACAGTGTCTGTAATGAGTTCCTCAGGCAGAGCTCTCAGGCTGCACCTTCAACATCCCCCAAAGGAACTGGGGGAGCAGTGGGAGGGGCTGGCAGGAGAGGGAAGAGGACCGTCAAGGGACAGAAGTGTGAGCAGACCACAGAACGCACTGCTTTCCCTGACTGCCTTAATCCCCTCTCTTTCCTTTTGGATCTTTGGAATTCCAGAAGCCCTTAGATTTTGCTTTTCATTTATTTATTCATCTATTCACACCTTCATCCATGGAGCCCCTGCTATGGGTCTGTGGGGCAGGCTGTGCTCACAGCCTCAAAGGTAAAGTGTATACTTGGTAGAGGGGAACACTGAGTCACACACCCCAAGGATCTCTGTTAGCATCCCCCTATGCTCTCCTGACCCACCAAGTCACCAACCCAGTCAAGTTCCTCCCAACTTCAGCACTGCATACATAAATAGGCCTCAGCCCCTCCCCTAGGGAAAGCCCTTTGCTGATCCTGCCCCCACCCCCATCCACTCACAGCAGAAATGAATGGAGCCTCTTATATGTGGAGTGAAGGGAAGCAGGGACAAAGCAACACAAGGTCTGTAGAAGGGCATGATGGGTCACTGCTGAGTCCACAATCCCAACCAGGAGTTTGGGATGTCAGGCACCTGGAATGGCATCTAATCTCGTCCAACATCCCCCTGCCCCAGGTCCCTTTTCCTCTGTCCTGATAGCTTACCCACTGGGAAGCCACTTGTGCAATGTACTGGCCACTGCCAGGCTATGCTCACGTGATGCTGTGCCATGCCACTAGGAACCGACGATAAGAGAACCCTCACCATTGCCTGTCTCTTCTCTGAAGACAGGGATCTGGGGTCAGATCTGACTCTTCCTCTGTCCGTTCTCAGCCAGGACTGCCAGCTGCCTGCCCCCTCCCGCCCTCACCAGTCTCTGTGAGCGAATCGCAGTGGGCACATCTGGCATCCCGGGGCCCCTCGCCAGCATGTCTGGGACTGCAAGCCACGTCTGACTCATCCTACGGCTTCATTTCCTAGCAATTATTGCTAGCCTCGATCACCTGATGAGAACAGAGACCGTGAGCCTGTGGGGCCTTAAAAAAAGAAGTGGGCTATGGTGGGCAGGACCAGAGGCCAGCACAGCAGATGGGGACAGGCTAGCTCCAACTTCTTATAATCTTTAATTTATATTTTCTCTATTAAAGAAAAAGTCTGGAAAAGGGCTGTCCCATGTAGAAGTAGATTTGTGAGACTTTTCATTTATTTCTCATTTATTCATCTAGTCTGGACTGACAAAGATAATTGCAGCAGTGTCTGTTGCTGAAAGTAACAAATACAAGGTAACTTTACTTCTTTCTGAGCAGATGTGATATTATGAGAAATTGATGTGAATGTTATTTTCACTAGGACTATACTTTGGAAACCAAGAGTTTGGTTAACATGTATTTTCTAAAGCAAGCAAATACTGTCAGAATGCTAATTAGCTTCTATATATTTTTGTTAATGCATATTAATAATTCATGTGCTGCATATATAAGTGTGTAAAGTGAATTCTGAGTTGATTTTCTCCATAAAATTGGATTTTAATGACTTCTTGGACTTTCAAGAACTCAAAATATTTTGTGGTATCTGGTTCACTCAATAACATCAATTTGGACTCTAGTAAGATAGTTTAACTTAAATTTGAATAAAACAAAAAAATTGTAACTGAGCATCTCAGACATATTTCAGTTATAGAGGTTAATTAGTACTAATAGTTTTGAGTGGGAACCAAGATGGCAGCTTAGCAAGTGGCTCAGGAGATCTCTGCTTGTCAGAGTTGGCAACGTGAGCAGCTGTGTACACAGTACATCACCTTGCCAGGAGCTATGGAAGCTCTTGTGACTTGGACCGGGTTGAAGCCAGAAGGTGGGAACTCTCTCAAGGTCTTTCATACAGGTAGCAGGGATCATCTTGTGCTACCTTCTCAGGGCATTAGTGTGGAGCAAAGAGGAAAAAGAGCAGGTGAGATTCAGGCTGGCCTTCTGTTACTGGGTGTTGTTACTGAAGTGGCAGTTTACCTCACTGCCCCACAACACTGGCCTAAGCAGTCATATCCACATTTATAACTATGTGACAGGTACAGAAATGGAGAATGTGTAAGGGTGAAAAAATAGGTGAGATGTATTTTGACAGGAGAAAACAGTCCCACTTCTTCTAAGACATGAGAGGTTGAAGGTGTAAAGGAATGTCATCTCTACTTGCCATTCAGATGGTTTCCTTGCCCGTTACAAAATCCTGAAGTCCATGCGAATTACTACATGCAGCAAAGTGAAATAAATGTTTTCCTCAAACATACTTAGGAAATACCTAAATTTTATTATCTTAACTACATATGGAATTAGGGAAACTTCAACATTTGCGTTGAAATATTATTGTGTGAAATAGTTTCAATATTCTCCCTTTGGGGATGATTGTCTCCTTTGATCTCTGTTTTGCTTGGTATCTAACTGATAAAACTTTTGGCATTCTCCAAATATTTTTGCCTAAAAATGCAGAAAATATATAAACTACTCATCAGATTTTGACACATACCAAAGTGTTAAATTTTTTTTTTTGTGAAACTAACATGAGATAATAAATAATTCACACAGTGTACTGGTAATTGGCAATGTGAGACAGAAACCACATAAATGAATTATTCCTCTTTGCTATCATTTAACCCAATGTAATACATTTTATAGACACTAATGATACACAAACAGTAAAGTTTAATGATGTTTGGATGCTGATTGCACCTAAAAGATGCTTCAACTCATACAAATATTACAGAAGTGATCACAGAATGAGATATTTGTTGAAATAAACATTACAGGATATCTTAAGGTCAATTTAATTAAATATATTTGGAAGTCTTTTTGTAGTTGCATGTATCTAGATATTACTCAGTCATTTAAAATCTGTTTACTCCTCCAATATACACATCTGGAAAATAGTAAAGTGGAGTGTCACCAATTAGTGCAACAGTTCTTGGAAGTTAACTAACCTTTGATTTGATCAAAGAATGTACCAGCATGTTTCCATTTATTTGAAAGGAGGGGTGCTGTACTTCCCACAACTCTGTTAGGATGGAGTACCTTGTAAGCAAGTGCTTAGATAGAATAGAATAGCTCGTGTTCGAAAGACGTTAAACAGAGTAAAAGTGAATAAAATTAATGAAGCTGCACTGAAAGAAATGTCATGTTTTCTTTAAACAACAAATTCTAATTTAGAGCAATTTTGTATGGTATTTAACATCAGGAAAAGTTCTACTACAAAAATCCCCACTTTTTTTACCTCTGTGGTATAAAGCAAATAGAACATATTTTAGACAGAAGAACAACTGGTCACACGTTATCCACACCTAGAGCTGTTTTTCTGGCCCTGGTGAAAGAAAGCAGCAGAGGATGAAATGCCATTTATAATTAGTGAAATTGATAGCACTATTTCACTGAACTGATCTGGGAAGATTGGTGGTCACATTAAGAATATTATAATACTCCATTTTCAGGAATAGGGTAAGGACACATTTAAATGGACGGAGAAACATTTAATCAGGATGAAGCAGAGATGGCACATTCTAGGAAATAGGAGAGGACAGAACAACAGCAGAGGGGTACCTGGAGACTGACAAACACAGGAAAGCAGTGGACACAACAGTATGGTGCTGCAGCGACTGATATTCCAGTGGCATTCAGCAAATGGCGATCTGAACTCCACCAGCAACCAGGTGGGAAGGCACTTGCACTGGGAGCTTGGGAGGTGAACCCAAAGAACTGTCCGTCCTGCTGGTCTGTTTGATTTGACCAGGAGCATAGACAGAGCAGCAGATCCCAGATGAGTAGTGCAAGAACAGGGTGGATTTCACAGCCCAATCAGACCCCTAGAGCTGAATTGAGCACCATTTTGAGTAAGGAGGCAAAGGCAAGGGAAAGGACTGAGCATACACCGAGCTGGAAGTGAATACTTTTCTGACTCAGTGAACTGCAGGAATGTGGCATTCTACAGATTCCACCCAAGACAGGTCTTGGTAACCCTAGACCTAATGGCCAGCAGCTCAAGAACTCTAGCAGGGACATGTCAGGCACCATTTTGTACTCTGTAGAAAAAGTTTTAGGACTGCAGGGGACAATAGTGAACTGCACATGTGCTGAGCTTGCGGAACTCACTGTTCCCACAGAAAAAAATAATACCAACTGTGGCATCATATGGATCAAAATAGGTCCGTGTGGCACCCAGACCTAATGTCCAACAGGTTCTGGCAAGATCAGAGCCACAAACAACCTAGCTATATAGGACACCTGGTGTCTCCCTAATCCTGGGACCTACTCCAAGCAGAAGTGGGAGAAAGGTTGTACAGACAACAGTGTAACCCCAGCACGATAGCACAGGAGGTGGAGAGTGGTGAGCCAGGAGTTGGGCCTTACAGAGCCCATGGTGGAAATCTAACATAAAAACTCAGACCTGGAACTCACTGGATGGAGTGGCACAATTGGCTGCAAGCAGAGAACTGTGTGCCAATGGCAATAAGTAAAATCAAACTGTGGGTGACACAGCTTAGAAACCTGCTCCAAGGAGAAGAATCTGATAACTAGAAGTACAATGAGCAAGAGCAAAAAAAGACATAAAGGCACAATGAATATTACTGAAGACTCCCCTAGAAAGGAGCAAAACCCTGTGCCAACCTCAGAGTTAACAGAGGAAGACACCGAGAATATGGGGGACGCAGACTTCAGAAAACTCATTATAAAGCTTCTAATCCACAATAAGAAGCTCACACAAGAGTTCAAAGAATTTAAGGAATATCTTAAATAGGAAATAACAGCAACAAAGCAAATCAAGGCTGGTATATCAGAAAATAAGAACACAGTAGAGCAAATTAAAAGTACAGTGGAGAGTCTCCAAAACAGAATTAAGCAAGCAGAAGAAAGAATCTCAGAATTAGAAGATATTTCCTGTCATCAGGGGGATGCAAACACAAAGCTGGAAGCAGAGCTGGATCAGGCCAAAGAAAGTATTCAAGAATTGAAAGACACTAATAAGAGGCCTAACATAAGAGTTATTGGAGTCTCAGAAGGTGCAGAAAGAGAAACTGGTTTTACAAATATATTTAATGAAACAATAAGAGGAAATTTTCCTAATCTAGAGAAAGAGTTGGAAAACAACATCCAGGAGGGGCACAGAACTCCCAACAGACTGATCAAAAGTCATCTTTACCATGACACACGATCATCCAACTCTCTTCAATCGAATGTAAGGAAAAGATCCTTAAATGTGCACATGAAAAAATCAATTGACATATAAAGGAATGACGATTAAACTCACAGGAGATCTCTCACAGGAAACTCTACAGGCAAGAAGAGAATGGAGTGACATATTCCAGATTCTAAAAGAAAAAAAATTGTCAGCCCAGGATAACATATCCAACAAATCTTTCCTTTGTCTTTGAAAATGAAATAAAATTCTTCCACAGTAAAGTTAAAAGAATTTGCCTCTTCCAAACCTGCCCTACAAATGATACCTCAAGATGTTCTCTTGACATAGAAGAGGAATAGTACCCAACAAAACCAAAACCAAAGGCAAATATGAAGAACATCCCAGTAAAATGACAACAGAACACCAAATCAATGAACAACCCATTCCTAAAATGACAGGACCAAAATACCACCCATATATATTAATCCTGAATGTAAATGGCTTATGCTCAAGCAAATGTCATAGATTAATAAACTGATTAAAAAACAAAACTCATCTATTTTTTGTCCAGGAGAGACACATTTCACCAACAAAAATCAGCAGAAGCTATGTCTCATGGATTTTGATTTTTTTTGTATTTGTTAGTTTCATCTCTTCAAAGCAGTTTCTTCTGATTAAATTCTTCAATAACTCATACATCATACAGTAGCATCATTTTCTTCAAGAAGGTTCTTGATTTTCTTTTTCATTTCTTCAGTGACACATTAGTCATTCAGTAACATGTTATTTAGCTTCATGGCATTGTAAATTTCTATTTTTCTTCAGATTGTTGATTTGTATTGTGACTTTTCATTTAAGGGGATGTACAATAACTGTGAAATGGAGGCTAACATATCCAGATGTGAGGATACAATGTTGTATGCATCTCTACTTCCAGACAAAGATGGACTTACATTGAAACTGTTCACTATATCTTGACAATAGGATGCTGGACTCTCTGCCATTGTTCATGCCTGAAGTGATGGACATATGACTGTGTATGAAGAACTATACTACAATAATGATAGAGCGGAACTCGTGGGGGGTAGGTAATCGGGGAGGGGATAAGGAAAATCCCAGCAGCCTATGGAACTGCATCATAAAATAATAAAAATAATAAATAAGCAAGATTAAAAAATAATAAAATGAAAAAGGAGGGAAAAAAAGAATATTATAATACTCCAGTTTCAGTGAGTGACAGTTCACATAGGAAGTGGGGTTTCCAAGGCCTTTTCCGGGTGGGAAATCCTGACAGATGGCACAGCTTCTCTCTGACCTGGTTATGCATTTATTTCATGGGAAGAAGCAATCCTTACCTCTGTCCCAAGCAGGAAGTTTGACAGCTAGCATCTGTATATCCCTGTGTTCATCTGGGAGATTGAACAGTCATTGAATTCTAACTTCTTATCACATAAACACGCATGTGTCACATACAATCACCGAAAAATGAAAGCCTTTTTAGTGGCAAATATTTAATGACAAAGATTATCTCCTCAACTGAAAAATAGGCTTCTTTGAACTCCCTGTTCTTGAGTCGGCCTCCATCTTCGTCTGCAAGATTTGATCAAACACTACTATAATTTTCAGTGTCTCCAAGCTCATCTTTTTTTACTTTGCCTGCCTAAGAAAACTCAAGGTTAATGAAGGAATTTACAAGGCTGCTTCAGAATGTTCATGGAAAATGGAGTAAAAGAGATGAGCTTATTCTGGTGCAAAGAAAGACTGAAATCCATGCATACTTTGCTTTTTTCCCCATACCATACTATCAATACACTTTTTGAAGTATACTCACATGTTTTTAAGGTTTATTTATTTTGACTCTAAAGTTAAATTCACAGAGAAAAGGAGAGACAGAGAGGAAGATCTTCCATCCGATAGTTCACTCCCCAAGTTGCTGCCATGGTTGAAGCTGAGCCTATCTGAAGCCAGGAGCTTCTTGCAGGTCTCTCACACAGGTGCAGGGTCCCAAGGATTTGGGTCATCCTCTACTGCTTTTCCAGGCCACAAGCAAGGAGCTAGATGGGAAGTGGAGCAACCAGGACATGAACCAGCACCCATATGGGATCTTGTGCATTAAAGGCAAGGATTCAGCCACTAGGCTCTCACATTAGGCTCATATCAATATCATGGGGTACTATCTCAATTTCTCAGTATCTGTAGAAATACAGAATTTAACTTAAAAATTTCCAGCTACTATATATAGCTGACCTAACTGAATTTGCTCAAACTAACCTTTTGTAATTTTTCACTTCCCTGATACACTAAGCTTCTTCTCATCCTTTCCTCATTTCCCCATTCTCCTTTAAAAATGCCCCACCTTGTGCAAATTAAAGTTATGTTCAACACATTCTGGCTTATTTTTTCCTTTCTGTAATAATTATTGCAGAACAGTATCTGAGTTTACCAAAATCTGAGCTATTAGACCTCTCTAATTTAGGCTTCTCCTGTAAGAAGTGGGGATTTTAAGTACTGCTTATGCATGAAGTTGTAATGAGGATTGCATGAGATGGGGATGTGAAATCCTTGGCATAGTATCTACCATCCAGGTATTATAATAATGAGAAATATTTGCTGTTTCAATTATTATTAAAAATATCTTTAAAACTGTTATCATTGTTGAAAATTCAGCCCCACTTTGAAGTTATATACTAGACGGTTATATCAATTCTCTAATGCAATTGTATAAAGTGCCACACATTTTTTTTTCAGCTTAAAAAGCAAGAATTTCTTCTGTTAAAATTCCAGAACATATAAATCTAAACTCAGACTTGATTGAACAAACATGAAAATGTCTGCTTCAGGGCTCATCTCTTCAAGCAAGATCCGTTTGCTTATCTTTTCTTAATCGTACAGGTCAAATAAGTTTTCTTTTGGCTGGTGGCCTCTTCCTCCATCATCAAAAAGCATGTCTTACTTCTACAATGCTTGGTCCTCTGTCTCTGCACAGTTCTTGTAAGAAACTTTGTGAGTACATTGAACCCATGCAGTTAATGAGGATCATCTTCCCACCTCAATAGCTGCAGAGTCCCTTTTAATGCAAAATTGCACACTGACAGGTTTTCAGGATGAAGACTGCTATCTTTGGTCAGTACACAACCATTGATAATTTAGCAGATACTTAAGCTATTTCATACTCTGAACAAACAGTAATGCCTAAGGTTTACAAGTTGTTCTGTTTGTATACAAAGTAATACCAGACTGAAACTAATTTATGAATTCACCATGGTTTTTTAGGTGATCAATGATCATCTTTCAAACAACTGGAACTAAGTTGTTTGGAAAAAAAGGACAACGAGACATCTAATTTACACTTGTTTAATGTTGATCTCCAGGAAGTGGAAGCTTGTGTCATTTTTCATTAATATCTCTTGAATGCGGCCATTTGGAAGCCAAGTTGCATCAATTATGTGAACTTGTATGTATCCTTTGATTAAGATCATGCTGAGAAGATTTAATCTTGTTTCCCTGATAAGGCAAGAAATGGCAATGATAACCAATGTCATTTTCAAAGCAGGAATTTCAGGTATCTGAGCAAGGTTCTGTTTACATTGTGGGCAAAAGTTTATACTGTAATCCAGTTATTTAACTTCAAATTACATAGAAAAAGCAAATAATGAATCTGCCATTTGGTTCTCTTAAAAAGGCTTCAATGCTGAAAAACGTCAGAAGATCAGGGAATACTCTAAGGAATTAATACTTGAGTTAATATCTGAGTGAAAAGAAGAAACAAGCCAGGTTGGAATATGAGGAAAGCACAGGGCTGGCACTGTGCTGCAATGGGTGAGAGCGTCACCTGTAGTACTGGCATCCCATACAGGTGCAGGTTCAGGTTTCAGCTACTGTACTTCCAATCCAGCTCACTCTAGGCCGATGTGCCTAGAAAAGCAACAAAAGATGTCTCCAGTGCTTGGAATTCTATGTCCGTATAGGAAACCTAGGAGAAGCTCCCAGATCATGGCTTCTGATCCCAGTAGTGGTCATTTGGCGCCTGAAGCACTGGATGGAAGATCTCTTTCTGTTTCTTCCCCTCTCTTCTGCTGTAACTCTGACTTTCAAATATGGTCAGCTCATCTAGGGAGGCAGGGGTACATTGTCTGCTCTACAGAAGTTGGAAAATGGAACAGGTTGAACAATTCTTCCGGACAAGTTTTGTAGCATATTTCTGTATCTGTGGATATACTACGGTGGACTATGTCAACAAGTAGACCTTGGAAAGATTTTCTCAGCCCTGAAGCAATAACTTCTCAGAATGATCAAAAGCACTCAAGTAACACCCTTGAGACACTCTTGCACACATCAGGGTTTTTAAGGCATCAGAAAACAACAACAACAAGACTATTCTCTGTCCCAGCTGCTGATGTAGCTTGACAACCAGGAGTGGCCCCGTTCCTCTCCTCCCTTCCAGACACAGAAGGATAAAAAACAAATGCTTAAACTTTAGTCTCATCCATCTTCTTCCATGCCTGAACCTTCCCACCCCAATCAGAGCTCTATATGGACATGCATTCCTTTCAACTATGTAAACAATATTAAAAAGAAAATAGAAATTAAAATGAAATGATAAGTCTTTAAAAAAAGGAGACTGATAAAGGAAATGACAAGGGCAAAGGTGCTAAGGCTAAAATGGACATTCTTTTCAAGAAAAAGAAAGATGTCTTAACGCAGGCTGGGTATAGTGGGCATGGGAAAAAGTGAAGTGGGGTAAGTATGCTGGAACCAGCCAGACAACATTTTATGAGAATAGTTCCAACCTAAATAGAGAAACCAAATTAAATAATGTTTCCAGATGTTTCTTGCAACACATCAATGCTTGATTATAGATATAAGATATTAATAATTTAAGCCTTATAGATTTTCTGAGAGTATAAGGAGAGCACAAATATTTTGTAAGATGGTACAAATGGATGCAGTGCTAGATCTTTAAACTGAATATGGATTATAGGATGCAAGATCTGCAATAAGAGAGAGAGGTCAGTAGATTAGGGTCTTAGAGGCATTGAAGTGATCTTTGTAGTGGCCAGCAAGGTGGTATAGCAAGCTAATCCTCCACCTGAGGCATCAGCATTCTTATGGGCATTGGTTCACATCCTGGTTGCTCCACGTCTGATCCAGCTGTGCCTGGGAAATGTCCCTTGGGAACTCATTCATTCATCCATCAATTAGGTTTTGAGTATTTCCTGTTTGGAGTCATTGACTTATAACAATGTACAAAACAGACAAAAACTCCTGCTTGGATTTTTGCATTTTATTAGAAAAGAGACAATAAACTAAGATATCACACACACACACACACATTTTGTTACACATCAGATAAAATGTCAGGTGTGATAAGTGGCCAAGATTAGGGATGGAGAGGTGCCACGGGCATGATCATGTAGAAACATTCATGAGTCATGACAGATTTTCACCTCTTTCTTTAGTTTGGTGAAGCATGTCTGGTTTGTGGGATGATATTATCTGATTTACATTGATAAATGGATCACTAGGGTTATTGTCTAGAAGACTGAGCTTTAGGGATTAAGAAGAGAAATCTACCAAGATGTTTCTGGAGTGAGGGGGTGAGAGCTAAAGGTTCTTCCCCATATGAAGACAACTGTAGTGTAAGTAAGGAAAAGGAGTTGAATTCAGGTGTACTTTGAAGTTAGCCTCTGAAAATATTAGGCTTTTGTGCAACTGTGTGTGAACGGTGACGTTTGGAAATTCGCTTGACTCATTCAACCCCAAGAGACAGCTTCCACTATCTGGCTTGCTTGGAATTCAAATTTGGCAGCATTCCATGTTTATGGTTGCATTTATACCCTTCTAACAGCTCTATGTGATGGGTCTCATTAAACACATGCAAATTACTACACAGCATGCATTGTGTAAGTGGTGTAACAAAGCTAAATATGAGCCAGTGGTTTGGTGTAGTAAGTAAAGTCTTCTACCTATGATGTCAGCATCCCACATGATTTGAATCCTGGCTTCCTCACTTCCAATTCAGCTCCCTGCTAATTAGCTTGAGAGGGCAGCTGCCCCCAAGTGGGAGACCTGGAAGAAACTTAATGGTTATTTGGGGAGTGAATCAACAGATGGAAGATTCTCCTCACTGTTACAATTTCAAATACATGAATAATTATTTTTTAAAAACTGCTAAAACAAAAGACATTAAATTTACACAAACAAAAGAAATATTGGATTTTATTTACTACTATATACGTACTATGTGTGTGTGTTTTTGTTTTTTTCAAGTTTCACTTATTTATATTTGGAGAGGTAAGGACAGGCATTTGATGCAGTGGTTAAGACCCTGTTTTGGGATACTTATATCCTATAGTTCAGTGATTTTGCTTCTAAAGTCATTTCCTTTACTCATACCTGGAAGGCAGAAGATGATGTCTCAGCTACCTTGGGGGCTGCCACTCTGGTGGGAAGCCCAGATTTCTGGGTTGCTGGCTGTTGGTCTCAGCTAGCCCAACCTGTCGTACATATTTGAAAGGTAGATATATCCTCTTCCCCTCTCTGTAATTCCTTATACATCCTATCTATATATTAAAATAAATAAATAAACTAACAAAAACAGAGACACTTGAAAGAAAGAAAAAAAGAGAGAGACAGAGAGAGAACATTCCTTGTGACTGGATCACTCTTAAAATATACATAACTGCCAGGACAGAACAGGCCAAGCTGAGAGCCCACAACTAAATGCAGAGCTATCTGGGTGGTAGTGGGCAGCCACTGCTGTCTTCCAGAATCTGCAACAATAAAATGGTGAAATCAAGAGTAGAGTCAGGACTCCAACTCAGCCTGAAATGTTGACCCAAGCTGGGTTAACCATGTCAGACATCTTACCCTTGCGTGTATTTTAACAGCATTTTAGAGTTTTACTCAGTCTGTTTAGAGAAACTTACAAGAGGTGTGTGCATCTTTGGTTCAACAGCAGGACCGTCTATAGAGTTTCATTGCATAAGAAATTCCAGGGACAAAGTTAATCTATATAAATCCTCAAAAAATGTTTTTAGCTCAGAAACATAAATTTTGTTTCACAGTCCAGTGTGTTCTGTGCACACATTCCTTGATCTTGCCCTTCTATTGTAGAACCTTTCTTATACAGAACAATTGTGATTGAGGAAAATCTCTTGATATGTATTATTTTTACTTCTGGAATATTATTGTGCATTTATCACATAATAGTTTGGCAAAAAACCAGTGACTTTCATTCTGTTTGCCCAAGAATTGGCCTTTTTTTTCGGGGGGGGGGTGGCTGGCTGAGCTAAAGAACAATTAATTAAAAGCATCCTGAAGGATTTGTCAAGTTGTTGCTTGAAGTAAGACAAGGGCTTAAGGGGTGAGAAGTCAGGCTGCTGGAGAGCTGTTCTTATAAACATAAAAATTACTTAAAATTCTGCCAGGATAGGTAAAAGAAGTAGCCTGTGACCTGACTCTTTAAAACATCAGTAAAGGAATAGAAACGATGAAGGAGCCGGTACGAATAATATGCCAGTGGCCTGATATGAAGGTATAAAGGGCCTCTCTGATAGTATGGGGAGGAGATGAGGAGGCAGCAATACATCACTTCCCGGGAGTGAGTTTTGAAAAGTGTGGGATGGCAGGTGTTCCCAGGGGTAGCCTACACTCACTTAGAGAAAGCACTGGAGAGAACTTTGAGGAGAAAAAGACAGGTGCTCCTCAGGGAATATGGGCAGAGAACACCACGGAAAGTTGTGACCATCTCATTTATTACATCAAAGTAAACTAAAGTTCAGAAGTGATCATTGATCCAGAATTATAACACCTCCAGGTAGTTGCAGAATTTGGCTTATTAAACAATTTATAACTACAAAATCTATGCCCTTTACTGATACAGAAAGCTGATTCAGTGTAATTTTAGAGACATGCTGTTATTTAGTACAATTAGCCAGCTCAGTCTTTCAAGCCACTTACCCATGTTTCTTGTTTTGTGGCAATGGGGAGATGGATTCTGTAACTTACTAATGAGAATTGATAGATATATTTACCATTTTTTAAAAGAAATTTGTTCAAGGGCAGGTCATAGCTGACTTTAGACATTGACAAGCAGTCTTTAGTATCTTCGGAACAGGTTTTGGGCAACAAGAGTTGGTTGTTGAGTTAATTCTGAGTACTGTTAGGGACCATCTACACCCTCAGCTATCCAGAGTACTTAAAGTTCAGACTGGCAGGCATTTGTTCTAGTAGTTAAGATGCCGATGAAGTATTTGGCTTTTGATTCCAGCAACCTGCCTGTGCAGGTTCTGGGAGGCAGCAGGTGATGTTCAAACAGCTGGGTCCCAATCCTCATGTGGGAACCCTGGATGAGTTACCTCTCACATTCAACCAGGCTGAGTCCTGAATGCTATGGACATTTCAGAGGAAGAAACAGCAATGAGAACTATGTTTTCTTTCTGAATCTCTCTTTCTCTCTCTTGAATATTTTTAGAAGAGAAAAATCATTGAACAATAAATGAATTACATATATTTTTAACAAACACTTTTGAAACGTAAGCATAGTTTTTTTCGTGATATTTATTTTCTTTGATTTTTTGAAGACTGCCTGTACATGTAATTCAATCTTTGTTTGGACCATATTAACCGTTATTGCATTTTCCATACACTTTTTGAATTACCTGGTATGCAAAACATGAAATATAATTTTATATCATGGATCTCTTTCCTGCACAGAGTTTCATTTTTCAATTTTGTTCTTTTTATTGAACCAGAATGTTATTTGTTAATTCTTGCAGGAGTATATAAATATATTTTTTCTTTTTTGTTGTTTATTCATTTTCCTCAATTTCATTTGATCAAAAGGTGGTTGATGGAGTGGGTAGGGTTGACTTAGCAATTAATATATACAACAAAAAGTAGAAGTCCCAACAAATTTCTGGACAAAGGTTTTCTGTGGTTTACGATGTCAAACACAAGTTTAACCTTTTGCTCTATCTAGTAGAAAAAAACAACTTATAGCGTTGTCTAGTTTTATTGTAACTTTTTTCAAACTCACAAAACAGAATTAAAGAAAGCAGACAAATCTAAATCTGTACACAGACAGGAAATAAAACCTTGATTTATTTCAAAGCTTCTCCAATTGTTATGCAGTGTTCTGGCATCATAAAGGGTGTGAAGTGCCTCAAAAAGCCTTAGAGTCGAAGATCAAACCCAAAATGACTATCAAAAACATGACTCATGGCTAGATGATAAGCCAAGATAGCCAAAAAAAACTTTATGAAAGCATGTTTTAAAGAATCATTGATTTTTGTTGGAAAGACAGATTTACAGAGAAGCAGAAACAGAAAATGATCTTCCATTCCCTGTTTCATTTCGCCATTAGTCAAACGGCTGCAGCTGTGCCCCGCCAAAGCCAGGACCCGGGACCCAGGAGCCTCTTTTGGGTCTCTCATGTGGGTGTGGAGGACTACAGACATTGTCTACTGCTTTTCCAGGCCACAGGAAAAGAGCTGGATTTGGAGTGAAGCAGCTGGGACACCGAGGTGCCCCTATGTGATGCTGACACTTGAAGGTGAAGGATTAGCTTGTTGAACTATGGAGCTGGTGCCCATATGCAAGCTATTTTTATTGCAGTAAAGATATTTAGGATACTATAGCTTAGATATGCCCTGTAGTGTGCTAAGCATAGATTCCAAATGAAAAAAAAAAAACAAGAATTTATCCAAAAATTTCTGACATACATTTGCATTAGTATAGCTATTAATTGTAGTATCACTGCCCAACATGCAGAACCATGGGAGACTGACGTGGGTGAGTTCAGTGTATGAAAGGTAGCAGTTACAAAGACTCCAGAAGCCATCAGACTCTAGCAAGGCAGTCAGATAAGACATACTGACAATAGAGATTAGTGTGAAGTGCGTGGCTAACTAGACAATTCTGTGGAATCGTGTTTGACAAAGTCTTGAGAGATACAGATAAATGATTAATTTTTTTCATGTGATATCTAATCCACACAATGAGATTACAAATTTACGAGTCTCATTTAACATACCATTATAGCACTTATTAGAAAAAATAAGATCCCATTCAATATTCAATATTTGATTAAATGTTTTTCCACTCTACCAGTTCATGATGAAAACATATTAACGGCATCTTTCAGCATCGTGAATTTATATTCTATTCCTAATTATTCATGGGTATCTATAACAAATTTAATTTTTATTGACAGGAGGAATATTTGAAGAATTTTCAGTTTTAGCTAACACTAGCTTTCTTTAGCAGTAGAGATGAGATATGGTCTATTTTCTTCTCCCAGTGTCTGTACCGAGGAGTTCATTACTGCAGATGTGTTTCATGTTGAAGAAGAGTCAACAGCCATCAAAGAATGTCATAGTAAGAACAGTACTCACAGGCTGCGTCTGCATGCTTTGTACTTCACAGTCTACTCAAACCCTGCCATCTGCTATGCAAAAATGTCTGACACTGAAGCAACCAGCAAGGGTCAGAGGTGACAAAAACGCATGGCATAATAGAAACAGCAGCTGATGTGAGGTATAGTGGAGGATCAAACATGAGTGACAAATTTATACTAGAGGAGCCCATGCAAGAGGTGCGCCTTCACACCCTGCCCAGAAGCTGTCAGTGGCGGGCAGCTTGGGTTTATCCCAGGTCTGTAGACTCAGTGCCACCTACTGGTTCACTGCAGGTACAAACTGCACAGGAATTCTCTTCTCACCCCTGACTCCATCAGGAAGCTGTAGCTCATTCTATGGGTCATGGAGAGAAAAGATAGTTGTCTTTACCTGAAAGGATGCTGTGTGAACAAACCACAGCAGCCAAATGTTTCCTGCATCTGCAGCCACTGAGATAAACTCAGATAGCTTATAAAATCCAACCTTCAATACACCTATTTCTATCCTGTCCACCAGTATGTTTAACACACAGTCCTTTATTGTGGCAGTATAGACTCATAGCAGACTCCTTCACTCTTCTTTATAGAACAGACCCTGGATTTTTCTTAGAAGAGCAAACCTCTCCATTAACTCACATGCAAATTCCAGTGACAGTAATGATCAATTATGAGAAATTCAATAACTAGCTCTTCATGCTATTTCCTATATAAATGTATAAAACTAAGTGATCCATGTAATAAATCAAACAGCAGTTATTAGTATTTTAAAGCTTTCCAAAAAGGTCATCAGCAGCCATTCTCTATTTCATTAAATATGTTGTAATTTCATTACTAAGGAAAGCAATTTTGTGTCAGTTTTTTTTTAATTTGTGTTTTCATTTAATTTGAAAGGCAGAGGAACAAACAGACAGACATACAGAGAGGTTCACTCCTCAAAATCTCACAACAGCCAGAAGTGGGACAGGCCAAAGGGCAGCCTGCAGCCTAGTGTAGGTGTCCCAACATGATGGCAGGCTCCCAAGTATTTGGAGCACCACCTGCCGTCTCCCAGAGAACGCCTTCGCAGGGAGCTGGGTGGGAAGCAGAGGACCCAGGGGTCCAACCAGACACTCCGATCTGGGATTCAGACATCACAAGTGCTCATCAAAATCAACGTAGCCGATGTCTATCTCAGAAAATCAAGATTTAGCTCCACCTGAAAAACAATGTATACCTACTAGCAGTTCAAGGGATATATTGCTATTTCAAAAAGTTTGTGAGAAAAAAATGTAAACAAAATATGTACTTATTTTGGCACAAAGAACTATGCATATTTGTTTGAAACTATGCACTTCCATGAGCTCTTTGAAGATGCATCATGTTTTCAGTGAACAGAACTATTGGTGTTTCAGGACGAGGCTCTTCCCATTGCTGTCTTCTCTGTGAGCACTCTTAAGACATTCATATTCCTGGTATTCTCTCGAAAACCAGAATTTTTAGCAGAACCTATGATGAGATTAAATCCTGAGGATGGTTATTACCTTGTTTACTTAATCGTTGAAAGTGTCTCATTGCTGGTTTGGAAATGACTTAACTGCTCTGTCTCAAAAATTGAGGAGGCAAATGGGTCATATAGTTTTGTTAAGTGAATTCTTTTGTTGACTCTTTCACCGTATTATATTGTATGGCATATCATAAAAGTACGTATTAAATCAGCAATGCTCTTTTGATCCAAAGTTGTCAGCAATTTGACTTACCACTTAAATAGTCACAGTCCTAAACTACTTTTCTGTCCTGCTTGAAGTGGCTACCACAAAGTTAAGCTTGGGAATTCCTGTTACCAAGATGACATACAGGAACATGGCTGTACATGTGACAGGTTTTGTTAGTTAGAAAATGTACTTCTTCAGGGCTCGGCATGGTGGCCTAGCAGCTAAAGTCCTCACCTTGCACATGTTGGGCTCCCAAATGGGCGCCAGTTCAAATCCTGGCAGCTCTGTTTCCCATCCACCTCACTGCTTGTGGCCTGGGAAAGCACTCGAGGACGGCCCAAAGCTTTGGGTCCCTGCAGCCACCTGGGAGACCCGGAAGAGGTTCCTGGCTCCTGGCTCCTGGCTTCAGATTGGCTTAGCACTGCCATTGTGGCCACTTGGGGAGTGAACCATCGGAAGGAAGATCTTCCTCTCTGTCTCTCCTCCTATCTGTATATCTGACTTTGCAATAAAAATAAATAAACCTAAAAATAAAAGAAAAGGGAATGGACTCCTATTCTAGGAAATGCACCTAACAGCGACTGAAGAAACTAAAAGGATTTACTCAAATCATCCATAACTATATACTCCCTTTAAAAAAATTTATTTATTTTATTATTCCATGATACAGTCCCGTTGGCTCTTAGATTTCTCTTTCTCCTTCCCCAGATCCCCATCCCTTTTATTTTTCCCCTGTCATTACAACAGTACAGTTTTTTTTTTTACAATCAACCATAAATACATCATCCTGCTATTTAAGTGTTTCCTGATATTAGGCATGGACAATGGCAGAGAGTCCAGCATCTTATTGTCAAGAACATTCAGCAGTTTCATTGGCAGTCCTACTATTTAGTATATGACAATCATCTTCAGAATCAGTAGCATCATTGTTCTTCTGTGGCTTTTTATCACCAACAATTAAACCTCTGCAAGGAAAAGGGATCTATGTCCACCGCAGCAATAAACTGCATTGTGGCCTAGAGAGGGACAGTGTCTTACACAAACCATCTATCTCTCTTACTGTCAGGAATGAATGTCTTTGCCCAAAGACTGAGGGATTCTTGTAATTTAAGCTGAACACAGCAGAGTGAGAAAGAAAAATGACCGCTATAAAAAGAATACAACACAGCAAATTGTAAGGCCATTAATGATGAGTCACAAACAGAAAGACAGAAACCTGCCTTGGATGTCTGGTTGCTGATGGGCACAGAGCAGTAAGAAGAAACACAGTTTTCTTTCTAACAGTTATTAAATGTTTGCCTGAGAGGCAATGATGGGCCACTGAGGAGATGTATCATGGATGACAAGGTGTCTCCTACCTGACTGGATGATGGCAGAGCGGAATGCTTAGAGCATAAGGGTCAGCATTAAGTCCAGACAAACAGCAATTATATCTTGATGGTGCACGATGGAGAACAAGCATAGTTCTGCAGGGATGATGAGATATTCCAACTGACCTAAATGTTTCTTAATGTTATATTAGTTTCATTAACCAAAATAATCCATCTGATAAAACATATCCTGGGGCCCGGCGGCGTGGTCTAGTGGCTAAAGTCCTCGCCTTGAAAGCCCCGGGATCCTATATGGGCGCCGGTTCTAATCCCGGCAGCTCCACTTCCCATCCAGCTCCCTGCTTGTGGCCTGGGAAAGCAGTCAAGGACGGCCCAATGCATTGGGACCCTGTACCCATGTGGGAGACCTGGCAGAGGTTCCTGGTCCCGGCATTGGATCAGTGCGTTCCAGCCCGTCGTGGCTCACTTGGGGAGTGAAACATCGGATGGAAGATCTTCCTCTCTGTCTCTCTTCCTCTCTGTATATCCGGCTTTCTAATAAAAATAAAAATAAAATAATAATAATAATTATAATAATAATAATAAAACATATCCTGAATCTATTTTGCATGCTCAGAAGGCAGAAGAAGCACATGGAAGAAGCAGTTCCCCCAAATTTTATTCCTGCACCTATTTTCACACTCATCGATGTCATATCAGCTCAGACTTTGCTAACTGTGTTGCAAAGCTCTGCTTTTCCCTCTGGTCTAGTGGAGTTTGGCTCCAGATTGGTTCAGATCTGCTAAATAGTAATCTAGGAACAACCGTTCCTTGAGACATGGGATCATAAAAATGGGAGAAGTCAAGGAAAAAGCAAAGCATCCGCACATATTTAAAATTTCTGCTCATCTTTATTTGTTTCACCAAAATAATTGAAACGGCTCATGCCACAAAGAAAGAGGGAATTGTACTGACTCAAAGGTCAATAATATTCACTCAAAAGTGAATATTATTCACTTCTTGAATAATATTCCAATAGAAACTTCTATTTTGGAGAGTTTACACTTTGGTTGAATTTTTCAGGGATATAAAATACCACACACATACACACACACATTAACAAACAACTGTGCATGTATGCAATGGTAATTGTTTTGCTTAATAATTATTGCTTCAGAATTTTTAGAAAGAATAAAACAAGATTATAGTTATATAGGATATGTTTTAAGTTTAGCACACAGCATTAAGTTTATATTTAATAATTTTTTAGATTTTATTTTATAATATTTTTTATTGGAAAGGCAGATACACACAGAGAAGGAAATACAGAGAAAAAGATCTGTCCACTGGTTCAATCTCCAACTGGCTACCTAGTTGGAGCTGAGCCAATCTGAAGCCAGAGCCAGGAGCTTCTTCTGGGTCTCCTATGCAGGTGCAAGGGTCCCAGATCTTCGGCCCATCCTCTGCTACTTTCTCAGGCTACAATCAGGGAGCTAGATGGAAAGTGAAGCAGCCTGGGATATGAACCAACACCCAAATGGGATCCCACAGATGCAACGCAAGAATTTAGCTACTAGGCTATCATTTTGGAGCCTATATTTAATATTTTTATAGTAAAAATTTGGCAACAGAACAGATTTTAGGTGTTCATATTATATGTAAGAAAGGCAACCATGGAAGACAATGGATGAGCTAATTTACTTACCTATAGTATTTAATTCACATAAATGTGTATCAAAGTATCAAGCTATATATTTCAATTGTAATATTTAATAAATATGGCATTTCATTTTAGTGGTGGAAATAATTAAGGAAAAATAGTTTGACATATTTGCTATCCATTAAAGAACATAGACTTAAAATCTAACTTACAACCATCAAACTACTAATGGAAAACTTAGGAAGCACTCTCCAAGAAATAGAAACAGGAAAAGACTTCTTAGAAAAGACGCCAAAAGCACAGGCAGTCAAAGACAAAATAAACAAATGGGATTATATTAAACTAAAAAGCTTCTGTACAGCAAAGGAAATAATTGGGAAAGTGAAGAAGCAACCAACAGAATGGGAAAAACTTTTGCACACTACACAAGTGATAGGGGACAAATATCCAGGATTTACAAAGAGCTTCATAAACCAGGGACAGCTCAAAACAAAACAAAACAAAACCCTATAAAAAAAGGGCAATAGAAATGAATAGACATTTTCCAGAAAAACAGTTCCAAATGTCTAATGGAAACACATGAAAAGATGCTCAGGCTCCCTAGCCATCAGAGAGACACAAATGATAACCACATTGAGGTACCAACTAACACCAGTCAGATTGGCCTACATTCAGAACTCTACTAACAACACCTGCTGGGGAGAAAGGTGCCCTCCTTCATTGCTGATGAAAGTGCAGGATATTACAACTAATATGGAAATCAGTATGGAAAGTGCTTAAAGAACTGCAAATCAATCTGCCAGATGACCCAGTTATCCTGCTCCTAGGAATATATCCAAAAGAAATTAAAACTACATATGAGAAGGGGATCTCTAATCCTATATTTACAGTAGCACAATCTATAATAGCAAAGACATGGAAACAACCCAGATGCCCATCCAAAAAGGAGTGGTCAAACAAACTGTGGTACATCTACTCCATGGAATATTACCAGCCATTAAAAAGAATGAAATTATATAATTTGCAACTAGATGATCCCAACTAGAAACTGTCATGCTCAGTGAAATAAGTCAATCCCCAAAAGACAAATGCCGTATATTCTCTCTAACATAAGGAATCCATCATCCAAATTGGAATGCATAGCGGAGGAGTAATGACTGCCATATCCAGATGTGAAGAAACAATGCAACATGCATCTCTACTTCCAAACAAAAGAAGGACTCCCAGTGAAAGTGCTGGACATATCTAGACAATGACATGATGGAATGTCTGACATTGTTTGCACCAGCAATGTTGGGGCACACTTAAATGGCAGACTGATGGAATTGTAACTCCTTGTGAAGAAGTGTACTATTATGATAATATGGGAAAAATCAATCAGGGGGTGGAACTTGAGGGGGGAGAAATCCCAGACTATATAGAATTATGCAACAAAATTCAAAAATTAAAATAATTTTTATTATGATGATATGACTGTCATAAATATTAAAATTATTAAAATAGAAAGGGAAATTTTTTAAAAATCAAGTAATCATTAAGCTTAGACGATCTTATAAAATGATATGGAAACTTAGAAATCATGGACTCAAAAGATAGAAAGCAGTAAATCAAAACCATAGAAAAATTATACCTAAAGGTTTATACTTCCAAGATAGCACCCATTCTTCCCACCTCATTGATGGCTGCCACTCTGTCTGCTTCACTAGGGGTTTGATACTTCCAAGACCAAGTTTAGTCCTTTCTCAGAGTCTCTAAACATCTCCAATGGGAGGCATCATGGTTAACCACAGGTTTTACTCAAGCACATAAGATGGGAACTCATGTCCAATGGTATAGCTTTTTCCTAACTATGCATTCTAACTTTTGCAGACTCATGTGCCAAAATGCAACCTGTTTGTTTCCTGGACACTTTCTGTATGAGTCTTATTCTGCATGATGTAAACTTTATTCTTAGTAAATTTAAGGCACAATCAATTCCATGCTTTCTTCTCGTTCCTTATACATTTCCATGAAAGCTTCTCACACTTTGTCAGACTGTGAACACAGTATCTGAAAGAAAGGGTTCTCTTTCGTAGGATATTACACTCACCGTGCCTGAATCCAGCACAAGTGAGCCTCAGTGAGGTTATGTGAGGGTGATCTGCTGGACAGAGCCTAAGTCTCCGTCTATTTCCTGAGGTTTCCTGTGCTCCTACCCCACAGTGCCTGCCTCTCTCTGTCATTCTCCTGCTCCTAGCTCCATTCCACAGTGACTGAGGGAACTGTTTGGGAGCGAATAGCCTATGTCCTGGGGCTGACGCTCTGGCAGAGGCAGGAAAACCATGTCAGCAGTAAAGGCTTTCCAAAAGGTCACCAGTTCAAGTCCCATCTGTTCCATTTTTGATCCTGCTCTTTACTAATGTTCCTGGGAAAACAAGAGAAGATGGGTCAATTGTGTGGGCCCCTTCAACGCACATGGGAGACCTGTATTAATCGACTTTATTCTGGCTTAGTCCTGGCCTTGGAGGCCATCTGACGAGTGAAAAAGTGGATGAAATGTATCAAACTCTTCCTGGTTTTTCCCTCTCTCTGTAATTTTAAATCTTAAATAGTCTTTTAAAAGATTTATTCTTATGCTCTCAGAAAGTCTAAGAATGTTGAGTGACTTACCAGGCTCCTGCTCTCTGTGCCTAGCTTGGTTTCTTTCCTCAGCTGACAATATTTCTCGGCATTTAAAATCTGGAAATAGGGATGAAATATATAATATTTCCTTTTCAAAATTTATGTTTTGTACTTTAATCTTGCTCCTAAAGGCCACACACTTGGTGCTGTTAGGTTTTCCATGGACTACATCAATGAAAGTAGATTTCCTAACTAGTTACAGACTGGGGAAGGCTACATGACATACTGAAAATTGTATTTTAAAAGTTTGAAGTATGGTAATTACTTGGAAACCCATTAACCAATGGATTAATTAAGGGGAAGCTAGGTTAAAACAATCTTGTTCGTCATTGTTTCAAGCACATACACAGATGTAAAGTCTTGAAAAGATTTATAAAAAACATTAAAATGCATGAATTTCAAAACGTTCTTTCTCCAAGTAAGCTTGCCTTAATTCCATTTTCCCATGAACATTCTGAACTCACTTTGTCACTGTGTGTTGTGTGTTGTTTGTTTTGCTTGTGTCCAAGTGTGTGTCCATCTTCAGAAAGTTCATGGAAAATGTACATTATCTTTTAATTCTGCTTTTCATGAATTTACTGAAATTCTACTTTGTGTTTGCATTTTAAATGTTTAATGATTTTTCTATTTTACTTGTGGTCTGATTATTAGAAATGAAAATAAGTTGTAGAATTTAATGTTTGTAAAGAGACATGGCATGGCACATAGACTGGAGGGAATTGAGTTGAATATCCGTCTTTCGCAATCTTACAGCAGCGATGGAGTATGATGAGTGGAGCGATCAGTCACCGACAGCTCTACAAAGTGGCAGTAAGAATGACTCCACGATTCATGTTTTCATATTCCCTGATAACCTTGTTATCTAGGTCACAGAACTTGCAAAGCAGCAGCAAATCATGCAAAGTGTTAAATGCAGGGTGAATTATTTAGGTTCAGAACAGTTACCAGGCAACCAAGAATGGCAGCTACTTGTTCACAAGAATTAATTTCACTTACACAACTCTTGAAGGATATTTTAATTCTGCTTTGTAAGAAAAGGTATAGCAATAATTTCATCAGATAGCTCTAATGAGCAAATAAATTCTGGAATAAAGAAAAATAGCTCATCTCTATATAATTTTTGTTAAAAATATCCTAACAGCCTTGGACTAAATGTACATTATTCATCACAGCTCTGTCCCCACCACCCTTAATTATATTCTGTAATTATGACCAGCTTTAATATTGAGGGGAGAGTCTCTGCTGCAGTTGCTGCCTCCTTTTCTTTTCTCTTTTAATTATATATTGGGATGTATATGTTGTGCTTAGGTATAGCGAGGTTGTTTTCTGGTAACTTCGTGGGGAAAAAAATAGGCATCATGCTTGTGTATGAGGTGCTACAGTGCCACAGTTCTGTAAGGACTACACATGGCTTAGAACTGGCTTCCGTTGAGGCGGGGCTTGGGAGACTGTGTGTAAAGTGTGCCATGGGTACACTTGCCAAGGCAAGGACAGATGGCATGGAAATAAGCAAAAACAAACCCAAACCAAAAAAGAAAGGAAAAAAAAACTTGTATGAAAAGAATTCTGAGGTGGATCTTGAAGTAAAAGTAAATGTATTTATATGTTGGAGAAAGTTATTCAAGCAGAAAGAACGTGCAAAATAGCAGTATATTTGAGAGGAAATGTATCATGGTTATCAACTGAATTAGCATAGATACAATAGGGGCTCTTGTCTCTCAGCGCTGAAGAGGCAGTGAGGATACAGAGGTGGACAAAGCAGCCATGTCCTCTTCCAGCTCAGAATTCAATGGCCAGTAGACCCTGCATGGAGTGAGAATGCGACTAATGATATCACTAGGAATGGTCTTGTACACGTGAGTGAGATGTGGCCAAAGCTTCTCAAACAAAATGATTAAAAGCTGATAACTATGACAAAAAGGAATTAAGAGCTGAAGAAGAGACAGGAAGAAATTCAGGGAGGATAATACAGCTGTCTAGTCATGCATGAGTGGGTCTGAGAATCTATGGAGCTTGGAAGCAGGTGAATCAAACATTGGAGAAGCTGAAAGAAGTGTGTATGGATGCAGGGGAAAGTAATAAACTAGACTAGGATGATGGACAGGGATCTGGATTGGCAAGGTTAAATAGAAAACACTAACAAATGTTCCCAAAAAGTAATTGAGTGTAAAACCAGTCTAGAATAAAGGTAACTAACACATAAACAAGAGTGCAGTATCTGTTTGATTCCAGAACTATGCTGGATTACGGGTAGATAGAAACATGGATCAGTAACAGAGAGGAAGATTGTTTGTCCAATGATTCACTCCACAAGTGACTGCAACGGCCAATGCTGCACCAATCCAAAGCCACTAGCCAGGAGCTCTTCTGGGTCTCCCATGTGGGTGCAGGGACCCAAGGCTTTGGGTCATACTCAACTGCTTTCCCAGGCCACAAGCAGGGAGCTGGATGGGAAGTGAAGCTGTCGGGATTAGAACCGGCACCCATATGGGATCCCGGCGCGTTCAAGGTGAGGACTTTAGCCACTGGGCCACGGCACTGGGCCCAGGCAATACTTTCTTTATCATGCCCATTTGTCTATTTCCTCCTTGTGGGGAAAAAACCACTCAGCCTCTAAACTATCCACTACATATTTCTTTAAAAGATTTTTCATTGCTATTGTTGTTTGTTTTGTGCTTCTTTTGCTGCTCATTTGATATGTCTTTTTCCAAAGCAATGACATAAAATAATGAGCCCACATTTACCAGAAGCTGTCAGATTAACATTGCAGAAACAAGAATCAGAGGAAACAGATCTTGGTGTTAGTGCATTAGGAATGACTAGTCCTCTGTGGGGCTATTAACAGAATCAGGAGATTGGATCATCATGCAATCCAAAGACAGGAAGGCACCAGTGGAGAATCACATGGGAGGTATTTCGCTCATTTTCTGTGACTGTGCAATCGCTCTTCCTTTTTCATAAATGCCAGACTCTTTGTCATTGTCAAAAGCCTTGAGTCAACAGATAAATATCTAATGTTAGAATGTTTGGAATGAATTAAGAGCAAGGTTGCTGACAATTGCCCCAGGCCCCTGCCCTGCTATCCAGTGGGTATGGCTCAGAGGTTTGCTGCCCATGGCCTGGGCATAACTCCCAGGCCTACACATGGAGTGTGACCTCTGACGTGGCCAGAAGGTCACAGGGAATACCCATGGAACATTATCAGAAAGTCAAGGGAAATGGACGTGTCATATAGTCAATTACAGTGTCTCTAGTGGGTGGTGGTGGTGGTGGGAGGGAGGGTCTGTTGGAAGATGTTCTCCTGCCCTCCCCTTTCTTATCCTTTAAAATCTGCAACCTGTGCATAATAAAGTGGACATTCCTTACCAGCTTGTCTTCCGTAGTTCTTATGGCCAAAGAACACCTGTGCCTCATTCTGGTATCCTCAGGCTTGCTGGCAAGTTTAAACCCTTAGACAATCTCAGCATTTGCTCTAAGATTTTTAGAGATCTACATGTTTTTCACATGTAAAATGGAAATAGATGAAACAGCTAAAATATAAAATTATTTCTTTCATTATATTTCTTACATTTCTAAGGCTCCTAAACTTATGCATAAATTTAAAAAATTAAGGGTATGCATATTTAGTATCTTTTATTCATTTACTTACTTTTTAATGTAATAATTCTTAAGTCATTCCTGCTAAATGAAGAATCAGACTTTCTCTTCACGAAACGGAAATAAAACCAACAACTGACTAGCTTAGCAAAGTGCAGGCTAGACATTATTCTATCAGTAAGTACGTACCAGAAGCTAATAACTGGTAGGCACTTTGCAAGATTCTGGAGATATTTCAGCAAATAGGTCATAGATTCTACCTTCATATGGTAAGAAGTGGAGAGCCAAAGTATCATAATAAATTCAATGTAAATGGAGTACAACAAACATGAATTAATTCTGAAAAGGAAGCAAGAAAAAAGGAATAAGCAAAAATAGAAGCAATATGACATACAGAAAAGTGGCAGGGTAACATAATTAAGCCCAGTACAATACTAGTCATAGACGGTGATTGGTCTAAATGTCAAATTAAATGATGGAAATTTACAGACTAATAAACTCACTCGTGAGCTATGTCAGAGAAATACAATGAAAATACAGTGACACAGAGGAGTTGAAAATAAAAAGCTTTTGTGCTTCCTGGATGCTACCAGAGGGTAAACTGACAACCCACATAATCTGAGAAAACATTTCTTAGTTATACATCTGAAAAAGACTTATACCCAGAATCTATAAACAATTGCTTTAATAATAAAGATTTAGATACACAATTTTTAAAATGAGTAAAAAATTTGAGTAGACATTTCTGCAGACAAATAGAAAATAAACATATGCAAAAAAATGTTCAAGGTACTTTGCCACTCGAGAAATGTAACACAAACAGTAAGATTCCACTCCAAGTTCATTTGAATAGTTTGAGAAAAAAAAAATCACATAGGGATGATCATTTGGCCTTACCAGTTAACACAGTGTCTGCAACACCTGTATCCTATATTTCAGTTTCTGGGTTTGACTCCTAACTATCTTTCTGATTCCAGCTTATTGCTACTGCAGCGGGTTCCTGGGATCCTGCCACCTGCATGTTTTGGCCTGGCTCAGCCTGTTGCTTTGGCCATCCGGGAAAAAACAAACACAACACAGCAAACCAAAAACATAGTAGATGGGAGTTCTCTGCTGTCTGCCTCTCCATCTGTCTCTCTTCCCTGTGTCTAAAGCTGAAAGTCAGATGCTGAGACCAACACTGTGGCATGGTGGGTAAGTTTGTGGCCTGCAACTGGCATGCTCTGTGGTCACTAGTTTGAATCCCTGCTACTCCACTTCCGACCCAGCTCTCAGCTAATGTGCCTGGGAAAGCAATGGAAGATAACCCAGACACTTGGTCTCTTGCCTGCACTTGGGAGATGCAAATACTCCTGGCTTCAGTCTAGTTAGTCTTGGCCATTGTGGCTATGTAGGGAAAGCAGCAGCTAACTGAAGATTCTCTCTCTCTCCAGCTGTACCCTTCAAATACATAAAGAAACAGATCTTCACAAATGCAGTCAGATACTAACAAGTTTTGGGGAAGACGGAGAAACAGGCTAAACTTGTGACCAGGACGTAGATTTGCACAGCTGCTTTGGACACAACCTGGCAGTTCCTGAAGTCATTAAACGCTTATGTGTAATCTCCAAAGCCCACCTGTATATCTATCTACACAGAGAAATAAAAATATATCTAAAAAATGTACACAAATGCTTAGGGCAGTAGTATTCTTCATAACACAGAATTCTTCATGATAAAACATCCCAAAGGACCTTTCAGTGATGCATAGACTAATCAATGATACATCAAAAAAATGGGGTGTTAATGCAGTCAAATAAGGGAATAACATACACTGAAATGTGGATAAATGTTAAAAACATGCTAAATCAAAGAGGTCAAGAACAAGGAATCCATATTAGATGATTCCGATTAGATTAAATGCTCGTGGCAGTGAAATCCAGAGAGACAGGAAGCAGATTAGTTATTGTGTAGAGATGGTGTGGGGGAATTGGGGATAAAGAAGTTTGGAGTTTGATTTTGAGTCAGTACTAAAATTGTAGTGACGTTTGTGCATGCCTGAATATACCAAGAATAATAAAAGGACACTTTAGTGGGTTAAATATATTACATATGACTTCTATATCAGTAAAACTGTTTATTAATAAAATAACCTTAAAAATATTTTGATTGCCTTTTCATTAAGCAGGATACTTCAACGTGCCTCTTTGACTGCTCTGTTAAGGTATATTACTAAAAATTGTTTAGAACAGGGTAGATATAAAAATGTATTTAGAATCCCACTTAGAACTGTTATAGGATGGATATTCTTTTTAGATTTATATGAAATGGTTTTTAAAATGGCATATATAACATGATAAAATAAGTGCAAAAGTTGTTGAAAATATTCATCTATATGATCCCTTCCATAGCATTCGTAGTGCATGCAATTATTTCAAAAGTTGTAACAAAAAGATAAATTTTAAATGTGTTGAAGTTTTAAGCTACATTTTTTAGTGACCTGCCATTTAAGCAAGAATTTAAATGCCATGTTAAAACATCTTAGAATAGAAATACAACTAAAATAACACATTTTCAAAACTATTGAATGTAGTGAATGTAACATATCAAGAATAATTTATGTATTTAATGGCACATTAGAGAAGGAATTCAAAATAAGCTGTGTCCAATTCACAAAGTTATAAAAAATATAAGACAGGGGCTGGCACCATGGTATAGTAAGCTAAGCTTCTACTAGCAGTACCATGTGGGTGCTTCTTCATGTCCCAGCTGTTCCACTTCCCACCCAGTTCCCTACTTGTGGCCTGGGGAAGCAGTAGAGGATGGCTCAAAGACTTGGGACCCTGCACCTGCGTGGGAACCCAGGAAGAACCTCTTGTTTCCTGGCTTTGGATTGCTTCAGCTCTGGCTGTTGTAGCCAGTTGGGGCGTGAGTTAATGGATGAAAGATCTTCCTCTCTGTATCCCTTTCTGTCAACCTGCCTTTCTAATAAAAATCAAATAAGTCTTTAGGAAAAAATATTTAAAAAACACCTTAAGATCATTTCTGTTAAATGGAGAAGTAAAGGGAGTCAAGGAAACAGCTGAAGACTACATTAATGAGAACAAAAGGGTGAATTTGGTGACACTGTAGCGAATTTCTGAAACATTGCCCTTAAGTCAGAGGCAAGATGGAAACTAATGGACAATGGGAAGAGCTGGCTTTTGCAGTAAAAGGAAGATGGATACAGATGTGGTATTGGAACTGTAACCCTGTTTTCTGATTGCTTCGGTTTTCCTCATAAAGTTTGTATGAATGTGAATGTTTACAATTTGAAAATAAGTGAGTTTTACATAATTTTCCTCAAAAAGTACTGGTTACTGAATATAAACTGTTTAAATGGTTATTAAACTTATTTCTAACTTTTCATTTTTCAGTTGATTCCACACCTTTTATTTATACATTTTTTTAAGCTCACTGCAGCAGATGACACCTTAGAGGTTAAGAGCAAAGAGTGAAAGCAAGTGTTCTGAAAACTCCATTTGTCAAGTCAGAGTTGTGCCAACGTTAAAGTGATGGGGGAGCCTAATAACCTCAGTCCTCTCCTCTTAGAAATATTTACTTCTTAGTGAGGCTGAGAGTATTACGTACAAATGCCTTAGCATCTAGTTCGTCAGAAGCCTGGCTGTGTATCTTGGTTGGATGGAGTTACATACATAAGCAGAAGTGTAATGATTTGTGGATGTGCTGGTAGAGTGGCAGCCAGCTAACTGCTCCTACACTAGAGAAGACGACACTGAAGGGCTCTGTCACAAAGCTTCAAGCCACGAGGCTGCCACAAACCCTGAGATTCCCCAAGATCTCACCCATTCTCCAGCACTACTGTGGCCAAGTAGGTGGTGGCAACTTGTGGCTTGCTCTTCTTCCCCTGGTATCTGGCCACAACTGCATCCCAAAGCACAATTTTTCCCTTCCACCTTCCAAATTTCTGGCAGGTTTTTCTTTTTTCTTTTTGACAAACCATAAGCCTGATTGATACAGAAGGGGACACTGGCAAGCACAATAAACTGCCTTAAGAAGGAGTGGCAGCTGGAACAGCCCAACATAAACAGCACAAATACGCGTCACAGGGTATCTGTCATGTCTTATGCATACTTCAAACATCATTGTGCACTCAACACTGGTTAGTGAAATTAGGAATTACAACACACAAGAAGGTTAAGCTTAGGAATTTAAACTTGTCCCTTCAATGCCTTAGCTTGTTCTGACGTGTTAAAATTACTTAAGATAACAGATACGGGGTGACAATCAAACCTACAGGTTAATGATATGATTCTTGAAGTAGTTATTATGCCTTATCATAGAAATATCAAAATAAATTCAAAACATAATTCTTGTGAGCAATAAAACTTGCGTATGTCATGGAGAACTAACAATTAAATGATAATGACAACTAATTCAACGGATGACTTCCCTTGATATTCCAATCCAAATCTACTCATCCTAATTTTCTTCTGCTTACCTCCTATTAATTTGCATTTTTAGTTTGGATATCAGGGTTGAACTTGTGGTCGGAGAATAAAATGGCAAACATGCTTAGGTGAATTCATTAGGGAGATGTTCTTCCATCAGTTTTCCATTTATGTAAAGATACAGTTTTCTCAACCAAACTTTCATCATGGTAAGGCCTTCTGATTTGCTTCCTTTCATCACGGTAAGGCCTGAGATTTACTAAATAAATCGACGTTCACTTGACTATGAATTTTGTAGGTTGACCAATTTTACTTAGGCACACATTTGTTTTGTCTGCCTGAAAGAATTTCTGTCTTTTGTCTCCTTGGCAGCACCAATGTGCAAAAGAAAAGACATTCCTTTCCTCACCCCATCCTGGGTTCATGATGAGGTCATCAATAGAGCCTTTGAAAAGTTAATAGGGGGAAAATAAACCTTATTTACTTTTAAATTTATTTATTTTACGTTCATACACCACTAACATTCTCAGAGAACCTTGCGCATCATTGTCAAGCTTGACATGGCAACAGGGAAACCTAAATGTCTAATGAAGAAGATAATGTCACAGAACTATGATGGTAGGTGCAAAAGTTCCCATGATCTGGTGGGAAAGTGGGCGGGATTAGTGAGGTCCCCTAAAAGTACTCTTGGCAAAGTTTCCATCCAGGATTCTTACTAATTCAAAACAAGAGCACATAGTACATGATAAATTGTGAGAATTAGGTGGGATCTAGTTATTTTAAGAGTTATCTCAAACTGAAAAACTTGTAACTTCTCCTAAATTGCTCAGCAATAAAAGTCATCTTGATATGTAACCAGGAAAATTCAGATGTAAATTATCAGCTCCATTGAATTTATTTTATTAACTCTATGCAGCAATCTCTTCTGAATATTTTCCTTCAACTGCTAAATTTAAAGTCATAAAAGATTTCTGTAGACGGTAGCTAGCTATTTACTAATGTTTTACAGCTAGTAATGCAACTTATTCAGTTTATTTATTATTCAAAGTGATTCTGGGTTATTTCCACATCAAGTAAGATAGAGAAAAACAAAATTATGATTCTTTCTGTACTTGATTCTGTACTGCTCAGATTGCAAAATGTCTTATGTGAAAATAACTTAGCAATAATTCCAAGACTCATGTTTCTCTTACCATCTCTATCTCATTTTATTAGCATTTAAATATTTTTATTTACATATTCTATTAATACATTGTAGAATAAGTTAAAATTTAAAGTTTTTAGAGCAGTAGCAATTCATGTCTTGTATGTGCATTTATCCATTTATTTATTTAATGTTGTTGTACCTTAAGTATACTAGTGCCTTATATTTTAACAGTGAATATGTTTGGGCCCGGCACAATGGCCTAGTGGCTAAATTCCTCACCTTGAAAGCCCCGGGATCCCATATGGGTGCTGGTTCTAATCCCAGCAGCTCCACTTCCCATCCAGCTCCCTGCTTGTGGCCTGGGAAAGCAGTTGAGGACCCGCGTGGGAGACCCGGAAGAGGTTCCTGGTTCCTGGCTTCGGATTGGTGTGCATCAGCTTGTTTTGTGGCTCACTTGGGGAGTGAATGATCGGATGGAAGATCTTCCTCTCTGTCTCTTCTCCTCTGTGTATATCTGGCTGAAATAAAATGAATAAATCTTTAAAAAAAAACCAATGAATATGTTTCACTATTTTAAGCTCACAGAAAAATCACTGCTATCAATCTAACTGTACACTTAAAACACTGTGGTAACAACCCACACATGTTTTTCTCCTCTATTTCCTGGTTTCTGATAATTCCCTCAATTGCTAATTTAGCAACTTTCCGGAAACTGCCTGTAGCTTGATATCATAAAAATCTAAAGGTTAATTTACTCAATTGCTAAGACTTTAATTATAACACATCAGTTTTCAAAATGTTTGACATTTCCTGTAAATTCCTCTAATTAGGAAAGCCTTAGAGATTCCTAAGAAAATAGATGAAAATATGTTGACAAAATAGATATTTTCCCTCTTATTGAACAATCTCAAAGCATCATCTACATTTAAAAGAACTTAAACATTATAATTTTAAAGTAAAAAATGCTATTTAGTGTGAATTTAGATGCTTTCAGAAATTGAAATTATTTATTCCACATAATTTTATGGAGCAGAATGTCTTTATACTGGTAATGAAAAATAAGTATGAGAAAAGAAAGGGGACCAATTAAAAGTGTATTATGTTGTATATTATGATGAAAATTCTTACATTGTTAGATTAGAACTTACAAATTCAAAGCATGCATTCAGGAGTGAAAAACTCCATAGACCTTTTTAGTTATGGAATTTAACTGCAGATCATCTGTTAATAATGCAGTAAGAATGGAGAATATTTTTTGGTAGGAGCATAAAGAAGTATAGCCATTATAGTAAACTCTATGGAGATTCTTGAAAAACTTAAAATAGAATTACTACATGATCCAGCAATCCCAACTTCTAACTATTGGAATGAATATCCTGAAGAGATATCTGCAGTCATATATTCATTGCAGCATTATTTACCACAGCTAAGATATGGAAACTACTTCCCTGTCCATTCAGAAATGAATGAATAAAGACAATATTGCACATAAACACTGTGCAATACTATTCAGCCTTCACAAAGAGGGCCCTTCTGTGATCATCAATGTAGGTAGACTCAGAGGATATGCTAAGTGAGATAAGCCAGGCATACAGACAGACAGCATATGAACTCACTTATATGTGGAATCTAAAAAAGTAAATTCATAGAAGTAGAATGAAAACCGAGGGTTACTATGGGTTGGAATGGGAAAGGGGGAAAGAAAAGATACTGAACAAAGACACAATGCTTCAGGTCGGCTGACCCATTGCGTGCAGTGTGACCACAGTTGACAAAAACATATTGGATATTTCAGAATTGCTGGGAGAACTCACTACAGACAGGAAAACACTAAGTAGATGAAATGAAGGGCACATTAGCTTGGTTTGGTGGTTCCACAAAGTATATATATAGTAAATCATTGTGCCACTTAAATTTATACAATTATTCTGTCAATTGAAAATAATTTCTAAAATCTGAACATGAAATGTGAGAAATTAAAACTAGTATATGAAATCCAGGCAAGGCATTGCATTAGTAAGAATTTATCACTATGATAAGAGTGAGAGAAATTACTTATGAAGGAACAAGTTTATTTCAGTTCATAGTTCTGAAGGATGTCTACGATTTGACTTAAAGGCAATGATGCCACGTTACCACTTTTACTCAACATACTATTGGAAGTCAGAGTAATCAGACAATAGGAGGAAATAAAGACTTTCAGCAGGGAATGGAGGGAGTCAAACTGCCATCCCTTGCAGATGACCTGATCTTATATATAGAAAACCCCAAGACTCCATCAAAAAAGTACAATAATCAATACATTCACCGTAACTCCCAGGTACAAAATCAATGTACAATAATTCATACTAGTATCATAGACCAATGGCAAATTACCTGAAAAAGAAATCAAGAGTCATGTCCAAAAAATAAAATACTAGGAATAAACTTAACCAAAAGGTGAAAGAGCTCTAGAAGACTACAAGTTCAAACTCACTCGAGAAAGAAATGGAAGAGAGGCCAAAAAGAAAGGCAGACATCGTGGAAAGCAGGACAGGAGCTCTGTTAGAGAGACCTTAGCCCTCCTGTGTTTGTCACAATGCTATCCATAGTAACTAAGAAGTGTGAATCATCTAGACATGCATGTGGGGACAAACAGAAAAATGAAATGTGGCAAATACATGTAAGACAATACTATTCAGGCATTACAACGCTAAAACCATCATTTGCAACAAGAATGGAACTGAAATTTATTACATTAAGTGACATGAGCCATGAGCAGAAAGACAAGCATATTATCACACCTGTGTGAAATCTAACCTAGTGAATCTAATAGGGATCAGAAGGATAACAGCCATTACCAAAGCCAGGAGAGAGAAGTGGGTAGAGAGCTAAGGGGAAAGCTTGTTTCATAGTTACAGTTAAATAAGGCCAAGAAGTCTAGTGTTCTATTTTATAATATGTGAATATGCGTTGATATTTTCCTACCTATTTCTTTAAAAATATAAACTAGGGGAATGGATTATAAATATTTCAAAAAAAAAAGAAATGTTAAGATACATTTGTTTATCCTGATGGGATGTTGCAGAGTACATAGTATACAGTACATTGTATGACCACACCTGGCCTTCTCCCAGCCATAGCTCCCAGGAGTGTCAGGTGGGATCCTGTCAGGTGAGCTCAGATGTCTAGCCTGGCTTGGCTTGTCACTGCCCCGGGCTCTCTGCTTAAACCAGTGGGTCCAGCAGCCCCAAAGAGATGAGCCCACAATCCCCCTAGAGAATCTGCCCCAGATCCAGTGCTCTCACATTTGGTGGGTGGTGTGGTCTAATCTGACTTAGACTACCTCCTGCTCTGAACTTGTGGGCAGCTTGTGTGGCCTGGAGAGCCAGGAATGCCCCATAACCACTCTACGTGAGCACCAGTGTGTGGCACATGACGCTGTTTATCTAAGAACAGGTCTCCCACATAGGCAGATACTTGATAATTAGTTTCCCTCTCTAATCCACTCTCTCAGCTCCCTTACATATCTGTGAGTACAGTGGCTCAGTCTGTGGAAAACACAGGAAATAATTCCTCCCAGGTCAAACTTGGTCTCAGTTGCTCCCACTCAAATATATCCCAAGCCCATTATACCGGACAATCTTACCAAACCCACCGAGCAAATGGGGTGGCAAGTCCCAACACTAAGTTTGTTACATTTTCCATTTAACTTTAAAAACCAGAAAAAACAATAAACAAATCTGCTGACATACTAATATAGTTTACACAAATGTGGCATTAACAAGGACCAGAATCGCTGCCAGATATGGGCTGCTTTTCTTCTAGCAGTGTAACACTTGACTACGTACAAGGAAACCTAGGCAGCTGACTACAGTTGCGACCGAACCGTTTAGGTTTAATATTGTCTCCCACAAATGTTGGAGGAATGATAGTTTATTTGGGATCTTGGCAAGGCCTGGTGGGAACTGCTGTGGTGCAGGGGAAGCAAAGCCAACAGGAATGAAAGGCTTCAGAGGCACAGGATCGGGGGAGGGAGGACCATGTCCGAATTCCAGCATCTCCAGGCAACACCCATTGTTAGCTGCCTATAAAAGTCCCAGCATGCCTTGCTCTGGTGACACTTTGTGGGACTGTCCGACTGAGCTGGACATGCTCTCTGAGCACTCCAGGGCAGTTAAGTGACCCACAGCCATGTCCTCAGGGATTCCTGGCCTAGGCTCCAGGCTAGGCCATTACCCAGCACTGGCAAAGGACATTGGTGGCTATTACAAATGTATACCAGAAGGTGTACAGAAGAATGATGGGGTTGAAAGAGGTCAAGGTGACCAGTTGACCAGTCTCACCAGAGACCTGGAAGCATGGTATCAGGCATGGGAGCAGCACAACAACCAGCACACCGCCATTCAACCTACAGTACCAAAAACACTGGATGAAATCAGGAATGAATCTGGATTGTTGAACACAGACTTGGCTGATGGAGTTGAAAGAGGTCAAGGTGACCTCTAACCAGTCTCACCAGAGACCTGGAAGCCTGGTGTCAGGCATGGGAGCGGCACAACAACCAGCACACCACCATTCAACCTACAGTACCAAAAACTCTGGATGACATCAGGATTGAATCTGGATTGTTTGACACAAATTTGGCTGATGGAGACAACAAAACAAAACCTGGAAAGTTCACAAAGGGAGTTGACAAGATGCCAGAAAACACCAGGCAGTTTTCCATCAAGCAAGATCTACTCAGAGAGCTCAATGATGTGTTGGAGGCCACCAACAACCTGAACTTTCCTGATAAAACCAAACTTGTGTCCTGGAGAGAGCCTTCTCAGTGTCTCCTACAAGAGAATGAGATGCTCAAATCATCACTAGCAACAAAAGAAGAAACCATCCAGCTCCTCCAGGCCAGAATCGAGACACTGTCTCATGCTATGGTGCAGAAAACCCAAGTGGAGAGAAAATATCAGGACAAGTCACTGGAACTCAAGCAAATAAAGAAGAAGGAAGATCGTCTAGAGAAGCTCATGAAAGGTAAAGAGCTCTTTCTCACAGTGAAAATTCAACAGGTACGCTCCCTGCAGAGTCATCTGACAGACATCCAGGAGGAGAACAAGACATTGAAGCAAACCATAAAGAGGCTTTGAGAGTCAGTGTGTCTTGAACATGCATTCAGAAAGATTGGTACACAGCCCATCATGGACGGAAACCACGTTGACCAAAAGTCAGAAGACACTAACTTGGCACAAAATGTCCAAGAGACTGACAACAGATACAGAAACTGCACACAGGAATGTGCACAAGTCATAGAAAAGATTTTCCAAGAAACCTGAAAGGTTTACTGGGCTCCAATGGGAGAACATTGGCCGAAGAGTCAGCAGAACAGGCACACAAGCCAGTTCCCTTGGGGGAGCCTGCTGAAGGCCTTGAAGAAGCCATGGAAACACTGCACCCATCTCTACTAACCAAGGAAAGCACAGTCAGGCTCCTCAAGGAAGAAATACCCAGAAGGCCTTATTCAAAGACTGTCACCACCACCACAAGGGAGGCACAAAACCAGCAGATGTCTTCACAAATCAGACAACTAAAGAAGAACCAGGCATATTTGCAGAAATTAATAAAAGGTAAAGATATTTGCATAAATGCCAAAAGTAGGCAATTATATTCTCTGAACAAACAACTTGAAGAGAAAGAGAGAGAGAATGACACTTGGAAGAAAATCATGAAACTCTGTCACTCCTCCACTGAGAACATCACCCTGGAAACAGAGGAGGACCAAAAGTCTGCAGAACTCAGAAAACTGAAGAAGCAGCAACATGCACTAGAGAAAGTAATGAAAGCAAAAGGGCTTGTTGTGAAAGCCAAAACTCATGAGCTACACACACTGCAAGACACTCTTCTCAAGAAAGAGGAGGAGAACAGCATTTTAAAGCAATCTATGAGAAAACTAGAAGAAGCAGTGTTCACACTGCTGATGGATATAGCCAAACTGAAACAAGAACAGGAGAAAAGCCATGAAACAGCTCAAGAAAAGAAGGAAGCATTTGAAGACACCAACACAATGATGCTTATATCCTTCCCAGAGAAGGAGGGGGCCGCCTGTCAACTGAGAAAGGAGCTCCACACTGGGGCACAACTACTGCTGCAACAAAAAGAAGACACATCCCAGCAGCTCTTGAGTGCCACAGAGTCCATGCTGAAGAAGAATCCAGAGTTCAACCAGGACAGAGAGGAAATGCTGCTGGCCATGCAACAGGATCACCTGAAGGAAGTGGCCCTGCAGAGTGCAGGGAAGCATTCACAAGATGAATTAAGCCAGGAGACTGAGAGGGACCATCAGCATCTTGCACAGTCCGAAGAGTCTCATGTGCCTGAAGCCCTGCAGGAGGAAGATGGACTGGTTGCCGTTCAATCAGGAGTGGGAGCAGAGAGCATCTCCCTGAGAGCCCTGAGCAGTGTCCCCAGTGCTGCTGGCCCTGTGATTGAGTCACCCTGTGGGGAAGCACAGATGCCACTACCTATACTGGCCACCTGCACAACAAGCCTGAGTGGCCAGGCTGAGGCCAAGGTGGAGTCCAAGCAGCTGCCTGCTGAGCCCAATCCCTCCACCACAGGGCACAAGAAACTGCTCGCCACCAAGGTTCTGGGAACCGTGGTATGGTTCAATCCCAAAGCCAGATATGGCTTCATCAGGCGCCATGATATCCAACAAGACATCTTTGTTCATCACACCTCTATTAAGAGCTACAATTCCAGGAACCACGTGCCCAGCCTCATGAATGGCGAGACCATGGAGTTTGATGTGGAGGAGGGCCAGAAGGGCCTGCAGGCCTCCAATGTTACAGGCCCCGTAGGAGCTGCAGTGAGGGGCAGCAGATATGTGGGTGAGTGGCGCTGTTCCCAGGGCTTCCCTGGACGCAGGGCTCCTGAAAGGCAACCTCTGCTGAATCACCTCAGTAGCAACACTGCGGGCTCAGGCAGCATGTGCAAAGGCTAGGCCCAACCTTGCTGGCCCCAACGCTGGCAAAGGTTTTGGCCCTGCTACCAGCCAAGACCTTACTGGTGCAGAAGGCAGAGTTCCCACACTCCAGTGTTGCGTGAAGGTGTAGCAGAATGCCAGGGCTCAGCTGCAGGAAATCACAAAGTCCAGAGCCAAGACCTGGGAAACACATGCAAGCCAGCAGCCACCTCTCAGGTGCTCTCCATGCAGCTGGGCACACAGCCATAGATGCCAAGTTGGCATAGAATGCAGGGCCACCAGGCACGCTGCTGACAATCCACCCTCTCTTGAAGTAGTGTAGGGAAGCCCGGCTTAACATCAGCACCACTGTCCCCTTTACACGAGCAACAGCAAAGGACTCTGAAAGCCAACTGAGAGAACACAAGATCTGAGATGAAGACTCTCAGCATTTACTTATGATAATTTGTTTGACACCAACAATCCTGATAGGATTATTTACATTTTTAGCAGCTCATTTTACCTCCAGCTGTCTCTTTTTTGATCATGAAGTTGTTTTCTTCAGAACAGGTTTAAGGTTTATTAAATTATTTTGTAATTAGTTCAAGTTCAGGTTTTGCAGAACTTTTTGCCAACTGAACCTGATCACTCTAATGCAAAAGTTGTTTTTAAGAAAAGAAGTAAAGAAACCAACCAAAAAGATGAAGTAGTCAACTCAAACTATTTCCAATGAGGACATGTTAGTTTAATGTGTTGGCGAAGTTGAAAGTATGCAAGAAAAAGATACCTCACAGATTAATTGTCGCAGAATTTGAAGAGGATTTTGAAGATGTATTAAAAGCAAATTTAGAATTATCTGTATTGAAATACACACTGAAATCAGTGTTGCTTATTTACTAAGGAGGAATTTTTACAATTTAGCAAAAACTGTATACAGAACTTCTTAAAGAAAATGCAGACAAAGAATATACTGTAGAACTAACAGTAAAGCAAAATCTACCAGTAGGTGGAACACACTTTCCAAGATGCTCATGTAATGTATTCTCTAAAGATTGATAAGACTTATTCAAATATTTAAAGGGAACATGATATTAAAACATCATGCATGTGGAAGACTCCTCAAGTATAGAAAGCTTTTTTCCTGGTTATATATTTTGTATCTGGTTAATCTGCTTAATCTATTATTCATTTGAATACATATTTTTCCCACATATTTTTTTTGGGGGGAAGATAGATTTACAGAGTGAAGGAGAGACAGTGAGAAAAATCTTCCATCTATTGGTTCTCTTCCCCAAGAGGCTGCAATTGTCAGGGCTCAGATGATCTGAAGTCAGGGCTCAGGAGCCAATTCCATGTCTCCCATGTGGGTACAGGGAGCCATCCTCTACTGCTTTACCACGCTAGCAGCAGGAAGATGGATGGGAAATGGAGCATCTGGGACATAAACCAGCACGCATATAGGATCTCAGTTGCATATAAAGCAAGAGTTAAGCCACTGAACCCACAACAGGCCCCAGTTCACATTTTATTTTGCATAAAGTTGGAAGACTTTCTATATGTCATCTGATCTTAGTTGTTTTTTATTTGCATGTATTTATTTTCAAAGTTGTTTATTTTGACCAGCTTTTAATATTCAACCTGATTTGTAGATATGCTTCTCCTCACTGCATTTCATTCTCCTTTGCTGTCTCTCTCTATCCATCTCTCTCATTGCTAGATTTCATAACATGTATTTAACTTACATTACAGGTAGATAGCTTAATACAACCTGGAACAAGAAGTTTAGTAAACCAATCATTCTAGTTAACCTAGAATACAGACAATAGACCTAAAGAATAATTGGACATTAAATGACAATAAATTTTAAAGTAATCACAGTTCATTAAATCTTTGGTAGTGTAATATTCTTATTCATTACTATGACAAAAGTATAATAAAAAGTATTACAAAGCTGTATTTGCAGGGACCAGCATTGAGAACCTAGTGGATAAACCTTTGCCGTTGTATGGGCTGGGATACCATCTGGGCACTGGTTCATGTTCCAGCTGCTCCACTTACCATCCAATTTCTTCCTGCTTGTGGCCTGGGAAGTCAGTTGACAATGGCCCAAAGGCTCAGGATCCTGCACCTATGTGGGAGACCCAGAAGAAACTGTGGCTCGTTGTGGCTCCTAGTGTCGGATTGACTCAGCTCTGGCCATTGCGGCCACTTGGGGAGTGAAAGAGTGGATGGAAAATCTTTCCATCTCTCATGTCTGAAAATATGCCCTTTAATAAAAGAAAATAAATCTTAAAGAAAAAAATCCTCCATAAACACTGATACATAGGCTTGCTTTCTTGTTTTCTTCCACTTTTTTCTTTCCTTTTTTTCTTATTTATTTATTTATTTATTTATTTATTTTAGTTTTAGCCCACACATATAAAGGAAAATATGCACTGTATGTCATTTTGAGTCCATTTTGCCAAAATAGGTATAACCTCATTCTTTTTTAAATAGGCAATTAATATTTTATTGTGCATATATACCACATGCTTTATTCATTAAGCTGATGCTGTAATTTAAATTTTTTTTTTCTGAATTTCAGCTGTTGTATACAGTGCCTCATAAAGATGGAGCATGTCCCACTCTGACTCATTGTGTTCTTAAACGTGATGGAGCATGTATCACTCTGCCTGATTGTGCGCATGCCCAGTAGTGGGATTGCTGGATCATATGATAAATCTATTTCTAGATTTTAAAGAAGTCTCCACATGGTTAAACTCATTCCCATTCCCATTAATAAGATGTAATAACTCCCCATTCTAACCAACATTTGTTACTGTATGTGTTTTGCATTATGAACAACCTAACAGGGGTGAGGTATTATTTTATTGCATTGATTTTTCTCTTACGGTGTTTTCTTATTCTATCTCATTCTCTGTTTTTTGTTTGTTTCCTTGTTTGTTTTGTTTTGTTTGTTTCTGTGTATTTTGGGGGCGGATTAGGTAAAATTTCCAGTAACATTAAGTGAGGCTAGTGAAAGGCAGAATCCATCCTAGGCAAAGCAGTTCAAGCATAAGATCATCTGTAGACTTTCTACAAATAGTATGTATTAAGTCATGTACATTCTATTACTTCATTTTTGTATTCCCTTCTTTTATCAATTAATGAAAGAGTTGGACACTCCAATTGTAATTATTAATTTGTATACATATTTGTTCAGTTTTGTTTTATTTTTTAAAAGATTTATTTATTTTTTTATTTTTTATTTTATTTATTTATTTATTTATTTATTATTGTAAAGGCAGATGTACAGAGAGAAAAAGAGACAGAAAGATCTTCCACCCACTGTTTCACTCCTCGTGTAGCTGCAATGGCCAGAGCTGAGTCAGTCCAAAGCCAGGAACCAGGAGACTTCCCCAGGTCTGCTACCTGGATGCAAGATCCCAAGCCTTGGGCCACCCTCCATGCGTTCCCAGGTCACAAACAGGGGGATTGATGGTAAGTGGAGCAGCCAGGATACCAACCAGCACTTATGTTGGATCTAGGTGGATGCATAGCAAGGATTTATCCACTAGGCTATTGCATTACTATTTTATTTCATACTCAAATCGCTGCTCTATTATTCATTGCAAACAAATTTAGGATTGTTTTTCAACTATTCTTTTTAGTACCTGTCTATGATTGATATTTAATACCGTTAGATTGGACAGACCAGAAATCATTCCACAACCTTGCAGAAATCAAGCGACATTCTTCTCCAGGAATGTTTACAATGCTGAATCACCATAACTTTATTTCAGTAAAGGGCACACCTGCCATGATGAGCACCCTGTGTTACTCACCACAAACATGTGCAAACCAAGGATCTGCTGCCTCTGCCTACATCTATGCCTGAAATGAAGGAAAATCCAGAGTTGTTTTCTGGCAGGGAGTGATCTTACAGACTCCCCTCTGACACATAAAACCCTCTCCCTCAATCAAAAGTCTTCCTCAATCATCCCCAAACCTAACAAACACTAGTTATATTTAATGTAGTTATTGTTAAATTTGTTATAAAATCTATCAGTTATGCTCATTTCATATTTCTTCCGTTTTCCTTTTATCTTGTTTTTCTTGATCTTCTGGTGATATTTAGACCTTTTATGGAATTCCATTTACTTTTTTGCAGTTGACTTTTCTAGCTTAACTTTGTCAGGTTTTTAATAGCATCTTTGAAGTAAACACATAATATACTAGCTTCAACATATAGATTTATTATATATATATTATATAGATCTTTCTTCTCAATATAAATCTCTTTCAATTATATATATATATATATATATATAATTTATAATTTATAAATTATAATGAGAAGAAAGAAAGATCTTCTATCCACTGTTTCACTCCCCATGTAGCTGCAAGGGCCAGAGCTGAGCTCATCCAAAGCCAGGATCCAGGAGCTTCCTATGGGTCTCCCATGTGGGTGCAGGGTCCCAAGGCCTTGGGCCATCCTCCATGAATTTTCCTGGCCAGCAGCAGATAGCTGCATGCAAGCATTGTACACAGCTCCAGCAAGCTGTTGTAAATGGACATCTTCAGCAGTATGTGGCAGGAACACATCATATGGCTGTACCAGGAGCAGGCTCGAAATATATGATGATTAGCTGGGGTGACCTAGAGGAGGACGAAGCCCAAGGCAGCTTGGGCAGATGCAGGTAGCTGTGGAGTAATTCCACCAGCAGCAAGTGCACACAGCGACCTCAAGATGAAGAACCCCGAGCCCAGCACAATAGCTTAGCAGCTAAAGTCCTCGCCTTGAACACACCCAGATCCCATAGGTGCCGAACCTAATTCCAGCAGCTCTACTTCCCATCCAGCTCCCTGCTTGTGACATTGGAAGACAGTCAAGGATGGCCCAAAGCCTTGGGACCCTGAACCCACGTGGGAGACCCAGAAGAGCTACTGGTTCCTAGCTTCGGATCGGCGCAGCTCTGGCAATTGCGGCCACTTGGGGAGTGGAACATGGAACAGAAGATCTTCCTCTCTGTTCCTCCTCCACTTTGCTTGTTCTCTGAATGCTAGTTGGTAAGAGACTTCTGGGGATTCTGGGTCTCCCACATGGGTGCAGGATCCCAATACTTTGCGCTGTCTAAGACTGCTTTCCCAGGTCACAGCAGGGAGCTGGATGGGAGGCAGGGCCCCAGCGATTAGAACCGGTGACCATATGGGATCCTGGTCCATGCAAGGCGAGGACTTCAACCACTAGATTACCATGCCAGGCCTGGCACATGAAATTTTAAATAAATAAATGAATGCTAATTCAGAATTTCTGTCTTACAAACTTTATTTCCTAATCACACTCTAACTATGAAAAGGACATGTTTGAATTTAATAGTCATTTGAACACCAGCTTTGAGTTGCAAGGATTAATGGCAAGCAAAAAATGTGTCTCATGTCTAGTGTAAACTAACTGCTACTTCTCAAGACAGTTGCTTGCTGACAGAGACAGTGGAGAGCTCTCAGGGTATGGGAAGCAGAAAGAATTCACCCCCAGCATTCAATCACCATGGCATGAGACATAAGAATGTAGAAGGAATAGGATAAAAAGTCACACATAGAAAAGGAAGCTGAACCACTAAGAAGATAGGTCATGTGACTGCAGGGAAACAGTAAGATGATTCTACTAGAAAATGACTCTGTGTGGGTGATCCAGTGGCTGGCATTCTGTTGAGTAATTATGTCTGCTTTGCACTCTGGATGTTTGGGGGGCATAACAGTATAATTGGAGAAGGAAACGATTTCTAAATCAGAGCTAGAATGTTTTAAAATATTAACAGATAACATCTTTATTAAGTAATCAAAAGCCACTAATCTACCACCTACACAGTTCACTCTTTCTATGAAAAAAACCTCATTTCTCAGGAAGACAATCACTTGCAAAGCACTTTGGTTTGATTTCTTATAGTTTCAAAAAACCATGAATCATCCAGGTTTGCCAAGTACATCCACCAACTCCCAGCTGGAACATTCTCTAGCAATAACCAGAAATAATTGACTTCTGTTAAGTTTGGTCATACTCAACTGTGCATGCAGAATGCAGACCATAAATGCATTCATTTCCTATAAGGCTTCTACTGGGATTTGCTTTCCCTTTCCTCAAAATTCAGATAATGTATATACAATCTCCTGAAATGTTAGAGATATAAATACTCCAAGTATAAGGAAAGCAGCTTAATGAAAGTGATAAAGGGATTAGGAAAAGATCCTTCAGCAGACTGGTGTAATGCATCTTACCAGTGATTCTCTAACTTAGAAGATACTGAACAAATTACCATGTCATGAAATCCAGTACAAAAACAGAGTAAAACAGTATAAAAGCACAATGTTCCTAATGTGTACTCAGAACTTGCTTTGTGCTTCTCTCTAAAGGTATGATAGCTCTGCTATAGTTTGCCACAAGAAAATATAATGGAAATTGTCCATTATGTAGTGAAAATATAATGGAAAGAGGTATATACAAGGCCTGGTGTGATAGCATAGTAACTAAACCCTTGCCGAGCATCCACCAGAACCCCATATGGGTGCTGGTTCATATCCCATGTGTGCTGATTCTCATCCAGTTCTCTGCTTGTGGAAATGCAGTAGAGGATGGGGCAAGGCTTTGGAGTCCTGTACCCACATGGGAGCCCTGAAAGGAGCTCCAGACTCCTGGTTTTGGATCAGCTCAGCTTTGGCTGTTGTGGCCAACTGGAGAGTGAACCAATGAATCTTTCTCTCTGTTTCTCCTCTCTGTACACATAACTTTCAGATAAAAATTTGAAAAAAAAATGTTAGAAGAAAAGATAGAGAGGAAAATACAAAAAGGAACATGCTGTGTAACCCAATAGAATAATCATCAATGGGTGTAGATAATGTCTTCATCTTGGGGAAAAATAAAGCAGCAAAGATAATTTCTATGACAAGTGTTGGCTAAACAAAAGTTCTTTCAGTTTTTCACAGAGACAAGGGGTTTGACACTCTATTTTCTTTCTCCTTCTGCTTTTTTCATTGGGTTTGTGAAGCACGTGAATGAAACAGACCTGTGGATATACACGATGCTTTGCTATCCAAAGTAGCTGAGAAATATCAAATACCAGAGTAGAACTTTGCTGGAACCAGATACCACCAACCTTCCTATGGCCCTGAGACACTTCTAGTACTATCTGTAAGTTGGAAAGAAACGTTCCAGAAGTGAAGCATGGCCTGAATTAACTATTAATATTTGTGGCCATGCATTAGATAGCACCCCCTACACCATCAAATATAGACCCAAAAACAGGAATTTGAGAAACCAAATCTGTAAAGACACTCTAGGAGAATGTGGGAATATTAGAGAAAAGAAAAGAAACAACAACAACCCTTGTATTTGTGGGACTTACAGATTTACATTCAAACAAATCCGTAGGATGACAGATGTAAAATTATACTACTGTAATATCAATATATATAACATTTATAAGGTTTGACATTTACCTGCTGAGTAAGGCAGAGGTCCCATATCAGACCGGCTGTTTTGGATACTAGTCTCTTCTCCTGCTGCACCCTTCCTGATAAGGCAGACCCAAGATGGATCTAGTATTTTGTTGCCTGCCACCCATCTAGGGGATCTTGACTGAGTACTCAGCATTTTAGATATCTGGAGTGAGAACCAGCAAATAACAATCTTAAAAATCCAAATATACAAGTAAAGGGAGCACAAAACAGAATGCATATATCGTGTGTAGCTCAAATCAAGATGTAGAGTCAGCTATAGGAATGGGGCTACAGTAGGTAATTAAATAGCTAGAAAAAAAAACAGCAGCCAGCTCAGTAACAGACAGTGCTGCTTGGTGAGGCTTTGAGAGCTAAGCCTTCTGCAAGAATAGACACTTGCTGCCCGCAGCTACAAAATACACATTGGAGTCCCAAGATTAGGCAATGTGAGTAAATATATATATATATATATATATATATATATAATGCAGATATACAATTTTATGCTAGATGTGGATTACATGATAATACTTTCCTTTTATTGTTGTTACCATTTAAATGTATGCTAAAATTATATACATATTTAATATGCCTGTTAGGCATAACAAGTTCAAATCTTCCTATTTATGTAAACAGAATTTTTATGTATTTCCAGTTATATGTTTTCAAATATTTAATAAGTTAATTACTTATCTATGAAAATTGGTTCACCTATGGAATAAAAGTATGTTTATTAAATACTTGGAAAAACATCTGAAAAAATAAAATGAGAGGGCCAGCACCACGGCTCAACAGGCTAGATTTTCACCTTCAAGATCCAGCATCCCATATATACCCTGATTCATGTCCTAGCTTCCCATCAGTCTCCCTGCCTGTATCCTGGGAAAGCAATGGAAGATGGCCCAAGACCTTGGAACTCGGCGCCCCTGTGGGAGACCTGGAAGAATCTCCTAGCTGCTGACTGACTCAGCTGCCATCTGGGAAGTGAACAAATAGATGGAAGATCCTTTGCTCTGACTCTCCTTCTCTCTAGAAATCTGCCTTTCCAATAAAGTAAATACATATTTAAAACAAACAAAACAGACAAAATGAAACTGGAGAGACATAAGCGAGAATAGTTTTTTTCAGCTCTGCAGTAGATAATGGAGTACATTCAATTAGAAGCTGAACTATTGTTATGTAGCCTTTTTTAATGGGAGAACCACATGACTAAATCTGGATTAAGCTACCAGGCTTGAAGCATTAATTGTGTACCTCACAAGTAGATTACTTCCACACTTTTGTCAATCTAGAATCAAATGTGCTCTGACTTAGATAACCTTAATTTCTAAATTCTGTAGTGTCAGTTAATAAGATTTTGCTGAATGTCACAGTAAGGGAAACCGCTCCCAATTCAATAAGCCCATTCTCTACACACTCCAGGCCTTTAGCTTTTACTGTGATTAAATGAAACACTATGAATTCCTCAATCACCTCAATATGTTTTTAGACAAAGTGTGTCATTATGTGCAAATATTTATCTTATTCATTGTAATTATAATGATGCGGGCAAACCTAATATCCTACTGAATTTTCCCAATAGATATCTTGACTGGAGTGGAACAGATGTTCACATATTATAACATATTTTTAAGTGCACATGTGAGTTTCAACTTTCTGAATATTAAATATGAGCAGTGTTTTCAAAGTATAGTAACTTAAAGTAAAAAATGAGCAAGCCATTTGGTGTTTATGGCTTTTATTATCTTTCACATTTGAAAGAAAAGTAATAAAATACAATAATTATTAAGCTAATCATGTTTAACATATTTAATCAAATCAATTGTAACATTTCTATTAGACTTATTAGACATTTATTAGACTTATTAAAAAACACTGAGTGCTAACTCAATAGAATAGTTTTCTGATCCATTTATATAAGAACACACTTGTGGGGCTCAAAGGGCGAACAGGTCACTAATTCAACAAGACCACGACTAACAGTCAAGGTCACTATGTTACATGTGATGAGCAAGATGGCGGCAAATGGCAGAGCCCTGGGAATGAATCAGGGAGGGGATCAAGTTGTTTTAAAGAAAGACTGATTCGGGTCCCAGCGCAGTGGCCTACCAGCCAAAGTCCTCGCCTTGAACACACTGGGATCCCATATAGTTGCCAGTTCTAATCCTGGCATCCCTGCTTCTCACCCAGCTCCCTGCTTATGGCCTGGGAAAGCAGTTGAGGATGGCCCAAAGCCTTGGGACCCTGCACCAACATGGGAGACCTGGAGAAAGTTCCTAACTCCTGGCTTCGGATCAGCCCAGCTCTTGCTGTTGCAGTCACTTGGGGAGTGAATTATCGGACAGAAGATTTTCCTTTCTGTCTCTCCTCCTTTCTCCTCCTCTCTGTATATCTGACTTTCTAATAAAAATAAATAAATCTTAAAAATAATAATGATAATAAAGGCTGATTGACCAGGGCCATTTCTAACATGTCCCTGACTTTTGAGTGGAAGCTTCTGCAGCTGTGCTGATGACAATTCTCTCCTAGTTCTCCCCCCTAGAATTCCTGGAATTCCTGGCATGAGACTATGTGCTGTTCCTATAGAAGAGTTTGTATTTCCCAAATAAACCTGAACTGCTTAGATGCAGCCCCTGCTGCATCAGTATGTCTCTCAGGCATCAGAACTCTGGGTGGCTGGTACAGGCTCACCCCCTAAGAATTACGCTTTAATTCATCTATTTTATACACATATAATTATATAGGTTTGTATATGATTTGCTTTCAATTTTTAAGGAAAGTGTTACAAGCTTTATCATTTCTAAAGCTGTCATTTAGCATTTCTGTGGATTGATTTAATGTCCACTCTGTCCTGGATTGATTTAATGTCCACTTTGTTATGTATTCTTTAACAATCATTGCATTTCGATATGGTTACTGATACTATGGACAGGAGAAGGACAATAATGTGAGGTTCAGTGATACTCTTTTAAAAAGAGTACTGCATGTTTCATCACATGTTTTGCTTGTGATGCTGTTCCTCATTGTACGGCTTGTCTACATCTCATATTCCCACAGAGCCTTTCTATGCAGAAAGTGGACCCCACATCAGAGTAGTTCTGGAAGTAATAGTTTCTGGTTGCTCATCTGTTAGGAGGCACATTGAGAATGAAGCCTTTGCCTGAAGAGGTGTTTGAGCACATTGGCATTGCATATTAAATGCACAGCTCAAAGAAAGAAGGGTCAGACTTGTATGGGTCAAGTGTGCAATATTCTTACACTATTCTTACACAGTGGTGTGTGCTACTGTTAGAGTGCTAGTATAATGTTGGTATGTTAGAATGTTAGCATTAGGCAATGCTAGGCCCCTTTATGCCAAGAAGCTGCTGCTTTACTAGGTTGGGATGTGTCTGGACCATGGGAAAATTCTACTTTAGTGATAAATGTTGTTCCTCTGTGACCTTGTGAACAGTGTCACAAGTCTTATGTAAAGAATGCACCCAGGTGCAGGAGGACAGTGGCACAATCATCAGGTCCCAGGAACAGGATGGGCCATAAAGATAATGTGTGTGGGAATGGAATGAGTTGTATAGACCCAGCGACCTTAAAGGTAATGTGTGTGGGAATGGAGTGGACCGTCTGCACCTGAACTTTACACTGATTGCTGTGTTTGAATGAAGTATGTGATGGCCGAAAGGGGGCCTATGTACTTGCTGGCCTTTTCTAGTTCAGATCCGACCCCTCCTTGGCTGACCTTTGTGCCCCAAGATCGGTCTGACCCCAGCATGCTGGAACAATAAACTCTGCTTGCATTTGCATAATCAGTGAGGCTCTTTGCCGTTCATGGGAAACTGACAAAACCGAACACTAACACTACGGACTAGAGAAAGAAAAAATACACACACAAGACTTTGGCTTTTCCAAATCACTCTTGTGAGTCTTTCTGAAAAGGAACACAACATATCCTCTAGATCCTTGTGCCCGATGTGGGTGCCAGTCACTGCGCTTGACTTTGCATAATTTGAAATAGAGATGGGGCAGCCAGCACATGTGCCATGAGTATAAGTTACACACCTCACTCTGAAGGCTTGAGTTGAAATGATCATTTTTTAACACTTTGGGCTAGATAAAAATATTTTTCTTAGTATCAAGTGGCTCAGCTTGTCACTCTTAATGTGTCTGGTAGAACATTTTGATTTGAAAACATAGCTTGCATTTTTATTTCACTGGATGATGATACTTTTGAGATTTTGAACAGGCATGAGAGCACCTGGACGTTCTGGTGAACAACACATTAAAATTTTATATAATGTGTGGTAATATTTGACTCTGAGCTTTCTTTCAGTTCAAACCCTACCAAAATTCAGTGAGTCAATTTAATTGCATGGGAATTAGAACTGTTTGCGGGAGTGCTGAAATTGAGTGTGTAAGGATTTTTTTAGAATAGAGTTTGTTTTGTGAAATCTTAGCTCTAGACTATATATATAGCAATTTGTATAATGTCGAAAGAAAAAAAAACTAAAACACAAAATTAAAGAAAAAGCAAATGAAAACTTTCCAGAAATTGTAATATGTTCAAACATGGCAAATTATCATGTATTTAAAGGTAGAAAAAGAAAGTAAAAGTGAGAAAAGGAACTTTTACAATCCTTCCTAGAACCTAAATTTAATAATCATATAGCATTAAGTAGTAGGAACTATACCCGTAAAAACATACATACTCGTGATCAGAAAGATCATTTAGTCTTCAGGTCTGGGGTGCTGTGGTTAGCTTCATTTTATTTCTGAATGTAAACTTCCTCTGTCTCCAAAAGATGTCCAGACCTGAGCAACTGTGAGCCATGTTTATGGGTCTGTTTCCAGCAACTCTGGGGGAAAATCATGGAATTTCACAATTCTACTGCAAAAGTATACACTTGTATTCTCATAAAAATACTGTGTAATGGAGACCAGAGTATCAGGAAAGAATTGCAGTATGCATTTCTCGTCCCAAATAAAAGTAGGTCCCCAATAAACCTGCTAAATATACATTGATAATGAGATGCTAGGCTCTCTACATTGCTTACACCTACAGTGTCATGACACATATAAAAAGCAGGACACTGAGATGCAACTAAAGCTGAAAGACTATATAACTAGCAAAGAGGGGACAGTGGGGGGGGGGTTGGGAAGGTGAAGGGAGGAAAGAGAAGGAAAGGATGGAAGCCTTATAACCAACAATTTGAAAAAAGAAAATAAGAATTAAAAATGGGAGAGGGGGTGGATGAATCTTTCAATTTGCAACCTAATGGTTCCAGCTGGAAACCACTATGCTTAAGTGAACTAAACATTGAAAAAGGAAAAATGTCATGTTCTCTCTGATTTAACAGAATCAATATGAAAAGTATGTGTGTGTATTATATACACATAAGCATATATAACATGTGCATATATAATCCCATATTAATATATTAAGCAAATGCTTTATATATTAATATACATGCATGACATGAGACTAGCACAGCAGGAAGTAAAGGAGCTATGCAGTATGCATCTCTATTTCCAAATGAAAGGAGGGCTCCCAATGAAATTTTACAATATTCCTTTTATTGTGATACCAGACTTTCTACCTTTTGCTGTACTTCTCATGTCATGATACATTTAACTTACAAATTGTACAAAGATATTATACTATTATGATAATACAGCAAAAATGGTGGGAGAAAAAGATGGGGAGGAAGGAAAGGTGGGGGAGGGAGGAATCCTTATACCTACAAAAATGTAGTGTGGAAAACAGTACAAATATTTTCAGAAGACTGTGATGATAGAGAAAGAAACTAGTGTACTTTGACATAATCTGAGGTTAACTTTAAATTTTTGTGATCTTAAACATCTATCAGATATAAATATAATCAATCATACTGCACAGTAAAACCAGGCATAAACATCTGTCAGCAAATTTAAAGACAGTCTATCAACATTTATATACATGAACTAAGACACAAAATATGACTTTAATATTTTTTCATTTACATGAGTGTTTAATGTAAGTCAATTAAAATATAGTTGTCAAGGAATTCTTAATATGTAGACTCAACGCAACATGGACACACATATTTGTAACAAATATTTAGGCAACATATCACACGAAAAAAAGCAGTGTGTGACAGCTTTCTTTACATTACTTTTCTTTTTTATTTACTTATTATTTTACTACAATTAATCAATTAGAACTATTTCGTGACAGTGACTTAACTGTGATTTTTGATGAAAAACCTGATAAGTAATTTTAAAATTTCACATATCAACGTCTCAGTTGGAATCTGCAAATGAGAAAATACAACTTGAAAAATCACAACACAAAACAGCTTTACTCCCTGAGAAAGAATTGAATATTTGCGATATAAATAAAACTACATCTGAACTTCAGAGCCCTTCACTAGCACTCTATTTGAAAGGTATTTTATTGGTATTACTGTAAATCTCATATCCCTTATCACTTCTGTAGGATGGTATAACTGGCTTTAAGAGATACCGCCAACCTCATTCATTGGAACCTAATACCTATATAGGTCATGTAGTATTTCCATGTTGGCTGTCAGTCACAGGACCATAACTATAGGCTGCCCTAATCATTGTTGGATGACATCTGAGTTCCCCATGTTTAATTCTCCCTCAGAATACTCATCCAACCCAAAGAGTCCTTATGAAAGGCCTGGGATAAGAGTCTCAGGATCTTCTCTCCCACCCACTAGTACTGGAATAACTAAGGGAGGTATGAATGGCAGCAGGATGCCCAGTGTGCAGCCAGTTCAACAGACCAGTCCTAGGAGCCCACTGACCGCCAAAAGGAACATCTCCTTGCAGCAACAAAGTGTTTTATGCAGCTGATGCCACAGCGGGCGCACAGGAGACAGTGCCCAACTGGACTCTCAGCAGCTTCTGGGATGTCCTTGAGCTCCCAACCGCAGAGCCAGTTCACCAAGAGCAGCCTGGTGGATGCCAGCAGAGGCTGCTTGCCCAGTGAGAGAACCACACTGCCTGGAGACTACACAGTTAGCTCAGGCTGGCTTGCCATTTTGTTACCAGCCAAAACTAGGCCTTGGTGCTCCCAGCTGAACAACCAGCTCAACAGAGATGACAGCTGAAGCAAGCAGACACTGGTATTTATTTAAGAAGCCAACGTCTATCTGCTAAGGAAGCAACAGACCTCTTTGATTCCAAACATGGCCGTTCCCAAACAGGCTGGCTTCTTAGAGAAACCTGTTCGTTCCCCAGCTCTCTTCCTGGAGATCTGGCTGTCCAACGGTGAGCAAACAAGACCTCAATGTGATGTGCAATTCTCAGGTACTCTGATATAACTTGTAGAATTCCAAACAGTGGCTTAACTCCTGGACCAAATGTCTGCTGCTGTTAGTAGAAAAGTTTTAACAGCTTTACTGAGATCTCTGTACTCAGAGAGAAATCCTATCATCTGAAAGATATTTTTCATTATTGCATGCATTTATTATTTCAGGAAGAAAGAGGTCGTTTAATTGAAAATGTAAGTTCAAAAATATATAGGAGGACGCAGGACTTCAGGGAACCCTGTGGGAACCTTCCCATTTTGTTTGGGAAGCCGAGGTGCGCACCTAAGGCACCTCAATCTGCTTGCCACTTGCTGCAGTAAACTGATAGAATGATGAGTGGCCCCAGGAATTCCACACACTGTACCTCACAAAGACTCACTATAGATATTTGAAGTGTATTTTGTTCACAATAACCACAATAACCACAATAACCCCTAGATCTGGCATTCTCTTAATATTATCAAGAAATTTCTTGAAACACTGACAAAAACTGTAGGGGTCCATGACACATGAGTGCCTGCACTATCAATTTCAGTTAATCCTCATCCATTTCACATTCCTGGCACTTCACAAATTCTCACTTTCAAAATCCCCACAAGAATGATAAAAGTACGAATAAGACCCAAAGTAACTCACATGAGTCTCCAGTTCCCCTCAGCACCTGGTGAGCTTATGAATCAAACATCGGTTTCTAATTACCAGTTCCTCCCCATCTGACACAAGTCCACCAACGGTAAGTCCTTCAAGTTTCTCAGGAAACTCTAAATTTCCTCAGATCAGGGCTTTCAGGGAGTCTCTCTTCGCCCCTCTGTAATCGCACTGCGCATTACTCCGGCAATAAATGTGCTAAATAAACATTTTAAACTGTGGCGCCATCAAGGCAGAAAAGGCACCGCACAGTCCCTTTTCTGTAAAGTATCCTTCATTCTGGACAAGTGGGGCTTCTCGGTAGTAAGTTGAGGTTTTCCTCTCCAACACTGAAAGAAGAGGAGACCGGAACCCCTCCCCCATCTATGCTCAGGCGTGGCCCCCAACGTTCACACAGCGCAGCTCCACCCGCCTCTCCCAGCCTGGCCCTGCTGACTTGCAGGAAGGAGCAGGCTGTGCCCAGGGACCCACAGGAGCAGGGGGACTGACCTGAGGAGCATCCTTCTTACGGGGCACCTGCAGAGGTAACCTCCAGCTGGCTCAGGCAGTAGGAAGGGTCAGGTCCCCACAGCCCCGCCCCACAGCGCTGGCCCCGCCCCCACAACCGAGACTCCGCCCCATAGTACTGGCCCTGCCCCACAACCCTTGCCTGAACCCCACAGAGATGACCCGCCCACAGCACAGACCCCGCCTGTCCCAAAGCCCGCAGGAGGTAATGCCTGTCTCTGCTGGCTGGAGCATGGTGGCGGTGGGCGGAGCCGCGTGAGCAGCAGCCAATCCCCTCGGAGAGCGACCGTGGGGCCTTGTGACGCATTGAGCAAGTGCAGGAGCAGAGGCAGGCGCGACCCCGCAGGGTGGGCCTTGATACTCCTGTGCCCCACAGCTTCCTAAAGGTAGGGCTCAGGTTTAACCATGTTTTCATGGAGGTGGATGACAGAACTAAGGTGGGATACAGGTGGAGATAAGCTAAGGGAACTGGAGTCCAAACCTGAGTCCAACCCATTGCTTTTACTGGAAAGTAGAATAACTCTTCATCTTGCTAATTTTTTTTTTCCTTTTTCAATTCCGTAGAGGACTTCTTCTCTTAAAAATAAATAAATAAATAAATATATATATATATATATATATATATATATATATATGTATGTATTATTTGAAAGGCGAAGAGAGAGAGACACAGAAAAGATCTTCATCCAGTGATTCATTCCCCAAGCAGTTGCAGTGGCCAGAGAGAGCCAATACAAAGTTAGGGGCCAGGAGTTTCTTCCGGGTCCCCCACGTGGGTGCAGGGTCCCAAATCTTTGGGCCATCATCTACAGCTTTCTCAGGGCACAGCAGGGTGATATATGGGAAGTGGAGCAGCCAGGTCAATACCTTAACCCTAGTCCTAAACCTAACCCTATCAAATGTAAGATCTAATCCTAATTCTAGCCATAACCCTAACACTAATCCTAGCAAATGTAAAGCCCAACCCCTAAACCTAACCTAAACCCTAGCAAATGCAAGATCTAACCCTAACCCTAACCCTATAGTTTAAGGTTACTTGGCTATGGGATCAGGCCCAATGTCTTCACATTTAAAATATTTCCACATATAAAAAGTAAGTTTAAATTGTTCTACATTTAGTATTTAGAATATTTCTTGATCAAATTCAGCATATAAGCTAATGATCCACATAGCTGCCAAGGAAACAAAGTTAGTTGGAATTGCTACTCATTCATAATAAGTCTCTTGAGGACGGCAATGCATGCTGTGACCAGAGGTACTCTCTCTTATCATGTGGAATGCTGGGTTCACCTGTCACACTAGACCGTGAATCTGCGATGGTGAACTCAGGTGATTGGTCAGGGGTTATACTAGGTGGGTTCCATTGCTGAGGAAGAGAGAGGTAATGAGGGACAGAAAGGGAGAGGGAATATATCTGACCTGTTAGATTGCCTGTCAAAGAAATAAAGCTAGGTTTGTTTGCATAGTTAAGTAGAATTTCCACCTAAAGTGTCAAGGTATGAATTTAAAGTTAAATTCCAATGGCAATAATTGACATGTACAGGGAATGTGTTATTTGACGTTTATTTTTGATTGTAATGTGATGTATTTCTGCTTTTTGTTCTGGCAGTCACACTAATTTATGTTACCAGAAAAGCTTAATGCTAAAATAAAAGGCCAGGAACCATTTGCTGACAGAAAAGTTTATTTGTGAATGGACCAGGTGAGCAGGGAAGGACGGGGAAGCACCTCTTGAGAGAAAGCTGGGAGGTGGGGTGCTTCTTGAAAGGGGGAGGGAGAGAGAGACATCAAAGGTTTGAGGAAGGGTCTTGGGCTTTTAAGCCTTCTCTGACCCCTCCTTGGGCAGGAAACTACAGGTAAAATGTTCCCCATTGGTGGTTTCTTAACTAGTTAGGAAATGGTGTTCAATGCTTGTGTCGCCCACCCAAAGGTGTGGCCAAGATTTAAGCAGGCCTGGATGGTCTCAATTTAGTTATAAATTAATGTCAAACACTTCTTTGGTTATTAATGAGAGCCATGAACATGCTTCTCTCTTGCATGTTTTTCTTCAGTATTATTTTCATTTCACATTTCAAGCTGAGTCTACCAGAGTACAATATTTATAACTTAAACAACTTTGAAAATTGACTTCTGGTGATAGAGTTGGCTGAAACATAGTGTTTGTAATAAATGAATTTTTATGATCCTTGATGAATAGTTTGTCATGTAATTAATCACTGACTTAAAATACTTTATGTGATAATATGGCTAAGTCTTAAGGGAAACTGCCAAAAACATTGAAAACTTTGTATTTGAAAAAGTAAAAGGTTAACTAAGATTGAAGAGTATCATTGATTTTTGAGTCATGAATGTGTAATAAAATCATATCTATTGCCATATTGACATTTTTAAAAACTGGAAAAAAATTCAGGCAAAGTTTTATGAGTCCCTAATTCTACAATCTTTCAGTGGTTTAGTGTGTAACAAATTGAATGCAATGTTAATGGAACAGACAAGTCTGACAATATTTTTTTTTTTATAATCTATTTTATTGTGTTGTTGACAATCTTTACATAGTTAATTACAGTTAAAGAAAGAAAAAGAAAAGAAAAAAAAAGGTTCAGGGGGATAGGGAAGTGGGTAATACTATTATGTCCACATTGTTTCCATCTTGTATCTGAGGTAAAGGGGGATATTGAGGGGGAAGCCCCACCCGGTTTCCCGCCCACCCCGAGTCCCGGATGTGGGGCATGCTCTGAGATATGTGCTCGAGTGGTTTTAATAGTTCTCCGGTTATGAATCGCTGCCCGTTTCGCTCGATGAGGTCGTCCACTGATTGATATGGTCCATCATAAAGTCTCCGTTTGCCCCATATATCGCTGCCAACATATAGCTGAGATGAATGATTGATCTGCTCTGTCTTCTGTCTTTTCTTGATTAGAGTTCTGAGTCCAGCAGTTCGATTAGGGAGATCTCCAAAGAAACTTTGAGGTATTCCCAGACTAGTTTCTTGTATGCTCTAGCAAGCACAGGGCCCGGCACAGTCCATCACCACGATCAGCTGGTGGTTGCAATTGCTGGGTTGGTTCTGTTTTCAGGCCCGAGTTGCACTGGAACCAATGGGTGTTGCAGTCCAGTCTGGTTCTGCCCAGCACGTACTCGGCCCTCACACAAACCAGTGGGAGCTGCAGCCTAGTCGGGGCGACCCACAATAACCCCCACCAGGCCCGCCCCCTACCCTGGTTTGCCAGTATGTGTAGCAGAAGACCAGTCTGTCCCCCATCCCATTTGGCTCTTGTACGTGTCAATGGGTATTAAAGCTTAGTTCTATCTAACCAACTCAACCATCCAGCCCTCATGGGTGTTGTTGAGTGCCTCTCTATCTAGCCATCCCAGCCCCCGTCCCAGTCTTCATGCCCTCCCACGGGAATAGTGACCCAAGAAGGGGGAACCCACTTTTTCCCTCCCAGGTCTCTCTGTCCCGGTTTATGCACTCTTTAGGTGGTTCTGTGATTTGACTTGACAGAATTAGTCCCCAGTGCCAGCTTCTGCGGCTATGCCCAAACATCCCTCACCCGCTCTAATTTATGCTTGCACCAGCAGGAATAATCATCCCAGCCTGGCTTTTCCCTGATCTAGTCCACATGCAGCGCACAGGTGTTGTAGCCTTGCATAGTCTAGTCTGTCTCTATCCCAGCCCACGCTCTCCATTGGGAGTAGCTGTCCGGCGAGGGAACCAGCCCCTTAATCCCCCCACCAGTTCTGCCCCTCCCTTCCTTCCTGGATCTCATGTGTGCTGGTTGGGTGCTGCATTCATATCCAGTACAGGCAACCACGCCCTGGCATTCCATAATGTGTACTGGTTTTGTCGCGACCAAACCCGGCTCATCCCACACTTTGATCTGGTGATCGGATTTGCCAGTGGGTGATACGGACTGATTCAGCCTGGTCTGCTCCTGACCCATGCTGAATGTGTGACAATATTTATCTACATGACCATGTTCATTTTATATTTTTAACATTTATGTTTTCATTCATTTGGAAGGGTTACAGAGCGCAAGAGAAATGGAAAATGAGATATATGTATATATATATATATAGAGAGAGAGACAGAGAGAGAGAGAGGATGAGGAGTGTGAGAGACCTGTTGGATCACTATCCAAACAACCACATTATTCAGGGCTAAAACAGGCTGAAACAAGGACCTGGGAGGACATGGGTCCAAATATTTGGATCATCAGCCACTGGCTCCCACAAATGAGCAGAGAGCTGTTTCCAAACTGGAGCAACCAGGATTTGAACATGCTCTTCTTAAGGGATGCTGGTATTCCAAGCAGCAGCTTAACCTGTTCTGCCACAGCACAGGGCCTGATGCATCTTATTCATTCTGCTGGGCTTCAAGTGTAACTATAACAAAGCAAAGCATGTAATGCTATTGTTCAGAAAAATTATATATATATATATATATATATATATATATATATATATATATAAAACAATTATTAACAATAATGCACTAATACTCAGGAATAGAATTTAAATGACATAAAAATGAAATAATAAATCTCAATAATATAACTTTAATTACTCAAAAATAGCAAAATTGAATAGAATGCAAAAAATTGAAATGATAATGAACACTAATAAAACTATCAGTCCACAGGAAAAGAGAATTTAAACAATGTCTAAAAACTTAAAAAGTAACTATTACTATTATGGAATAACTGATACTCAAAAAGCTAACAATAAAGCATAAATATTACAGATGCAGTTGTCCTGACAAATTCTCCATTAGGATCTTACATGCCTCTGAAGCTAAACTCCAGAAAGAGACCACAGCCCCTGGGAAGCCATAGTTAAAAGCAGGGGCATAGGATCCAGCTGAGGTTTGTGACGTCCTTGGAGTTAACAATTTTCAAGTGCTCCTAAAGAGTTACATAACTGATTTCTAAGTTAATCTGCTTCTACAGGTACAAGACTGTGGGGGGGAGGGTCTGAGCAGGGACACCTAGCTCAGTTGGGGCCCTCTACCATGTGCAGTCTGATGGTGTGAGCAGAGACACCCAATTAACAAGGATTTAAATGCACAAAAATTAGGGTACAGCTAGGGAGTCACACATTTCCTCCCTCACTAGATCTTGCACCTATTTCCTTAATAACAATATTTGCCAAGAGTATGCCACGTACAGATGATAAAAAATGGACTCTGTTTGGTATACGCTTGCAATGGGGGAATCTCAACTGAACTTGAACTGTGGTTATGCAACAAGGTGGAGGAATCCACCATGGTGGGAGGGTTTGGGGAGAGGTGGGGAGAACCCAAGTACCTATGTAACTGTGTCACATAATACAATGTAATTAATGAAGTAAAAATAATAAATAAAAAAAAATAAATTAAAAAAAAAAAAACACATGACATGGGCCCGGGACGATAGCGTAGTGGTTAAGGTCCTCTCCTTGCATGCCGGGGATGCCATATCGGCACCAGTTCTAATCCCTGCAGCCACACTTCCCATCTAGTGCCTTGCTTGTGGCCTGGGAAAACAGTTGAGGAGAGCCCAAAACTTTGGGACCCTGCACCCGCGTGGGAGACCTGGAAGTTCCTGGCTTCTGGCTTTGGATTGGCTCAGCTCCAGCCATTGCAGCTGCTTGGGGAGTGAACCATTGGATGGAAGATCTTCCTCTCTGTCCTCCTCTCTGTATGTCTGACTTTCCAATAAAAATACATAAATCTAAAGAAAGAAACAAAAAGAAATGACAACTCATTGAGGTTCTTTATTTTGTTGCTCAGTCATGCCTCAGAATTTAGCTACACCTCAGCGTAATTTTGGAGAACATAATATCAAATGCTAAATGTCAATCAATACCCCAGCCACTTTAATAATTCTATAGAGATGTGTGGGGAAGTACTTTTGCTAATGTAACACCTAATTTATTTCTTGTAAACTATTACTATGCAAATCTGAGTGTAAAAGTGAATTTTTTTTCTGAGAATTAAGACATGTTTTGTTTTCTTGGTGATGTTTTTATTCTGGCTAATTAGCTTTATTTCAGTGAGCATTAATTGCTGTATTTCTGCATCACTAATTTGACACTTTGGTATTGAGCCAGGTTTATTATCTTGATGCTTCTTACCGTAATCTTTATTGAAGCTCAGACTATTCCACTGCTGGAGTAAGCAAGGCCATCTAGAAATGACAAGATTGAGGTTTTCTGTGGCTTCTAGGAGAAAGTGATTATTTCTTTGCTTCAAATCTACTGTGATACAGTTTGTTCAATAATATTTACTAAGCTATGATGTGTCACTTAAGGAAATCTGGAAATGAATGAGCAAGGCACTCTCTAGGAAATAACAGTTTATAAATGGAAAACTACTTGAAGGCAAACAAAAATAATATTACAGAAAAAGTGAGCTAATAGAAGAGTAACATTTCTGAATATTTTTCGTTTCATGTATCTGAAATGCAGAGAGAGAACAGGCAGACAGTCTGTCATCCACCATTTCATTGCCTGTATTCCCACAGTCATTGAGGCTCAGTTAGTCTGAAGCTAAGAACCAAGTTCTCAACCAGAGACTCCCACAAGGTGACCGATAATCCAACTAGTTGATTCGTCACCCTGCTTCCCACGGCGCACATCCACAGTGACTTAAAAACAGGGGCAGAGCTCAGACCCCAAAGCAGACATCCCAGCATAGGATGTGAGCATCTCAAGCCACATCTTTACTGCTGAATCCAACGCCTGCTCTTAAGAACAACTATTCCATAGACTTCTACACAAACAATTTGTCATGTTAAACTTGAAAATCCAATTCCTTGGGCGATGAGCTTCACATCTTCTTCATTTCTTGAAGTCTTCCCACTGGGGACCCAGGCACTGTAGCTTAGTGGCTAATGTTGTTGCCTTGCGTTTACCAGGATCCCATATGGGCACCGGTTTGCATCTTGACTGCTCCAGTTCCCTTCCATCGAACTGCTTGTGACCTAGGAAAGTAGCTGAGGACAGCCCAAGGCTTTTGGACCTTGTACACATGTGGGACAACCAGAGGAAAAGCTCCAGGCACCTGGCTCCTGTCTGGATTGGCTCAGCTCCAGTCATTACATCGAGTTAGGGAATGAGCCAGCAGGTGAAAGATTTTTGTCTCTCCTTCTCTCTGTATATCTGCCTTTCCAATAAAAATAAATCTTAAAAAATGCATTATAGAAAATAGAGTTTTAAAATATTAATTAAATGCTTGTTATTAAAAAACTAAAAATTTTCAAGAATGTTTGCACCAAAACAAGTTCATTTTTAAATATTCATTCATTTGTTTTATTTACTTGAAATGCATGGAGATAGAGGTTGAAAAAAAAGAGAGAGAGAGAGAGAGACAGAGAAAGACAGAGACCTTCTATCCACTTGCTTAATTCTCTAATGACTGCAATACCATGGCTGCGCCATGATCCAGGAAGCCCATCTGGGTTTCCCATGTGGCCAGAAGAGTTGCACACACTTGGATCATCTTCAGCTTCATTCCAGGCACACTAACAGGGAGCTGTTTTATAAGCTGAGCAGTCAAGACTACAACGTGTGTTGCTGTCATCACAGTTCGGTGTCACATGGCTGGGTTCCACACTTACACTTTAATTCCTTTTTATCACAAACATTTTAAATAAAGCCATAAAAAAAGAATAAACTATGCTCCATGAGAAGATTTAACAAAAAGATATGGGTGTCACAAAATTATTCTTTGATAAAATAAAGTCCAAAAATTAGCAAGCAATTGATGACAAAGACACTAAGTTATAAACACAGAGATAACAGAAAGCAGAGCCCGGGTTATACAAATCAAAGCTCCTGAGGTGCTAGGATTTGGGAATTTGTCTCAAAGTTGAATGTTCCCAAAGTCCATCTGCTAAAGATTTGAATCTCACAGTGCTGAGTTAATGGGACCATACACTTACGGTCTTAATCCAATTATGGAGAACACCATGAGGAAAGTTATTGGATCTGATGCAAGTACCACATACATGTTGAAATACTTGTGGCTCTGGGAAAGACCTCGAGGGCATGGACATACACATGCACAGTCCATGTTTCATTGTGTGCTGTTCCTTGGACTTCAGAATTCTGACAGCAAGATTATCATTTATTCCTAGAGGCAAAACAAATGGGTTTGGCCCCAGTTAGATTATGAAGTCCCCAGAATCACAAGCCAAAATACATCTTGCTCCTTTTTAAAAAATGTGACTAATACATAAAAATCGAAGGCAAAAATAGCAAATTGAAATTGTAGTGATATAATTACATTTGATCCATTACACTAGATGTTCTAAAAAAAAAAAAAAAAACCAGCTAGCACTTCAACTTTCCTTATCATACTGAATGCTAAATCTGTACACTATCGCCACTACTATTCAACAGTTGACTTAGTAAAGGAAAGATACTCATATCAGGAAGTAAAAATAAAATTATCTGTATTTACACAGAACATGATATTCTAGGCTGAAAACTATAAATAATGTAAAAAAAAGCTGACAAGTAAGCTCATCAAAGCTGCAGAATATAATAGGAACACAAAACCCAGACACATTTTTATATGCTTTCAGTAAGAAATCTGAACTGTCAATTAAAAATTGCAACTTCAACATGAAAATCCTTCAGAATGAATATTATACAAGAAATGAATGGCTTCTCATCCTAAATATGCAAAGCATTGTTTGAAAACAAGTAACAGGGCTGTCACACTGATAGAGCAGATGGAAACTGCTTGCAACATTGGTATGCCACATGGGTGCAGGTTCATGTCCTCAGCTGCTCCGCTTGCAAGCCAGCTACCAGATCAGGATCTGGGAATGGAGCAGAGGATGGCCCAAGCACTTGGGCTCCTGCACCCATATGGAAAACCTGGACGGAGATCCTGTCTCCTGGCCTCAACCTGTCCCAACCTAGACCATTGCAGCCATTTGGGGAGCAAACAACTAGATGGAAGAAATACCTCTCAGAGTCTCCTATGATATTTATAATTTTTTTCAGAAAAATAAGTACATCTTAAAGGTCAAAGAAATAGAAAGTCACCTTTGTTCATGGATTGAAAAACATATTCCTCTAAGCCATTTATAGATTAATCTGTATCAAATATGCAGAACTAGAAAAATCTTAATTTTATATAAAAATTTCAGAAATGCTTAGCACTAGATATTCATAATTGTTTTGAAAACAAACCAAAAAGATGCACCTTTCCTGGTTGCAAAATGTAAAGCAACAATGATTAAACCCATGCCATCCTTGAATGAAGTACATATATTAATCAGAATGCAAGATTCAAAGAGATAGTTGCATAATCATAATACATGAATTTTCAATAATACGTCAAGACCATTCAATAGGAAAAAAGTATATTATTTTCAACATATAATGCTAAAGAAACTGGGTATCTATGAAAACCGTGAACCTTTATCACAGAATATAATTAAGTCAGGATTTATCTAAATTGAAGAGTTTAAACTGTAACATTCTTAGAAGAAAATACAGGCGAATATCTTCATAATCTTGGATTAGATGATAAATTCTAGAACATGAAAGCATAGGATGAGGAAAGTGAAGACAAAATAATTCCAATTTCATCAAAATTAGACCATATATGAATCTCTTGTATCTAAAGGCGACCATGAAGAGTGAGGAAACATAGAATAAGAATTTTGAGTTATGTATCTGAAAAAGGATGATTCTCTAGAATATTTGATTAAGTCTTAAGTCTCAGTGACAATCACAGCAACAAAAAACTCAATTAAAAATCAGCAATGAGCTTGTGTTTTCTCCCAGTGCTCATTAAACACGTGCAAAGGTACTCAACATCCTTATTTATGAAGTAAAGTGCAAAACCACCATGAGATACACTTAACACTAATTAGGATAGCTATTGCAAAAGCACAACAAAAGGAAATACAGAGAAGGGGATTGAGTAGCTAATGGGAATGTAAAATGAAGCAATTGCCATAAAATAAAACTATTCAGTACATAATCAAAATAGCTAATTCCATAGATAATTAAATAGACATTAAAATGAGATATACACACATAATATACTATATAGCCTCGCCCTAAAACAATGTAATTTTGATGCATGCTATAACATAGAAAGGCCTTGAAAACAGCATGCAAAAAATTAATTGAAAATGAGACACAGGGTGCTCAATTCCATTTACATTTATTATATGGGCAAGCGTTCATATAGAGATAAAAAGTAAAACAGGGGTGATTCAATACTTTTTTATTGTTTTAAAGATTTGTTTATTTTTTTATTGGAAAGTCAGATATACAGAGAGGACAGACAGAGAATAAGAGACAGAGACAGAGAGCTTCACTCCTCAAGCAGCTGCAACTGCTGGTGCTGAGCCAATCCGAAGCCAGGAGCCTCCTCCGGGTCTCCCACATGGGTGCAGGGTTCCAAGGCTTTGTGGAAAGTGTGGCTGCCGGGATTAGAACAGGCGACCATATGGGATTCTAGTGCATTCAATTTGAGGACTTTAACTGCTACACTATCACACCGGGCCCGAGGTGATTCAACACTGTAGGAAGGGCAATGAGTTAGAGTTTAACAAGTAGAATATTGCTTTAAAAAATTAAAGCCTTGAGTATCAATGATAATAGAAAATTGTGACTGTTCTCAAAGCCACTAAATCATAAAAGGATAAAATGGTAACTTTTATGCATACATACCCATTGTTTAAGAAGAAATAGGAAAAACTGAAATTGCTAGACTGATAAAGAAGACTTACAGAATTTCCTGCAGAATTAATTTAAGTAAGGACAATGAATTTGACTTTAGAAATTTAATTGTAAATTGCTTAGATTGTGCCTTTATATCTATTACTCATTCCACTGTCTGCAGGCAAAACTTGACTTTTTCCTAAAATTCAGCTAAATGCTACAAATTCTATTAGTTCCTAATCAGTCCTGCAAAGAGCAATTCAACTTATTTTCCCTCACAGAACAATAGCCAACTCTGTGTGCATGAATTATTCATTCATTTAGTAATAACACTTTCAAATGCCTGTTCTTTTCTCAAGCATCTTGTGACTGTGAGTTACCCATAAGTCTTTTCACTGAGGAAGCATTAGGATATACCAACTTTAAATACATCTAGTGGGTATATTTTTCACTTGGAAATTAATCTGAGGTCTATAACTGAGGAGAAAAGCCATTTGGACTGTTTCATTCTACATGCAGCAAGTTAAAGCATTATTTTGGGAAGATGTTCTCTTAAAATCAAAGTATGAAATTGGCTTTAATCACCAGTGTAACTAGTCTGTGATGGATCTAAAGAAGGAAGCCTTCTGCAGTACAACTTCTCTTGTAATTAGCTACTGTATTTTCTAAACCTGTAATTCTTTTTGTGTCATTCCTAGATTTCATTAACATAGCCTAGAGATTGATTTGTCCTGTTTTTTTTTTTTTATTTTTCTAAAAATTGCAAAGCAGCATGCTTTTGCCATTTTTGTGGGCTTCATTCTCTTGTAAAAGTCTCCATGTACATGTAAATACAGTACAACTGTATATGCTTTTCTTCTGTCCATCAGTCTTTGTAGCCAGTGGGTTCCCAGATCCAGTCAGTGAGCCACAAGTCATTTAAAGCATGCAGGGAAGAGGAGGAGGCACTGGGGCACAGTAACAGAATCCACAGAATGGAACACCTGCATCCGTTATGGGAGTGCCTGGTTTGATCTCTGATCATTCAGCACTTTCAACAAGTATTTAGGTGGCTGCACACATGGGAGAATGGGACAGTTTTTCCTGCCTTCTGGCTTCATCCTGTTTAAGCCTTAATGCTTACAGGCATTTGAAAAAGTGAAATAGTGTATGAAAGATTCCTTTGTGTCTAAAGCTCTCCATCAGTTCCTGTTACTCTGCTTTCAAATATATAAACCCATCTTAATACACATAATACACATAACATATACACACATATCACAAATACACACATAACACACATACACTCAACCAAATGCAAGCAGGGAGATTATCTTCCCTATATAAATTTTACCAGAAAAACCTCCATTTCTCAAAAAAAACCAAAAACCAAAAAACAAAAAACCTACATCATTCCTTGTGTAAGGCCAGTTCTCAAAAAAAAACTACATCATTCCTTGCATAAGGCTGTACTATTTTCACCTCTATATCAATGTCAACAAGCAAAATGTGTGGAACTTGTTGGCTGAAGTTCTGCTCTTGTGATGAATGAGAATGGAGAGCCAAGCAAAATGAAGTCTTTGAACCTGTCAGATTTGGTTAGTAAAGGTGTTGATTTAGAAATAGTTAAGATGTGCATTTTTTTCTGGTTTTATAAAGCAAAAAAAAATCTCCAGCATTAAATTATCAGATATTCATATTCCTTGTAGATATCCAAATATAAATATTTATTTTACAAGTACTGATGAAGATTAAAGTGATTTTCAATGTATAGCATTGGGCTCAATGAGTTGAATCAACCAACCATTATATATGTACACCCTCAAAAATACACACACAGGACCTGCACAAAGCTGAAATTCAGCCTGCATTGAAATGAAAAGTCTGAGAGACTAAGACCAAGACCCAGAAATTGATGTTAAAACCCTTCTCTAAAGAAGAGCTCAAATCACAGTCAGGATTACAGGTACTGAAAAGTAAACCATGTGGTTTTATTTAGGACATGTCTTTTGTATGTAAATCCCTGAAACCTGTGAAAGGTGGCCAAAATTACGAAGTTTAGGAGTGAGTTCAATAATGAACATCAAAACAAACCTAGGAGAAGAAGTAGGATACACAGTATCCAGTCTTTGTACATGTGACTCAAGTCCTGGAAACAGGTGATGCTCAGTCTATTTATTTATTTGCCCCAATTAGACTGTGCATAGCACAGACTAGAGCAGCAGAGGGGAGTGGTCCAGATCATGTGGAGACAGACTGACTGAGAGAATGCCTGTCTGTTTCTGTCTAGCGGTCTCTTCTTTGCCAAGTGGCTTACATCCCTGACCCTGAGATCCCCATGGAGATGAGTCCAAAATTGAATTTTTCCAGTGGGCTTATTTTTAAGATTAAATGAGATCATGGAAACAAGGTCTTTACAGCATCTCCCGACAGTCTGTGTGTATTTTCATAATCACTGCACAATAATAAATGAAAACTGGGGAAAAGTAATGCATGGATAAGAATATAAGTAATATTAAGAATACATTTAGAAGTAGGTATTGTAGCACAACTTGTTAACCTGCCATTTCGTATAACCACATCCAAGTTCAAAATGACTGTCCCTTTCTCAAGTCTCTGCTCTTCTGTGTGTTCAACCCTAACCCTAATGATTTGACTGGAGGAAGGTGAACTTGGCCAAAGTGCCTGGGCTCCTTCCACTCACCTTGAAGACTCAGGTGTGCTCCCAGCTTCAGCCTGGCCAGACCCTACTTTCAGAGTCATCTGGGGAGTGAACAGGCAGAAGGAAAAACTCTAACCCTCCTTCTTACTATTTCACTCTGCCTTTTAAGTGGCTAAATATATTAAAAAATAAAGAGAGAGAAAAAGTTTTAAAACATATACTCATTTTTTAAAAATGTAGGTAACAGCATATTTTTAAAAGATTTATAGTTTTTAATTGGAGAGTCAGATATATAGAGAGAAGGAGAGATGGAAAGCAATATCTTCCACCCTCTGGCTCACACGCCAAGTGGCCACAACAGCTGGAGCTGAGCCATTCTGAAGCTAGGAGCCAGCAGCTTCCTCCAGGTCGCCCGCTTGGGGGCAGAATACCATGGCCCTGAGCCATACTTGACTGCTCTCCCAGGCCACAGGTAGGGAGCTGGAAGGGAAGTGGAGCAGCTGGGACACGAACCTGCCCCCATACAGGATCCTAGCGCATATGAAGCGAGGACCTCAGCCACTAGCCTACCGAATGGAGCCCTGAAGTTCACAATGTCAATTTATCCAATTTCTAATTTAACCATTTTAGTCACAGCTTTTATTTAAGTCACAGATTAAAAAAAAAAATCTGCTCAATGAGTGAGTGGGTGTGAAACATTCAGTGGTGGGACAGTTGTTTCTTCCAAGTGTATTTACAATGAGGAGTATTCCTGTTAGGTAAAAATGTCCTTGGAGACAACAGATAGAGCAGTCCACTGCACAGCACTGATTTGAGCACAGAAGGTGAACCTCTTGTTCTTTCTCACTCAATCAGAGTCTATCTGCAGAAGAGCAAGACTCTCAGATTCAGGGCTAGTGTTGTAGCACAGAAGCAATGCTGCCCCCAGGAACGCCAACTACTACAACAGGCACAAGCTGTGTCCCAGCTGGGGCCAGCTTCCTGCAATGACCTGGGAAAGCATCAAAGATGGCCCAAATAGTTGGGCCCTTACACTCATGTAGGAAACTGAGAAGAAGCTTCTGGCTTCTGCCCTGAATGTTGGAGCCACCTTCAAAGTAAAACAATGGATAAATGATGGGGAAAACATTTTGAAATCCATGCAGAATGTTTGCACCATACACATGTTCTGGGAACATTTTTTAATGATCCTGTATGCATGCAAATAATAAATCCTTCGAGTACGCCACTCCAATTTTTTTCCTGCAAATACACAATAATACAAAGGGCCAATAAAACACTAATAAAAGGCAAAAGTATAGAAAGCCTGGTAAATAGTGTGGTGTTGCAGTTTTAAAAATATATTTATAAAAAAAGTACTTTACATCCTTGACAGCAACATAGGAAATGTGAAAGTTGTAGTTGGCTAAACACTGCCAAGTTAATTTAAATGAGTTTCCACACTTAATAAGCATTAATTTTGACTTAGAGTATATTCTTAAAATCAACAGCTGACAAGATGCATGGATATGTGTGGGAAAAGAAATAGAATGGGGAAGAGATTTGTAATTTCAAATGCCATGATTATCTGGATAAAGGTTGTATATGTGTTATCCAAAACATGCACAACCAAATCTACTCAAAAAACTCTGTTTTTCTTTTTATTGTTGTTATTGCTGTTTATCTTTTTTTTTTAGTTTTGGAAATTTTTGCATGAATATAATGAGATTTCTGGGGGATGGGACTGAAGTCTAAACATAAAATGTATTTATATTTTATACGCTCCTTATATACACAGCCTGAGGGGGGACTCGATTTGGTGCTTTAAATGCATTTGCATTTTGACTGCAATTTGTCACATGGAGACAGATGTGAAATTTTCCACTTGTGAAATTCTGTCAGTTCTCAAAAAGTTTCGGTTTTGGAGACTTCTGGATTTAATTTTTGGGTATGTTCAGAATGCAATTGGAAAAAAAACAAATTTTGATTAAATAATTAAAAAATGACTGCAACTTCAGTGGACTATAGTTCGGGTTAGAATTTCAAAAATGAAGGAAAAATACAATTCACAATATGGCTACAGTGGATAGTAAATCTCGCATTATTTTCTGTGTATATGAAGACACAATGAGTGAAAGCACCACTCTATTTTGTAAACTTAATTGCTCATTATGCCTAGAAACTAAAATAATTTGTGACACTTATTCTCTCTCTTATGATTATGACAATTGCTACATAAATTTTAATATGTAGTGTTGTGCAAATATGATATGCCAAATGTTACAAGTTCCAAAATAAGTCACCCTAGTTTCTATGGGAAAGAATTTCTAAGACACTGTAAGAGACTTGGCATCACAGGATTGTGCTTGCAGCATATAATGAAAAGAAGCACATGACAAATAAACTGAATAATAAAGATAGACATGGGATCAAGACTCAGAACAACAAGAATTCCTCATGCTGCTCATCTTGCAGGGCATAATTTCAAATACACATTATTTACCAGAAGCACAAGGGGACTACAACTCTGTAGGCTTCCATGGCACAGGGGTTCTCAAATTTCTGTGCTGGATAACCCGAGTTTAGGGTGGGACATGTGGGCTTAGTAAAAATGCCAGCCACAAGGAACAGAGCTTATTCATATAAATCTTTATACTTTGAGGGAAGGGTTATGAGGTCAAACCCACATTGTTAATGTTCTTACAACACTGATAAAATGAAAAGTGAAAAACAATAAGGGAAATAAATTTTACGTTAAATGTTTTGGAGAGAATAATTAGACATTCTGTAAATCCTCCAAACTTAAGTCTCCAGACATCTTCACATTTTCCTACAGCAAGTACCTGTGGTCATACTCAGAATTTCACACAGTGTGATGCCAGCTTCCTCCATTAACCTGTGGAAGGCTGATGTCATGTCTTTATTTGAAGGTGGAAATGAAGCACTCAGTGTGGAGGAAACAGTAGAGGATGAGCAAAGATGACAGTTGTGGCCTGTAGGCATTTGTGAAATTGTTACAAATTTAACTGCTAAAGTAAGCCCCAAGCAGTCAGGTTAATTTGGGTGGCCATGGTTGTTGCGCTAAAGAGTCGAGATCATGCTGCAATTATTTTGTTCCTGAGCACCACAGAAAAAAGTGTGCTCATGTGGTTAGTACCCCTCAGTGTGTGCATATTTGTATATGTCTGGATTCATCACAGTCATAAGGAGCTAAGTGAAAACTAGCCTTCTAAAGAGAGGAGGGAAATGTGCAGCCTTATCACTAATGTATCAGCCTTTAATGTGAAATTGAAAAGGGTTATGAAACTCATTATTCCTTCTCATTAGCATTTGAATTCTGCAGAGATCACGCTTAACCAGAAATCACTTTCATCTCTACTCATCATGTGTTCATCCCTAGTCTATAATTGTCCATCACAAGTTATCTAAAATGCTTTGAAAGCATTTAGAATGTAGCCCAAGCCAAGAGATACTACACATTCCTAACTACTATGATTAAGTGATTTTTTTTAAAAATAAACTACATTACATTGTTTTAATTCTTATTGCACTAATCTGGATGTAATTGAATTTGACTAAAACACAGCCACATAGCCTGATGCAAGTCAGAAGAGCCCTTTGGAATGTGGAAGACTCTACTTTTAGCACACACCAAATCACCACATTATAGGGTGGGGTTTGTACTTGATGGTCCACACAAGGCTCAAGATGCCCGTGTCTCATAGAACATAAACATATAGGAGCTCAATCCCTCGCTGTGGTTCTAGACTCCATCTTCCTGCAAACGCAGATCATGACAGTCTCTCATAAGGCTCAATTGATTGGGTTCCTACCACACACAAGAGAGCATTGTGTTGTGTTCAGAAGTTTGGGCCATGATCTGGTGGATGGTCACTCTCTCCATCCTTCTCTTCCTGTTTCTGTTTCTCTGTTAAATTCATGAAAGAATTTTTTAAACAAAGCTAAATAACATTTTTTCTACATACCATGAATAAGATCTAGTTTTTAATTGTAATTCCTTCAGTGCCACAAGGGGTCACACACTAGCATCTTTTTCTACAAGAAGATTTTCAATTCCTATTTTCAGCACTCTCGTGATGTATTTTTATTTTTGTAGCTTGTTTATTAACATCATGTTGATGAAAATTTATTGTTTTCACCCAGTTGTGGACTGTATTCACTGCTTCTATATTTTAGGGGAAGTGTAGCAGGGACTGATATGTTCATATATGGAGACAAAATGCTTTTCATCTCTATGCATACAGACCAAAGGTGGACTCCCAGTGAAAGAACTGAATACATCCTAGCAGTAAGATGATGGACTCTCTGACAATATCCATGCCTACTGTCAGGAAACACTTCAATAGCAGCAAGCTGGACTTTGTTCATGAAGGACAACCATTGTAAAACTAGGGGGGAAATCAATGGGATAGTGGGACCTTAGGGAAGGACACAGGCAACCCCAGAGTTTATGGAACTATATCATAAAACAAAATAAAATATTTTTAAATGTAAGAAAAGTAAATAGCCAAGGCCGAACTGCCTTTTTTATTTGCATATATTTTTTATTGCATTTCATTTTATAACAACGTTTAGGCTCTGATGTGCCTTTTTTCCATGAGAGCCTTGGGTTCATCAGGCCTGACTGTCACACTCTCTTTGCTGGTCCCTCCTCTGATGAGAGGCGAGGCAGACCCTAGAAACATGAAACAGAAGGAAGCAAGCAGAAAAGGCACTCTGCAGAACACATATGTGGGTATAACCCGAGATTGTTCTCATCAGTTGGGTATACGCCTCTACCTATTTACCTCTTGTCAGGTGGGAGCTGGTCTGCTGGTTGTAAGATGTTTGTGATTCAGGCTTCCTTCTGAGTCAGGTGAGAGTAGAGAAGCATGGGTAACATTCTTTGCCACTGGATCATCCCAAGATGCCAATGTTCCATCATGTCTCCAGTCTCTGCATTAAACTAAGATCCTGTATTCTAAACACAAAGACTGAACTAATGCTTTAATAAATTCTGTGTTTTCCTCTGACATCCAAAGTGAAACATGTTGTGAAGCATGCACAGTCACAAGATTGAATCATCAAAATCAGAAATTACAAGAAAAAATGAGGTGCATCCATCATAGGTATGATTAGAGATGTTTGTTTTGAAGGTTGCATTAAGTCAATATATTTTAAAAAGTTATAAAAACAGTTTAGCAGCCAAATGTTTTAAAACAACGTTAGATTCCTCCTGTGGTTACCAGATGTAGCAGAGGTGGTATCTGGATCATGTCCCTTCAGTAATGACTTGGCTCTCTAAGGAGCTGCTTTTTTTTTTTCTTTTTTTCTATTAACAGGGATGCTTGTCCATTCTGCTGTGCCCAGAAATACACTGAGGATCACTGAGGCAAGAAGGTCCTGTGCACTCACTTCTAAAATGCCTCTTTTTTTGACATATTTTATTCAGATAACAGCTTCAACACATATGGTCCAAAATCATACAAATAATAAATCAGATGTTAAAGATTGATCTTTAAACATTATAGCCAACAATACCACGCTTGCCTATGATCTCTCTGATATAAAATCACATCCACACCTCAGTGGCCACCAAGCCTTTTAGCCTTTCTTTTTTCTTTTTTTCTTTTTTTTAACAGGATTAGCTGTGTGATCTCAGTCTGAAGGTGCCCAGGGCTGATGTTTTGGGTCAGAAGCTGGGGATGCCTTCTGTATTTCTCTTCTTCACTTCTCTGTGAAGTGTGTGTGTGTGTGGGGGGGGGCTGGGCTCATTCACAGAATGTTCCATGGGACACAGAGATATTGCAGCACACACTCAGGTTCTGATCATGCATCTCCTTTCCGTTCCATGATTCACCAAGGGCTGCCTCCACACCTTGCCTCAAGGGTCCTAGAGCAACCTGCATTTTCCAATCCCAAGCTTTGGTTGCTTCCAGCTCACAGGTAACAGTAGAAGTCTAAGCTGAAGCAGGATGCCTTTGCTGTTCCATTTTTACAAGTCTAGTTCTCAGTGTTCCAGAATGGCCATGGCACTGGAGGGGTGTTCAGAGAAGCTGATCTGTCTAGCGAGTCACACTGACTGAAGTTTGGAATGGATATACACATGCTAGCCCAACTTGGGTTAGCACTAAAAGCTTGTTGTACATCCAGACACACGAAGTGGACTCAAGCTTGTCACACAGTCAAGAGCCCAGTTCTGCTGAATCCAGTCAAGATAAGTTAAACCACAATCCAAACACTGAAGAGTGAGGAAAAAATAATTGTACATTATGATGATTCTTTGGACTAAAGAAGTAACATTCTTCTTGTTATGGCATAAAGGAAAGTAGCAAATGTCTTACACATACAAGGCATTTTGTATTCAGATATGTCTATGTGGATATGTCATAAGAAGAATGCAATGTGTTATTGGATTGCTCCAAGCAATGTCTATGTGGATGAGCTTGAAGGAGAATGCAAGACATTGGGAGATTGCTCCAAGCACATCGTTATACCAGGTCTGAGACTGTTCTTCCTATTCAAAGAAAGATAAAGGAAGTGTGCATGACTTCATGAAAAAAACACCTGGAGTGGAGCTCTGAAAGAGCATGAAGTTTCAGCAAACAGAATCGAGGTGATACAACTGAGGATCAGGAACAGATATTCCAGAAAAGCAGAGGGTGGCATCCTAGACACTGCATTTGGAAAAAGTCAAGGATGAGAGTTCTGAGAAGCCCACTCATGCCAGTGTGAGAATAAGTAAATGTAGTAATGGCGTAAGGCACAGAACACAATCAAAAATCTTCATTTCCAACCAAGAAGTTTCAATTCCCATCACACAATGAAGACTGCAGGATTGTTACCCAGGTGGACATGTATAGGCTGGCCTTGTGGCATATACTTAGGAAAGCTGTCTCCTAGAATGAGGGCATCCTGACTTTTTATTTTAAAAAATTTGTTTATTTTTATTGGAAAGTCAGATACACAAAAGGGAAGGCCTTCCATCTGCTGATTCACTCCCCAAGTGGCCCACAACGACTAGAGATCAGCCGATCCAAAGCCAGGAGCCTGGAGCTTCTTCCAGGTCTCCCAGGCAAGGGTTCAGTGACCCAAGGCTTTGGCCATCTTTGACTGCTTTCCCAGGGCACGGGCAGGGAGCTGGATAGGAAGCAGAGCTGTTGGAACATGAATCAGTATCCATGTGAGATACAGGTACGTATAAGGTGAGGACGTTAGCTACTAGGCTACTGTGCTGGGAAAGCGACCTGATGTTAGTCCACTTTGGGCCATTATAGCCATGTGGGGAGTGAACCAGCAGATGGAAGATGCTTTCCTTTGCTCCTCTTTACCTCTGTAATCCTACATTTCAAATCAATAAGTACGTAAACCTCACTTTTTTAAAAAAAGATTTATTTATCTTTATTGCAAAGTCCATTATACAGAGAAGAGGAGAGACAGAGAGGAAGATCTTCCACTGATTCACTCCACAAGTGACTGCAATGGCTGGTGCTGTGCTGATCCAAAGCCAGGAACTTCCTCCAGGTCTCCTACGTGGGTGCAGGGTCCCAGAGCTTTGGGCCATCCTCGACTGCTTTCCCAGGCCACAAACAGGGAGTTGGATGGGAAGTGGAGCTGCCAGAATTAGAACCAGCACCCATTTGCGGTCCCAGCACATTCAATGTGAGGACCTTAGCCACTAGGCCATTGCACCGGGCCCACATTTTTTTTAAGGAACATTTCACAAAGTTTTAGAGTGCAACATCCTGAGGTAAGGAGGGGACTACCTGGAACAGCATCAACTCTGCTTTAATTTCCTAATGAACAATTCCTTGTCTATTCTCCCCCAATTTTTATGTTATGTATGGGGATAAAACAGGGCAGGCAACGCTACAGGTTGTGCCAGTTGCAGTGAACTGGGCACACAAAAATTGTACTCCATTGACCCTGGGCAGATGGTTCCCATCTATCTATAGATAACAGTGTTGCTTTACTTAGCATATTATTTGAGTATTCTATCCATCGAACTTCTGCTCTTTATCCATCAAATCTGCTCTTTAGGAGCCAGTTCAATTTGCTGAGAAGGTGAGAATCCATTGCTTTCCTAACAAGATGAAATTTTTGTGCATAATGCAATATAGCCTGTTAAACTTGTGCAAGGAAGATGGAACAGAAATTCAAGTTCAGAGAGATGAAGACATACAAAATTTTCAACTGTTAAACAACTTATTCACACATATTTTAAGTGAATTTTAACAGACAGATTCTGATATTTGAAGTCTATTGAATGTATTCTTATAATGAATGTAAAAAATATCCATAAAATCACCTTGATAAGGATATTAAATCTACAAATTTTGTTTATTCAATCAGTTATTAAACTTCCTAATTGGTATACTTACAAAGTAGTAATGGAATACTCTTTTTTAAAAAGATTTATTTATTTTTATTTGAAAGGCAGATATAAAGAGAGGAGAGACAGAGAGGAAGATCTACCATCCAATGATTTACTCTCCAAGCAGCCACAACAGCCGGTGCTGTGCCAATCCAAAGCCAGGAGCCAGGAGCTTCTTTCAGGTCTCCTAAATGGGTGCAGGGTCCCAAAGCTTTGGGCCATCCTCGACTGCATTCCCAGGCCACAGGCAGGGAACTGCGTGTGAAGCGGGACTGCCTGGATTAGAATTGTCAGCCATATGGTATCCTGGCATGTTCCAGGTGAGGATTTTAACCTCTATGCTATCATTCCGGGCCCGGAATACTCTTATTTTAATGTGTTAATGTTATAATGCTGCATGTTACAACCCTGCAACTAATTAAGATGAGGAAGAAACATTTTATTTGTGACATTTACACTTGTAAGGAAGGATTGTGCTTATTAAAATAGTTGGCGGCAGCAGAACAAACATTTGAGTCACTTGTGATGAAAGTGTATGAAAACATTTCCTCTCTGAAATTTTGGAAATTCATCATGAACAATGCATCCAGACTTTCCGGTGTACATTTCCAATCTTAATGTTGCAGAAATAAGTTTCTTTATCTAATCATCTGACTGTTCTCCACTTAAAACTTAGCTAATGAATCCAATACAAGTGCTTTTCTGTGTGGTGTAATCATTGAAAAAAATGTTAGTAGTGATTGAGTTAAAATACGTTCTTTCAGCCCTTTTATATATGGGTGAAGATTATTTTGAGGGCCAAAGTAGTGCTTCTGACTCTTTCAGGGCTTCATTCTATTGACAGAACAGCGGTTGATGGAGCTCTGCAAGTTTAACAACTTCATTGAAGACAGGGTTTATCCAGTGGAAACAGAGAAAACATATGATTCAGAGTTCAACATCAAAATCAAATTATCAAGAAGGGAATATATGAGAGAAAGATTGAAGTAGCAAGCAGCACAAAACCTCTGCAATGGATAAAAAATTAACGTATTGAGGTAAAGAGCATTGATGAAGCAAATATAAAACTTAAGATTGACCCTTACATTATTAATATTTTCATACATGTTATGTATGCCCCATGATGGCTTGTAATAAAAAGAAAAAATTGTGTATTTAAGAGTTCAAGATTCTTGCTGCAACAAATGAATGTCACAATGATTAAAATTTTTCTCACATATGTAAAATGCTGTTTCAGAGAAGTTCTATAAACAAAGAAATATAATCCTATGTGTACATTATTAAGCATTCTCAAATTTTTAAATAATTTAATTTTAAAGAACTGAAAAAAAAATTTGCAGATGTGAAAAATCATCACTCAAAAAGAGCAAGATACAAAAACGAGGAGAAAATGAAGCAGAAATAGAGTATCCAGAGCAAACAAAAATTCCTGTATGCCAGATTTGTAAGAATTCTTTTTTTAAATTATTTATTATTTTTTCATTAATTACATTGTATTATGTGACACAGTTACATAGGTACTTGGGTTCTCCCCACCCCTCCCCAAACCCTCCCACCATGGTGGATTCCTCCACCTTGTTGCATAACCACCGCTCAAGTTCAGTTGAGATTCCGCCATTGCAAGCATATACCAAACATAGAGTCCAGCATCTTATTGTCCAGTCAAGTTCAACGGCTTCTTAGGTATACTCTTTCTGGTCTGAAGACAGAGCCAGCAGAATATCATCCCGATCAATTAAAAGCTCCAACATACCATCAGAAAAATATACATCATTATGGAATTAATTGACATAGTAATGAGTAGCCAATATGTTAAAAGTAAATGCGAGTTCCCAGCCACCTTCTGTGACCACCTCACCTATACTTCAATTTTAGTTTATACACAACATATAACATACATAACATAACATGTTATACATAACATCATATCATCTTAAATTAAGGCAAACATGCGGTATTTAACCTTTTGGGATTAGCACATTTCCCTTAGCATTATGGTTTCCAGTTTGGTCCATTTGGCCACAAAGAACTGCATTTGGTTTTTTTTAATAGCTGAGTAGTATTCCATGGAGTAGATGAACCATAGCTTTTTTATCCAGTGTTCTGTTGATGGGCATTTTGGCTGCTTCCATGTTTTTGCAATTACTGATTGTGCTGCTATGAACATAGGAGTGCATGTTGTTTTCTCATAAAACAATTGTTCTGGATATATTCCTAGGAGTGCTATTGCTGGATCATATGGTATGTCGATTTTGAGTTGTTTGAATATTCTCCATACTGATTTCCATAGAGGCTGTACCAGTCTGCAGCCCCACCAGCAGTGGAGTAGGGTTCCCTTTTCCCCGCAACCTCGCCAACAAGTGTTGTTGGTGCTTTTATTCATGTGGGCCAGTCTTACTGGCGTTAGGTGGTACCTCATTGATGTTTTAATTTGGATTTCCCTTATTGCCAGGGAACTTGAGCATTTTTTCATATGTTTATTTGCCATTTGGGTTTGTTCCTTTGTGAGGTGTTTGCCCATTTCCCATGCCCATTTCTTGAGTGGCTTGTTTGTTTTGACATTTTGGTTGTTTTGTAGCTCTTTGTATATTCTGGATATTAGCCCTCTATCACCTATGTCGTGTGCGAAGATCTTCTCCCATTCTGTGGGTTGCCTTTTTACTTTGTTGATTGTTTCCTTTGCTGTGCAGAAGCTTCTTAGTTTGATGAGGTCCCAATTGTTTATTTTGGTCTCCATTTCTACTGCTTTTGGAGGCTTTTTTAGGAAGCAGGGACCTTCCCCTAAGTGTTGCAGTGTGTTTCCAACATTTTCTTCCAAAAGTTTGAAGGTTTCTGGATGTAGATTTAGATCTGTTGTCCATTTAGATCTGATCTTGGTGTACGGTGAGAGATATGGATCTATCTTTTTGTTTCTACAGGCTATTAACCAGTTGTCCTAACAGCATTTATTGAACAGACCTTCCCATTTGCCTGGATTGTCGTTTGTCTTTTTGTCAAAGATTATTTGGCTGTATCTGTGTGGCTTCCCTTCTGGTGTTTCTATTCTGCTCCATTGATCTTCCTCTCTATCTTTATGCCAGTACCAGGCTGTTTTGATAACCACTGCCCTATAGTATGTCCAGAGGTCCGGAACTGTGATTCTCCCTGCTAACTTCCTGTTCTTCAGGATGGTTCTAGCTATCCGTGGTTTTTTGTGTTTCCAGATGGACGTTTGGATCATTGTTTCCAGCTCGGTGAAGAATTTTTTTTGGCAATTTGATTGGGATTCCTTTGAATGTATATATTGCTTTTGGCAGTACAGACATTTTAATGATATTGATTTTACCTATCCAGGAGCATGGGATGTTACACCATCTTTCGAGGTCTGGTTCAATTTCTTTTTTAAGTGGTTTGTAGTTTTCTTCAAATAGGTCTCCTACATTTATGGTTAGATTTATTCCCAGATACTTCATGCATTTCCCTGTTATTTTGAATGGTATCTTGCTGGTTAGATCTTTTTCCATCTTGGGGCTGTTAGCATACACTATGGCTGTTGATTTTTGTTCATTAATTTTGTACCCTGCCACTCTACCGAACTCTCGTATAAGTTCTAGCAGTCTCTGTATTGAGTCTCTTGGCTCTTTTACATAAAGAATCATATCATCTGTGTATAGTGAAAGCTTGACTTCTTCATTTCTCATTTGGATTCCTTTAATTTCTTTTTCTCAGAACTATGTTGAATAGCAGCGGAGAAAGCAGAAATCCCTGTCTTGATCCAGATCTCAGTGGGAAGGGTTCCAGTTTTTCTCCATTCAGTATGATGCTGGCATTGGGTTTTTCATATATTGCTTTGATTATGTTGTGGATTTTTCCATCTATGCCTACCTTGGTTAGGGTTTTTAGTAGGAAGTGGTGTTGGATTTTGTCGAAAGCTTTTTCTGCATCTATTGATACTATCATGTGATTCTTGTTTTTCAGTTTTTGGATGTGGTGTATCACATTTATGGATTTCCGAATGTTGAACCATCCCTGCATTCCAGGGATGAATCCTACTTGATCTGGATGAATGATCTGTCTGATGTGTTTTTGAATTCTGTTGGCTAGGATTTTGTTGAGAATCTTAGCATCAATGTTCATCAAAGAGATAGGTCTGTAATTTTCCTTCTCTGTAGGATCTCTGCCCGGTTTTGGGATTAAGGTAATGTTGGCTTCATAGAATGAGTTTGGAAGGGTTGCCTCTTTTTCTATTGTTTTGAAGCGTTTGTAGAGGATTGGGGTTAGTTCTGTTCGGAATGTTTTGTAGAATTCTGTAGTGAAGCCATCTGGGCCTGGGCTTTTCTTTGTTGGGAGGTCTTTATTCACTGATTCAATCTCTGCTTCAGTTATGGGTTTGTTCCGGTTGTTTGTTGCCTCAGGGCTAAGTTTTGGCAGGTGGTATTAGTCTAAGAACTTTTCCATTTCTTGGTGATCTTCTGATTTGTTGGAGTACAGGGCTTTGTAGTAATTTCTAATTATGTCCTTAATGGTTGCAGTGTCTGTTGTTATGTTGCCTGTTTTATCTTTGATGCTGTTAATTCTTGCCTTCTCTTGTTTTTTCTTAGTCATTCGGGCCAGTAGGGTGTCTATCTTGTTTATCTTCTCAAAAAACCTGCTTTTTGATTCATTGATTTTGTGTATCGTTTTTTTTTTTTATTTCTATCTGCTTGATTTCCTCCCTTGTTTTGATGATTTCTTGTTTTCTATTGTGTGTGGGGCTCTTCTGCTGTTGTTTTTCCAATTCCTGGAGGTGTGTGTTTAGTTCCTGTATTTGGCGCCTCTCTTGGGCCTTGACATGAGCTCCAATTGAGATGAGTTTACCCCATAGCACTGCTTTGGCAGTGTCCCACAAATTTTGGAATGTTGTGTCAGGGTTTTCATTGGTTTCCAGAAATTTTTTGATCTCATCTTTAATTTCTTCTCTGATCCATTGTTCGTTTAATAGCATATTGTTCAGCCTCCAAGAGTTTCTGTATTTCCTGGGGCATTTTGAATTGCTGATTTCCAATTTCATTCCGTGGTGGTCTGAGAGGGTACATGGTGTGATTCCTATCTTTTTGAAGTTATTTACATTTGCTTTGTGTCCTATCATGTGGTCGATCCTGGAGAAGGTGCCATGCACTGCTGAAAAAAATGTAATCTGTGGCCTTAGGATAAAAAATTTTATAAATATCTATCAAGTCCAGTTGTTCTAATGTTTGTATGAGCTCTGTTGTTTCTTTGTTGAGTTTTTGTTTTGTTGATCTGTCTATACTTGTTAGTGGAGTGTTAAGATCACCCACTATTGAGCGTGTATCTATGTCTCCCCTTAAGTCCGTGAGTAATTGCTTCATGTAGCTAGGTGCGTTTGAATTTGGTGCATATATGTTCACAATGGTAATTACTTCCTGATGGATCAGTCCCTTCACCAATATATAATGTCCTTCCCTGTCCTTTTTGATGTCTGTCAGATTGAAGTCCACATCATCTGAAATTAAGACAACTACCCCAGCCTTTTTTTCTCATCCATTGGCATGAAATATCTGTTTCCAACCTTTCACTTTCAGCTTCTTCGAATCTCTTCTGGTTAGATGTGTCTCTTGTAGGCAATAGATAGTTGGGTGCTGTTTGATAATCCATTCTGTTAATCTGTGCCTTTTGATTGGTGAGTTCAGGCCATTTGTGTTAAGAGTTAAAATTGAGAGGTTGTGATTTTGCCTTTCCATACTTGTTTTTGTGGGTGTTGATATCTGTGTAATTGCCCTTCCTTGTGTGGACTTTAGTAGGGATACCTTCCTGTTTGCCATCTTTGCTTATGATTCACCTCCTTTTTTTCTGGATTTAGTGCATTTCTAAGGAGATTTTGTAGAGCTGGTTTTGTGCTGGCATATTCTTCTAATTTCTCTTTGCTATGAAAATATCTGATTTCGTTCTCAAATATGAATGAGATCTTTGCTGGGTACAATATTCTTGGTTGACAGTTGTTCTGATTCAGGATTTGGAAGATCTTTGTCCATTCTCTTCTTGCTTGTAAAGTCTCTTCAGAGAAGTCAGCAGTGATTCTGATTGGTTTTCCCCGGTATGTGATCTTTTCTCTGCTTCGTACTTGTCTCAGGATTCTTTCTTTGTCTTCGTTGGAGTGGAGCTTGAGCAACATGTGTCTGGGTGAAGATTGCTTTGGGTCATATCTCCTGGGAGTCCTCTGACTATCCTGGGTTTGGGCTGGGTTCATGTTCCAAGTGTTTTGAAAGTTTTCCTGTATAATTTCGTCGAGCACCGTTTGCATTCCTGACTCTCTTTCCGCTCCTTCAGGAAGGCCAATAATCCTAATATTCAATTTTCTGAGGTTGTCTTTCATTTCTTGTATGGTCTTATGGGCTTTGTTCAGACTTGTCTCCAGCTGTTTAATGAACTGGGTATGTTCGTTTTGTGTGTCTTCCGTTTCAGAGATCGTCTCTTCTGCTGTATTTATTCTGTTGGTTAGGCTCTCAATTTTGTGCTCTAAGTCAAGGATTTTAGTTTTCATTTGTTTTATTTCTGTGACTATGTGGTTCTTGAATTCCTTGAAGTCCTCCTAGTTCTTCTCATTATCTCTGACATATTTTAACATTATTTTTTTCAATTCCTTGTCTGGTAGATCTTCCATGTCTTCGTCTCGCATCTCCGAAATAGACATTGGCTTTTGATCCTTTATTGGTGGGGTGTTGGCTCTCTTATCCAGATCATTAGCTTTTCTGGTATTTTTTCCCATTGTGTTAGTGTTTCTTTTTTGAGAGACCTAGGCACCAGCGTGCTGAGGGGTCTCCAAGCACTATCCTGTAGAGATTGGAGTCTGCAGGCATGGAGTAGCAGGGTGCGGGAATTTTCAAGGCACCTTTGGTGCGTCTCCAGAACACTGGACCTCAGGGCGCCACTTCCAGGGCCCAGCGGATTCAAAGCGCACTCTCAGCTCATCCCCTACAGGTATGCTACCACAGGGCGTGGGGGAGTGAAGGCACTCTTTGTGCGCACCCCCTGTGCGCGGGATCACAGGGCTCGGAGGATTCTAGGTGCTTTCTCAGTGTGTCCCCAGTGTCAGGGACTGCAGGGCATGGAGGTTCCAGGTGCTCTCGGGGAATGCCTCCTGCACGTGGGTCCGCAGTGCCCTCCTGGTGCGTCTCCCAAGCACGGGACTATAGGGCGTGGGGTGTTCCAGGTGCTCTCTGGAAGCACCTCCTGTGCAGTCTTGGAGTTAGTCAAGCAGATAATATACATGGTAAACTAAACATAAAAAGTTGCTGTAAAAAGTCAAGTGAGAATGCAAAGAGTTTTGGAGATCAGTGAACACTTATATTAATCATTAGCTAAGATTTGCTCATCAATGAGCTCCCGTCTTCTATGAAAATGTGTCCTGCCAGCCATGCCTGTTTCCAAGTCCACCATTTCCACTTGGCCAACTGCCTGTACCAAAGTCGCCATTTAGTCATGAGATGAATTGGCACAAATTCCCACAAGCTCCACTTGGCCTCGTAACTTCCTCCATCCCATAAAACTCACATGGGCGCACTAGCTGCTGCTTCTAGTCAATTCACAGCACAAAGGGAGACAGAAAAGAGGTCCAGGCTAGCACAGGTTGTGCGATGTGTGAAGGCACCACCCAAACACTTTTTTGTTTTGTTTTTTTGCCTGCTGCATCCCAGAGGTAAAGTAGTGAAAATAAATTCTTCTGCTATAAAAAACCTGGAGTAGTACACAGACTTTTCTTTTTCATTTTCCTGGCAGGAGATAGAGCTAGTCATATTAGTCTTCTTAAGGGAGAGGAATAAAAAATGAACACAGCTGCAAACCTCAGGAAGCCTGATTTGTCCAGGTGACACAGGGGTGGCTATTAGAAGCAAAATTGCATTGTCATTTTTAAGACGCAGATGCAAACATGGTAAAACCAAAGTTGATAATAATGGAGGGATGTGCAGAGTATTTATAATAAGCAGAATGTTTCCTGCATTATTTTTTTCTAAATGGAACAATATCCACAGCATCTAATCTATTAATTAATTTATTTATTAATCAATTTATTTATTTTTAAGATTTATTTTTATTGGACAGTCAGATATATAGAAGAGGAGAGACAGAGAGTAAGATTTTCCTACTGATGGTTCATTACCCAAGTGGCCACAAAAGCTGGAGCTGAGAGAATCTGAAGCCAGGAGCCTGGAGCTTCTTTCAGGTCTCCCCACTCAGGTGCAGGGTCCAAATCTTTCGGTCATCGTTGACTGTTTTCCCAGGCCACAAGCAGGAAGCTGGATAAGGAAGTGTGGCCTCTGGGTTTAGAACCAGTACAATTTGGTATCCTGGTGCATGTTAGGCAAGGACATTAGCCACTAGGCTACCACATTGGGGCCAAAACTTAATCCTTTTAAAAGTACAAACTTGAGCTACTGATAAAATATTTCTGCCATAACCAAATTCTTACTGGTGTGTGGATCTATTTATCAGAAACACTGTCTGAATGGCTACAGGTTCAAAATGTGTGATAGTATCTTATTCATCTCCTTCAGTATTCCCCTGTCAGTTCTTAAGACTTTGCTTTTTGGGGGAATGTCAAAGATCACGTTTTCAATCTGCATGGGTAAATGCTATCAGGGCTTTAATGTGATCAGCATTGGATTTTAGTGTTGATGCCTTTGTAACAGTGATCCTTCTTATGGATTCATTGTGCATACTGCTTCACTTGCTTAGGTCTTCTTTAGATTTCCTCAATACATGGATGATCCTGTCAGGAAATCTCACTTGGTCACTATACTGTACAGTTGCAAGACTGTTGTCATTTTGCATGTGGCACATTGTTATTATTTATTTTACCATTTATCTACCTGTTTATGCAGATGCTATCATTTATTATGTAGAGTTTAAGTAGTAATTCTACCAGTCCATGTGATATATTACAATAATTGTTAACTTTAAGTAAAATTTAATGCCAATAATATGTCCTGTATATAATGTTGATTCTTTTTTTATGTTTTCAATTACTTTATTTATTTTTTTATATTAATATTTAGCATTATGTGACAGTTTCATAGGTTTTGGGAATCCCCTTACCCCTCCCCCTCCCCCCTGGTGGATACCTCCACCTTGATGCAGCATTACAGTTCAAATTCAATCAAGATTCTTTCCTTGCAAACATATATTAAGCATAGAGTCCAGCTACTTATTGTCCAGATGGGTTGAACAGTTTCTTGGGGAGACCATTTCTGGTCCGAAGTCAGAGCTGGTAGAATATCATCACAGTCAATTAAGAGTCCCAATATAACATCAACAGCAATTTGTAACATTATGGAATTGACATGGTTTTGAGTAACCAGTATGTTCAAAAAAAAAAAAAAAAAGGAACAAAATAACAAGAAACAAGTCCTAACCACAACCTATGATTAGCTCATTGACATCTCAATTTTAGTTTATACACAGGACCGGACCGGCTGCTATATACCTTAAAAAGGCTATAGGGTACCATTCAGCTGTCTCATGTCTATTTCATTTTAGTATTTAGCCATTTGTTGTGTTGAAGTATAATTTTGTTGATCTTGGCAGATTTTGGGATAATCTAGACTGGCTTGTAACTCTAACAAGATATTTGTCGACATTTAATGTGCAGAACATTTTTTTTATGGGGGGGGATGTGCAGGAAAATCTTCAACACCATGGTGATGAGTGACTAATCTTTGTGTCCCACCCAGCGAGGCATGAGCCAATCCACGCCAGCTCTTTCCTGTCAGATTTCAAGCTCTACTTTCTGTTGTTTGTCTATTTATTTTAGGGTTTTTTTTTTTTTTTTAGTTTGTATGATTGTTTGCTGTGAGGGGTTTTCGAAGCGATCCCGATGGTCACTGCGAGGGAGGGCGGGGATCCAGAGGTGGAGCCAGGCTCGGACCAGAGAAAGCTCTCCTCCCTGGTCCCGAAGGACATTTATTGTTCTTCTGTGTCTGCTGACCGCTCAGGGCTTCTGGTTGTCTTTCCGATGACGTTGGTTTCTGCGCGGTAGTGTTTGGACTTCTTTCATCCCCTGCGGAAGCTCTGGTTGGGGGTGGGTGACCTCAGAGTACTCAGCCTCCAAGGGCATCCAATTCCCTGTGGCCTCCTTGGCAGTTGGGGTATAGTCCTTGTTGCTCGTATTAGTAGTTTGTGGTGAAGGTCTGGGAGTCTTCGTGGTTGGGATCCAAGCTTGCTCCTTACCACCTGCTCCAGTCTGGAGTGCTCCCTGCTCCACGCACATGACCTCCTGTTAAGAGGTTGTCAGGATCGCACCCGATTCCCCCCTCATGCATTGGTATAGTAGTTTTATTGTTGTTTAGTGCCGCTTAGAGTCTGTTGTCTATGAATTACCAGATTTGACCTTGATAGGCTATATTGTACTTTTTTTTCTCATTCTTTTTATGGTCCTGAAAGATTTCCCTGCACTCCCTCCCCATTACCGGTTAACATAGCATATTGAGGGTATAGTAGTTTTTGCAGTTTTACGATGTAGATCTTAAATATTCTGACATTAATTGTTGGTTTATAGATTATATCACGTTATCTTATTGCATTGGATACAGGTTGTTAGAGATTGCACTAATATTACAATATACAGGTACTATCTTTCAAGTTGTCATCTTTTCATCTCAGATTAAGGCAAACATGTGGTATTTAACCTTTTGGGATTGATTCATTTCTCTTAGCATGATGGATTCCAGTCGGGCCCATTTGTCCACAAAGAACTGCATTTCGTTTTTTTTAATAGCTGAGTAGTATTCCATAGAGTAGATGAACCATAGCTTTCTTTTTTTTTTTTTATTATTGTATTGTTGTTGACAATCTTTACATAGTTAATTACAGTTAAAGGAAAAAGAAAAAAAAAGAAAAAAGGAAAAAAAAGGTTCAGGGGGATAGGAAAGTGGGCAATGCCATTATGTCCATATTGTTTCCATCCTGCATCTGAGGTAAAGGGGGACATTGAGGGAGAAGCCCCACCCGGTTTCCCGCCCACCCCAAGTCCCGGATGTGGGGCATGCTCCGAGATATGTGCCCAAGTGGTGTTAATAGTTCTCTAGTTATGAATCGCTGCCCGTTTCGCTCGATGAGGTCGTCCACTGATTGATATGGTCCATCATAAAGTCTCCGTTTGCCCCATAGTTTGCTGCCAACATATAGCTGAGATGAATGACTGTCCCGTTCTGTCTTCTGTCTTTCCTTGGTTAGAGTTCTGAGTCCAGCAGTTCGATTGGGGAGATCTCCAAAGATACTTTGAGGTATTCCCAGATTAGTTTTTTGTATGTTCTAGCAAGCACAGGGCCCGGCACAGTCCATCACCCCGATCAGCTGGTGGTTGCAACTGCTGGGTTGGTTCTGTTTTCAGTCCCGAGTTGCACTGGAACCAATGGGTGTTGCAGTCCAGTCTGGTTCGGCCCTTACATCAACCAGTGGGAGCTGCAGCCTAGTTGGGGTGACCCACATTAACCCCCACCAAGCCCGCCCCCCACCCTGGTTTGCCAGTATGTGTAGCAGAAGACCCGTCTGTCCCCCATCCCATTTGGCTCTGGTACCCGTCAATGGGTATTAAAGCTTAGTTCTATCTAACCAACTCAACCATCCAGCCCTCACAGATGTTGTTGAGTGCCTCTCTATCTAGTCATCCCAGTCCCTGTACTAGTTTTCATGCCCTCCTACGGGAATAGTGATTCAGGAAGGGGGAACCCACTTTTCCCTCCCAGGTCTCTCTGTCCCGGTTTATGCACTCTTTAAGTGGTCCTGTGATTTGACTTGACAGAATTAGTCCCCAGTGCCAGCTTCTGCCAGCTGATGCTGCGGCCCTGATCTAGTCCACATGCAGCGCACAGGTGTTATAGCCTTGCTTCTCGGGTCTGTCTCTATCCCAGCCAACACTCTCCAGTGGGAGTAGCTGACCGGCGAGGGAACCAGCCCCTTAATCCCCCCGCCAGCTCTGCCCCTTCCTTCCTGGATTTCACGTGTGCTGGATGGGTGCTGCATTCATATCCAGTACAGGCAACCACACCCTGGCATTCCATAATGTGTACTGGTTGTGTCGCAACCAAACCCGGCCCATCCCACACTCTGGTGTGGCGATTGGATTTGCCAGTGGTTGACATGAACTGATTCAGCCTGATCTGCTCCTGACCCATGCTGAATGCATGCCAGTGGGCAGGTGCGTGATTCACGGCTAGGAACAGGCCCAAACTGGGAGGTAAGGGGACACCACAACTGGGATGAGGCTCCCACCAAGGGGTGTATGTGTTGGAATGGGGGCTGTGTTCTATCTAGGAAACAGTTGCAGTCACCCGAGGCACTAGTGTGGGCTGGGATTGGATGCACCAGGCCGGTTCAGATCCCAATACCATCTGGTGTTATGGAGAACCAGGGTTGATGTGGGACTGACTAGGCTGGGTCTCATTCCTCTTCTGAACCATGTGTGAGCTGTATGTGGGTATGGACGAGCCATGGCCGGGCTGAAACATCCAACAGCAGGAACCAGAATGTGGTGAAAGCCAGCCAGGAAAAACCACTGTTCCTGCTAGGACAGGAGGTGAACTGAGTAGGGTTGGCTCAAGAACCCCCTGGCAAGGCCATGGAAAGAACCATAGCTTTCTTATCCAGTCTTCTATTGATGGGCATTTTGGCTGCTTCCAGGTTTTTGCGATTGTAGATAGTGCTGCTATGAACATAGGCGTGCATGTTGGTTTCTTGTGTAGGAGATCTTTTGGATATATCCCTAGAAGTGCTATTGCTGCATCATATGGTATGCTGATTTTCAATTGTTTGAGTATTCGCCAAACTGATTCCCATAGAGGCTGTACAAGTCTGCAGTCCCACCAGCAGTGGAGAAGGGTTCCCTTTTCCCCACATCCTCGCCAGCAAGTGTTGGTGGTTATGTGTGTGTGCCATCCTTACTGGAGTTAGGTGGTACCTCATTGTTGTCTTCATGTTGATTCTTATTTTTGGAAAGCCTTGCTTTTTGTAAGTATGATTGAAATATATGCCCTTTGTCAAACTTATTTTTTGAGTTTTAATATGTCATTTTTGTTTTGATAAGGTTCGATTTCTTCTTTTTTAAATACTATTTACTTTGATATTTACATAATTGTTTAGGCAGGAAGGGTCTTGGGTTAGTGGAAAAAAGAGTGAGAACCACTCTTTCCAAATTTTGTTTCTCTTCTTCCTATATCTGGGGAAAGGAGGAAGATAAGGCGAATAGAGAAGTCGCACCAAGCCTCCCAATTGCCTCTTTACCTGGGGATGGGGAATGGCCAGCTGATGTCAGCCCAGGGTTCCCCACATGGAGCATGCTCCAAGGGTTCTGCTTAAGTGGTTTTGATAATTCAAAAATGCTGTTGATGTTGCCACTCTAAAGATGAGGAAATCCTTACAAGGTTCATTGGCGGAAATACTCCATATTAGAGTCTCTAATCACCTAAATATTTGGTGTCAACCCCTGTCTAGGGTAGATGACCAATTCGTGCTGCCTGCTAGCCTCTGCTATGACACCATATGTCCTCTACAGACCACAAATGGATTGCCATATCCTCAATGTGAATATGGGTATGTTACCCACTTCTTTGTCTAAGACACTGAGAAGGCCCAATTCTTGCACATGGATTCCATGGTCGGCAATTACAATGGCCTTGTCGATGGAAATCCCTCAGAAGGCATTGCTCATTTGCAACATACTCCCTCCACGGTTCTCCCTCCCAAACACACCCCTTTCCCTTTGCCTGGTCAATCCATAGTCCCTGTGTCTGAGAGCGCATGGGACTCCCAGTGCCAAATGGTTCTTGCATGGATCAGCCATAGCTTGGTTGGGGAACTGTGGCACCAAATCCTCCCACATATGTTTAAAAAATGCTAATAAAATCAAGCAAGATAATATAAAGTAAAATAGCATAGACTAGAATAGGTGACTATGCTGGGACACTTTTGTAGTTCATTAATATTTGGCATTAATCAGGCTCTGGATGCCCAACAGCTAATGGCTACTTTTCTCCCAGCTGAGCAATACTTGCCTGTGTAACCCAAGGAAACTGAGGTTGTTGCATACAGCTGGGGTTCTTATCTAATTGGGCCTTTTTGTTTGTTTGTTTATTTGTTTGTTGCATTATTTCTAATAGATACTTGCCCACTGCAGTCATAAAGCTATCACAGTATGTTTTGTAATCGAAAATTTATAATTTTATATTTTGTATTTGGATTCATAATATATCTCATATCACTCTTTTGTGCAAGGCATAAAGTATGGATAAAGGCACTTACTTTCCATACTTTAATTTAGTAGTTCCGTGCTCTATATTATGCAAATTATCTGTCACTACTAATTTATCTTGGCTTACTTATTGAAAACAAGCAAATTGACTTACAAAGAAGTGCACTTTTTCATAACTGTTTTCAGTTTTATTGAAAAGTATTTCTTCCTTTAAAGACATACCAAATCAAAAATGGACTCCCAATGAAACTGTTCAATATTTGACAATAGGATGCTGGACTCTCTGCCATTGTCCATGCCCACAATGATGGACATATGACTTCAGCAAGAATGATACAATAGCAATAATATAGGGGAACTCAGTTGGTGGGGGATGGAACTTAGGGTAGGGGTAAAGGAAATCCCAGGGCCTGTGGAATTGTATCATACAATGATAATAACAATATAAAAAGTAAAAAAATAAACACGTATGTATTCATTTTAAAGGCAGAATGGGAGGGAGAGAGAGAATTTTCCATCCACTGATTCACTTCCTGAAGGGATGCAACAGCAAGGCCTCAGCCAAGTGGAACAGGAGCCAGAGTCTGCATCTCCCAACATGTGCAAAGTCTTGAGGCCTTTGGCCAGCTTTCATTGCTCTGCTAAGACCATTAACAGACATCAAAAGTGAAGTGACTGGGTCTCCAACTGAGACCCATATAAGATGCTGGCATTCAAACCAGTGACTTCACTCATCATCCCACAATGCTTGTCCATGAATTGTATTTACATCTACATTACACACTGCATTCACTATTGTAACTTTATAGAAAGCTCAAGTAGTGCAAAGCTTCTTAAGAATTTGTTTTATTTTCTTTTATTTTGGTTTGCTTATTTTATATTCGTATTTATCCTTGAATTTAAGAATTTCTTTCTTAAATGCCATCAAAATTCAAATTGAAAGATTTCAACTATCAAAACAAATCTTGACAAGTGTTGATGAGTGTTGCATTGAATACAGAATTACATCCTTAAAATATATTTTCTTACTTAACTGTACCGTCAGTTACTCAAAATATTTTCTTATTTTCATGTAAAATCAGAGTCCTCTTGATACATGTATTTTAAGATCAATATGATTTAAATGATGTTGTTATAAATAATATGCATTTTATGTCATTTTCCAATATCTTGGCTAATTGTGTGCTCACATTAAATTGACTTTAGAAAATCATTTAGAATTTATGCAGGAAATGTCACTGACTTAGCATTTTGACAGCTGCATCAAGTTTCATTTATATGCAACAAATTACTCATACTTCAAATATGCAATTTTATAATGTTAATATATATATATATATATTTGTGAAATAAATACCAAAATGTGTTTTCCCTAAAATTTCCTCAATTCCATCCAATTCCTGCTTCTATTCCCTCTGTCTCCCATCTCCCCTCACCCTGAGACAGCCACTAAACTTTTGTCACCCTATAAGAGCTACTTCTTGGTTTCCTGTGAATGAAATACTACTTTGGAATTGTTACTTCTTTCAGTATCATTTCCTTGATATTCATCCATGTTATTGAATTTGTAAATAAAACTTTCCTTTATATTGCCAAGTAATATCTTGCTCTGCAAGTATACCACACTTTGTTTATCCATTCAAGATGTGATAGATGTTTGGTTTATTTTTTTAAAGATTTATTCATTTTATTACAGCCAGATATACACAGAGGAGAAGAGACAGAGAGGAAGATCTTCTGTCCGATGATTCACTCCCCAAGTGAGCTGCAACGGGCCGGTGCTGCGCCGATCCGAAGCCGGGAACCTGGAATCTCTTCCGGGTCCTCCCACATGGGTGCAGGGTCCCAATGCATTGGGCTGTCCTCAGCTGCTTTCCCAGGCCACAAGCAGGGAGCTGGATGGGAAGTGGAGCTGCCGGGATTAGAACTAGTGCCTATATGGGATCCCGGGGCTTTCAAGGCAAGGGCTTTAGCAGCTAGGCCATGCCGCCGAGCCCTGTTTGGTTTATTTTCATGTTGCTTCTCTAGCAGATAATGTTGCTAAGATCACTCACGTAGAAATATTTATTTTTATTTTTCTTGGGTAAATGCTGAGAAGTAGAGTAGCTCTACCCAACTGAAGAATGTTTGCTTAATGCTTCATGAAACATTTAAATTGTTTTCTAAAATGACTGTGATATTTGACATTTTCAGCAGTGAGATTTCGGTTGTTGCATGGCCTTACCAACACAAAGCTTAGCTACTCTTGCAGATGACGAGTGATATCTTTTCTGTGGCTATAATTTGCATCTCCTTAATGTTAATGGTGTGAAGCTCTCTTCATGCAGTTGTTTACCATCTGTGTATCTGCTTTGGCAATGGTGTCTATTCAAATATTCCAGTGATTGTTCTTGCCATGTTTTTGGTCTTCTCTCCATTTTTTAATTGGACTCTTAGTTCTTTTTGTCAGAGTAGTGTACTTAAAATATTAGTCTAGATGTTAAGTAAATAGAGGCTACAATTGACCAGTGACTGCTTCCAAGGCATCACAGAGCATACTTAGTGATATAGGTCTCACTACAGCTTGAATTCAGCACTCAAAGTTCACAGATCGGATGTTTGATTCACAATTTATTATGTGGAGTCATCAGAAGTTATCACTTTTTTTTAAATTTATTTTATTTTTATTGCAAAGTCAGATATACACAGAGCAGGAGAGACAGAGAGGAAGATCTTCTGTGCAATGATTCACTCTCCAAGCAGCCATGACAGCTGGTGCTGTGCCAATCTAAAGCAAGGAGCTAGGAGCTTCTTTCAGGTCTCCCACACGGGTGTAGAGTCCCAAGGCTTTGGACCATCCTCGACTGCTTTCTGAGGCCACAAGCAGGGAGCTGGGTGGAAAATGGGGCCACTGAGATTAGAACCTGCACCCCTACATGGGATCCCGGAGCTTTTGAGGTGAGTACTTTAGCTGCTAGGCTACTGAGCAGGCCCAGAAGTTGTCACTCTTAAAAAATTGCTTAGATTTCCGAAGCTGTAATTTTGTTAATCAACAAAGTGGCTTTTTGGAGAGAGTTTGGTCCTTTCATGGTCTCTCTTTTTGTTCTTCTGATATGATATCAAGAAGACCTTTGGTGATTAGTATTACATTAAAATTCTGTTCAAGTAATTATCTCATCTGATATTCTGTTAAAGAGGCACTAAGTAGGCTAGCATGGTTACCTATGATTGTATGATAACATTCCTGAGTTCCTAGAAATGGCTGCATTTCCAATTCAACTCCACAACACATGTTGTTTGGTATCTTTTTAACTTTCTTCTTCTGTTCAGGATTCAGTTCAGGGAAGCCTGGATCACATCATCCTTGGTGTATCTGCTGATCTGAATTTCCCTGGTAGGTAAGTGATCTCCTGTCCTATTTGCTGCTTTCACGTTTGCATGGCTGTTTTTTGACTACACAGGCTGTGACATCACAGTGCAAGAATTCTACTTCCCACGATGACTCTATTCACCTACTCAGAACTCAACACTCGTCACTTGGATACGCAGTGCTTAGACTAGGGTTCACAGCGTCACCCCTGGAGTTATTTATCACTGTGTCCCTATCTGAAACACTATCTTGGATGATCTTCCTCTACTCCTCACTTCCACTTCCACTTCAACCTTTCCAATGATATAATCTTGTTTTATTTTTCTAATGACTTAAATTTCTCTGCTGTATCATGTGTTTTATCTTTAATATCTCACTGTCTTCATAAATCCTTAATCATATTAATTTATTTAAAATACATGCTTATCAATTTTAACACCTGCATCACTTCCAGTTTTTTCATGACTCTAAGTCACATTGGGCAAAGTGGAAAAGAGTCAGTACATCTGGGTGCTGTTTTCTTTTGTGTAATGGTATAACCTTTTCGTTGGAACTAAGTGGTGAAATAATTCCATCTATAGATTTTGTTATATTCTTTGTTAAGAATGATTAATTTCAATCCAGTATTTTTCTTTGTGAATTCTTACTGTACGCAGTTGTGCTTTAATCCTTGGACTTTCTAATCTTTTGCCAATGCTAGAAATGTATTACAGTGTACCTCTCCTCAGCTTGTCCTAAAACTTTTATGCTGCTGAGCAATGGCTATCTTTGAAATCTCCGTTGTCAGTTCCATGGAAGTCACACTGTACCTGGCTTCAGCAAAGGACCTGAGAGGAACATCCTCCAGGGTTTGTTTTCTATGCACACTAGTATTGAATTTTAACAGTAGTACTATTTACCATAAAAATTTAATATCTGTGAATAGGTCTAGTTACCAATATCTATCCATGAATTCAGCTTTCTGTTATCTCCTTAGCCTTAGCTTCTCTTAACCAAGTTGAAGAAATTGCCCTTAGGCAGAGGTCTTTAGTTAATATGTTATTGATTTACATGTATTGGTCTTTTAATTTTTTTTTCATGTTACAGTTCCACAGCGTCAGAAATTTCCCCTTCCTCCCTTCCCTTGCCGCTCAGCAACAGTCATTTGTCCATTATTGCCTTCAGCAACAGTCATTTGTTCATTATTCTGTTCTTTAAATGTATTATAATATAGGTATAGACAATAGTAGAATGTTCAGCATGCTAAAATACAACATCATTACATATATAGGAAAACATGTATGCACATATATTCATCTAGCATAATAGTATAATGGAGACTAGCATACTGAAAAATAAATATATATTGCAATATGCATCGCTACTCTCAAACAAAAAAGAACTCCAATGAAACTGTTAAGTATATCTTGACAATAGGCTGCTGGGCTTTTTACCATTGTCCATATATGCACAATTTTTTTTAAAAGAATTATTCTTACACTCTGTGTTAGCATTTAAAACTTAATGCCCCAATTTTTGTTTAGATTTTTAAGATATATACAAATCCAGATTTACAGAGAAAAGGAGTGACAGAAAGCTCTTCCTCTGCTGGTTCACTCCTCAACAGCTACAACAGCTGGAGCTGAGCCAATCCAAAGCCAGGAGCCAGGAGCTTCCTCTAAGTCTCCTACATGGGTTGAAAGCCATAATCTACTATTTTCTTAGGCCACAGGCAGAGAGCTGGATGGGAAGTGGAGCAGTCAGAACATGAACCAGTGCCTGTACACGATCCTGGGAGCAGCCAAAGTGAAGATTTAGCCCCTGAGCCACCTACCAGGCCATAGTTTTTATTATGGCACTTGAGTAAATTTGTAAATATTTCATCATGTACAGATGAATAAGTCAATTTTGTCTAGTTTGTAATTTGATTTTTTGACATTTTGAATTCCTGCAAGTTTCATGGGTAGTTTTCTCTCATATTTTGTTCTCTACATTTTTAAAATATAGGCTTAAAGCTCTGTTAATGTGTATATAATTAATATGCAGTAACTTTAATATATAAAAAAGTTTGGGAGTCCTGATTCTTAGGTATGGTTGTTTTCCAAGTATGACAACAGGCATTGGCTGCTACTTGAATTGTCACGTTTAAAACCTAGTTGTTCTGGGGCTGGCACAGTGGCATGAATAGCTAATCCTCCACATGCGGCAGCAGTATCTCATATGGATATTTGTTCCTATCCTGGCTGCTCCATTTTACAGTTCCTTGACTATGGGCTGGGGAAGTAGTGCCCTGTGGGTCAAGCCCTCAGGCACCTGAACCCACATGGGGAACCTGAAGGCAGCCATGGCCCCCTCACTTTTGAGGGGTTCAGCTCTGGACATTGCAGCCCTTTAGGGAATGACCCAACACATGGAAGATTTCTTTCTCTTCATTTCTCCTTCTCTCACTCTGTAAAATATGAACTTTAAAATAAAAATAATAAATCTTAAAATTGCCACATATTGTGGCTGCATTTTAATTTTAATGTGTAATCTCCACCAAAGTTTGCTGTGGTAAAAGCTTCGTCCCCAGGGTAGTGCTGTTGTGAGGTGGTGAAAGCAGTAGGAGATGTGCTCTTTGGGGGTGGTGATCATGACAGAATTGTTGCAGAAGCCTGAGTTTGGAAGAGTTTAAATAGATGCAAAAATTTGTGTACAGTTGAGCTTACATTGGCATAGATTCAAACTAGGCTGTAATAAATTTCTCACTGAAGTCCTCCAGGGGAAATCTAAGAGTGTCATGATAAATATACTAGAAGGGATCTTTAAAAAAGAATTAAAATGCTATTTCAAAAAATTGCTATTTTATAAGACTAATGCAAGGCCTGTCTCTCTAGGATCTCTGCCTCTCCTGTAAAACCTTTCCCCTGTTGTCAAGCTGATCTTTTCCGAACATGGTACTGTTTCCTTGAACTCCTGGAACCTCATGGGTTACCAAGCAATCTGCTGTAACAGGAAAATGAGGAGCACAGATTTGAAGAGATTTCTGTTTGTGTATTTCACCTTCAGAGGGCGTTGTTTGCTGTAGTAACTGCCTGGTTGCGTGCTCTCTTCCCTGAGAAGGCAAAGTAACCCTCCTGACTTGCATCATATCTGACCATATTTGACTTGCCCATGTTTATAGGAGGATTAATTTTGCTCCAGACCCTGGCGTGTGGTTAGGTGCTGATCTAAAGGTGATTCAAAGCTTTCACAGAAAAATAACTTTAAAATAATATTTTGCTGCAAAACAATTTTGAAATTCATATATACCAAAAGTTTCCAAAAACTTATGGGAAAAATATATATATTAAGCAAAAACTTAAGCATGGGTTTCACTTATTGCTTTGCATCACAATAAATTTTATCTCTCAGTCTCATTTCTCTAAAAACTTGAAAAACCCACACCATTATTATTGTGGTCTGCTCATTATAGTTCAAAACGCTTTTTGATATTCTCGTTTTTAACTTCCATTTTTTTTTAGCTAGAAGATGGCCTATTGGCTTCACATCATGCACGTTCCACATCCTGTTTGGTTCATTCAGGAGATATTGTTCTGCTCGGGCCTCTTTGACACTGTAACAACAGTAAGTATTCAGTGGCTTCTAGGGTGCAGTTTTACTAAGGACTGTGGAACTCACCCAGTTTATATTTACTTATTTTCAAAATCACAGTTTAGGTTTAGACTTCCATTCATTATGTAGAACAGTTTTGTTGTGAAAACACTTTGAGCAAAAAATCAGGTACATAATTGAAGAACAACACTATACTTATTATACACTTAGTTTACTAGGTAAACCCAGAATCTGATGACAAGAAGTGTTTTAATTCTAATACATAGTAAACCTACAAGATAATTTCATTTCGCCCCTCCAAATTTTTCAAGAATTCCCTTTTCCCTTTTCTTGCTAACTGAGCCAAAGTCTTAAAATATTGAGATACATAGAAAAAAACAAGTCCTCACTTGTATGAAATAGAAAAGATCGGAACATTTAAATGATTATGGCTAATGCAAAAGGCCATTAGAAACCTGGAGTATATTCCTATTTTCCGAAAGGATGATTTTATTAACCTCAAAATGTGTTAGATGATTTTTATGCATCTTAGTTAATTTATTAGAAGGTGCTTAAGATTAAACAGCATCAGCCCAATTCCACAGGGAATTAATTTTTGCTCTAAGTAACCAGAAGTGAGGAAGATATGAAATAGATGTTGTTTCAGGGGCAGTATTTCATAAATAAGTATTTTCATAAATAATTATTTTTATGCCTTTCCTTGAGTGGTATTTGTGCATCCCTGAGGCAGAGTTTCTGTGCATTGCTCCTGTGGGAGACCAGGAGCAAGAGTGTTGATTACATTTTCAATATCCTGAGTGCCTTGTATGCATCTTATGATGTGTTGTGCTTTGTAGCTGTGAAGAAAAACTACCCAGGAAAGACCATCATGTAGCACTGCCTCTGCCAGAGGAGATGGGCAAGAGTTTCCAGAATCCTATTCAATCACATATTGATCGGAAGCCATCAATATTACCGGTTGTGGGGAGAAATGTAAGATGTTTCAGGAAATAGCACAGGGACTTCTATATGTGTAATCTACAAAGGCCCCACATATTTTTTTGATAAACATGCACTTGTTATAAACATGTCATGGGGTGTAATGTGATATCATTTACTGAATCCTCTGTATATTCATGCTCTTTTCTACCTTTCACAAGGTGAACAACAGCTTGTTGTAAATCGGAGTCAGTCGATTGTGCTATGGAGCATAACTTTATCCTTTATCTGTGTTTTACTACCCATTGTTCAAACTCTCGCTCTGCTAAAATATGCTCAGCTGTAAATGTTGTATCAGCCAGATGTTAAAAAAATGTCCACAAAATTCAGACTGTTGGGAAGGTTCCTACTGAATATGCAGATCTCCACATTCTCACTCCAGGCACTAACATCATTATTAAAACAAAATAGAGATAATCTTTACAGGCACCTTTTCAATTCCCTTTTGACTCCTCTTCTTTACCCATAACCAAAGTTGGAACTAAGTAAGGATCAGAGAAAGCTCCTCTCTCTAGTCCTGAAGGAAGTTTACTGTTCTTCTGTTTCTGCAGACTGCTCAGGGCTCCTGGCTGTTGTTCCGATGACCTGGGATCCTGCAAGGAAGGGTTTGGGCTTCTTCCATCCCATGTGGTAGATCCAAATGGGGGTGGATGACCTCAGAGTTCTCGGTCTCTGAAGGCACTCCGATTCCCAGTGGTCTTCTTATACTTTTATACTACCTCCTTCAGAATGTAGACTTCAGTTACTAAGTATTAAGGTAATCCAATTAACGAGAACATTTCAAGTTGTCCTTATTTTTCACAATGCTTTTAAAAGATATATTTAGTTTTTTCATTTAATAGGCAGAGCTATAAAGTGGAAGAGACAGGTGAGATAGGTCTTACATCCATTGGTTGATGTTGCAGATGGCTGGATTTGACAGGCAGAAGCCAGGAAATTGTAACTCCACCAAGGTCTCCCATTTGGATGGCAGCAGCCCAAGTATGTGGGCCATTCTCTGGTGTCTTCCAAATCAAAATAATAGAGAGCAGCTTGGGAGATAAAGCATCCAGGGACTGAACCAGTGAACTGAGAGGAGGTACAAGGTGGTGGATTAATCCACTGTGCTGGTCAGGCCCAGCTGGGAGGGGAGAGGAAGGAGGCAGGAGGGAGGCAGATGGGAGAGAGGGTTGACTGATGCAATCAGGACAGGTAGCCACAATATCCAGAAGCCCCTGCCTGGCCCAGAGTGATGTATGGGCCCGACTAGGCCAGAGGAACCTGTCAGAGCTCACATTACCACATGAGGAAGAACTTTTCTACCTGTTAGACCTCACCTCATTTCCTGTTTTGAGCTGAGTATATAACCCCATTTCATGATCCTTGTGTGCGACTTCCCTGGCCTTCTGCCATTGTTGGGAAGGGCCCTTGAAAAAAAACTCACTTTGAGCCAAATATTCATTTTGTACATTGCATTAGCACAATGCTGGTCTCTCTCATTAACCAACTGCTTCATGGCAACTATGATTAGTGAAAACTGGAAATGGTGGGTGGCAGTTAGGCATTAACAAAATACGGTTCAACTGGGGCTAGTTTTGTGGCATAGCTGATAAGGCTGTGAGTTGCCTGTGAGTTGGCAAGCTACTGCACTTCTGATTCAATCACTGTCAATGGCCTGGGAAAAGCACAATGAAATAGACCAAGTACTTACAATTAGGAAACCACACCCAGAAAAACTGGATCTCACTCTGGCTACTGCCAGACCTTGTCCTGGCCTTCATGATCACTGGGGCACAGTGAGGCAGAGGTGGGATGGGAGAACTAGCAAGTGAAACATCATTCTCCGTCTCTCTCTTCCCTCTCTGTATTTAAAAGTAAATAAATCTTAAAAAAAAAAAACAACAGATAAAATCCACAGGTTTCAGTACACAACAGAACAAAATTGGGTGAGTGTAGTTTGTTGTCATGTGTTGTATAGGCTACCAAATTGGGTATAGCTGGTTAACAGCTAGCACCCACCTGCCGCATTAATGGACAGCTCAGATAGCATGGAAATAGAGGCTCCACACACCGTCTTTTTTTTTAAAGATTTATTTATTTTTATTTGGAAAGTCAGATATACAGAGAGAAGGAGAGGAGAGACAGAGACAAATATCTTCTATCTAATGATTCATTCCCCAAGCGGCCGCAATGGCTGGAGATGAGCCAATATGAAGCCAGGAGCCAGGAACTCTTCCAGGTGTCCCGCAGGGGTGCAGGAACCCAAGGCTTTGGGCTGTCCTCAATTGCTTTCCCAGGCCACAAGCAGAGAGCTGGATGGGAAGCGGGGCCTCTGGGATTAGAACCAGCACCCATATGGGAATCCCGGGCATGCAAGGCGAGGACCTTAACCACTACGCTACCATGCCAGGCCCCACACACTGTCTTTTTTTTTTTTTTTTGAAGATTTATTTATTCTTATTACAAGGTCAGATATACAGAGAGGAGAGACAGGAAGATCTTCCATCTGATGATTCACTCCCCAAGGGAGCACAACGGCCAGTGCTGCGCCGATCCAAAGCCAGGAACCTGGAACCTCCTCCAGGTCTCCCACGTGGGTGCAGGGTCCCAATGCATTGGGCCATCCTCTACTGCTTTCCCAGGCCACAAGTAGGGAGCTGCATGGAAAGTGGAGCAGCCAGGATTAGAACTGGTGCCCATATGGGATCCTGGCACATTCAAGGCGAGGACTTTAGCTGCTAGGCCACACCACTGGGCCCACACACTCTCTTTTATATGTCCTCCTGCATTATCCAAGTTAACTGAATGCAACAAACTGCTTAAGGATTCATCAGTGCGTATCTCACACTTCCTACCTCCCATGCACCCTTTAGGTTAATTGGATTCAGGAAACCAACTCAGGTGGCTCTGTGAACCCCCCTGCACTTCCTGCCTCCTCCAACTTCGAAATTAATTGACAGCTTGGCAATGGCAACTGAGTCTCCAGCCCTTCAGCCCCTCCTTCTTCGTACTTTGTTATTTTAGGTTAATTAACCACGGGAAATGGCTCTGGCAACAACATTTCCTACCTCCTGCCACTTAGTTATTTCATAGGAAACTATACTCGGGAGCTCTCAAGCTGTTAGAGGATGAGACCTTGGAAACTCCTGACTTCAGCTCTGTTGTACAGTGGTTTCAGGAGTGTAGCAGCCACTGCTGTCATCAAGCTTGGCCAATAAAGACTCCTCTTAATTACCCAGACTTAAGTCAGGTGTGATCACTTTCACTCTGCACAGATGCGAGTCTGTTGACTCCCTGACCCGATTATCTTGTATCTGTACCTGGTCTTACGCCTTGCACCCAATGGTGACAGATGATTACTATCTTTCTTTTTGTTGTTGTTAACAAACAATGCTGGGCAGAGCATGCGTGACTATTGCCGAGTATTGTTTTGATACTAATGTTCGGGTAAGTTTTCATTTTAGTCCATCATAAGGATGTGATTGGACGCTTAGGTAATATCTTATATAAAACCCTGTATGTAGAGTATTTCTAAGCCTGTTACAATTTAAATAAATATTTATGTAAGTAATATTCATATTTTTGTCATCACTTTTTTATTAGAAGAGAAATTTTCTTTAATGAAAGACAGAAATAAGGATGCAAACCACAGATAATGATGTAAGAGACCAAAATTAGGTCACCTTTTTGAGAAAATAACCACAAAACTAAGAATAACACTGATACAATTGGCAGTGACTGAGTGCTCATGCGTGCCAAACGCTGTGCAAGGTTCCTGATACACATTTGATGTTTGAATCTCAGAGCAATCCTGTAAGTGCCCCCACCAACTTCCGCATGATTCTCAAATCCCTCCTCCAATCCCTATATCTGTCATATTGGAACCAAGCTCAAGGAAGAAACACATACACAATTTGCTGAAACATCACATGCTAGAACTGAAACATCAGCTTCAGTTTCAAAGTGGTTCCATTTGAATGCAAATCCCAGTCCTTAAATATTCATTATTCCATTCCCTTGTGAAATTGCAAATTTCTGTGCAAATAAGAGAAGCATATGGATATTTGGAACTGTGATTCCTGGCATGAATGATTTCCTGTTATTGCCTGGAGTGTTTGAGGAAAAGTAAAAGAAAAAAAAAAAAAGCTCAGAATTTCTCTGGGAAAGGACTAAAAACAAAACAGGTGCGTGATATAAGAAAGCAAGAAAGCAAGTACAGGCCATCCTGTGTGCACTTGTTCTTATCCCAGCAGTCCTGGTTCCCATCTAGCTCCCTGCTTCTGGCCTGGGAAAGTAGTCGAGGATGGCCCAAATCCTTGGGACCCTGCACCTGTGTGGGACTGAATCTCCAGGCTCCTGGCTTTGGATCAGTACAGCTCTGGCAATTGCAGTCACTTGGGGAGTGAATCATCAGATGGAAGATCTTCCTCTCTGTTCCTCATCCTCTCCGTATATCTGACTTTGCCATAAAAAATATAAAAAATAAAGAGAGAATGGAAGTATAGTATACCTATTCTGACCAAGTGTTTATAACAGCATCACATTCTCCTTCTCTACCAATCTAACTACCCTAAGGGCTACCTTGCTTTCAAGTGTAGACTCTCAGATTGTTCTAGCTCCCCAAACGCCCCATGAAACATTTTTTTCAGTCAGTAAACTCTGATCTGTATCTGACTATATAGTAGAATAGGATGGTTAGTATTTATGTTTTAAAACTTTACAGGATTATACAATGCCCAGCAGCAACCACAGCCAACTCCACCCACCCTGGAGCAGATAGGAAGCGCTTGGAGCTTGGAAGACCGAGGACCAATTCCCTGCCCCTAGAATTGGCGCAGTAAGACTGACAGACTCCTTTGTGCAGCTAGGGACGTGGTAGTTGGGAGACCTGGGTCCTTGCTTCCTTGCTTCTGCTACAAAAATGTTATAATACCATTGGTAGGTCACGTCATCTCTGTACTTCAGATTTCTCATTTTACCATTTTCAACAGTACAGCAGTAAATTTGCAAAATCCACACTGGCAAGAGTGAGGGACCTGTGTAACACATACATACTTAAGTTACAGGACAGTTTGCAGTGAGACACGACTACTCAAACAAGGAAAAGCATCCTGTCTGCAATGAGGCATCTGAAGCAGAAACGGAAACTGATTGTTCATTGAGCCTCACACTCAAAGCCACAGACACTGGTGACACCTATCATTTTAAAACTGAGCTGTTTTCTGCTTTTCTTCTTTTTTGTTTTGAAGATTTATTGTATTTATCTGAAACACAAAGATCCAGAAAGAGATGGTTAGACAGAAAGAGAGGACTTTTATCCACTGATTCATTCTAGAAATGGCTGCGACCAGAAGCTTCTTCAGGGTCTCACATGGGAGCAGGGCAAGTACTTGGCCATTCTCTGCTTCCTTCTCAGGTTCACTGTCAGCTAGATGGCTTGGAAGTGGAACAGTTAAGACCCAGACTGGTGCTCAGATGGGACGCCAGACTTAAGGCAGTAGCTGCAGGCAACCACATGTTGTGACATTGCTGAGCTGATTCTGATAGTAGCTATTATTTTACATTAGTGACGCCAGTATGATGATTTAATAGAGAAACACAGGGAGTCTTACATTAGATATAAAAGAAAGTTTAATTAAAAATGCAATTCAACTCTAATTCTTGTTCTGTCTTGCTAAGGAACATTTTAAAACATACATTTTAAAATACGTATGTATTCTTGCTTTGATAACCAGATTTGAAGCTTTCCTGATCCATTCATTATTTTCTACTAGGAAAGCAGTTTCCTTGATTTAAGAAATTTTTATTAATTGTTTAAAATTTTTGTTTTCAGTTCACAGATGTTTATACTATCCAGGTAACTCCTAATTTCTTTGCATATATTTATTTTAATCACGTTATTTTGAGATTTTTCTGTTTTTGGTTTTGAGTATCATCCTTTATTTGGCATGTTTTCTTTTCAAGATGTTTGTATCTAAAGAATAAATCGACCAACTGCCCCAGCCACGTGTTGGCAGTGAAAATCTGGGCAAACGGAGACTCTAAGATGGACTGTCAGCCAGTGGATTCTGGAGAGATTTCATTGTGCTTGGAATGGTGAGATCGACAGCAAATCAGAACAGTGGAACTGTCAAAACCACTTGAGCAATGAGTGCCCTCGGAGCATGCCCCAGGTCTAGGACACTGTGATGGGTGGGAGGCTGGGTGTATCTTCTCCTTTTCTCTTGCCCCTTACCCCAGATACAGAAAACAAACAAACAAACAAAAGAGAATGTGAAAATACTGATCTTACCACTTTCCTGTAGCCCTTGACCCTTTATGTCCTAGTGAATTATGCAAAGATTATCAAAATAATACAATTAAATTATATATGTACATATATACAGCCTTCCTTTTAACACCTAGGCAGTTTACCAGGACCAGTGGTTTTCCTTCGTTTCACTGAAACATGTACTTTTCAGGGGCTGGTGTACAGCACTGTGGGTGATGCCACTGCTTGGGATACAGGAGCACAGATGTGAGTCCTCGTTGTTCGCTTCTGATCCAGCTCCTTGCTGATAAAAATAAGAAGGGAGCAGAAAGTGGGCCAAGTGATGGGTCCTTGCCACTACTGTGAGAGACCTGGAGGAAGTGCTTGGCTCCAGGCTTTTATCACATGGATAGATGGATGGAAGAGCTTCTCTCTGTCTCTTGAAACTCCATGTGAAAATGTCTTTCTATTGTACTTCCTTCCAAATCAATAATTATTTATTAAAAGAAAATACATTACAAAAAGTGCACAATAAAATTTGTTTCAGATCACATTTCTTAGTGCATTATAACATTCTGTATTTCCACATAAAATTAGTAATCTCTATAATTAATCTGAGAAGTTTCAGTAAGAGATACAGATTACTTCTCACACTGAGAATAACATTTTGAAGTGCTTACAAAACACCGAAGTTGGGCCTGGCATTCGAGCATAGTGGCTAAATTCATGGCCTTGAATGCACTGGAATTCCACATGGGCACTAGTTCAGCTGCTCAGTTTCCCATCCAGTTTGCTGCTTGCGACCTGGGAAAGCACTGGAGGACAGCCCAAAGCCTTGGGATCCAGCATGCATATGTGGGTGACCCATAAGAAACTTCTGGCTCCTGATTTTGGATCAGCTTAGTTGAGGTTGTTGTGGCTATTTGGAGAGTGAACCAGTGGATGGAATATCTTTCTCTGTCTCTTGTTTATATAAATCTGCCTTCATAATGCAATAAGTAAATAAATAAATAATCTTAAAATAAAAAATGAAACCCACCAAAGGTATTTTCAATATGTAGTTTGTTACATATAATAGAAGAATGATTCCTAGCAACAAGGTTGCTTTGAGGATTGAATACACATTCTGGCAGCTTTGGTGTTAAAATATGTAGAAATCAGACATTGATTAACTTGGAGTACCTCACCACTACTTCAAAGACAAATGTGAAGAAAATCTACTGCACAGTCTCACTTAAATGTAGCATCTAAAAGTTTTGAGTTTATAGAGCAGAAGTTAAAATAGTGGCCATTGGGTGACAGTATTAGTGAGAGGAAATGGAATATCAGACAGTGAAAGAAGTACAGAAGGCTTATGACACAGCAATTCTAATAACTAGTGATAAAACAAATATTTAAAAATGATTAAGAAAATAGATTTTAAGTGTTTTTACCACACAACATACACTAATACGCTTTACTTTGCCATTTTGTGATATGTTTACATATCAAGGCATCGTGTTGTACCTCATAAACACATATAATTTTGCTTTCAATTAAAATGTTCATTTTAAAATGAATGTAACGCTTTGTTATATATGTGTATATATGATTTTAGCTGTGACTTCTAGCCAACCTTGGCTCATAATGGCCCATGGAAAGATAACACTCGTAAAAGGTAATCAAGTTGGTCAAAGGATTATTTTAATATAATAAATATGTAATAACCTTCATCAAGGATCCTTAAGTTCAACTCCATACTCTGGGCTAAGGTATGGATACATTTTGTCCTCCTGACAATTATATTTTTTTATGCAAATACAAATGCTCTTGCATTTGCACCAAGGTAAGATGAGAACATTGTAAGCAGAAGATGTATTGAATACATCTTACTTATTGAACAGCCTCTAGTTCAGCCACACATCACACTTTGGGGTTCCCTCCGGATCATGACGGCTCATGTGAACTATCCAGCCTCACACAATAAGATAGACGTGGTATTACTAACCTGCAGAAGACACATATCCAAACACTGAAATAGAGTTTCTACTGAATATCAGTTTATATCATCCTAAAGTAAACAACAAAATAAAACAAAAACCAGACATAATTGCAAGCCTTGTAACTGAGCAATTACATACAGTGAAAGTGAAATTGGGAGAATTTGGAGCTCATTTCTTGACTGTTCTACTGGTCAGTGGACAGTCAGGATTAAAACTTGTGTCTGACTTAAGTCTCCAGCTTTCACTTCCCCTTGGCACAATAGGTTATTACTGTAGGAATCACATATAGGTAGGTTCTGCATATATTTCATTATATTGTCTATACTGAAGGATATAGGTAATGCATATGTAAGGAAGAAAGTGCAGGAATGAACCTGTGGAAACACCACCCTTAAAAGGTTAGGAAGAGTGTCAACAAAGTATTCAGTAAGCATTTCCCGTTTATCCTCTCCCCTGCATTCATCTTTCCAAAAGCAAACAGTTTTATTCCTTCTATTTAAACTGTTAGCCAAGATTATCATGTTAGCACATTGTTTTCTGCTTACTTCCTAGGTTTATGATGCAACAGCATTTAACTTCTGATTTTAACATTGATACATAACATTGCTTATAGTTTTAGTTTATTTTTATTTTTATTATTTTAAAAAAGATTTATTTATTTTTTATTACAAAGACAGATATACAGGGCTCGGCGGCGTGGCCTAGTGGCTAAGGTCCTCGCCTTGATCCCATATGGCTGCTGGTTCTAATCTCGGCAGCTCCACTTCCTCTCTGTCTTTCCTCCTCTCAGTATATCTGACTTTGTAATAAAAGTAAAATAAATCTTTAAAAAAAAAAAGACAGATATACAGAGAGAAGGAGAGCCAGAGAGGAATTTGGTTTTATTTTTCACCTGGATGTTTATTGTTTCAATTTTTGTCACAAAAACGTGTTGAAACACAGCCTGTAGAAAAGTTGGCACAGCGGAGGCATTAGAACCCTGTTGACAAGAGGCTCCAGGAAAGAGAAGGTAGAGGCTCTCTCACCCACAGGGTGGTCCTGCCTATAGTGAGTCCATGGATGTGCTTTTGTGCTCTGCTTGAAGATAGGTGGACATTTGTGCTCTGTCCAGTCAATCAAGGACAGTATTCTTTATCTATTCCCTGTTCCAATAACTCTTTGACTAGGTCGTTTTGTTAACTTCTTTGTACTCTCTGTTCTTAGACATGACCCAATTCTGAGTTATGAAACCATTGTTCCATGAAATGTATAAAAACTAAAACCCCGGAAATAAGCTTCGTCAGTTGCCAAAAGAGAGCCCTGTCCCCCATTTCTTCAGGTCGCATCTCCTTCCCAGGAATCCGCAAGGTAAACATGCAAAAAGCACATTCATATAAACAAGCAGGCACATACACACGCATGTTCACATACATACAAATTTTCTATGACTGTTTTCATTTTGTGATCATGTATGAGATCTACTGTCACATTTACAATTAAGAGTGCAATTGACTGATTATTACACAAGATGGTGAGAAAAATATATATTTTTTCACAAGTGTTTTGGTATACAAGCTTTAGTGATCCATGTAAATCTGTTTTGACAATATTTTAAATAATGATATGACCAGAGTTTTTAATTATTAGTGATATAAGGACTATGCTATTATACTAATTATAGAATTAAATGTCATTTCCAATAGCATTAATCAGAATCCACATGTACTTATATGTCTATGGGCACTTCAGATTTCTTCTCTGGACTACATGTCCTCAGTTTGCCTAGTTTAGGACTTACTAAATTGAGAACCAAAGAAATAGAGATACAGACACAGGGAGACAGCCTTTGATCACAGAATTAATTCCTCAGCTGCTCTCAATGGCCTCTAGCAGGGAGCCAGAATCAGCACAGAGGTGCTCCTTTGTTACCACCAGTGATTTTAAAAGTGTTAGAATTATTGTTTCAAGTGTACACCTTTATTCCACTGGGATTAATTTCATGTATAGTATTAGATTATGACCCAATTAATTCTTAAGCATCTGTAGCCAGATCAGCGAAAGTATATCAGAAATCTCTGAGTGCATCAGACTCTGATTTGGAAATTGTCATGTTCACTATCAGTGCTGGAGCAATACCCTTGAATTACTTCCAAGGGAAATGCCATTACTATACAAATCATGGCTCCATCGTGTCTGAGCCAACAGAACCTTCTTTTATTTTTATTGCAAAGTCAGATATACAAAGAGAAGGAGAGACAGAGAGAAAGATCTGTCCGATGACTCACTCACCAGGTGACTGTAATGTATGGTACTGTGCCGATCTGAGGCCGGGAGCAAGGAGCTCTTCCAGGCCTCCCATGCAGGTACAGGGTCCCAGGATTTGGGTCATCCTCAACTGTTTTCCCAGGGCACAATCAGGGAGCAGGATGGGAAACGGGGCCACTGAGATTAGAACCGGTGACCATTTGGGATCCTGGCACATTCAAGGAAAGGACTTTAGATGCTACACCAGCGCAGCAGGCCCCAATAGTACCTTCTTGACCTGAATCTGCAGAAGGACAAGAGTGATGAAGAAGTAACTTACCAGAGGTGAAGAACTACAAGTTAAAGGAGGTGGGGGATAGAGTCAATAATTGCACTCTTTTTCTTGAGACAAATTAGGGGTATGGCACACACAGTTTCTAGGATGGGATTTTGAACTATTAACCTCCCAATTGTTCATCTACATTACATAATGTAGAACATAATGTCCTGTGGCTTACAACCTTAACAGAATATATAACATCACCACCTGCTGATTCCACAGTACAGAATCCCTTTTGTACAGATCATGGTATTGAAATTCAGGGTCATGTGACTTCTTCACAAAAGAAAAGGGAAAATAAATCCAGATACCTCCTGAAAGCAAAATTGGCTTAATTCTTCCAATCATTTATCCGCTTTTAACACTGATCTTTATTCAATTACAATATAAAAGTATTTTCATATTCCACTTGATTTTTCATCTTATGATTTCCACTGGAGTATTTTCATCACTACTTATATCATTACATTATTTTACTTTAATGCTTCATAATGTCATAGGGACAATGACACTGTGGTAGAAAGTTTAATGGTTTTCCCAAGACTTCATATTTCAGTTTTCCCTCTTACAGGTATTGTTTTTCTTATTCTTTGAGTGTAAATTACCCTTTGATAAACAACCTCTTATATACATGAACTTTTTTAGCTTATTTATTTCAAGTCAATTCCCAGAAACATAAATGAGGATATCTATAGCTCCCTAGTGCTTTAAAAACAAATTGTTATTAGAAAATCCTTCAAACTGAACATTGCTGACCACACATGCCAGCCTATGCAAAAGCTAGGTTTGGAGACCTGTCTAGCAGAGCCAGACCCAAGTACCTGATGGAACGTTGGAACCGGAGATGGGTCACATTACACAGGGCAATGACACTAACACACATGCAAGAGATCCAGGTCTGGGGGAGATTCTGGGAAGAATGTGGGCCCAATCCTATAGAGACACAAGTGCAACTGGTTAGCTCAAGACTTGGAGTGGTGATGGGCTGAGCTAGATGTGAGTATGGAACCTGCCATCACTCACAGGTACAGGGACCAAAAGCAGTCTAATTCAGGCTGCAGCACCCACATGTCCATCCTAAAATAGGGTGTGGGATGTGCCAGGCTGCAACATTCACCAACTCATACAAGGCCAAGATGGAGGGGAAAGCTATGCCTGGCCAGGGTCTAACACCCACTGGAATGCACGAAATTTGAGTCTGGGAGTGGAACTGGTGAGGTAATGTGGTAAACTCCCCTACTTGATCACAGCTCCCATTCACACTATCCATGTTATCCTTTAATGACCCAAATGCATGTTTCTTAGTTTTGCAGAGATTTTTTATATTGACATAATATTGCTGCTGTAGAGTCAAAGAAAAAATTTAAAACTTTTAACATTTTTCTAAAATCAAGCAAATTTGCCTGTATATTTTATCAATACTTTATTAAAATGTGTGAGGTTTTATTAACCAATTGTTGCATGACCAATAAATAGAAATATTTGTTTCATGACTTTTATCATTTTAATTATATTTGGAATACTATAATGGAATTATCAAACAATTCATTCAGTAGTTTGAAAAAGTGGGTTTTTTTCTTTGATTAGTTAAAGGAAGAAAAATGTGCTGAAGGACTCACTCTCCTAGTTTTTCAGTCAAAGCCAGTTGTGTAAATCATGCCGCATTCATCTCCTATCTAAAGATTTAAAAGTTATAAACCAAATTTAAAAATACGTTTTATGCCATTATCATTTATACTGTGTAACCATGACTATCTGAAAAATAAAATGCCAATTTAGAATATGTGACTTCTCAGGATTCTACTATCCAGAGCAAGGCAGCTTGTGAATGGTGGCCCGAGTGATTCCTTTTGTCTCACCTTCCTACTCTGACATTTGTCGCGGCCACTGTGGTCTACGTGGAGAATTTTGCTGGATAATCATAATTCCTGCCAGTAGGTATCTCTAATAGAGTAGAAACTTATGGTTTGCTTTCCTTTTTTTTCCTGTCTCTTTGTTTATTCTTTGTTACTTTATTATTCAGCTAATTTTGCATAATATTGAGCAGAAAATGCAATAGTAATAATTCTAGTCATGTTCCTGCATTTGTGGGAATTGTTTTTTAAGTCACACTGGTAACTATGATTATCGTAGGTAACATGGAGATGCATTTGATCAAAGAAGTTCTGCTATTTACTCATTATGTCCTGGAAGTTTTTAATACTTATGGTTGTATAAAATTTTATGAAAACAAATTTTTCACCTTTGAGGATTAGAGAAAAGATGTGCTCTTTAAATGTGTTAGGGTGATATGTAGCACTATTATTCCTGATTTTGGATATTCTATCACTCAGAATTTAGTTTTATCTTTTGGCTTTTTTATTAGCAAATTCAGTGAATGTGTTTTATTATGCTTTTGAGGTCATTCACGAAATAGTTATACAGTTGTTATCTTTCCTGTTAATGCTTTGTTCTGTTTTGAAAATATACTGCTGGCTGCCAGGTGCTCACAGGATGCCCCATCTTGGGGCTATTAGCATACACTATGGCTGTTGATTTTTGTTCATTAATTTTGAACCCTGCCACTCTATCGAACTCTCATATAAGTTCTAGTAGTCTCTGTGTTGAGCCTCTTGGCTCTTCCATATAAAGAATCAGGTCATCTGCATATAGTGAAAGCTTGACTTCCTCATTTCCCATTTGGATTCCTTTGATTTCTTTTTCTTATCTTATGGCCTCAGCGAGTACCTCTAGAACTATGTTGAATAGCAGTGGAGAAAGTGAGGATCCCTGTCTTTTTAACATGTTGACTGCTCAATACCATGTCAATTAATTCCATAATGATGTTAATTGTTGCAGATGGTATATTAGTGCTTTTATTTGACTGGGATGATACTTTGCTGTCTCTGCCCTCAGACCAGAGAGGGTCTACCCAATAAGTAGTTGGACTTGACTGGACTAAAAGATGTTGGACTTTATGCTTGGCCTATACTTGCAAAGAGGGAATTTCAACTGAACTTGAACTATGGTTATGCAACAAAGTGGAGGAACCCACCATGGGGGGATGGTGGGGAGAGAATCCCAGATTCTATGTAATTACAACACAATGTAATTAATGAATAAATTCAATAAAAAATAAGCCAATCAAAAGAAAAAGACCTCTCATGTCATGAGTGTGTGTGTGTGTATGGCTGTGTGTGTGTGTCTGTGTGTGTGTGTGTGTATGTGTGTGAATGTGTGTGTGTGTGTGTGTGTTAGAGAGAGAGAGAAAGATAAGAAAAACTACCGTTACATTTCACTGGCTCTTACCCACACCCAAAAAGTAGTTATTTATTCAGCTTGCAGTTCCAGATTTTGGAAAAAGTTATTTCAGTCCCTTTTCATTCTTCTGAGCTTCTTTGAATATGGTTTTAGCTTTGTAACTCAGCGTCACGATGCTACCATAACAATCTCTTTCTTCCAAAGTCAGTCTGACTTATTAATGCCATGAGATGATCATAAACTCATAGGCCAAAGGCAAGAATTAAAGGGTTGATTTTCTTCAAAATAAAATACCACTGTTGAGACTGAAGGCTGTAGGAGATGCCTTCTGGGTCCCTGAGTTTTTTCTCAGGTACTTACATCCTCCAAATTCTGTCCCAAGTAGCTTATAGATAAATGAAATACATATATTGATAGGTGATAAATTACTGACTGCCAGATAAACACTAACTTGTGAATGTGTTATAAGTATGATAATAAACTGCAAAGCATAATCAGAAATTGATAGAAGGTATCATGAAGCATTCTCTTTGAGGTAAAAATTATTAACGTTTAATTTTTAATCTTATATTTTAGAGCAAGAAGAACAAACAAGATAAGGGGACCTGGACTCAGTTTTCAAACAGTTTAAGTTATGTAGAGAATACCACTAAGGCCACTATTTTTAAAATTATTTTTAAAGAGTTGTAAGTTGAGAACTTTCTACAAATTTTACATACACAGATTCATAAATGCTTCCCCAAATCTTATCTTCTTCAACCTAACAACAAACAATTTGGGGTGTATTTGAACACTTCTGTCTAAGAAAATCAATCATCTGGGAGATTTGTAGACATTTGATGGGACTTGGAGTCCACCCCAGTATGCTAATAAATGATGATGGCATCTGTGTCTATGCCCCATGCTGCTTGAAAAAAAAAAAAAAGGAAAAAAATGATGAGGACACGTGACTGGTGACGGAACTACCAGATCAAATGCCCATACTTAGATGTAATTACTGGTTTATTTATGTTGTTTCACACTTCTATGACATTTTTGTACCAACGTATTACTTTAAAACTTCTCATATGCATGTAATAAACCTCAAAGCTCTGTGTCAGTTGTCATTGTGCACTAGCAAAGGTTTACAGTAACAATATCATATTATAAAAAGCTATATAGATTAGGTTTAGCTTATTGCATGAGCTAAAATGTTAAACTTACTTTATAATTGGTAACATTGAAATTAAAAATCTTGGCTGATTACTTAGATACCCTAAGGCATCAACTGTCTATATTGTGTGTGTAGACAAGATGGACAGTGTGGGAATTGAACTCACCTTGGGAAAAGACTCTGAAAACATACTGTCATCCTGAAGCTGAATTCCTGTAATGTGAAGCATGGCACAGACCCCTGCCTTTTTTCCCATTGCAGGTGTCTTTATCCGTACACCTTAGCACAAGGCATCCTTGCCTGCTTTTCATCAAATGGATTTGACTGACTTAGTGAATGAGGCAGACTTAGTGGCTGTATTTTCACCTTCATTCACAGGGATTCCTACGTGGGCACCACTTCACATCCAGGCTGTTTCATTTCCCATCAACCTCCCTGCTACTGGCCTGGGAAAGCAGAAGGGGATGATGACCCAAAGCCATGGGACCCTGCATCAGCATGGGAGACACAGAAGCTCTTGACACTCCAAGCTTCTGATCAAATAATCTCTGGCAGATGCTGCCACTCGGGGAATAAAACAGTGGATGGAAGATCTGTCGCCATGTCTCTCCTTTTCTCTGTATGTCTGCCTTCCAGTTTAAGAAAAAAAGGAGAAAGAGAAGAATGATGATTCAGCTGGCCTTGCAGGTTTCTAATCCCAACCGAAGGAGTCATTTTCTTCTCCAATAGATAAGAACCTTAATGGTTATTATGTCTCTAAAGAAATTCCATAGCCACATTCAAGTAACCCAACAACACCACCATCTCTATGTGTGGGAGCTCACCAGACCATCACAAATTCCATAAAGATCATGATATTGCTGACCAATCAGGAAATTTGCAAATGCATACCTCAGCCCCAGTTTTCTGTCTATAGGAACCTTCATCCCTAACACCTTAGAAAGATAGGGGATTAAGCCCTAGCTGGCGGGATCCTTGCACTACGCCTTGTAATGAATACCTACTTTCTTCCGATACCCTGGTGTCAGTGGTTGCTTTCTGCTTTTTGGACAAGTGTGTCCAGTTAGAGTGTTCTGCAACAACATCTGCAACCAGTTTGGGGTGTTGTTTGCCAACAATATCATGCCTGAGTATAAAACTGTTCTTTAAACCCTATGCTTGTAAAACTAACAATAAAATGAATTTAGTATATCATTAGTTTCATACCAAATAGTTGATACTATCCTGACATATTGCTGAAATAAACAATACAAACAAGCCTGCCATTCTGTGCTATTAGGGTAACAACTTATAACTTTTTTTGTTTTGTTTTTATTTTTTATATATATTTTAATTCATTAATTACATTGTATTATGTGTCACATTTTCATAGGTACTTGGGTTCTCCCCACCCCTCACCAAACCCTCCCACCACGGTGGATTCCTCCACCTTGTTGCATAACCACAGCTCAAGTTCAGTTGAGATTCCCACATTGCAAGCATATACCAAACATAGAGTCCAGCATTTTATTGTCCAGTCAAGTTCAACGGCTTCTTAGGTATACCCTCTCTGCTCTGAAGACAGAGCCAGCAGAATTTCATCCCAGTCAATTAAGAGCTCGAACATACCATCAGCAAAAATTTACATCATTATGGAATTAATTGACATAGTAATGAGTAGCCAATATGGTAAAACTAAATGCTAGTTCTTAACCACCTTCTGTGACCACCTCATTGACATTCCAATTTTAGTTTATACACAACATATAACATACATAACATAACATGTTATACATAACATCATATCATCTTAAATTAAGGCAAACATGTGGCATTTATCCTTTTGGGATTGGCACATTTCCCTTAGCATTATGGTCTCCAGTTTGACCCATTTGGCCACAAAGAACTGCATTTTGTTTTTTTTAATAGCTGAGTAGTATTCCATGGAGTAGATGAACCATAGCTTTCTTATCCAATCCTCTGCTGATGGACATTTTGGTTGTTTCCATGTTTTTGCAATTACTGATTGTGCTGCTATGAACATAGGAGTGCATGTTGATTTCTCATAAAACAAGTGTTCTGGATATATTCCTAGGAGTGCTGTTGCTGGATCATACGGTATGTTGATTTTGAGTTGTTTGAATGTTCTCCATACTGATTTCCATAGAAGCCCATGTCAGTTTTGAAGCACATTTTCAATTTAAGATATTTGCTTTGGAAAATTGTGTATTGAGATTTGAACAACATGAAATTCCATGTTTCTCTCTTATGGAGGGGCACATATGTGAGAAGCAAAAGCTGGGACACTAGCAGCAGTTGGCCTTTAAAGGAAAGTAGAGAAAAGACTGAAGGACTCGGGTGGAATGACAGAGGCCAGGTTTTTATACACATGAAGATGGACCCTCATGGAGCACTCTGGCAGGTAACCTCGGGGACTGCAGGCAATGTCAGGCTGCCAGATTCCAGTAGGAAGTTAGAAAGATGTTTGTAAATGTCAGAGGAGCATCTGGATTCCGTGATTATGGATTCATCTACCTCATAAGGATGTGCTGAAACAGGTATTGGATGGGATTGATTAGTCTGAGTAAGTTAAATTGGAATATAGGTAGCAAGAAATATGTATTTTATTAAATTAATTATTAGTGAAATCATGTTATACAATTGTAATAAATGAGGGACTCTGTGTCGTTAGCAGGGAGAGAATAATGCAGAGCTCCCCTTATGATGTTTGACAATGATCTCCAGAATAGGTTGGCAGGCTTTGGGGGGAAACATAGACACATATTCTGCCTCCTCTGACAAGCTTCATCAATTGCTAGGTATCAACACCATCATCTAGTTAAACAGGGACACCTAATTTTAGGTACCTGTCCCCTTGATCCAGAAAGAGAAGGCAGCCAGGAAAAGAACTGCTGTGGGGATAATGACTCAGGGAAGGCAGAGGCCATCTCGGTTGCTGATGCTTCCTGAATCTACCCCGTAGATTAGGTACTCTAACATTAGAATAGCTCACTATAAGCAAAGTCAATCCATAGCATTGAATCTGATGATTCAGCCCAGCAGTGCTGTTTGTGTGGATCTCTGGTGGCATCCCAAGGCCATTGGTGATGGTGGAGAGGGCTGGGCTGGGCACCATGCACACTTCACTTCTGCCAAGTGGCAAAGGCAATCATTCTTGCATGGTAAGCCCACATGACCTCTGGATAAATAATGGCAATGGGGAACAGATATTCCAAAAAGAGACATAGGGTCTTCTCCTATTAAGAGGTTGGAAAGAAGGGAAGGCATCCATGAATACTGACCATGTGGGGCATTCATGATTGGAGACTAGAAGACTAGTATTCTGGGACCCCAAGAAATAGATACTTCCAGGAAAATGGGATGATTATAAGGAGTGACAACTGCTGTTAACAGATAAAACAGGAGGAGGGTACTAATCACTTGATTTGGCAAAGCAGAGTTCACGGGAAAGACTAAATTATCCCCTTTTTCTTTGGAGAAATATTGGAGTAAACAGCTGGTCAATGAATGTAAGATATCACAAGATAAAATGGAACACAATGTAAAGAAACACGTTGCAAAATGGTTCCTACACATAGTGTTCCAAAAATGGGCTGATAGCTATAGGGAGAACTCAGAGTTCTCTTTAACAGAGATGATACAGTGAAAAGGAAACTTCTAATAATGGAGAGGCAAGATGATTAACCAGATTTCATAAAGAAGTACTGGGTTTCTGAGCAACAGGAGGGCTTCAGTCTCAGGATTAGAAATGATGGCACACACAATCACACTTGGGGCAGAATTGATGGCAGAGCTCTATGAGTATGGATGTTGACAGATGGGGTCAATGCAGAAGGTTGTGGGAATGTTATTCTAGTATCCTCAGTTTTTTAAAGCAGAAAGAAAGAATATTAATGAGAGAGAGATTCAGAGAGAAGATTTTAGACATGTGAGGGAAGATTAAAAAAAGTTGTGAAACAGTGATTGAAAAGGACAGGAAAATAGTTGGAGTAGAAAAAAAAAAAAGGAAGTCTGTGAGGAACCATGAAAGGTCTACTAGAAGCTAAAGGACCTGAATGTAAAGCGGAAGCCATTGGTTTTCTTGTGACCCCAGGTTCATGTTGCAGGAATGGAGTTACAGAGAGCTGCATTTCACCAAGACTATAGTTTTGTCAGAGAAGTAGAGCAAGCCGGAGAGACGCCAGTGTGTCTGGAGTTTATGCAAGGGAATAATGATCAAGACTAAGTCTGGTACTTAGGCCAAGCAGGGGAGAAAAATCCTGCATATAGATGAGGGAAAATGGGAAGGCAAGAGAGACATTGCACTAGGGAGTTCCAAGCAGGTTCAAAGGACTGTAGTAGTCTAGATACGAGTGGGAGTGAACAGCTGGCCAATGAATGTGAGAAGACGAGAACAATGATCAAAGGAGGAGGTGCATGAAATCAGAGCATCAGGGTTATTGGTAATACATTGCCACTGATCACATTTTGGGATAACTATGGGGGGTCATGGAGATGGGAGTAGGCTGGGTGGACAAGATGAGTGGAGAAGAAAGGTTCAGGAACCCAGGGGCTGAGTTATTGAATGAAACATTTATATTGAAATAGCTACAGGTTAAAGCTGGAGAAATGTTGGAGAGGATCTCAATATGGTGAGAGTCAAAATCACGGAGATACGAGGACAGTGCCATCAGTATAGGTTATAGTGATGGGCACAAGTAACTTTGATGACAGGAGATTCCTACTGGAGGTTGTGGGCATGAATGTAGCAGCATCAGGAAAGGAAGGAGACACTCATCCCACCTGCAGGCACAGAGGTAGAGGGACTGGAGTTAGTGTTGTTGGAGGGGCGAAAAAGGCTGAGTCTTGGGGAAGAACAAGGTGATCAGAACCAGTCAGGAAGTGGGAGGGTTTTCAATGGGGTGTGGAGTGACAATGATTCACATCCTTTATAGAACACCTACAATGTGACATGCTCTATTCCAGGTGTTCTGACATATTGTGTATAAATTTCACAACAATCTTGTCCTGACAAACTGAGCTCATCTGCTACCACCCTTCTATCATGTTTGACAGAGCCAGTACTGCTCTTCGGCATGTTGGACTCCAACTTCAGAAAGAGAATATTTAAAAATCCTGTAGGCTCAGGACTCCAGGACAGAACTTGGTAGGAGTGGCTCAAATGGTTATAAGGAAGAAGAAAATGTGTAGAGGAACACTTTAAGAAATTCTCTAAATTCTTCTTTTGAAACATTTCTTATGTGCATTTCTATTTTACCTTATTCTCATGTAGTGAGATAAAATTATGATGAAATTGTAGCTTTTGGTCCTTGTCAATCCCTTGAGCACTCACATGGAAGATTTCAGGACTGATGCTATCTAGAGTGATGATGGGAGTCAAAATGATGCAGGTAGCCAAAGACTAAGGTACAAGGTTTCAAGAGGGAGTGTGAAGGAGGCAGAGGCAGGAAGGAGGGAACTTAGCACTTGAGAGCAGGGTTTGGGAAGTGGTAGTGGATTAGCCTTTCATTGTATGTGACAAAAGTGGATGGACCACACAGGTTTCACTTGACTAAGCATTTCTGTTAGAAACTCAGAAACACATGCAAGTGAAAGATCTGAGGTATTTTCAATGTAAATAACTTTAATCAGACTTTTAAATAGATATTATGTTTTATGGTACAAATTTGCAAAGTACAAAAGCTTTCACAGTGAAACTGAAATATTTTATCCATCCCTGTTCCTCAGACACTTAGATTCTCATGCTTATGGATTACTCTATAAGGGAAGTCATTCCTTCTCTACAACTTTTCTTCTTGTTAAAAATAGTAGTATGTCACACCTACAATTCTATTCCTTCAAAAAAAAAAAAAAAAGCTGGTGCTGTATCTTAAAGACCTAATCCTCCAACTGCCAGGAATCCCACCAAGGCACCAGGTCGTGTCCTGGTAGCTTCACTTCCAATCCAGCTTTGTGCTTATGATCTGAAAAAGCACACACAGTATGCATGTGGTGGGCCATACTGTACTGAACACTTGAAAACTGTTAGAATGGAGAATTGTATGTTTATAACACAAAATGTCCTCAAGGGACATTTCATATCAGTCATGTGATAAACAGTTGCGCAAGGTATAGTTTAGATGACATATGTCATTAGCCTAGTACCCCTACTGCTAAAGACTCAGCTTATCACCAATCTTACTCAACATGAACAGCCTTATGCATTTGAGGATTTGAACACCTTTTAAATTGCCTTGCTTGTTGGATAGAAATGTAGTTCAGTTCTACCTCTGAACTTTGTTCAATGTGTTCCCTGCTCTTTGAAAGTCAATTTGTTATCTATTCTCCTATTCATTCTCATTGATCAGGAGCCTATTCAACACTTACAGCTAAGCATGATTCTAAAATTACATGTCTCTCTCTTCTCAACTCAATGGCACTTTCCACCTTTACTATTTGGAGACTGAACCTCTTTGGACAGGGTATGCAGACAATGAACTGTACTGAGAACATTACAGTTGGGAAATATTGACAGATTTCCATGTGTTTGGATAAGCCCAACCTTCTGGGGTTCCTGGGAATTCTTACAGCCAGATTCAGTACTCCCTGGAAAACTCCCCTTCCCATATACCTGATGAATTAATTAAACGGCTAAGAGCTGACATAGCAGGGAACATCCGGGACTTGTCTTCAACACCGGGGCTAACTTTTAGGTAAGTTCTACCCCTACCCCAGGAATAGCAGTTTTAAAACATTAGGCACATATGGAGGGGAAGTGTTCGTTAGTTTGTTTCAGTAATCACTTATTTCATAATCTGCTGGACCCAGGGCCTCAACCTTCAGAAATGGGCATGCCAAACTTGCAATAAGTTTTCTCCCATCCCTGAAGGCTCTGGGAAATCTATCTTGAGCCCCTGTTTGAAATCACCTGCACTCTTGACACTTCTGGTGTGGTGCCATGGAAGCATTCTTAGCTCTCATCCCTCCCCTCTCTTCCTCCTCTAACTCTAGAAAGCCCCTCCCAAATGGGGCTTTTGTTGTAGCTTTTCCAAAGAGATGCTCAGCTTCAAGTGTTGGCCCAGAGCTGACTTTCATCAGTAAATGGGTGTGTGATGAATGGATGAGATGAAACCCAAAGCATCTTTGACTTTTTAACCTCTCTCAAGGACTCCTCCAGTTGAGCATCCCTCCCTGATTGCCATCTGTACTTGAATTACCATGAGGTTAGCAGCCCACCTTCACCTCAGGAAACAACACAGCCAGGCTCCAACAGCATAGTGGGGAGGTCCCTCCACAGTATTGCCCTGCTGGAGGCTGTGGAGCTGCGGCAGCTTGGAACTAGTGCACATTCAGTAAAGCCCCAAAGGGCGAGGCAGGTTGCACTCAAAACCGGAGACCTACTTTCAGTCCAGGTTGCATCGCAAATTCCCTGCGCCCAACAGCACCTCAGGCAGAGGCAGAGATACCTCCTCAGTTTGGCGGCCTAGGAAGGCCCTAGAAGGCCCGAAGTAGCCACTCTATTTTGGCAGACCCCGCGTAGGGCTCCCAGGTGCCACCTTTTGCCGCTAGGCTCCAGATTTGACCTGGTGGGGCAAGATGGTCAGCCACAGTTCAGCACCAGGCAGCTAGCTGATCGCGGGTCTCTAACCACAGAGCATCAGGCTCCTGAGCACTTGGCATGACACACTGACTCTGGCTGTGGTGGTTTCCATAGTTACAGGGATGCGCTGGGACTCCTGCCTTTTCTCCCCTGCTAAGAGATCTTGGCCTTGCAACATCCAGGCCACTAAGGTAGGATTCGTTCCATGTGATGTGGGAGTTCATATGGTTGTTACTTAGAAAACCGGTACAGGATCCTACTGATTTAGGTTTCTAGAAGTATCCCAATACCGAAATTAGTGTGATCTTCTGACTTCTGTATGTAAATATAAAGACAATCCCTGCACACAGTTGTCAAGATTTCAGTGAGTTTGTCCATTATTTTCCTTGATGATAGCTTAGATATTTAGAACTGTGCTTTCCAATCCTCTGTGATGGTTGTGGACCTGTTGTCTATCTGGGCTAATCAGGTGTGTATTGTAAGGGATTTGAAAGGTGCTGATTGCACTTAGGAGCTGAAGAACCATTTTTTTCTAGTCACCTGTGGTGAGTGTGTAAGCTTCAACATTTCTGATCAATAATTCCAAAACCTTATTTTCAGTGTTTTTCTTTGCCCTTGTGTCACATATTGTTTTGTTATCCAAAGGGGCAACTGTGCTGGGGGATGCCTTTGAGTTCCTTCATTGGGGTGCTCAGACAGTCCTGAAATGTAGTAGGTTGCTCTTGCCCTGTATCTGCATATGATCCTCAAAAAATGGTACAAATAGAGCCTTGTTTTAGCTCAAAAAACCTAACACTTGTCATCTCCCAAATCCTTCTCCATGACTAGGATAGGATAAATAAGTTTGCCCTTTGTGTGCCTGGAGGGTAAGAAGGTCTGGGTACCATGGAGATGGATCACTGTAGCAGTGTGAAGACTGCGGGTGTGAAATGAGCTCTTCTCCTGGGGACTGCAGAGCCTTTGAGTGAAAGCATGTTTATAATGGGCTTTAAAGGGACAGTGACAGAATTAGTAGTTAGCAAAGGCAGCTCAGCTAAGAAGAAGACACCATCAGCTGAAAGGTAAACTGATTGATTTCATAATAACTATGGCACAATAGTTGCTCTGATGAAAAATATTCATATTAGTAAATGAATCTAGATTGGTCAGGCATGTGGAGAGGAACTCTGCCTCACTGGCCGATATCGGCTGATGAATGGAAGGTGTAGCCCACATCCGACTGCTTTTGAAGCAGCCATCATCATCTTTATTTCGCAGGTAGGCAGTGCACCCATTGGATGCTGGACTTTGCCTGCTGGTTGCCTGCTGATGAGTTCTGGGGATGTGGGGGTGATGAAATACTGCCTGGGGACATCCATGGACAGACACCATATGTGTAAGTGAGGAATGAATCCTGACAGAAGCCTAGCAACAGGCCCACTGTACTGGATGGTAAGTAAGTGGACTGAGACATGGTGGTATGGAGGGGAGAGACTGGAAGATCTGTATTGGTCAGACTGATTCACCAGCCCACATGAGAGTCCTGAGATGGGCTTGTTAGGACAGAGCATCACTGACCAACTCATGCCATATCACATGAAAGTTATGGCTGGTGGCTTGTCTATCAGAGCTAGATAGAGCTAGATCCAAGTACCTGATTGATTGTTGGAACAAAGGACAGGTCACATTAGGCAGGCCATGACACTAATAAGCACACGAGAGAACCAAGTCTGAGGGTAAACTCCGTGGGGGTAAGTGGGTCAAACCCTATGGAAATACAATTCCTGCTAGTTAGGTCAAGAGTTGGGGTGGTGACTGCTCAACTAGACGTGAACATGGAACCCACCAACACTCATTGGTACTGGGGCTGAGAATAGGCTGGGCAGGTCCAAGCTCTGGCATGTGCATGTGAATGGCACGTAGGGTGGGCCAGTCCACAAAATGCACCAGCTCACACAAAGACCAAGGTGAAGGGGCAGGCTATGCTGTGCAAAGGCCTAGCACCTGTTGGAGCATGTGAGATCTGGGTCTACATGTGAGTTGAGTGGAGAACCTGGGAGAGTCCTCTACTAAGTCATAGCTCCCACTGGTGAGCACATATTCCACACCTAGCTTTCAGGCAAGCTAGGCAAGGTAGCCCTACCCATGGGCAAGTATGTGGTTTGGTACTGAGAGGATGGAATGGGTAGGGTCCAGCAGATCATAGCCCACTGGCGAGTGCAGAAACCAGGTTGGAGTTCAGGTTATGTTGGGCTAGGGAATCACACCTACTAGTTCACATGAGCAGGGAATGGGAGCAGACTGAGCAGGCCAGGTTGAAGCACTGCCAGAAAGAGTTGGGACTGGGGGCTGACTAGGTCAGGCCAGGCTAAAGCAGCAGAAGGCAAAAACTAAGATGGTTGTTGGATATACAAGGCAGGTTCAGAGCAATGGGTTAGGCCTAGTCTCTGCCCCTGCTGAGCCATGTGTGAGCCATGTCTGGGTATGGATCAAGATTGCTAGGCTGAAGTATCCAATATCAAGAACCAGAAAAGTTTAGGGCTGGTAAGGAAAGGCCACTGTACCTACTAGAACAGGAGCTGGTCTAAACCGGGCCAGCACATGGAATCACTGGTATGCAAGAGATCTGACATTGGGAGAGATCCAGATAGAGGAACTCTATCGGGACACACTCCCAATAAACCAGGATAGGTAGCAGTCCAGACTAGGCAAAATATGGTACCCACTGGGAATCATTTGGCACAGATTAGGGACAGACCAAGCTGCATCCATCCATATTACCAACTGATGAATCTGAGTGACAGAATGGAGTGTGAGTCAGGCCAGTTCAGGGTACAATACCAGCCAGTCCACATGAGGGCTAGGACTAGAGGATGGCAGGGCTGGGCTAGGCTGTAGTACCCTCCTTTCTGAGTTTGAATTGAGGATGTGCCTGGCCTACACAGGCTAAGGAACCCATTAGTGAAGGCCGAGGTGAGGGGGCTGTGCCAGACTGGGATGCAACACCCAACCAGCACATGTGAAACACGAGGGTAGTGGGATGGCCCCAGAAAGCTTGCTGCGAGGGGCCCACAACTGGGCCAACACTCCCATTGGTGAGTATGAGAGCCAGGATGTGGTCAGACAAGGCCTGGCAGGACTATATCAAATGGCCTACATATGAGCTGGATCAGGGAAAAGCCAGGCTGGACTGACTGTGCCTTCTGGTACATGCATAAGCCAGTGAGGATGTGGATAGACTGGGCTTTGCTGCAGCATCAGCTGGCAGATGCTGGCACAGGGTCCAAGTTCTGTAGGGTGCAGGCATGGTTTAGACAGATGTTGGCACCTGCTGGCACCAGTGTGGACTGGATAGTGTGGCTGGTTGGGACAAACTGGGCTTCAATGCCTATAAACATATATGAGAGCAGAATGGGATGTGGGACAGATGGGACCAGTCTGCTCTATATACTGGCAAGCATTGGAACCAGGGCAGGGGTGGGCCTGGTGGGGTTATTTGTGGGTCACTCTGACAAGACTGCAACTCCCACTGGTTCATGTGAAGGTGGAGTATGTGGTGGGCAGGATCGGGCTTGTCTGCAACACCCTTTGGGTTTCATAAAACATGGGGCTGGAGACAGAACTGACCCAGCAATTGCAACTACCAGTGTGTGTAGGCTGATTTGGGTTGACAGACTGTGCCAGACTCTGTATTGGCAAACACACACAAGAATCAGGGATGGGGTGGCCTCAGATGACACTTCTTTGTGATTCCCTACCAACTGAACCACTGGAATCAGAGCCCTAACCATGGAGAGACCTGGGCATAAAATTGGGCGTCCCGGGATGGTTCCATTTCTCAAAAGCCCAATTCTCCACTTTAAAGGGCCAGCATCCCATATTGGGGTCATTTCATGTCCCAGAGCTTGCTTCCCAATGAGCTCACTACTTATGGTCTAGGAAAACAGTGTGGAATAGCTCAAGTCCTTGGGATGCTCTATGCTAAAGAAAGAATAAGTGAAGCTCTAGCCTAATGGCTTAACTCCAGCACATGCAGTCATCTGTGGAGTGAGAGTGTGCCCAGAATATCCTTTCTTCTTGGTCTTTGCTGTTCTCTGTAAATTTGAGCTTCTGATAAAAGCTTTAAAGAAAAAAGCTTGGTCATCACATTCCCTCAACTCTTTTCCCTGTGTTGATTGTATACATATTCATGCTGACCATTGCTTTTCCTGAGGATGCATTCTTTTATTTTTCCAATTCTTGTTTTATGTATTAGTGGAGTATAGTGAGATACTGAATATATATTGGAAATAAATATTGTTCTTATTAGGATGATTAGTATTTTTATCTCCTTGTTAATACTGTTTGTTTAGAGCATTTAGCTATTCCCCTTTTGCTTCAAAAAACAATGCTGTGTGAATCCAGGAAGTTCATGTAAGAAATTCAAACTGTTCCTGTGTTCTACAAAAATGAATACTCTCTTCAATTGTAATCACAGTAATACATGTAACAGGTGAAGATTGCAAGTAGCTAGAAAAACTACCCACTAGCACAAACCACAGGAGAAACAGGAAAAATAAAGATAAGTAGCAATTATCTTATTAGACTCAAAAAAGAACATGTAACAAAAGCAAAAATAGGCCTAAGAAATTACATCATGTGTTTTATTATCTCAGTCTTCTCTGTTGGTCAAAACTTGCAGGTGGCTGCACAGACAAAGAATGTGTGAGTGACCTGCTCCCAAAGGCATCAAGATAGCAATACCATGAAGGAGGGAGAAGTGTCAATGTGGACCACTTATTAAGTGAGATCCTCAGGCTGTGGAAACATGTAAATTTTTATCAGCTGTCTCATACTAACTTTTTATTGGGATATAGTGGATTTTAACAAGAGTGAGCATTGAATCCTCTTGTTAGAGACTAATTGGCTAGCAGCAGGAAGCAACTGCTGAGTCCGTGTGTTCACACTTCCACTGGACCCTGGGTAGCCTCCAAGGCTGTGTATTTGTATTGACACATGGAAGGAAATGAAGGTGTTTCTTCAATAGCCAGCTGAGTGGAGGTTTTGTACTGCCCTTTCATCCAGGCCAGTCACAGGGTTTAGATCTTGGCATGGCTGGCTCTATGCTGCTGGGGACCACTTGCACTACCCTTGTGTATACATCCTTTGTCAACCTGATTGTTCACATTTCCTTACAAATGCCAGTTCTACCAGACTGTCAGCATCAATGTCTGGATACACAATCCCGTGTCTCATTCAAACATGTGTACACTGTATCAATAGTGTTGTAAGACCAGTGTTAAAATCTCCAGATTAAATCATAATAATGTTCTTTATTTTTTGTTAAAACTCTGCTTGCCTCGTGGGTGATCTACTCATTCAGCCTGGATGTGGACAGTGCCCTGAACTCCAGTGAATATCCAATGCATCCACAAAAAGTATATCCGACTTCAGGATTATCAAGCAGAAAATATACAGAGGGAGCCTTTCAATACATAGATATAAGGTCATTATTAGGAGTGAAATCACTTTTACCTAATGAATCTAATAGGACTCCATTCACTTAGTGAAGGGATTGAGGGTAGCTGTTCTGTACAGCAGTTCTCTGTACCTTTCCCAAACACTTTCTGAACACTTAGAGTTCCTTTCCAGAACTTCTCACAGTTCACCTGTCCCTGACTCCTCCTGTTCCCTGTTTGCTACCTAAGGGCCAGAAATGTCAGGGATCATTGTTCTCGCTCTTTCTGATGGTCATGGACATCTACAAACAAATTCAGAAAACATCACTCGCACACTGGGCAGTCTCCAGTTCAACATAGAAGAACACAGTAGCCCTGATCCATGACCAGAGCAGGCTCAACACTGAAGAAACATACACATTATAGCTCCTTGTGGTAGAGCTGGGTGAGATTTTCAAATGGGCACATGGTGCCACTCTAAGAAATATTTCTCTAGCCCCACTCTCAGTTGCTGCTCTATTACATGGCTGGGTCCCAGGCTCAGAGCCTTATGTTCACACATGGATCTCAAGGGAAACCTACTCCTGTTCCTGAGACAAGGAATTGCCCTCACCCACAGGTCTCCACCCAACTATTTATTCCACACTGCACACTCCATACATTTTTGTCGGCCAAGCCGGGGAGAATTGTGTGATTGCATGGAGCTTAAGGGTTGCAAAGCATCCATAATCTGACCTCAGATTCCACCCCATCTACCCCTCAGCCAACTACAGAGAGTGACATCATTCTGTTAATACTACATTTAACAGTACTTACTAATTAATTATTACAGGTACCATGCACGATGCTTTTTAACCATCGTGTAGCTGACAGAGCAGACATCCATACAGAGGAAATCACACATTGCCAAGCACAGACTGGTAAACCCTCATGATTAGTCCAGGCCCCTTCTTTGCTATGAAGCTCCTCCTGTCACAGGCTCCCTGTGAGGAAAATGAAAACTGACCCTGCTCCAATGCTGCCTCCCCTTCAGCAGGATGGAGAGGGTGGAGTTCCACAACCTCTTTCTTAGCAGATCTTCTCTCTCTCCTTTACTCGGAAAGTACCTTGGCTGAGCTTGTGGGCATGGTGCTTTGCCAGATTATATCCCTCAGAAAGTAGATCCCAGAGGCCTCTCTCTGGAAGCTCTCAGGGCTGCCCCCTGTGAGCAGATCCTTAAGATGCTGATGGAGTAAGATGGAAGCATCTCTCCCTTCCTGTGGCTTCTGCTTTAATTGCTTCATTTTTGTGTGTGTGAGATTGGACTAAGCTATTGAATTGCCTGAGTTGGTGATAGAAGGGAAGATTCAGAGTTGGAGGTCAGTGGAGGAATGGCTGTTAGGCCTCCGAGAGAATATGTGAAAAAAATTGATTCTCCCTGGAGAATGGAAGGAGTTGTACACAGGAACTTCTCCTTTGGTCACATTACATATGGCACTAATATAACTCGGAAACTGCCACATTTGGAAAAATGTCACTTTGGTAAAGAGTGTAGCACTGCCAGCTACACTGCACAACACTGAGCTTCCTGCAGCTTGTACCTGCTGCCTGCCTGCCCATACCTCAGCCTATGGTGACAGGTGGGCTGTCTGCCAGCTGTTTCTCCTCCCACTGTAGGTTCTCCCCCAGCACAAGCACCATGGTTATTTTGCACAGCTTCCATTCTGAGAAAACACAGACCCACCTGACTCAATGACCATTGCACATGCTTCTGTGGCCACAACACAGGAACCTGGGTCCATCTAGCTTGGTCATTCACTGTATGTCTGCTCTGGTAAAAATCTTCAATGTCTATTTCTCAGTTACCCATGTATGTGAGATTACTACAACCCCTGGAGAAGATGAGCAAAGGGAAGCTTAACGTCCATTGGGTAACTCATAGAATGACACAAACTGGCAGATCCAATCCTAATGGCTATGGTGTGAATCTGAGACCTGGGCCATTTACCAATCTTGACATCTCCCAAACCAAAGAGTAAGCATGAGTGTGATGCTCCTGTTTGTGTGGCAAACACTAGAGCATGGTACCGGTGAGTGGCCTGTGTGCTAGCATTATGAATGATATCTGCATAAATCTAAACAATAAAACAAGAATCACACTTACACACAAATATATTGTAAGCATTTCAACCACACATATCTGAATGAAGCAACTCAATTACCAATAAATTGATTGATTACCTGTTAATGCCCACCATTTTACTGACACCATTCAAACCTATGTGCAGAAAACGATTGATTCTGTGAGACATAATGAATTCACTCTGACTCAGAGAGATGGGTATTGCTGTATAAGATATTAAGAGAGAAGCATACTGAGGCTCAAAGAAAATGGAAACCAGGCCAGAGTGCAAGAGACCTGTTTGCACAATCTCCCCTGCAGTACACAGAAGATCCCATACGAAAGAGTGGTCCACCTGTTCATGGGATAAACAAGTTCCTCTGTGCCTGTACTAGCACACAGTAACAGAAATTTTAACCCAAGTCCCAACCTACATCTTATCTCATTTCTCAGAAGGAAGACAATCACCCATCATCTCCAGAACTTACGATGTTTTTGTGGCTGCTTGTCCAGGGCATAGGCAATAGGTTCAGATGGATGAAACTGCTTCTTGAGATCTCCAAGCTGTTGTTGAGTGTTGGCCAGCTGGGAGCTCAAGATCTGGTACTCTAGAGGATTTTTTTTTTAAAGATTTATTTTATTTTTATTACAAAGTTAGATGTACTGAGAGGAGGAGAGATAGAGAGGAAGTGGAGCTGCTGGGACCAGAACCAGCAGCCATATGGGATCAAGGCGAGGACCTTAGCCACTAGGCCACGGTGCCGAGCCCTCTAGAGGATTTGATTCTATCCTTGGATTTGTTGGGGCACTGGAAGATGCTGCCATGCTGATGGTTCTGGTAGTCATAATAGAGGGTCTAGGCAGTAGAGAACCAAGCACATGATATTTGAAATAAATGAAGTCAAACAGCTTAATAAGGATTCATGGATGGCAAGAGCTGTCATCCTTAACTTACACCAGAGAATTATAGCCAGTGTCCTACAGTACATGAGAATTCTTAATCACACAAACAAGGATGGAGTTGTCAGAGCCCTAAGTTACCTCCACTGCCTATAGTGATCTTTCAGAGGGTGGGAAGGAGGGTCCAGTATGAGGTAATAATCTGAAGTTGCCATAGCAGTATTAGAATGTGGAGGGTGTAATGACCTCTTAAAGGGTACTGCTCTTCCTTTGACTAAGCATTGATGATGTACAAGGTGGCCTGAACCTTCTAAAGTTCTCCACTGATGGGAATCATCCTGTTACCATCAAATATTACCAGTTATGCATGTTTGTGTTGATCACATTCGCCAATTTCTTTCCTCAAACTTTGTCAACATTCAATTTGTCTGAAAAGTAGTTTCCCAAGATGTTTTATTTTATTGTTACTTTAGCCATTCTTTAAGGCTAAAACATATCCTACATATTTTTCACATGTACTTTTTCTCGGAAAAAGTGAATGTAAGGAATTTGCCAGTGTTGTTAAGATGTATCCCAGTTTAGCTGCATCCCAAATCAAACTGCCTGGAATGTTGCGTTAGCTTTATTACTACTTTCAAATTCCTGCTGACGCCCACCATGGAAAGTGGCAGATGATGGCTCTCTTTGCCACCTGTGTGGGCCACCCAGACTGAGTTCCCTCCTTCTGTGCTGGCCTGTTCACAACCAGAAATTCTGGGGAGTGTTGAAGTGTGTGATAGGTCTGTCTGGTTGTCTTCATACGAGTAAAGCACATGGTGTAATTGGAGTTGTTTCCATGTAGCTAAAAATACAGTTATAAAGGGCAAAAGTGTGACAGATACTAGATCTTCTTTGTACTAATTCTATTAGCATAAGACCACAATAACCATGGTTTGTTCAACCTGAAGTTGGAAAAACAGAACCCTAAGCAGGTTGTTCACAGAAACAATAGAGCTACAAGCACTTTTAGCATCTTCTGCAGCCTTCCCAGGAGTGTTAGCCAGGAGGAAGAGTAACAACCAGGCCTGAAACTTACACTTGAATGGAATGATGGTATCACAAGTTGTGCTTAATTTGCTGTGCTCAGGGCTAGCTCCAGAAATATCTTTGAAAATTCCTGGGAACATTAACTGTGTCCTGAACACTGTGGAAATTTTTGATTGCCTTTTTATAAGTTGTTTTGTTAATAGACTCAGTCAAAGCCTGTTGAAAGAAATATGTGGCCAGATTCAAGTTCACAGTAGTTGAGTCTTCACAATTAAATTGATTCATAGTGTTGGGAATTTGAGTTTTACATAGTTTTTATCTTGCTGTAGATCTATTCAGATTTCCTATTTTCCATTCAACTTTTAACAGTTGTGCATTTCTATGAAATTGTACAGTCATGTAGATTTATTTGCATGTCAAAAATTTTAAACGAAAGTAATGGCCTCATTTGTGACTTTAGACATATGTGCTTTCTTATTTAATTACTGTGATTTGTTTTGTGTTTTTTTTTACAAATAACATCTATTGATTTCAATTATTCTCTCCATTGCTTTTTTTAAAGATTTATTTATTTTTATTACAAAGTCAGATATACAGAGAGAAGGAGAGACAGGAGGATCTTCCATCCAACGATTCACTCCCCAAGTAAGCTGCAACGGCCGGTGCTGTGCCAATCCGTAGCTGGGAACCAGGAACTTCTTCCAGGTCTCCCACACAGGTGCAGGGTCCCAAAGCCGTCCTCGACTGCTTTCCTAGACCACAAGCAGGGAGCTGGATGGGAAATGGAGCTGCCGGGATTAGAACCGGCGCCCATAGGGGATCCCGGTGCGTACAAGGTGAGTACTTTAGCCGTTAGGCCATACCGCTGGGCCCATCTCTCCATTGCTTTTTTTTTATTAATTTCTTTTACTTCTGTTATCTTTAGTTATTTTCCTTCATATTTAGTTCCTTAATCGTCTTGTTAAATTTCTTTATTCTCTGAGTTGGACAATGTCATCGAATGTGCCTTGGAGGAATTGCCTCAACATTTGAACCACGCAGCACACAGCAGCTCATTTCTATTATACCAGTAAGTAGTAGCCTCTGAACGTGCTCCACATCGTGCACTGTAGGATGATATAATCTAGTGGTGTTCCACATCCTCAGGTATTGATGTGGTTATGTTGCTGAGAGTGGTCCTACCACAAGTGTGCTGGACCATCTAGTCTCTTCCCAGCACAGAAACAGGAAGTAGAATCAGAAATGGATCAGCCAGTAGTTGAACTGGTGCCTATTTCTGGGATGCTGTCATAGGTTTAGCCTGAACTTGCTAAATCACCATGCCAGGTCCTTAAATATATTCTTTGTATTGTTACTGCAAGCAGCAAAAAAAAATAAAACTGAATGTGCTGAATTAACAGGTATGTAACATGCATAGAACTCAGCTGTTGCAGAATAGTATTGATAGGATTAGTGCAACTTATTTGGAATATTGTGATATGGAAAATATTTGCACCTGAAAATGGATTATAACAAAAATCAAAACATACAAAGTTATATCTAGATGGTATCATTTTGGGTCCTACTATTTTGACTTCTTCATTATGTGTGTTTCTAAAATGATGAAGATTAATATGTACTATTTCAGAATCAAGTTATTTGAAAGGCAGAGAGACATAGCTTCCATTTCTGGTTAACAATCAAATTTGCCACCATAACCACTACTTGGTATAGTTGAAGTCAAGAGTGAAGAATTTTTACCAGATCTCCTTTATGTTCTCAGAGTCTTAAGATGTTGGGTAATTATCTGCTTCACTCTTAGGTACACATGCAAAGCCCAGAGAATTTTAATCTGTACCTATATATGATGATAGTTGCACAGGTGGTGCTAAAACTGCTGTACAACAATGTACAACTCCAATATGAACTACTTTGTCACCAGAAATTATTCAATTTAAATTGTATTTAAAACAGTTTCTTTGGGCCCCTTGCCATGGCCTAGCGGCTAAAGCCTGCACCTAGAACATCCCGGGATCCCATATGGGCACTGGTTCTAATCCCAGCAGCCTCACTTCCCATCCGGCTCCCTGTTTGTGGCCTGGGAAGGCAGTCAAGGAAAGCTCAATGCCTTGGGACCCTGTACCCACATGGGAGACTTAGAGGAAGATCCTTTCTTCAGATAGGACCAGTGCCGGCCACTGTGGTCACTTGGGGAGTGTACCATTGGATGTAAGATCTTCCTCTCTGTCTCTCCTCATTTCTGTATATCTGACATTGCAATAAAAACACAATACATTGCAATAAAAAAATGGTTTCTTTTCTCATGTTGGGTCCATTGCTGGCTCATGGAAAGCATGATGGTATCATTGTATCCACGATGCTTTTGTGTTTGTTTTCCTTCATCCATACATTGGTCATTCAGTTGCACATTTTATCCATACCATGGTGCTGTATATTTTGTTTTAATAATACTTTAGGAATACTGGGCTTTCTCCTATTGTCTATACCTACTGTGTCATGATACACTTAAATAGACTAATGACTTGTGATCTTTTTGAATGATTGAAGTGTTCTTATACTATAGTGGAAAACGCTTGGTAGAGGAGGATATTCATATTGATTCGTTTCGTTTTTGCTTTCAAAACAAATAAATATACATATGAAATGCTGATTTTCAGTGAGCATAAACTACATCATGGGAAAGATATTCCAAGTGTTCTTTCACTCTCCACATGAGTGTATGTGATTGAGTTAAGTTTCTCAGAAGCCAGGAGACTAGAGCTTCTTCTGTGCTCTCACTTTTGCATGCAGTTTCCCAAGGACTTGAGCCACTCCACACTCCTTTACAAGAACATAAGTAGGGAGCTTGATGGGAATTGGAGAGGCTCAGACATGAAGTAGTGCCCAGATGTGATGCCGACATTTGGCAGGTGGGAGGTCAGCCTGTTGAGCCATGAAACCAGCCCTGGGGCACCAGTTTTTTTTTAAAAGATTTTATTATTATTATTGGAAAGCCGGATATACAGAGAGGAGGAGAGACAGAGAGAAAGATCTTCCATCCGATGTTTCACTCACCAAGTGAGCCGCAACAGGCCGATATGCGCCCATCCGATGCCAGAAACCAGGAACCTCTTCCAGGTCTCCCACACAGGTGCAGGGTCCCAAAGCTTTGGGCCATCCTCGACTGCTTTCCCAGGCCACAAGCAGGGAGCTGGATGGGAAGTGGAGCTGCTGGGATTAGAACCGGCACCCATATGGGATCCCGGGGCGTTCAAGGTGAGTACTTTAGCCGCTAGGCCACGCCGCCGGGCCCTGGGGCACCAGTTTTTAAGAATGTTTTAGGACATGGTCTCAGATAGAGTGTGAAATAGACTGGAGATGTTACAAGCTGGTATTTTCAAGAATGCTGCAGAAAGCCACTTTCAAAACTCTGACACCAGCAAGCTGACTTTGTCTTTATCAAGTAACTCGACATAGGCATAGTTTATTTCAGAATGCCCTGAGATCACTTTAAAGTTCCTCCTACGTTTCAGGTTCTCATTTTTGAGTCAGAGTCTGCTTTTGAGGTCTCCATCATCCACCTCTTCTTTATCTCCCTTGTCTTCTTCCTCCTTTTATTAAATTAAATTTAGTTAGCCAATAGATTACAGACAGAAATGAAGATCTTACCTCACCATTGCTTATCGATCCAGAATAGAATATAAGAAAAGCCCTCAAATTCTTGATACTCATTCTCTAATAATAATATGCTAAAGGAATTCAATAAAATCAATTTATATTTTAGTAGGAGTATTTTTCTCTGAAGATGAGGGCTAGGATTTAACTGAGGATGACTTTCAGGAAGAGTATTCCACAAAGATTGTGGTGCTAGAAACATAGACATGGAAGGCTGGCACAATGGCTTAACTGTCTTATTCCCTAGATTGCAGCCCCAGCATTAAATAAGGTCACAAGTTCTGACCCTGACTGATTCATTTCAGATAAAGCTCCCTGGAAAGCAGAGGATGATGGCCCAAAGCCTTGGAACCCAGTATCCATATGCATGGCCCAGAAAACTGTTCCGGCTCCTGGGTTTGGATATTGAAGTTCTATATACTGTGGCCATTTGGGGAATGAACCATGAGGTGGAGGACCTTTCTCTCTCACTTTCTGTCTTCCTCTTTGTGTAAATCTTGCTTTTATTAAAACAAAATAATGATAAAAACAGAGATAAAACTTTTTTAGATTCATTTATTTTCATTGTAAACTCAGATTTACAGATAGAAGGATATACAGGAAGAAATATCACTCCAAAAGAGACATAATGGTTGAAACTGAGCTCCTCCAAAGCCAAAAGCCAGGAGCTTGTTTGGGGTCTCCCATATCAATGCAGGTTTCCAAGTCCAAATTAGTCTTCTATTGCTTTTCCAGGCCACAAGCAGGTCTGTAAGGAAAGTGGAGCAGCCAGAATATGAGCTGGTAACCCAAACGTGATTATGGTGCATTTAATATACAAGCCAAGGAGTTTATCAACAAGGTTAATGCACTGGACCAATAAATCTTCTTTCCTAAGTTAATACAAAGCAAGTGAGGTGAGAATAGAATAAGAATATATTTCAGTCATGTAGGTATCAAACAATGACTTCTTGGAGCAATGGTGCTACAAGGCTTATGGACCACAAAGGAAATAAGATTGTCAGTTTTGTAAAATGAGAAAATTTGGTAGATAAAGGATAAAGCAAACCAACAGATGGTAGATCATTTACTCTGACTCTCCTTTTCTCTGTAAATCTGATATGGAATTCAAATAACAGCAATAATTCTTTAAAAGAAAAAGAAAGGATCAACCAAGGGGTACTGGTGATGGCAATGTGTGTACCATAATTGGCCTGGATTTTTGGGAAGGGATAAATTACACAGAACTAATAGACTGGTAATTTCAACATTATTACATGGGTAAAGGAAACAGAACTAAAAGCTAGTGATTAATAAATCATTGTATATTTGAAACTCCTAGTATTAGGTACACTAAAAAATGGAGACTCCTATAAACATACTGTAAGACACATCACTAAGGTATAGAATGAGGAGAAGGCTGTTACACAAATAGGATGTTAGAACAAAGAAATCATTCTATGTTTAGCTGTGGATAAGAAGGTGGACATTTCTATCCTCAAATGTGAGAAGCATGACGTGAGTGAAGAGCTAAGAGAGGATGTGTCAGATCTAAGGATGGCATTGAGGGAAAGGTGATTCAGGCCACATCCACAGAATTTGCAATAAATGGTTGAAACCTGGCCACGTTTTCAGCCAAAAATATACTCAGTAGTGATCATTGTTTAATCTTTGGAGAGGAAACCTGTTGGATCTGCAGAGAGTATGCAGTAGAGGATCCAGACAGGTCTCCCTTTTCTTCTTGTTTTAATTTCTTTATTCTATGATACATTTCCATTTACTCCAAGATTACCTCTCCCTCCTCCTCAGTTCAGTTTCCCCCTGACTTGCCTTATTTACTACAATAATATAGTCCTTCAAAGTTATTCATAAGTCCACTATTGTGATACCCAAGAGTATCAAATCATTGTACACAAATAGAATAGTAGAAAATCAATTTTCTATTGAAAACAAGACTGTATCTAATAGTGGGTAAAAAGGAGGATTCTAAATGCCACTTGGAATCTTGAAATAGTACTCTGCCAAAACCTCCCGTTTTCTCTTTTCTTCACCTACTCCTCCTCCTTATGATTATTCTTCTACTCCTCCATTTTTCCCTAAGAGCGACCAAAGACATCTGGCTATTGTCAGGTTATATTTTATGGTTATTGAAATATGGAGGACAAGGCGTCGAACTGACTCAAATAGGGGATTATTTCGGTAAATGAGCGGAAGGATGGATGTAAAACACTTGAGAAAAAAAGTCTAGGAGAGACACAGAAAAAAGAGATGCTTATACAATGAGGTGATGATATTTACAAATTTAGAGATCAGATGGTAAAATAATGATGTGATCAATATATAAAGGTAATGTCAAAAATAGAGCCCCAAAGCACAAATTGTAGTATTATAGAACATAGCAAAAGAATAATGAAAATGGTCACAGTGGAAAAGCTCCAAAGAACCACAAGCCACAAGGTGAGGAAGAGGAGTTTAATGTTGCATTGATGCAGGTAATTTTCGCTGTCAACACAGAACTCTGGGAACTTAGCATTTCATAAGAATCCTGCATGAACCATGGATTCATTCAAGACATAGGAACCTATTCTACACTGTTTTGATTCTGTCATTCAGCACGCTGCTGTGCTTTTACCAGAATGGAACAATATCCTAGTTCAGAAATAGTCTATTGAATTAATCCAACTTAATTTACTGTTGAACTCAATAGAATGATATTCAAATAATGATTTCACAATAGTAGGTAAAAATATCATCTGGTTTTAAAAATTGAACCTTTTGAGGCCTGGCAGCATGGCCTAGCGGCTAAAGTCCTCGCCTTGAACGCCCTGGGATCTCATATGGGTGCTGGTTCTAATCCCGGCAGCTCCACTCCCACTGGAGCGTGTGGGCTGGGATAGAGACAGACCAGACTAAGCAAGGCTGCAACACCTGTGCACTGCATGTGGACTAGATCAGGGAAAAGCCAGGCTGGGCTGATTATTCCAGTGGGTGCAAGCATAAATTAGAGTGGGTGAGGGATATTTGGGCTTGGCCGCAGCATCAGCTGGCAGAAGCTAGCACTGGGGACTAATTTTGCCAAGTCAAATCACAGAACCACCTAAAGAGTGTATAAACCAGGACTGAGAGAGACCTGGGAGGGAAAAAGTGGGTTCCCCCTTCCTGGGTCACTATTCCCACGGGAGGGCATGAAAACTACGATGGGGGCTGAGGTGGCTAGACAGAGAGGTACTCAACAACATCCGTGAGGGCTGGATGGTTGAGTTGGTTAGATAGAACTAAGCTTTAGTACCCATTGACAAGAACAAGAGCCAAATGGGATGGGGGACAGACTGGTCTACTGCTACACATACTGGCAAACCAGGGTAGGGTGTGGGCCTGATGGGTTATTGTGGGTCTCCCCGACTAGGCTGCAGCTCCCACTGGTTGATGTGAGGGCCAAGTATGTGCTGGGCAGAACCAGACTGGACTGCAACACCCATTGGTTCCAGTGCAACTCGGGAATGAAAACAGAACCAACCCAGCAAGTGAAACCACTAGCTGATCGGCGTGATGGACTGTGCCAGACCCTGTGCTTGCTAGAACATACAAGAAACTAGTCTGGGAATACCTCAAAGTTTCTTTGGAGATCTCCCCAATCAAACTGCTGGACTCAGAACTCTAACCAGGAAAAGACAGAAGACAGAACAGGTCAATCATTCATCTCAGCTATTTGTTGGCAGCGAAATACTGGGGCAAACGGTGACTTTATGATGGACCATATCAATCAGTAGACAACCTCATTGAATGAAACTGGCAGCGATTCATAACTGGAGAACTATTAAAACCACTTGAATAAATATGTCAGAGCATGCCCCACATCCGGGACTTGGGTTGGGCGGGAAACCAGGTGGGGCTTCTCCCTCAATATCCCCCTTCACCTCAGATACATGATGGAAACAATATGGACATAATAGTATTACCCACTTCCTTATACCCACTGAATCTTTTTATTTAACCGCAGTTAACTATGTAAAGATTGTCAACAACAATACAATAAAATAAAATTAAGAAAAAATTGAACCTTTCTTGTTTTCAAATTAGAGTAAAAAATTAGAAAAGAAAAGAGAATAAAAGAAAAAAGAAAAAAAGATTAAGCCTGAGAAAGAGAGTTGGGGCTGGACCAAGTTGGACATGAGAGTAGTATTTGGTAACACATGTAAGGGTCACTTCTAGGTACTGGGTCAGGATGAGCTAAGCCACTATTTGCCTTTACAAGAATGGAACAATATCCTAATTCAGAAATAATCTTTTGAATTAATCTAACTTAATTGAAAATTCTATATTGTTGTTTTATATAAAATGAACCCAATAGAATGTTAGCTAAAGACTGATTTCGCAAGAGTAGGTAAAAATATGATCCGGTTTTAAAAATTGAACCTTTCCTCTCCTGGGGTTAGAGCAAAAAATTAGAAGAAGAAAAAAGGAAGATTAACCCTGAAAAAGAGTTGGGCCTGGACCAAGGTGGACAAGACAGTGGTAATTTTCAACATGTATAAGAGTGAGTTGTAGATAGTGGGTCAGGATGAGCTAAGCCACAGTTCTCATGGAGTGTGTGACAGTCAGATGAGCTGAAACAGGCAGCAGAGGCTGGCACACCTAAAAATGGGGACTGGGAGCATTGTAGTGGGTATGTTAGGAGTCAATTTAACTAAGCTATAACACCCACTGTCATGGCAAAGGCCTGAGATTGTGGAGGGTTGGGTGTGCTGAGTTGTTGCACCCGTCAGTTTGAGTGAGATATGGGGCTGAGGTGGAACTGACCAGGCAGCTGCATCCACTAGTATGTGCTTGGTGCAGCGGATAGCATGAAATGGAACCTGCCATGGCTGGTGCACACAAAAGTCAGATCTGCACTCACATCCATTGATATTTTTGGGGTGCCTCTCTGATTAGACTGGCACTCAGACCCAGACCATCGGGAGATTAATAGGGCATGTAGTGCAACATTGGTGTACATGTCTCCAGACTGGGCCTCCTCAGTTGCTGATGCCTGAGGAGTGGACAGCATGGCCAGTTGCACATGGAAAATATGGTGGCCAGCTCATCTAGGCAATTAGAGGATATAAACTGTGACATCAGAATTAAGAAAGAAGAACAAGTTGGACAAATCTCAAGGTTTGCAGCCTGTCACTGGCTCTGTGGATGCATTCAATGTAATTTATCAACAAGTAGACCTTGGAAAGAATTTCTCAGCACTCCAGTGACAAAAACCAGAGCCTTTCAGTGCTATCACAACCACTCAAATCACACCCTCAGATCACTTCCCCACTCTGGGATCTGTAAGCATAACCTAAAGATCATCTCCCAATTCTCTAGTCCTGATGTAGTTTGACAGCAAGGATTGGCCCTCATTTTCTGTTCTCTTGCAGTCATAGATTTAAGAAAAAAAAAAAAAAAAAAGAAAGACTGAAACATGTGGCCCACCCACATTCCTCCAATTATACCTGACCATCTACAACCTCATCAGAGACCCACATGGGTGTGCATTCCTCACAAACACATGAACAATATTAAATGCGCAAACAAAATCAAAATAAATGGAAGAAAATAAGCAGGTATCTCCAAGATCACAACCTCAATGGACTCAGATTTAGTTCCTCAGTTTCTCAACTCGGTGCGAGGAACTTTGCTTTAATACATGTCACCTTTACAGAAGGCTTCAATCTGGAAGAGCCATAGCTCATAAAAGAGGAGGCATTTACCTTTATAGCCATTGTCTGAGCAGGGTTACTGCAAATGTAAGCTAGCAACCTCATCTTTTCATCGACATTTCATGTGAACATTTTCCAGACGACGGCTATGTAGCACTTTTGCCAAGCTGTGACTGTTCATTTTAGTTCTACTTGTTAAGGTACTGTGCACCAGGGCAGTAAGTTTGTTTTCTTCCCCACTGCGAGGAAACTAAGAGCCCTCTGTTCTGTAGTCTGCATAAGCTCACATGAGCACTGAATGTGCGTAACAAGACAGTTAACCAATCCAGGTAAACTGGAAACATTTCTGAAAGCATAACTTTCGTTTTTCAAAGTACAATATATGAGGAATTCTGGTTATATAATACTATGCACACACTACTTGTTGCAGTTGCCTTGGCTTTAGAAGCTAACCTTCCTCAGTGAAGTGTTGATAACCTATATGAATTTTTTTGATGTTCCACTTCTGACCTAACAACTCCTTGCTCATTTTGAGGAAACATAGGGCAAGGTTGGTTAGCGCCAAAGTCTTGGACTTTGTTGACAAGTAAAAAATTTAACATGCCTCCAGTTTCTCATTTTGGGTTGATATTTTCTGATCTTTGTGGCCATTTGGGAAGTGAAGCAGCACTTGGAAGATCTTTCCTGGTCTCTCTAACTCTGACATTCAAAACATAAATAAAGCATATTTTAAATTCATTCTACAAAAAAAATTTTCTCTTTAAAAAAGATTTGCAGGTCCGACGGCGTGGCCTAGTGGCTAAAGTGCTCGCCTTGAATGCCTCAGGTTCCCATATGGGCGCCAGTTCTAATCCCAGCAGCTCCACTTCCCATCCAGCTCCCTGCTTGTGGCCTGGGAAAGCAGTCAAGGATGGCCCAAAACGTTGGGACCCTGCACCCGCGTGGGAGACCTGGAAGAGGTTCCTGTTCCCAGCTTCGGATCGGCGTGCACTGGCCTGTTGCGGCTCATTTGGGGAGTGAAACATCAGATGGAAGATCTTCCTCTCTGTCTCTCCTCCTCTGTGTATATCCAGGTTTCTAATAATAATAAATCTTAAAAAAAAGATTTGCTTTAATTTTAATGGGAATTCAGATATACAGAGAAAAGGATAGACAGAGAAAGAGATGCTGCATCCATTGATTCATTCCCCAAGTGGCTGCAGTGGCTGGAGCTGCATTAATCAAAAGCCAGAAGCATGGAGCTCCTTCCAGGTCTCCCACGTGTGTGCAGGGTCTCAAGGCTTTGGCCTGTTCTTGACTGCTTTCCCAGGCCACAATCAGGGAGCCAGATGGAAAGCAGGATCCGTAAAGGAACCCAGTGCATGTAAGGCAAGGACTTTAGCCACTAGACTGCCAGGGTGGGCCCCAAAGAAAACCATCCAAGGTTACCTTATTTAATATAGTATGTATTGGGCCTGGCGGCGTGGCTTAGCAGCTAAAGTCCTCACCTTGAAAGCCCTGGGATCCCATGTGGGTCCCGGTTCTAATCCTGACAGCTCCACTTCCCATCCAGCTCCCTGCTTGTGGCCTGGGAAGGCAGTCGAGGACAGCCCAAAGCTTTTGCGACACTGCACCCGCGTGGGAGACCTGGAAGAGGTTCCTGGTTTCTGGCTTCGGATTGGCACGCACCGGCCCGTTGCGGCTCACTTGGGGAGTGAATCATCAGACGGAAGATCTTCCTCTCTGTCTCTCCTCCTCTCTGTATATCTGACTTTGTAATAAAAATAAATAAATCTTTAAAAATATATAGTATGTATCAATTTTATTTTGTTCATTTACCCAAATGTTACCAAGATGTTCTTTCTTTTATGTTTGGATAATTTACAGTACGTTGAATGTTGAACAATCGATAATTTGTAGGATTGACCACATTGGTTCGCAATGCATAAATACTGTTTTTGTTGCAGCATTTGTACCGTTACATCCTGTTAGGGTTTTATAAATGTGCTTATGAAACGTATTGATCTATCCTTTTCTTATGATATTTTTGTGTTTAGCATCCAGATGAGGGTGTTCTTATGAAAGGAGTTGCATATAATTCTCTGCTCATTTCAATTGTATTTGTTTTAATGCATTAGGGCTATTCAGAGTTTTAGTCCTTGAGGACGGTCTGAAACTTCCTCTTTCATGCAATTTCATCTCATTTATTGAGACAATCTCTTTTGTGTCTATACTCATGTGTCTATTGTACATTCAAATTCCTGAATCTTAACCTATCTGTTTCTCTGTCTCTTGTTAGTAATGCACATAAAACCACAAACTACACAAATGGATAATATCCAGATCCAGTTTTCCAATGGCTCTAATTAGTTCTTTATTTGGCTAGATAGTATTATAAGAATGTCAAGGCATCACAGGGTATAGTAAAGTTTTCTACCACCAGTTTGTACAGATGTCAGGATGATTACAGGGTGATTTCTTCTGTATTAGGGAGTACCCTCATTTCCCACGCAGCTCAAAGGACACAAGCACTTGGGAAATACTGTACTGCTTTACCAGGAGCATGAGCAGGGGCTGAAATCAAAGTGGAATGACCAAGACCCATTAGCTGGATGAAGGTAAATGCAAAATGTCACAGCATTGGCCCAAGAATATGACAAATGTTTCGAGAATCAGAAATCAGGTGAGAAAGTTAGTTTTTCACTGACAGCCACCTGCAGAGTGATGAACCCACTTGCAGAGTGATGATCCCACAGGGTAGCTAAGGAGTGAACATGGTTCCTGAACCCCAGCGTACACATACTGGACACCAAACTGCCCTTGAGAGGTAATCTTGCCTTTGTGAAACTTTTGACATGAAAATGAAACCTGGACACTCAGAGTCTGGAAATTTAGTTGAGCCTCCTGTACACCATAGCCTGCTCCGCAGGGCTTCAGTGACCTCAGGGTTGCAGGAGAGCAATCCAGTCATTCATCCTACAACCACTTATGTGACATCCTTCCTGCGCTTCACAAACATACAATAGCCCTACAGAAACTCAATTCCTCTGATCCACCAGCTGCCCAGAGGGTTCCCAGAAATGCCTTAAGCTGGGAAATGCTTGGACATCATAGCCAGGTGTACACAGTGTGCTGAGCTGGAAGTCAAATTCACAGTCCTGTAGACACAGTCATGCAACCAGGCATCTCACTCTGCCAGTCAAGCAGTGACTCCTCATAAGGAAAATCTACATGGCAAGAGTTGGAGGGTGACAAGTACTCAGCCCCAAGATTCTCCTTCCAATGCTAATCCAACAGTATGTGCCCTGAGTCATTCCACAACACTGCTAACAATGGTGATACTCACAGTATCCCCCACAGGAGGCCAAGAATCCTCAGCTACCTGTACAGAAGGTTCTCTGTAACACAGCAGGCCAGGACTGAGCCTAGGTGTCTTTTTTGACCCTGATCCTGAGTGAGCTAGTGGCTATGCCAGTCTGTACCCAAATCAGCCCACATATGGGGAACCTTCAGTGTCCTAGACAAGGTGGTAAACACATCATTTGGAAGCCCAGACTGTACTCCAGGCCTAAGCATGGTGAAAACACAGTAGTTCTCTTCTGCTCAGTGGAAAGTGCTTTCAGTGTTGCAGTGCTGGTGCCAGAGTCCATCTTTTACTGTCATCTGTACTCTAAAAGCACCTGTTATGCCAAGCTTGTTCCGAAGGAAGGCACTGAGGGCAACAAGGTGGGAAGGGATCAAGGTATAAGTTGTGCCGGGGTGCAATGTGTTGGCATGACTTTTCCGCAAGGCTGAGGCTATTCCGGGATCCTGAGTGCCTGAGAACCTGAACTCCCTCTCCTCTCCTGAAACTTGTTCCATAGGGAACCCTCACCTCCCTGTCCAGCTTCTCTGTTTAGAATGTTTCTTTTCCTCTCTTATGATAAATGTGAAGAGGCAAAGCTTGCAGGGCCTGGAACACCAGTGAGGACCTACCTCACTAAATCACAGAGCTAGCTGACAATTAGCTCCTTACCTCATTTGGTCCTGCAGGAGTGGACCTGGAAAAGGCCTTGAAGGGTCCAGAACACTCATCCTAGCCCCTGCAATGCTGACTGACACAAGTGCTTTGGCTCTTGGGGGAAGGGATGCTAATGGGATGAGAAGGCTGAGCAATAGCATCAGGCCAGGGAACCACAGGCTAGTTCAGCTCTGCACAAACAGCTCATAGAGCTCCACCCACCCAAACCAGATCATCATCCTCTTTTCCCTAAGGAATTATTATTCATGAGCAACTCTTCATGCAACTGTGATTTACACAGACATGTTTCTTTCGGTTAATTAAATATGTAAAGTTTATGTCTCCAGAAGCTCCCCTCCTGCCTCCTGACATTTAGTTGAATGTTTGATAATGCTCTAGAAATACTGTACTGTGCAGCTGACTGGAGGATGAGAGCGTAACTGCTTATGAAGGACAGGACTATTGTAACAATATGGGAAAATCAGTTGGGGGTGGGGATTTGGTGTTGGCAGATAATCCCAGATTGTATGGAATCATGCCATAAAATTCTAAATTAAAAATAAACATTAAATATGTATAAGTATAAAACCTCTGCTTTTATCCTCCATGTGCAGTTGTTCCTGGGGTCTAACATGTTCCTGGGTGTAGCAGGAGGCAGGAGCTGAAGTTGCCTAGCTTGGCCAATTAACACTCCTCCTAACACACTACACTTGTGTCCAGTATGATCTATCACATACTCTGCATCACGGAAGGCCAGGGTAGTTCACCCAGTGTCAAGATCTGAGCTTAGGTCGGCCTGTGCCTCAAGTTGAAGAGGCCCATTCTGAGATGTCTCAGCAGCACAGCCCTAGCTGTCCCAGGACAGAACCTCTCTTCTCCTGAGCCTTCCCTCTGAGACCTCAGATCCCTGCAGCCCCAGCCTCCTCCTGCTTGTCCCCAACAGGCATGTCTGGTTCTCAAAAATGACATTGGAATGGTGATATAACCAACAAGTAAAACACCGCAAGTCCAATAATTCAAGCATTCTAATGGTCTTAACTAAAACAATTGTGATTAGCATTAAAATTCTGGAAATGAAAGATATTTTCAAAACAGAAGAAAATTTTGGTGAATGTCAATCTCTAGAAAGAGTTGTGTTTTGGGGGCGGGCTGAAGAAAATTTTGTTGAACGCTAACTTTCAAGAAGTCAGAATTGTTTTCTTGTACCAGTATAAAAATTATATACCATTAAAATTTCAGAAAAAAAGTGTTGTTTGTAATAACTGAGAAAAAGCTCAATGAAAGTTAAAATTAGGAAAGCTTTCTTAAAATATTTGAAAACTTTTGGTTAAGATTAAAATTCTGGAAAATAGAATGTTTTAGTGGATTAAAATTTTGGTAAACATGAAAAATCTGAAATAAATGTTCTTTTTCATACCTGAGGAAACTTATGATTAAAGCAAAAATTCTGGAGAGATGTTCTAATACCTGTTAAAATGTCAGTCAAATTAAAATTTCAGAATTAGGGTGGTTTTATGAGCTTGTTTTGTGAGCAGAACAACATTTTGATCAACACCACATTCTGGAAAGGAGAGTACTTTTTCTCTGGAGAAGAAATTGTTGGTTAAACTTAAGCTCTGGAAAGCATTTTGGAACCTGTAGGAAACTTTGGTTACGATTGAAATTCTAGAAAGGATAATTGCTTTGTCACACAATAAATTTTGATGAATTTTAAAATGTTAGTAAGGAGAGTTCTTTCCATAAAGGAAAAACTCTTTTGTTAAGGTTAAACATCTACAATGAGGGCCATTTTATTGGCACAATGTACTTTAACGAGAACTTTCTGGTAAACAGCAGACATTTTTACACTTGTAGGAAATTTTGGTTATGTTTGAAATTCTAGAAAGGATAATTGTTCTTTATTGCCAAAGAAAATTTTGATCAAGATTATAATTAAGTGAATATAATTAAGTGAATGAGTGTCTTTTTTCAAAGATAAAGAACATTAGGGTCAAGTTTAAGCATTCAGAAAAGAGACTTTTATTGTAGAAGACAACTTGGAGTTCATATTAAAATTTGAAACCATTTTTCATAGCTGTAGGTAATTGGCTAAAATGTAAATTCTAGAATGGAGATTTTTCTTTTGTTACACAACAAATTTTGACAGTATGAAAACATTGGAAATCAGGTTTCGTTTTGAAAGCTGAAGATCATTTTGGTTAGGTAAGGAGAACTGTCTCAACAGTAGAGAACAAACTGTATTAAAATGAAATTTCTGGAAAGCAGATCAATTTTCAGAACTGTTGGAAAAAATGGTAAAGACTGAAAGTCTTGAATGGAGTGCTATTCTTTGTCACACAAAATGTTTTCTTAACATTTACATGATGCTTAGCAGTGCCTTTTAGATGGATGTAGAAAAATTTGGTCTAGGTTGAATTGCTTGAAATGAGGATGTAGAAAAATTTGGTCTAGGTTGAATTGCTTGAAATGAGAACTGTGTTTCCTGGCAGAAGATAATTTTTATTAACATTAAAATTTGGGAGGGCAGAGGTTTTCAGAGATATATGAAGTTTTGTTTGTGGTTAAAATTTTAGAAAGGACAGTTGCATTTTGTGGCAGGTGATCATTCTGATTAACATTCAAACTTGTCAAATGAGCTTCCTTTGTCATAATCAAAGAACATTTTAGTAAATGTTAAACTTCTAGGAAGGAGAGTTCTTTTGCTGGCATATGACAATCATTGACTAGCAGGACATTTCTGGAAAGGAATGCTCTTTTTCATAGCCAACGAAAATTTGGATTACAGGTATAATTGTGGATTGAGAGTTGGGGTTGTCTTTTGTAGTATGAAAATAATTGGTTAACATCAAGATTTTGAAAGTAAATATTCTTGGGCCCAGCGGCATGGCCTAGTAGCTAAAATCCTTGCCTTGAATGCCTCAGGATCCCATATGGGCACCAGTTCTAATCCCAGCAGCTCCACTTCCCATCCAGCTCCCTGCTTGTGGCCTGGGAAAGCAATCGAGGATGGTCCAAAGTTTTGGGACCTTGCAACTGTGTGGGAGACCTGGAAGAGGTTCCTGGTTCCTGGCTTTGGACCGGCGTGCACCGGCCTGTTGCGGCTCACTTGGGGAGTGAAACATCAGATGGAAGATCTTCCTCTCTGTTTCTCCTCCTCTGTGTATATCCGGGTTTCTAATAATAATAATAAATCTTAAAAAAAAGAAAGAAAAAAGAAAGTAAATATTCTTTCTTGGGGCACATTACCAGCAAAGCTAAGTCACTGTGTCATACATACATAAGAAATGAACACAAAATATGAATTGCCACATACATGGTTGTTTGATGAATTCTAAACTCATCAGAGGAATTAAATGCAGATTGAGATGCTGTATATTCTCAATTGGACACTCCCGAGGTTTCCTAATAATAGGCCAGATGCTGTAACTTGACAAAGGACAGATCTGTGAGTCTCCTGTCTAACCAACGGACAACAAGGGTGGACGCACTGAACTCCGCCTCTACATGGTTGGTTGTAGGAAGCACCCAGGACTAAATATGTAGTGCTCTTGCTTAAAATTTGCACCTGAAAGGAATCATGGAGAACTATTGAAAAACCCTAGAATATAGACTGTTAAGCCAGAAAACTCACCTGTCATGACCATCAATGCTACAAAAACATGAAGAAGTACATTTGTTTCAACAGAATTAAAGCAATATAGCCGTCAATTCCAAAATTCTTCCTCCACTTTTTCTGTGTTTCTCATTGAGGAAGATATGGCAAGACGATGATCTCATTCACTGGTTTGTATTCTTCTCTTTTCAGGTAATTTCCTCATGAATCTAACCAGAGAAAACATGTTTAGCCAAAGCAATTTATCTTTATCCTGATTGCTGGAGCATCCCATGTGGAGACAGCACATGTCCAGTGTGGCTGTTGTCACAGTGCAGCTGGTCTTGATGCTGCCTCTTGGCAGGGTGGCAATGAAGCTCCCATCAGTCTGAGGCTCTGGGCCTTGGTCTGCTTAGGTGTTTAACCAAGTGGAGGCTGATGGCCTCTGATGGTTGTCCTCCAACATTCCTGTTGGAATGAACTAACTGTGGAAGGTGATGTTGAAACTCATTTCTCAGTGATGGATTTTCCTTTGTCTTGTGTAGATGTTTTGTGATTTTTATCTTCAACTCTTGTAGTAGTTCATTTAGAGACACAAATGTGCAATGTCCTTTCATAGTTTCAGGAATGCTTAGAGTCTGAGAGGAAGAAAGAGGAAAAATCAAATGAGAATCTTTTGCAGGTTTTATTATAGATGAGATAGGCTGGCTTTCTCGGTGCTGACCAAGGCCAGGAAAGGAGGTGAACTCTACCAAGAGGAGGATTTAAGGGACAGGGCCTCAAGCTTGCTCAAGGAGCATGTGATATTCACAACTAAGGGAAGACCATCCCTGATCACATGTCACCCTGTGTCATGGAGTGTAGAAGTCTTGCACTCCTTCAGCATGCTGGTTGTGGGATCACAGACTTTGCTGATAAATTTCTATGTCTGTTCCTACTTCTTCCTGAGGGGTGTTCTTAATTACCATTGTCCACACCCAGAAAAAAAAGATACTTTGCAGAAACACAAACTTGGTTCCATCTCCTAGTATCTGAGGGCTGAGTGGACAAGCCATGGCAGAAACCCTAGGTGTGAGAGTCAGCCAGGGATGTTAGACACCATCCAAACTCCTTTCTGACATTTTTCCCAAAAAAATGATGATTGAGCTGATATTACAAAGTGCCACATGGTATGCTATTGGCAACCCACTAACAGAATTCAGGTTACATAAATTTTGGGGTAAACATCTAATCTGAATTCAATGCATGTAGTAGGCAATATTGGAACACCCCAGTAAGGATGCATGCTTGAGATTTTTTAATAACGTTTTTTAAGCATCTTCCAAAGCTGCTTCACAATGAAACAAAACAAATCAGAAAAAGTCAGAGTCAAGGGGAGTGAGACAGTAGGAAACGTAACCATGACCCTGCAGAATCTTCTAAATCTTTGCAGTTGATTGCACAACAGCCTCTGTCTTGAGGCATTTATAGAATATTCTCCAGACCAGAAAAAGGAAGTTCTGTAGTCCAAAGGGTTATGGGATTAAACAGATTCACCCTACTGCATTTTTGTTTCTCTGAACTTTTCCTTGGGCAGAGATGCCTTAATGTTAATCTACTCTGAACCTAAGGAAATATCAATGTTTAAGCACATCCTGAGTGTGAATCTTACTTTGAGATCATATTCTCTTTCTCTCATACAATAAATTATTTGAGTCCTCACTGGAGAATTCACTTATTGATGTGAATTGTGCAATCATAATATTGTCAAACTATGGTGTTACATCAGCAATGAGCAGTAAAAGAGAGTGTTGAGGTATAACCTATAAACTTGTTTTTATAAAATACAAAATTACACTCCATTTCAAAAGATAAGTATTTTTGGACTCTGCTTGTTCATTTAGTGTTATATTTTGTGTTGCGTACATTCCAAACACATTGAGCAAGTGTGCATCGAGTAACATTGTGATATGATAGCCTGCTCCATTCAATTACATGAATTTCTCTCAATGTTTTCATGTTATCTAAACATTGATTGTTAAGAGGGGACTATAATTGCCTTAATGACTGCTGAAGATTCATCCTTCTTCCTGGATTGGCCATACTGTGAGTCATTTCCATGTTGCTGGCCTGAAATATCAGCTGTGGATTAGAATCAACTGAGAGATCTGACACAATTCTGATACCCCAAATATACTCAAATTGCAAGTAAGTGAAAATCTCAAATTGTGAGTCCCAGGCATTCATCTTAATTAGCATCTCTTAAGTGCTCATTACCTGGTAGAGAGTCTAAGAAAGAATGAATTAATTCAGCTAAGCATCATGCCACTTGCTTTGTTCCATGTCCTTCATGATGGGCTTCTTCTCTATTGGTCCTGTGGAATGGTGTCTTCATTCTCACCATTTCAGAAAAACCAGCTCCTTGTTGCCTGTAAGACCTGAGGCAAACCTTGCCCTGCACTCATGTTCACTGTCCTAGGTCATCATGATGCTGAGCACTGAATCTCTCCTCCTACATTTTTTTATGATTTCTTTATTTTTATTGGAAAGTCAAATATGCAGAGAGGCATAGTGGAAGAGAGAAAGCTCTTCCATCCAATGAATCACTCCTCAAGTATCTGCCACTTCCACAGCTGTGCTGATCCCCAGTCAGGAGCCAGGAGCCAGGAGCCAGAAGCCAGGAGCATCTTCCAGGTCTCCCACGCAGGTGCAGGATTCCTTGGCTTTGAGCTGTCGTTGATGACTTTCCCAGGCCACAAGAAGGGAGCTGGATGGGTATTGGGAATATCAGGTAGAAACGGGACCCATATGCGGTCCTGGTACATTCAAGGCCAGGACTTCAGTCACTAAGCCAAACATTACCCTCACACATTTAATTCATTACAATCTTTGCTTTTTTTTTTTTTTTTTTTTTTTTTTTTTTTTTTTTTTTTTGTGTCATCTTGGTCAACTGGCTTAAATTGTAGAACTGTAACAAACATGTAAATTTTCTATGCTGTTTCCTCCTCAATGTCATGTAATTCTATCAAATTTCAATGATAATTATTGATTAAACCAAGTTTGTCAGCCTGCTCTCGTGTGAAGTGGTAGCTGAAAATCTGTGGTTAGGTACACTGTCTTCTGGTCATGTGTTCCGGCTAATACAATGAAAAAGAAATGTTTTCCAAACGTTCAAAAACATTACATATTGCAAGATGCTTTTCATTTTGTATGAGAGTTGCTTGCTAACTGCCTGTAACACTGTGAGGAAGATTAAAAAAAAGAGAGAGAGATTCACAGTTTATAGGAAGGTTGCAATCTGTAGAAGGACATTCAGAATCTTTGCTATTATGGGAGACAATAGCCAGTTAAATCTCCCTCCCTCCCACCCCCCCGTCCCTCCCCCTTCCGAAGGCACCAGAAGCAATTGATAAGGAGGTGAATGAGCAGGACACATACTGGTTCACAGGTTTAGATAAAGAACCTGCTAGGGGAACCAGCTGTGTTTTGGCAAGCTGCATCTTGCTGTTGAGATGTAAATGGCTCAAGACCCTCCTCCTTGGATGCCTATGTGACAACCTTCCTCTAAATGAAGGTTATTGTTAATAAACATTAGCTATTGACCATCAGTCAGCAGTCCATGTGTACTATTATTGGCTCCGTGCACCAAGTCCATCGCTGCGGGACAGTGACAGCAGTCCAACAAAGTAAATAGGACAAGTGTATGAAGTGTTCATTCTTGAAATATGTAAACGACAATAAACAAGGCAGCTACAAGGCATTATGCATTCATTCATGTATTTATTCCACAAACAATTATTGGACTCTTACTGCATGCCAGGCCATCATTATTGCTAATGAGTTCAGAATAAGCAAAACCAGAGAAACTTCTTGTTGACAAGGGATACTGGCATCCACGTTCGTGATGGAGGGAAGCACCATAAAGCAAAAGAAAGATGAGTACAATGACTGAGAGCAGACTTTCCAAAAAAACAGCTGGGGAAGAAGAGGAGAGCCAAATAGGCAATGGAACTTGGTGAGGTATGGGAAGAAAAGGCATGGGAGTTACATGGATTCTCAGTTGTCAAACTCGTCGCAAACATTTGTCAAATGAAACATCAAAAACCTTAATAAATAACATGAGGAGCCTTCAAGATGTTCATGGAAAATGCATATTAAGAAAAAACTATGCATAGATTTCAAAATGGTTCCGCACCAACATCCTCTTATCTTTACATTCTGTATTTGCAAGAACTTTTTCATGTATTGCTCATATGATGACACAGTAAAGATGGGCTTGTGTACAAGTTTTCAGTTTGGAGGGTGTTATAATTAGCACATCAGAGTTCAGGTGCTCTCAGAGTCATACATTTCCCATTTTGTTGATCTTGGGAATAAACATCACTCATCTAGTGACATGCAGTTTTAGGTCATTTGCAAGAGGTAATGATATATAAAGGCAAATTAACATGTGAACTGGGGAAAAGCCCTATTATCCATTATGGAGAGCCAGAAAAGATCTCAATGTGAGTAAATGCTCTGTAAAGTATGAACTGTTTATAGCTATGTAAAATGTTTGCTCAAGTTTATTGAATGGCTTGTTAATTATATTAATAATAAATATAAAGAATTTATAATGGTAACATGAAAAACAATTTTTAAAGAAAATCTATGCAAAATATGCAAGTGAACATACATGTTCATCAAGGCACATGAGAGGGGCTCATCCATATATCACTATTTTAATGTGTTTCCTGATGTTCTCTGAATATAAATCTGGAGATCTTCTAAAGTAATTGAACTTTTTCAGTGCAATATTTCAATATACACATATAGCATAAACTGTTCAAGACAAACAAGTGGTTTTGCATTTCCTCATTTGCATTTATGATTTTTTAACATAAGCAATGTATATTATAAAAGAACTCTGTCAGAGTAGAATGCATAGTATCCTCAATAGTAGGATTTTATTTTGATTTAAAAAGATTTGCTTATGGGGCTTAGCATGATAAGCTAACAGCTAATGTCCTCATCTTGAATGCATCGGCATCCCATATGGTCACCGGTTCTAATCCTGGCAGCCCTGCTTCCCATCCAGCTCCCTACTTGTAGCCTAGGAAGCAGTCAGAGATGACCCAAAGCCTTGGGAGCCTGCACGCACGTGGGAGACCCAGAAGGGGATGTGGGCTCTTGGCTTCAGATCAGCTAAGCTCCAGCCTTTGCGGCAGCTTATTGAATAAATCATCCCGAGGAACATCTTCCTCTTGGTCTCTCCTCCTCTCTGTGTATCCGACTTTGCTATAACAATAAATAATATTTAATAAAACAAGATTTATTCATTCAAAATACAGAGCCACAAAGAGAAAGAGAAAAGAGAGCCAGAGCCCCCATCTCCTATATAGTAATTTATTCCTCAAATGCCTGTGACAGCTGGTGTTGGCTTTGGGCTAAATCCAGGATGAAGGAACTGAATTTAGGTCTACTTTGTGGGTAGCAGGAAATCCAATTACTTGAGCCAGTTATGCTACCTCCTAGTATTTGTATTAGCAATAGGGTCTCAGGGACTGAGACAGGTGTAAACCCAGGAATGGGGATAAAGGTGTCTAATCATGAGATCAAGTATCACCCCAATAGTGAGTTTTTAAACACAGTGGTCCAGCATGTAGAACACTTATCAGGCAGCCTTTTGAGTTTGGGTATAAAAGGATTAAAAGATATTGGTCATCTATTTTTTTAATATAAAATAACTGAAAGACATTGATCATGTTTTGGTTTGAGGTATACATTCTCATTCCCTCCAGCAAAGTTTTAATTGAATAACAGATACATTGCATTATCAAAAGAACTGATACGGTTGGCAACTCAACAACAGTTTGCAAAGACACTCCCCTCTCTGATGAAGATGTTGTAAGCTTCAAGCCTGGGGGAGAACATCATGTGGGAAGAAGCTTGGGTTTGGCCCATCTGCTTCTGTTATTCTTACATACAGCCTCACACTCATTTTTACAGAGAGATCTTCTTTCTGGGACAAAATTTGGCCCAACACAGACTACAATCCAGAGAAGAGGGCAATGCAGGTGTGTTCAGTGGGGACACTTATCTCAGCTTACTCGGTGATATTCTTAGTCACTGGGCCTGGTGGAGTTGAAAAACTTTTTCTTTTGTTTTAACAATTATGGTTAAAGAAACACTCACAAGAAATTGTACTTACCCCATGGATGATTAGACATATATGTTTTTAGCCACATGAGAACTATATCCACCCTTAACTAACATCTATGATGTATCATGTCAACCCAGAATTCTGTATGGTCTGTACCCTTGACAGGAACGTGTTCAAGTACAACATTCCAACTTTCAACTCACTGAAGGGCCCCATGACCAGGTTGCCCTGTGAGGTACTGGAGACCATCTTCATGGCATTTTATGCTTACATGAAATCCCAACTGGTCACGTAACTGAGTAGTTTGGTCTTACAGTGAGCTCTGAGTTCTGTCTTTGGCAAGACTCCAGGTGGGGCACTGGATAGCGGTTCTGCAAGTTACCTTTTTGGACAAGTTACTTACATGCAATTTTGTTCTCATTTTTATTTAAGTCCCAGCTTAAACAATTAAGCTTCAGGCCCTGGGAAATAAGATCAGGAGATGGACTAAGTCAGTTTGGGCCAAGGAGCCACCAGTGTGCCTGAAATCTGCACTGAGAGGAGACCTGATAGACGATCTTGGGGAATTACTTTGTTAGGACAGAGTCCCTGCAGATGAGAACAAAAACCAAGGCTGGGAGCATCCCAGACCAGGCTGGACCAATTAATAATAGCCATTGGCAGATCTAAGAACCAGGACAGGCCTCAGGATGGGCCAGGTCAGGCTGTAACACTGGCCAGTTTATATTAGAGCTGGGATTGGTGGCAGGCTGAGCTGGGCTAAGCTGCAGAACTGACAAGTCTGAGCAAGAACCAGGGGCAGACCAGACTGGTCCCGGCTACCGCACCCATGGGCAAATGCCAAGGTGAGGTGGGCCATGCCAGACTAGGCTACAGCACCTACCAGCACACATGAGACTAGGGGATGGGGCTTGTGATTAGAGTGGGGGGGACTACAGGAGGCTCCTCTGCTGGACCACTGCCCCCACTGGTAAGCAAGAGAGCAGGGACAGAGGGCAGACCAGGGTGGACAGGGCCACTACACCTATTGGGCTACATGTGAACAGGGTTGGGAGGAGAGCCAGGCTGGGCTTACTGACTTTATCTACTGGTACATGCATGAGCCAGAGTAAGTGCAGGTTGATTAGGCTTTGCCATAGGATCAGTGGGCAAGTGCTAGGACTGGGGGCAAATCTTACCAAGCTAGACTGTAGAATCAGCTGAAGAGTTGCAAGATCTGGGACTGGGGGTAGGTCCAGTAAGGAAATGTCAGGCACCTCTCTCATGGGCTGCAACTCTCACTGGTAAGCATGAGAACCAGGGCTGGGAGTGGGCCTAGTTAGACAGGTGGCAGCTACCTTCCTCTCCAAAATCCAAATATATACTCTAGTCTGAGTCTCCATCACTACTTCTTTGAAACTTGGATCATGATAAAAAAAAAATAAGTTTTACCCTTTCTTTTGCTTCAGTATTACCCTCTCTGACTCTCACACTCATATACACTCACACAAACACAGATGCACTTATACAAATATACACTCAACACACACACTCAACACACACACAAACTACCTGCATGTGTCTGAACACCGGACTGCCCAATATGGATTTTCCAACACGTAGCAAAATAACCTCACAGCTTCCTTTGTCTTAGGTGTTATTCTCTGACTAATTCATTCCTAATTCCTAATTGCATTATTTTGATCACTTTAATTGGGTTTGCAAGCAGTCACATTCCTTTTTCTTTTGAAGAGGGTCAATTTCTGATGATGTGCCAGTTATTTCTTGTGCAATCTGATCTTGGGACTTACTGTAAGTGCTTTACATCTGTTTCTCTTATGAGTAGATTATACGGGGACTTCAAATAGTTCACAAAGGGGCCAGTGTTCTGACATAGCTAGGTAAACCATTGCTTACGAGATCAGCAACCCATATCAATGGAGGTTCTGGTCCTAGTTACCCCACTTCAGTTCAAACTTTCTACTAACACACCTGGAAATGTAATGGGAAATGGCCCAGGAATTTGGGCCTGTGCCACCCATGTAGGAGACCGCACTGCTATACCTGGTCCCTGGCTTTAGTGTGGCCCAAATTTGGCTGCTGAAGCCATTTGGGGGAGTGAAACAGTTGGAAACTCTCACTTTCTGATGCTTTATGCCTTTTAAACTATCTATTATTTATGTTTTAGTTTTTCATTATATAAAGGGAGAACACTTCATGCATTTCACATACATACTTATATATTTTAATATTTAAAATGTTCATGAAAAATGGAGTGAAACAGCAAGTGAGTGATGGTTATCAGAGTAAAAATGAGTGATGCTGACTATAATCATAGGGACAAAGATACCTGGAAAGAAGTTCTAATTACAGATAGGACATTCCTGAATCGACATTAATACAGCGTCACCTGGTCTAGAGCTAGCTCCAGGACAATCCTAAAATCTCATTTCTGTCCTTTTCACATCCAAAGTTCTGTACTTACATTAAGGAAGTTTTGAAGCAGTCTGTTCCAGGAAAGGCTAGGTGGTTAGGTAACCCTCTGTTGCTTGGATATACCCCATGATGTGTTCTACAATAGGAATACACAACTTTGAAGCCACAGAGAAAAGACATTTGAACAATAGCCTCAGGACTAAAATGGAAATTTCTCATGTTTAAGCTAACTCTTACAGATATCTTTAGGAACATAAAAACCTGTGACTTGGTTTATGTCAAACATGATTTTTGTGGTCAGATAAATAAAAAATCAGGGAAATGACAGAGTTGTAAGGGAAGTTTTTCCTTGATTCTGTCATCAAGCCAGGTATTCTCTCTAGAGCACAGAAATATTGAGAAGTTCAATATCTTGGTACTCAAATTGTGGTGCCTGGACTGAAGCTAGTCAAAATGCAGAACTCCAGGCCTTTCGCTTTAATAGGGTTCCCATGTAATTTGGTTGTGTCTTGAGGCACAGGTTGTACAGTGACAGATCTATGTTTGGATGAACCATCTGTATATTCAAATTCTCCTCAGAGACGTCTGTGAAGACTTCTCTGAACACAATGTGCAGCTAACTCAGAAAAAGTGGACAGGACAAATGTACTCAGTGGCACAGAAATATACAATAATACCAGCAACAACAAGAAGAGAACGCTGTCAAAATATGGAAGCATGGGTGGATGATGTAGCCTTCAGTGTCAATATCCCACATGAGGGCTGGTTCAATTCCTAGCTGCTCCATTTCCAATGCAGCTCTCCACCACAGTGCCTAGGCAGCAGCAAAACATGGACCAAGTTGTTAAACCCCTGCATCCAGTGCTAAAACCTGATGGAGTCTCTGGCTCCTGGCTTTGGCCTAGTGCAGCCCTGGATATTGCAGTCATTTAGGAATGAACCAGTTAAGATATCAAAGTGTAATGTTAGCAAAAATGTGAGATGCTATGACTGGCCAGAACTGATCAAAGAATTAGCCAACCCAAAAAGTCAACATGGATTGGACAGAGGGTTCATGGAGGAGTTCAAAGAGGATTTATAGGTTAAAATCCGTATACTTGATTATGTAGTAAAAGAGAAGCCAAAAGCTTCCATGGCAAAAATGAGGATATATTTTTCATATCACTTAACTGGAAAACAAACTCGCTTCTTCTTACAAACATCTTGTTCTGCTGAGCACCTCTCATCTCTTTGCTTCCAGCTCCCTTTCAGCACAACAGCAAAGGATTCAGATGCAGGGGAGCTTGCTGAGCCTCTGTCCTCACAGTCCCAAACCTGAGTTCGAGGCCTCAGTAATTTCTAGGCTTGTTGCCATCCTGCAGCCAAGATTCTCTTGTGACAACAATAGGACCTACAGTGGTCACCTCACCTCTGAGAGTTCTTTAGGCTACATCAGTGGATTTGCTACATGTTTTTTTTTTTTTTTTTTTTTTTTTTTTTTTTTTTTTTTTGGGATTTTCCGGAGATGATTCTTTTATTATTATGTTTTTTTTTTTTTTTTTTTTTTAAATATTCATTTATTCATTAATTACATTGCATTACATGACACAATTTCATAGGTACTGGGATTCCCCCCCCTTCACCCCAAACCCTTCCCCCATCATGAATTCCTTCACCTTGATGCATAACCACAGCTCAAGTTCCGTTGAGATTCCCTAATTAAAAGTTTACACTATACAGAGTCCAGCATCCCACTTGTCCAGTTCAAGTTCAACCGCCTCTTAGGGAGGCCCTCTCAGGTTTGTAGGCAGAGCCAGCAGAGCGTCACCTCGATCAATTAGAAGCACCAACATATCATCAGCAACAGTCCAGGTATGATGAGGCTGGTGCAGAGTCCACTGATTGACATAGTCCGTCTTAGGGTTTCCCCTTGTCCAGTTTTCCGCTGCAAGCATAAAGCTGAGGTGGTTGATTCATCTACTCCATTTTCCATCTTTTTTTGATTAATGCTTTGATTCCTCCATTTTGTTCAGGGGAATCCCCCTAAAAAAAACTTTGAGGCATTCCCAGTCCAGGCTCCTACATGTACTACTAGTAAGCACAGTGCCCGCCACAGTCCATCACTCCGATCAGCTGATGGTTTTAACCCCTAGGTTGGTTCTCTTCTGAGCCCCGACCTCTATTTGAACCAATGAGTATTGCATCTCTCCCCGGCTCTGCCCATCACACTCTTGTCCCTCACCTAAACCAGTGGGAGGAGTGCTGGTCGGGTGTTGCATTCCCTGCTAGCACAGGCCATTTCACCTTGGCATTTTGTGTTTTGTACTGTTTTTTTGTTTTTGTTTTTGTTTTTTGTTTTTCGCAACCAAACACGGCCAGGCCCCCACACAGTTTCAGCACTTGGGCTTGCCAGTGGATGACGTGAACTGACTCAGCCTGGTCTGCCCCAACCCGAGCCAAGTGTATTCCAGTGGGTCACATTCCAAAGCCTCTTCTGGGTTATTTACCTCCATGCTTCTTGCGTTTATTTGTAGAGTCAGTGTCCTGTCAGAGGATCTGTTCAGGTTCCTCCCTCCGACTCCTTCATGGTGTCGGGCTTCACGCATTCCAGCAGGTCCTTCGGCCAGCTCCGCTCTTCAATCCATTCTGGTTCCTGCTGTTGAGAGTTTCAGCCCAGCCACGGCTCGTCCATACCCACGCATATCTCATATATGGCTCAGATGGGGTTGAGGCCTAGCCGAGCCCGTCCAACGTCTATCCTGGTCCTCCAGAGCACCAAACTGTGCTGTGGTCTAATCCGGCATGGTGCGTCAAAGCCGAATTGATATTTGTGCCAAGGGATTACAACTGTGACCCGACCAGAACTCAGCCTCCCTCCAGTTCCTGTGCCCCTTAGTGGTAGGCTCCACGCAGCCAAGGCCTCCACCACGCTCTCCAACCAGGCCTGTTGCCAGCCAGTGTTAACTATGCCAGAGGTTGCTCTGGTCAGCCCCGAGCGTCCTATAGACTGTCATGCCTCCTGCATAGACTCCACCGGCCCTTCTAAACCGTCCAATGGGGTCAGAGTGTCAGGGCATTGGTCCACGTATGCCTTACACATTAAAGCCCCGAGTATGGTTCTTGAATGCCAGTCAGTGTCACAGTAATGCCTTCTGTGACCCCTCTGCTGATCCCTCATCCTATCAGGTAATGGGGCATCCTGCTGGAAAAGCCCGGAATTTTGCCTTTTAAGTGAGCTGATATTGGCGATCGGCACTATAAAGTGACTACAGGTTCTTCAGAGGAAGATTAAATGCCTTTGAAAAGCTTAAGGACTAATACATATTCTCAGAGTACTGTGGGGTGTCAGGGCATTGGTCCACGTATGCCTTACACATTAAAGCCCCGAGTATGGTTCTTGAATGCCAGTCAGTGTCACAGTAATGCCTTCTGTGACCCCTCTGCTGATCCCTCATCCTATCAGGTAATGGGGCATCCTGCTGGAAAAGCCCGGAATTTTGCCTTTTAAGTGAGCTGATATTGGCGATCGGCACTATAAAGTGACTACAGGTTCTTCAGAGGAAGATTAAATGCCTTTGAAAAGCTTAAGGACTAATACATATTCTCAGAGTACTGTGGGTTCAGCACGGAGCGTCTCATGCAGCATATCAGAGAAACCAAATTCCAGAACTTCCTGGCCGGGCGGCCAGCAGGCGAAGCCTGGCGCCAAATGGCGCACTGGCCGCCCGAGAGCCTCGCACCCCATGTACCTGCGCAGGTGGTGGAAAGCTTGGCTGTGTTAGGCTGGAATCGTGGCAGGGACCCTCGCACCCGGGCCGCATGGCGGCCCGGGGCCAAGCTGCTTGGGCCCCCGCCTGGATCGTGCTAGCTAGCTCCTCCCACACTCCAGCCCCTGGCATGGCGGCTCAGAGGCGTTCCCAACCCGCTTCTCAGGGTCCTGGGACAACCTTCCCGCCCAGAAGGAGGCCATCAGACCAGGACCCCGGCAAATCGGAAAGCTGCCCGAGAGCCTCGCACCCCATGTACCTGCGCAGGTGGTGGAAAGCTTGGCTGTGTTAGGCTGGAATCGTGGCAGGGACCCTCGCACCCGGGCCGCATGGCGGCCCGGGGCCAAGCTGCTTGGGCCCCCGCCTGGATCGTGCTAGCTAGCTCCTCCCACACTCCAGCCCCTGGCATGGCGGCTCAGAGGCGTTCCCAACCCGCTTCTCAGGGTCCTGGGACAACCTTCCCGCCCAGAAGGAGGCCATCAGACCAGGACCCCGGCAAACATGTTAACAGATTTTTTTTCCTCTGTGATAACACGAAAGAGTAAAATATACAGAAGAGCAAATTGAGCTTCGTGTGTGAGTCATGCCCTTGACATACATGAAAATGTCATCTGAGTTTCCAGAGGACATATGTGGGATATTTAAGTTTATTATTCTAGATTCCTCTTTGAGACTGATCATCCCTACACCATTCTTGCCCAGTTGCCCCAGAAGTTTCCTGTGGAGGTTTGTTACAAATGAGGTATAGCTTCACAGAAAGCAGGCATTTTAGTCTTTGGCTAATATTTTCATTTTCATTCAATAATTGATTTGTTATATAGTTTCCTCAAGCTATACTCTACACTCAAAGAACTGCACATATTTAACCTATAAAACTGGGTGAAACTGGACCAACAAAGTCAACTCCCATGTACACCTTACAATAGTTTTCGTCTTGACTGAGTTGCTTTCCCAGGTCTTTTGCAGTAAATAATAACTGCATAAATTTCTGGGATAAGGTGATGTTTTCGTAGGTGTATGCATTGTGTAATTAGCATTTATAACACCTAAAATGATTATTCTTTATGCTGAAACATTTAAAATTTTGAAAGATTTATTTATTTTTATTGGAAAGGTAGATATAAAGAGAGGAAATATAGAGAGAAAGGTCTTCCAAGCACTGGTTCACTCTCCACGTAGGCACAACAGCCAGAGCTAAGCCAATCTGAAACCAGGAGCCAGGTGCTTCTTCCAGAACTCCTACGTAGGTGCAGGGTCCCAAGGCTGTGAGCCATCCTCTAATGCTTTCCCAGGCCACAGTTAGGGAGCTAAGCAGGAAGTGGAGCAGCTTGGAATGAACCAGTGCCCATGTGGGATCCCAGCACAATCAAGTAGAGGATTCAGCCACTAGGCTGTTGTGCTGGGCTGAAAACATTTAAAATTAATCACAATGAGAAATCACTTCACTCTTCTTGGCATAGGTATTATCAAAAAGACAAAACAGCAAGTAGTGGTGATAATATGGAAAAAAGGAAATCCTTGTACATTGTTGGGGAAATGGAAATTAGTTAAGTAAAACAGTGTGGAGCTTCCCAAACTTAGTAAAAGAACTATCATATAAGCAATTCCACTCCTGTGCATGGAGCTGAAGGAAATAAAATAATTAGGTCAAAGAGATGTCAGGCTTATTGCACTATTAATCACAATAGTTAAGACATAGAACCCACTTAAATGTCCATCAATGGATGAAGGGGGAAAGAAAATGTCGTAGGAAAACAGAATTGGGGACATCAAAAAAGTTTGTGGAAAACACGCATTAGTTATCTATTTGAACTATTTGAGGTACTCTCACACACAGCAGAATACTGTTCAGACATAAAAGAGGAAGCTTGTATTTGCACCATTGTCTTTTGTTTGGACAACTAAAATGGCTTGGTAACTGTTATCCCATGACCCCTCCAATGCCATGTCCACACTGCAGAGCCATCTCCCTAAAATACAAAGCAAATTATGTCACTATCCAGCTTCCGTGGCTCCCTCGGTCCTTCCATGTATCCTTCCTTCGCTCCAACTTGATCACCAAATCTTGCCTCCTGTTTTCTTTTTTTTTAATTAATTAATTTATTTTATTTTAATTACATTGCATTATGTGACACCGTTTCATAGGCTCTGGGGATGCCCCAATCCCTCCCCGCTCCCTCCCCCCATGGTGTATTCCTCCACCTTGTTGCTGTATTACATTTTTCTGGTTTTTTGTTGTTGTTGTTGTTGTTGTTGTTGTTGTTGTTGGCTTACATTGCATTATGTGATATGGTATTATAGGCCCTGCGATTCTTCCCCCACCCTGTGATGTATTCCTCCACCTTGTTGCATCACCACAGATCAAATTCAGTTGAGATGCTTTCATTGCATGCATCTACCAGGCAAAAGTCCAGCATCTCATTGCCCAGAAAAGCTCATCAGTTTCTTGGGGAGGCCATCTCTCGTCTGAAGGTAGAGCCGGCAGAGTGGTTTTGATAGTTCCACAGCACCGTATTGCAGTCACTCTCACCACTCCAGGCACAATGCGGTCGTTGGAAAGTCCACTGATTGATATAGTCCATCCTATAGTCATCTGTTGCCCCGTCTTTTCATTGCCAACATATAGCTGAGTTGGTTGATTGATTTGCTCTGTCCTCTGTCTTTTGATGTTTAGCGTTCAGAGACTGAAAGCTCCATTGGGAGGATCCCAGAAGAAACTTTGTGTGATTTGTTCCCAGACCAGATTCCCGTATGCACCAGCAAGCACAGGGCCCAGCACAGTCCATCGCCCCCATCAGCTGGTGGTTGCAGTTGCTGGGTTGGTTCCGCCTCATCCCTGTCTTCCACTGGAAACAATGGGTATTTGCTGTCCAGCCAGGTTCTGACCATCAAATACTGGGCCCTTGTGTAAACCAGTGGCCCTTGCGTAAACCCAACCTAGTCAGAGTGACCCACAATAATCGCAACCAGGCCTGCTCTCCACCCTGGCCCGCCAGTATGTGTAGCAGACTGGTCCTGTCTGACACTTATCCCCTTCTGCTCTCATACATATGAATGGGTCTCAAGACCTTGTCCCATCTATCCAGTTTAACTATCCAGCCTTCACGGATGATGCTGGGTGTCACTCTGACTAGCCACCCCACCCCCATCCTAGTTTTTGCGCCCTTCCATGGGGGTGGTAACCCAAGAGAGGGATGTCTCCTCTTTCCCTCCCAGGCCACTCCCACATTCTGAGCTCTTCAGGTGGTTCTGCGGTTTAATTTGACTGAATTGGCCCCCAGTGGAAGCTTCTGCCAGCGGATGCTGTGGTTAAGCCCCAACAACCCTCACCCACTCTACTTGTAGATTGCACCAGTAGGAACAATCACCCCAGACTGTTTTTTTCCTGGTCTGGTCACATGAGGCACAAGAACCAGAATGAGTTGAAGGCCAGTTGGGAAAAGCCACTATTAGTACTAGGAGAGGAAGTGAAGTGAGCAGTGCTGGCTCATGGACCCACTGGTTTGCGCGAAATATTGCCTCCTGTTTTCACCCCAGCTTTCTGAGACATTCAAACAAAATTGAGAACCACTTGTAATCCCAGTGTTCTCAACTAGGTGCCTAAAGTGGACAGGTAGAGCATCCACTGAAAATTCCAATTTTATGTTACAAATGAATTCTTCTTTCATCACTAACAGCACTTGGATACTGTGAATTATCCACCTCCCCACTTGGGCCCTGCATCCATTGATCCTTAATAACATAACAATGTGGTTAGGCTAGAAATAGAATATGCTTAGAACTGGATAAGGCCTGCCTTTCCTCCTGAATGCACAATGCAGTCCCTATGGAATCTCAACTGGTTGGTGTAATTAAAGACAACTATTTTCATGATGACCTACATGATCACCTGCACTTTTCATCTGGTCAGTATCTCTTTTGAGGCATTTTCCAGTATATTTAAAAACCATTTTCATGTCTTCCGTCTTTTGAATAATCTTAGCTATGTTTTTTAAAATATATTTTTAAGGCTTGAATAAATCAAAACTCTTATTTCTTCCAGCTACTAGAGATGAAAATTTTGATACCAGAGGCTTGGAGTGGAAAAAGAAGCATTGCATGCTTCACTTAAACCTTGTATACCTTCATTCAGGCAGATGCTATTGGCAGGGAAGAGGAATGGGAAAACTCGTTGAAAGTCCTGTGACTTCTTCTTGACTGATGCCATGGATGCTGGGTGTGTGGCAAGATTGGGTCTCTCTCAGGAGACCCTAGGAAGGCTCCTTAATTCACTGAAAACCAATATAGCACTGGATTACAACCAAGATATCCATGGGTGGAAGAATGAAACTTCAGCTGATACAGAGCCCTTCATTCTAGGGGCCCTTTTCAAATATGATTCCAACTTAAACTAACTCCCCTGGGAAAAAAAGCTTCAAGAAAGTCTTAACTCACTATACCTCTTCATACAGGCACTGCATCTGGGTATTTGTTTATATGTGGACACCCTCACTTTCACAAAAGATCCTCTTTTTTATTGATTACATTGCATTATGTGACACAGTTTTATAGGCACTGGGATTCCCCCAAACCCCTCCCCAAGCCCCACCCATGCTGGATTCCTCCATCTTAATGAATTAATACAGTTCAAATTCAGTTGAGATTGTCTCATTGCAAGTATCTACCAAGCATAAAGCCCAGCATCTTATTGTCCAGATAAATTCAACGGTTTCTTGGGGAGACCATCTCTGGTCTGAAGGTAGAGCTGGCAGAGTATTATCCCATTCAATTAAAAGCCCCGACATTACATCACTAACAATTTATAACATTATGGACCACAGGGGAGAGCGTCTTTCTCGGATCCCGATCCCAGCCAACATGTGCTCACGCTGAGCTGGCCCACCTGGATCCAGGGGCTGCTTTCTTTCTGGTGAGTACACCGAGGGAGCGGTCTCTGGGACTGGGTGGGTCCGGGGTCACCCACCGCCCTCATTGGGCGGCGGACGGGATTGGGGTGGGGCGCAACCTTGGGCCTGCGGGTTTAAACTTCAGTAGCCAGGAGGCTACTGGGGGCCGCAGTGGAGAGCGTCTTTCTCGGATCCCGATCCCAGCCAATGTGTGCTCACGCTGAGCTGGGCCCGGGCGGCCAGTGCTCCATTTGGCACTAGGCTGTGGCTGCTGGCTGCCCGGCCGGGGCGCTCTGGGGTAATGGATGTCTGAATCGGTGCTAAGATAGCTCTAGGCTGACCCCACTGTTTCTGGGATCTGAGTCAATCCTAAAGATTCCCAATGCCAGTAACTATTCCTTTGAAGAACTTCTAATCACTTAATAATGCTGAGCTTTGAACACCTATCATGCAAAAGATAAGCTCTGGCTTGTCTAGCAGGATATATTTTTGCCTGACATGATGATGGTTCAGGAGACTGGTCACATTAGGCAGGGCCATCATATTAACTAGCACTCTAGAACCTTATCCTGAGGTGCATTCTGTGCAGGATGTGTGGGCCACACCCTGTAGAAACTTTAGCCTCACTGGTAAACCTTAAAGTTTGGGTGGTTATGGACTAAGCTAGGTGTGACCAAGGAGCCTGCCATCAATCACAGGTAAAGGGACCCACCACAGACTGGACTGGGCAAGGCAGCAGCACCCAAATGTGCATCCTGAATAGGTTGTGGGGTGGGCCGGGCTGCAACATTCACCAGCTCATACAAGGCCAAATGGGAGGCCAGAGTACACCTGGCACTGGCCTAAAACCCAATGGCATGTATGTAAACGGGGTCCGGGAGTGGATCAAGTGGATTAACTTGGGAAGCTCCCCTGGCGAGTCATAGCTCTCGCTGGTGAACACGTGGTCCAGATCTGGGGGTCGGGCAATCAGGGCATAGTAGCTCCAAAATGTGTAAATTGGTAATGGAACATAATGTACTGGGCAGGACTGAGCAAACCTTTACCTACAAGCAAAACTAGAAACCAGCATGGAGCACAGGTCATACCGAGCTAGGCTCTTGCACCTACTAGTCCTCAGAGCAACCATGGGCAGGTGCATGATTTATGGCTAGGAACAGGCCCAATCGGGGAAATAAGGGGACACCCTAACTGGGTTGAGGTTCCCACCAAGGGGCACATGTGCCAGAATGGAGGCTGTGTTCTATCTCGGAAACAGTTGTAGTCACCCGAGGCACTAGTGTGGGCTGGGATTGGATGCACCAGGCCAGTTCAGACCCCAACACCATCTGGTGTCATGGAGAACCAGGGTAGATGTGGGACTGACTAGGCTGGGTCTCAATCCCCTACTGAGCCATGTGTGAGCTGTATGTGGGTATGGACAAGCCATGGCCGGGCTGAAACATCCAACAAGAACCAGAATGTGGTGAACGCCAGCCAGGAAAAGCCACTGTTTCTGCTAGGACAGAAGGTGAACTGAATAAGGTTGGTTCAAGGACCCCCTGGCATGCGCAAAATCTGGCATTGGGAGGGGTTCTGATGGAGGAGCCTGGGCAACTCCTCTGGCAGGACACAGTCCCTGCAGTTAAGCGCAAGAAGCATGATAGGAAACAGCCCAGAATAGGCCATGGAAAGTTTCCCACTGGCACACATTCGACATGGGCCAGGAGCAGACCAGGCTGAATCAGTTCATGTCATCCACTGGCAAATCCGATCACCAGAACAGAGTGTGGGATGGGCAGGGTTTGGTCGCGACAAAACCAGTACACGTTATGGAATGCCAGGGCGTGGTTGCCTGTACTGGATATGAATGCAGCACCCAACTAGCACACGTGAGATCCAGGAAGGAAGGGAGGGGCAGAACTGGCAGGGGGATTAAGGGGCTGGTCCCCTCGCCGGACAGCTACTCCCACTGGAGAGCGTGGGCTGGGATAGAGACAGACCAGACTAAGCAAGGCTACAACACTTGTGTGCTGCATGTGGACTAGATCAAGGAAAGGTCAGGCTGGGCTGATTATTCCTGTGGGTGCAAGCATAAACTAGAGTGGGTGAGGGATGATTGGGCTTGGCCGCAGCACCAGCTGGCAGTAGCTGGCATTGGGGACTAATTCTGTCAAGTCAAATCACAGAACCACCTAAAGAGTGCATAAACCGGGACTGAGAGAGACCTGGGAGGGAAAAAGTGGGTTCTCCCTTCCCGGGTCACTAGTCATGTGAGAGGGCATGAAAACTAGGACGGGGGCTGAGGTGGCTAGACAGAGAGGCACTCAACAACATCCGTGAGGGCTGGATGGTTGAGTTGGTTAGATGGAACTAAGCTTTAATATCCATTGACAAGTACAAGAGCCAAATGGGAAGAGGGACAGACTGGTCTTCTGCTACACATACTGGCAAACCAGGGTAGGGGGCGGGCCTGGTGGGGGTTATTGTGGGTCTCCCCGACTGGGCTGCAGCTCCCACTGGTTGATGCGATCCTCATAGGCTATATTTCCCATATTCCTTACACCTTCTAGGGTGATGTAAGATTTCTCTGCTCTGCCTCCCTATTTCCAAGTAGCATAGGGTCTTACAAGCATGTTAGGCTTTACAATTCTTTGATGTAGATCATAATCAATCTAACTCATATCGATTGTTGGTTCATTGGTTACTCCACTATATCTTATTTCATGAGATACAGGCTGTTTGGGGTTGAAATAATATTACTGTTTTTTGGATTGGCATCATTTCATAATAGCCACATAAATAATAACAACAACAACATCAACAGCAAATTATAGCACCCTGAAAAAATAATGTGCCGCTGAATAACCAACACATGCGTGACAAAAAGGAAACACAAAAGTCTCTTGGGAAAAATGATGCCATTGTATGAGCATGTGATGAATTCTACTAGAGAAAAGAGATTTCTTGGAAGCAATCAAACTGAGATAAAAACATCAAAACACAAGGCATACAGCCAAAAAAGCAAATATACAATCAAAAAAACAGTATAGATTGGACAGTTGGAGTTACACTTTCAATGTCAGCTTCTTATATGAGAATATATGGTATTTGTTCTTTTTTTTTTAATTTTTTTTATTAATTATTATGCATTATGTGACAGTTTCATATGCTCTGGGAATCCCCCCACCCCTCCCCACACCCCTCCCCCCTGGTGGATTCCTCCACCTTGATGCAGTATTACAGTTCAAATTCCATCAAGATTCTTTCCTTGCAAACATATACCCAGCATAGAGTCCAGCTACTCATTGTCCAGATGGGTTGAACAGTTTGTTGGGGAGACCATTTCTGGTCCAAAGTCAGAGCTGGTAGAATATCATCACGGTCAATTAAGACTCTCAATATAACATTAACAGCAATTTGTAACATTATGGAATTGACAAGGTTTTGCGTAACCAGTATGTTAAAAAAAACAAAATAAAACAAACAAACAAACAAAAAAGCAAGTTCTTAACCACAACCTATGATTATCTCATTGACATTTCAATTTTAGTTCATACACAGGACCAGCTGCTATATACCTTAAAATGGCTATAAGGTACCATTCAGCTGTCTCGTGTCTATTTCATTTTAGTATTTAGCCATTTGTTGTGTTGAAGTATAATTTTGCTGATCTTGGCAGATTTTAGGATAATCTAGACTGGCTTGTAACTCTAACAAGACATTTGTCAGCAGTTAAGGTGCAGAACATTTTTTTTTTGGGGGGGGGTGTGCAGGAAAGTCCCCAACACCATGGTAAGGAGTGACTAATCTTTGTGTCCTACCCAGCGAGGCATTAGCCAATCCATGCCAGCTCTTTCCTGTCAGATTTCAAGCTCTACTTTTGGTTGTTTGTCTATTTATTTTAGGTTTTTTTAGTTTGTATGATTGTTTGCTATGAGGGGTTTTCAGAGCGATCCCAATGGTCATTGCGAGGGAGGGTGGGGGTCCAGAGGTGGAGCCAGGCTCGAACCAGAGAAAGCTCTCCTCCCTGGTCCAGAAGGACGTTTATTGTTCTTCTGTTTCTGCGGACCGCTCAGGGCTTCTGGTTGTCTTTCTGATGACGTTGGTTTCTGCACGGTAGTGTTTGGACTTCTTCCATCCCCTGCGGGAGCTCCGGTTAGGGGTGGGTGACCTCAGAGTACTCGGCCTCCAAGGGCATCCAATTCCCTGTGGCCTCCTTGGCAGTTGGGATATAGTCCTTGTTGCTCGTATTAACAGTTTGTGGTGAAGGTCTGGGAGTCTTCATGGTTGGGATCCAGGCTTTCTCCTTGCCATCTGCTCTACCCTGGAGTGCCCCCCTGCTCCACGCACATGACCTCCTGTTAAGAGGTTGTCAGGATCGCACCCGATTCCCCCCTCATGCATTGGTATAGTAGTTTTACTATTGTTTAGTGCTGCTTTGAGTCTGTTGTCTATGAATTACCAGATTTGATCATGATAGGCTATATTATACTTTTTCCTCACTCTTTTTATGGTCCTGAAAGATTTCCCTGCACTCCCCCCCATTACGGATTAACATAACGTATTGAGGGTATAGTAGGTTTTACAGTTTTTCGATGTATATCTTAAGTATTCTGACATTAATTGTTGGTTTATAGATTATATCGCATTATCTTATTGTATTGGATACAGGTTGTTAGAGATTGCAATAATATTACAATATATAGGTACTATCAGGTTGTCATCTTTTCATCTCAGATTAAGGCAAACATGTGGTATTTAACCTTTTGGGATTGGTTCATTTCTCTTAGCATGATGGATTCCAGTCGGGCCCATTTGTCCACAAAGAACTGCATTTCGTTTTTTTTAATAGCTGAGTAGTATTCCATAGAGTAGATGAACCATAGCTTCCTTATCCAGTCCTCTATTGATGGGCATTTTGGCTGCTTCCAGGTTTTTGCGATTGTAGATTGTGCTGCTATGAACATTGACGTGCATGTTGGTTTCTTGAGTAGGAGATGTTTTGGATATATCCCTAGGAGTGCTATTGCTGGATCATATGGCATGTTGATTTTCAGTTGTTTGAGTATTCGCCAAACTGATTCCCATAGAGGCTGTACAAATCTGCAGTCCCACCAGCAGTGGAGAAGGGTTCCCTTTTCCCCACATCCTCGCCAACAAGTGTTGGTGGTATTACGTATGTGTGCCATCCTTACTGGAGTTAGGTGGTACCTCAAGGTTGTCTTCATTTGGATTTCCCTTATTGCCAGGGAGCTTGAGCATTTTTTCATATGCTTGTTTGCCATTTGGGTTTGTTCCTTTGTGAAATGTCTGCCCATTTCCTGTGCCCATTTCTTGAGTGGCTTGTTTGTTTTGACATTTTGGTTGTTTCGTAGCTCTTCCTTGGACGCACATCTGGTTTGTTTCCATGTCTTTGCTATTGTAGATTGTGCTGCTGTAAATATAGGATTACAGATCCCCTTCTCACATGTAGATTTCACTCCTTTTGAGTATATTCCTAGGAGCGGGATAGCTATGTCATATGGCACGTTTATTTGCAATTTTCCAAGCACCCTCCATACTGATTTCCACAGTGGTTGTACTAGTCTAAATTCCCACAAGCAGTGAAGCAGGTTGCCTTTCTCTCCACATCCACGCCAACAGGTGTTGTTATTTGATTTCTGAATGTAGGCCAGTCTCACTGGAGTTAGGTGGTTCCTCAACGTGATTTCCATTTGTATCTGATGGCTAGGGAGCCTGAGCATCTTTTCATATGTCTGTTAGTCATTTGAACCTGTTCTTTTGAGAAATGTCTGTTCATTTCTTTTGCCCATTTTGTTACATGTTTTTTTTTTCTGTGCCTGGATTTCTGAATCTCTTTGCAAATCCTGAATATCAGTCCCCTATCACATGTGTAGTATGCAAAGATTTTCTGCCTTTCTGTTGGTTGCTTCTTCACTTTGTTAATTGTTTCCTTTGTTGTACAGAAGATTTTTAGTTTGATGTAGTCCCATTTGTTTGTTTTGGATTTGATTGCCTTTGTTTTAGGCGTCCTTTCTAAGAAGTCTTTCCCTATTTCTATATCTTAGAGTGTTCTTCCTATGTTTTCCTTTAATAGTTTGATGGTTTCTGGGACCTACTCCCAAATGATTCTAATGGATAACACCTTGCCCAAGACCAAGCTATGGTGTATAGATGTACTGATAATGGTCATTATTTTGTACAGCAGCAAAAATGGCTTCCACATTTTGATGTTGAACACAGAAATGAGGCAAACAACCTTTGTTTCTTTCACTATCATTGACTAAGGAGGACAATTGGCCTCCTGGCAGCAGGATATTGGCCATAGTGATGTTGGTCCCATAGGGAGGCTTTGCTTGCCACACAGCAACAATCCAGAATCGTATCCATGTCTTGGACAACCTTCTAGACAGTGGGAGCAAAATTAGCTACTTACGAAAGTCCTATTTCTCTAACAGTAATGGTCAAGGACAATGCGCTAGAATTAAACTACTTCCTGGCAGAGCAAGGAGTGGGGTGTGCAATATTACACATCTTGTGTACCTCATACCTGAGGACACAGAAATCAACTTAGAATACAATCTTGGTAATGGAGGGAAAAGTATTGTATGGAATGAAGGAAGAAGTATCCTTCCTATGATGACCTGGTGCCTGCCCCTGTTGGGTAAACAGACAATGTCACCTCTAATCCCAAAAGTATGTTATGAAGTTAAGAGAAAAGTCTGAGGCCAGGTCCAGGCCCTCAGCAAGGAAAAAGACATCAAAAGCTTATACAAATGCCAGAACTTGAGAGGCGAGCACTATGTAATGAGCATCTGGTGGTTATAGATTATAAAGTTGCTACCTATGTTCTAGACCCACCAAGAGAGAAAAGCCACAGCAAGTCCCAAGTTTTAAGCTGTGCACCACTAAAACCAAGGTCCAGTTTGAGCCTGCCAAAGTGAAACCATAAGCTAGTCCTGCTTGAGTAGACATCACCCAATTAGAATAAAGAAAGCCTTATTATCCCAGGACACTTATTGAAAATCAACATCTTGCTAAAGCAATTTACCTTGTCATCTCTGATAGGAAACTTTTGCCTTAATAAATGGTACACCTGCATTTATTTCCCAGTCTATGTATTGACTTAAGAACCCACAAACTTCACATATAACCATATTTTACCAGTTTTTCTCATGTGTTGCCTTTTCAAGAAAGTACCTTGGACCCTTCTACTTTACCCTCTAGACTATCATTTCTAAAAAAATGAATCTTGAGTCTGTTGCTCATACAATGCAATGTTTTTAGCCATGTGAGAGCTATGTCCACCTTTAACTAACATCTGTGATGTATCATGTCAACCCAGAATTCTGTATGATCTGTACCCTTGTTAGGGATGTGCTCAAGTACAATATCCCAACTTTCACCTCAGTGAAGGGGCCCCATGATTAAGTTTCCCTGTGAGGTATTGGAGACCATCCTCCTGGCATTTTATGCTTAAATGAAATCCCAACTGGTCATGTAACTGAGTAGTTTGGTCTTACAGTGAGCTCTGAAATTTGACTTTGGCAAGACTCCAGGTGGGGCATTGGATAGAGATTCTGCAAGCTACTTTTTTGAACAAGCTACATGCAATCTTGCCCTCACTTTTACTTATCTCCCAATCTAACTCATGCACATTTGCTTCAGGCCCTGGGAAACAAGTATACTTGTACTATTTCTAAACCTCCATGTTTGGGTACCTGATTCTGATGGACTGGATCAAGTCCAAGTCTCCTGAAGAATGTACCAGACACTTTAATTCGTCCCAGAGCCCCAGACTATAGCACAAACACCCAGGTTATAATTGTGATGCTGGAAACATCTTGAGGTATGAGATCAAGTTCATTGGAATGTCAATGAGCCCTTCATAAACACCAAAGATATTCCTAAACCAAACATACCGCTCAGTAATTTAGAATCCTGTCGGCATAGGCAGCAGTTATAAAATTAGCAGAGGAAGGGCCCGGTGGCACGGCCTAGTGGCTAAAGTCCTCACCTTCAAAGCCCCGGGATCCCATATGGGCCCTGGTTCTTATCCCAGCTGCTCCACTTCCCATCCAGCTCCCTGCTTGTGGCCTGGGAAAGCAGTTGAGGATGGTCCAAGGCATTGGGACACTGCACCCGCGTGGGAGGCCCGGAAGAGGTTCCTGGTTCCTGGCTTCAGATCGGCACGCATCAGCCTGTTGCGGCTCACTTGGGGAGTGAACCATCGGACGGAAGATCTTCCTCTCTGTCTCTCCTCCTCTGTGTATATCTGGCTGTAATAAAATGAATAAATCTTTAAAAAAAATTAGCAGAGGAAGCAAACTATATCCCAAGCACTACTGTTGCCATATCTCTATTCCAAAGTAGTTTTGTTAGTACAATGATTCACAAGTGCGAGAATGTGCCTCTCTGGATTGCTCTGTGGTGTGAAACATTTCACAGTTCATACTGTTTTAAAAAAAACTGCTTCAGTCCAGTAATCAGAAGCAATATTGATTTTGGTGCAGAGTGGCAGAATGGATAACAACTCCTCCAAGAAAATTCAGACAGGAATGTTTACACATAGAATTTACATTGTAAGACATGCAGCTATCGGTTGAGACCTACTATAAAGCACCAACCCGAGTAGTATTGAGCATACACATATAATGGAGTCATACACATAAAATGGCTGATAACCATTACTTAGAAGATATAGCCATGGCATACGGGTGCTATATGCACAAAGCTGCTACTTTCAATGGACTGTCTTGTGCTGCCTCTGTACGCTATCAAAATTAAGCCAAGCCCTCAGCATACCACTGTGTGAAGGAGGCCAACTTTCAGATAACATTTTCTTGCTATTGTAGAAAAGGCAGCGATTCCATCAGGAGCTAGGCTTTTCCTGGTGTAGCACTTGTTTCCTGTTAATACATCTTCCATGCTATTCTCTGGGGGTTCTTGCAGTGCTCAATCTACATAGAAAGAAGAATGTTATTTATGGACTGTGGTCACAGTCAAAGTGTACTGAGAGTATTGCTGATATCTGTTAGTCAAGCAATTCCTCTCCACACCAGGTATCTTCAGATACCATTCAGAATGCCAGAAAAGAGAAGTCTTCACTGCAGACACTACAACTTTGAACTTACCTTCTTGAGGCTCTATGTCAACAGGAATGTACAGATGACTATCTAGTAGGCTGCATGGTGATAGGATCCAAGAGGACATCATCAAAAGCACTTCCATCCCTTCAACCTGTTACTGAGTTATTGCACTCAACCTTATTGCTAGGTTAACTTACAATTCAAACAAAGATGTTGTGGTATTATTACATTAAAAGTGAGAAAGAACATGAATAGGGCTAATGTGGTCCACTTGAGTATGTCCTCATATCCTTGATCCATTGCAGCTGGCCCTAGGAGCAGACACCATTGTCTGAACACCTTGTGCAAACGTAATTTTCATGGACTTCAGATGAAGATTTTGTTCTCACCCATGAAGTATGGAGACTCAGGCCAGCTGTCCTTAGCCAAAACGAATGTATGGGTAGCTCAGGAGGAGTATCAGTTGTGACTCCTAGATCACCTTCAATGAGAGGAGACACCATTTGGTTTCTTGTTTTACTTGAAGTGAAGGCAAGTAAGATGTGGATTTCCATGCTTCATGGGCCTCAGAACAGACTGCGCTGACATGGGACAACTCCAGACACCACTAGAATTTCATAAGTTTCCATGTGCCATTTTCAACAATATTTCAGTATAGCTGGGCTATTAAGGTAGCCCTATGTGAGGTTCCCTATTTGGGGTTGTGGCCAATTAGACATCATTTATCTTGCCAAATTGCTCATATAACCCTAGTCCCTTCCTATGTAACATTTCTTTCCTTTGAAGTTAGGCCCACACTAAGGTCCAATTCTTCTTGTGGCTTCCTATAGTTCTCTACTTAGTTTTCCTCAGATGCCTTTTCTCCCTTCTCTAAATTCTAGAACAGTTAACTAGTCCCCTATTTTTTTTAAGGATTTATTCATTTTATTACAGCCAGATATACACAGAGGAGGAGAGACAGAGAGATAGATCTTCCGTAAAATGATTCACCCCCCAGGTGAGCCACAACGGGCTGGTGCACGCCAATCCGATGCCGGGAACCTGGAACCTCTTCCTGGTCTCCCACGTGGGTGCAGTGTCCCAATGCCTTGGGCCATCCTCAACTGCTTTTCCCAGGCCACAAGCAGGGAGCTGGATGGGAAGTGGAGCTGCCGGGATTAGAACTGGGGCCCATACGGGATCCTGGGGCTTTGAAGGTGAGGACTTTAGCCACTAGGCCACGCCGCCGGACTCATAGTTCCCTAATTTGCAGACACACCAACCATATGGAATCTGAAGCACCTGTTTAAGGCTGAGCTCAAGAATTACCTTGTCAGGGGGTACTTCTAAATGCTTAGAGTTTTTCCAGGCAATTCATAGTCAAGGATGAGTGTCTTGCCAGAGGGTAGGCAGGTCTGACTTATTTCATACAACAACTTTACCTCATCTTGATTGGATGGGCTTCTTTCACTCCTTGAATTTTACTCACCATCCTATTTTTCCTTGTGACTCATTTGTAACCCCAATTCATGTCTTCACCTGTGCTATCACACAACACTGACTTCTGTTCTCTTGATCTAGGATTAACTCATGAGGCTGTTGCATATAGCTATCTACTAGGTGGTTGTATGCTAACTTGCAACATGATGACTGCCATTTGAACATTGTGACATTCCCCTGATAGTCTGCTACAAGTTACTACTTAAGGGTGCCTACCATTTAGCTCAACTATTTAAAAGAAGTCCAAACATAGTGGCTAACCTCTCTGAACAATGCTTCTTTAATTAAGACCCTATATTCATAGATATCAAATGGGGAAATTAGCTGAGAAGGCAACATGGGCATGAAATTCTATGATGGTCTTGCCATGACTCTCTACAAGTCTGTTACAGAAACAACCTTTATACTCCATTTTAAGTCATGTATTCTTTGACAAATTCTCAGCCTCCACATTGTGTTACAGAAGAACAGCTTCCTAAAATCTTTGGTGATATTCCAACACGTCGTCACCATTAGGAACCTTCAACAAGAAAGGCTAAACATAGTACCATTGGCTAAGATTAAAGGACAATTCTTTGGCTTGCCAATAGAAGTCAAATACACAAACTCCAAGTACAAAGGCTGAAGAGGTTATGTTTTACCAACAGCAGCTTTCCATTTCTTTACTTTCCATACAGCTATTCTCAGTGTTGTACGGTGTCACCTGCCGCCAGTCACACTTTGGACTCAGGTTTCTAAGATTCTTTTTTCATGACCTGGTCTACAACAGTTTTTCTAGAATCATCGCTGGAAATCAGGTTAGCAACTTCTATGAGAACCCTCTTTGGCTTTAGTGGCTTGTCCACTCCCCTTGTCTACTTATTCAGTTAATTTCTGTAGGTAGGCAAATAGGATACAAGATAAACTATTGCCATCTAGACCCATGGCTGGGAATGACCAAGGAGAAATGTAGAAAAGATTACTGGAATTTCCCCCCTATAAAAGCAAAGGTGTTTGATTAGAGAGTGGAGGAATCACCTGACATCCTCAAGCTAGAAGCCTGGTGTATTTTTACTATGTGATATCTTCATGAGATATTTCTCACCAACAGGGATCTCACTGAGGATTCAAATGGGAAATGAGGAAGTCAAGTTATCCCTGTTTGCAGATGACACAATTGTATCTATGGGAGAACCAAAAGACCCAGACTTTGGAGCTCATGTCTTTTACAAGGGGGGTAGAATACAAAGATCCACGAAGAGAAATTGATGGGCTTAGTATGCACAAACAACCTATGGCTGAGAACAAACTTGTAATAATAGTCCCATGGAGAATCAAGATGGCAGAATAAGGTAAGGACACATTAAAACAGATGGAGAAACATTTAATCAGCATGAAACAGAGAGGTCACATTCCAGGAAATAGGACAGGACAGAACACCGGCAGAGGGGTAGCTGGAGACTGACAGACACAGGAAAGCAGCTAAAACAATGATGTTGTGTTGCAGGAACTGATACTCCAGCAGCATTCATCTAACAGCAATCTGAGCTCCACCAGCAGCCGGAACTCCACCAGCAACCAGGTGGAAAGGGATTTTAACTGGGAGCTTGGGAGATGAACCCAGAGAACTGTCTGTCATGCTGGTCTGTTTGATTTGACCAGGAGCAGAGATAGAACAGCAGATCCCAGATAGGCAGTGTGAGAACAGGGTGGATTTCGCAGCCCAATCATCCCCCTAGAGCCGAATTGCATGCCATTTTTATTAAGAAGTCAAAGGCAAGGGAAAGTACTGAGCATATGCTGAGCTGGGTGTGAACTCATTTCTGATACATTGAACTGCAGCAATGCAACATTTTACATGTTCCACCTGAGATAGGTCTGGCTAGTCCTCAGACCTGACAGCCAGCATATCAAGAACTCTAACAGTGGCACATCAGATGCTATTTTTCACACTGTGGCAATAGCTTTAGGACTGCAGGGGACAACAGTGAACTGCACATGTGCTGAGCTTGCAAGACCTCATTGAGGTCTGTGGATTGCACTGGTCCCACAGAAAAATAATGCCGACTGTGGCATTGCCTGTGTCAATATAGGTCCGAGTAGCACCCAGTGCTAATGGCCAACAAGATCCGGCAAGATCTGCACCATCAAAAACCTAGCTATATAGCACACCTTGTGTCTCTCTAATCCTGGGACCTGCTCCAAAGGGAAGTGGGAGAAAGGCTGCAGAGTCGACAGTGCAATCTCAGCATGATATCACAGGACATGGAGATTGGTGGGCCAGAAGCTGGGGCTATAGAGTTCTTTGTGGAAATCTCACATAAGAACCCAGACCTGGAACTTGCTGGAGAGATTGGCACAACTGACTACAAGCAAAGAGCTCTGTACCAACTGCAATAAGTAAAATTGAACTGTAGACCTGTGGGTGACATGGCTTAGAAACCTGCACCAAGGAGAAGAATCCGATAACTAGAAGTACAATGACCAAGAGCAAAAAAAGACACAAAGGCAACATCAATATTCCTGAAGACTCCCCTGCAAAGGAGCAAAACCCTATTCCAACCTCAAAGTTAACTGAGGAAGACATTGAGAAAATGGGGGACGCAGAATTTGGAAAACTCAATATAAAACTTCTGATAAACAATGAGAAGCACATAGAAGAGTTCAAAGAATTTAAGGAATATGTTACACAAGAAATAGCAGCAATAAAGCAAATCAAGGCTGATACATAAGAAATTAAGAACACAGCAGAGCAAAGTAAAAGTACAGTGGATAGTCTCCAAAATAGAAGGAAGCAAGCAGAAGAAAGAATCTTAGGATTGGAAGCTATTTCTTGTCACCAGTGGGAAGCAAACAAAAAAATGAAACAGAGAGGGATCAGGCCAAAAAAAGTATTCAAGAAGTAAAAAACACTATTATGAGTCCTAATATAAGAGTTATGGGAATCCCAGAAGGTGCAGAAAAACAAACTGGTTTTACAAATGTATTTAATGAAATAAGGGAAAATTTCCCTAATCTGGAGAAAGAATAGGGAAACAACATCCAAGAGGGGCACAGAACTCCCAACAGGCTTGAACAAAAGCGATCCTCACCAACACACATGATCATCAAGCTCCCTTCAATAAAACATAAGAAAAAGATACTTACATGTGCACGTGAAAATAATCAAATGACATACAAAGGAATTCCAATTAAACTCACAGAAGACGTCTCACAGGAAACTCCACAGTCAAGAAGAAAATGGAGTGACATATTCCAGATTTTAGAAGAAAAAAATTGTCGGACCAGGATAAAATATCTAGCAAAACCTTCTTTTGTTTTTGAAAATGAAATAAAATTCTTCCACAGTAAATAAAATTTAAAACAATTTTCTTCTTCCAAATCTGCCCTACAAATGATACTTCAAGATAGTCTCTTGACCGAAAAGAGGAATAGACCCAACAAAACCAGAAGACTATAAATCAATGAACAAACCATTTATAAAATGACAGGACAAAATTACCACTCATATTAATCCAGAATATAAATGGCTTAAGCTCAATCCAACATCATAGAATAGTCAACTGGATTAAAAATCAAAACCAAATTCTTTGTTGTCAAGAAGAGACACATTTCACCAACAAAAATCAGCAAAAACAATATCGCATGGGTTTTGATGTTTTCTGTTAGTTTCATCTCTTCAAAATATTTCTGCTAAAATTATTCAATGACTCACAGATCATGCAGAAGAATCATTTTTTTCAAGAAGGACTTTGATTTATTTACATTTCTTCAAACCTTAGCCATTCACCAGCATGTTATGTAATTCCACAGGGCTGTTAATTTCTTTTTATTTCCTGAAGTAGATTTTGTTTTGCGGCTTTTCAGTTAAGGGAATATAGAGCAGTTATGCATTGGAGACAGTTGTATATAGTAACATGTGATTTGAGTTCATGGCATTGCAACTTTCTATTTTTTTATCATCGATTTTGTATTGTGACTTTATTTAAGCAGATGTACAGCAACTGAAATGGACACTAATATATCCGGATGTGAGGTTATAATGTAGTATGCATATTTACTTCCAGAAAAAGATGGATTAACTATGAAAAGGGCTCATTGTATTTTGACAAGGGGATGTTGGACTCTCAACAATTTTCAATGCCCATAATGATGGACATTAGACAGTGCATGAAGAAATATACTTTAATAATGGTGTAGGAAAACTTGGGAGGGGGGGAAGGGGAACTGCAGGAGGCAATAAAGGTAATCCCAGAAGTTTAGCAAACAGTGCTTAGAAGGATAATAGTAGTAATAAATAAAAGCTGAAAAAGAACAGTCTCATTCAAGACAGGGAGTACCACCTTAGATACAGCGGAATAAAACCTAAACAAGGATGTGGAAGACCCAAGAATTATTCAACGTTTAAAGAGACACTAAAAGATGGAGACATGTACCATGTTCCAGGATCAGTAGAATCAAGACGGGAACATGGCCCTGTTACCAGAAGTCATACACAGATTGAATGTGATCCCACTCAATATCCACTAACTCTTGGCGTGGATGTGGGAAGAAAAGTATTCTACACTCTGCACTGCTGAGAGTGGAGTTAGGGTAAGTGCAGCTGTGGGAAATCACCCCAGGTCTCTTGCCTGCTACCTAGGGGGTGTGACCTAGAGCTTATCTGCCCTGAGGCATACCTTCCATCTCTGTAGAGGGACTGTGACCTCTGACATGATTGGAAGGTCAACGGGATTAGGCGTGCCTTTTAGCCAATCAAAGTGTCCTTATTGGGTGGAGGGACTACCTGAAAACGCCCTCCTACCCTCCCTTTGTGTAAGCCTTTATAAACCTTGAACTTGTGCTGAATAGACAGGACATTTCTGACCAACGGTGAGGGCGAGCTGGGGAAGATGGCGGACGTTCTCAGCGTCTTGAGACAGTACACCATCCAAAAGAAGGAGATCGTGGTCAAGGGGGACGAAGTCATCTTTGGGGAGTTCTCCTGGCCAAAGAACGTCAAGACCAACTATGTGGTGTGGGCGGCTGAGAAGAAAGACCAGCCGAGGGAGTACTACACGCTGGAATGCATCCTGTTCCTGCTGAGAAACGTGCACCTTTCTCATCCCGTTTATGTCCGCCGTGCAGCTGCTGAAAATATTCCTGTGGTTAAAAGACCGGACCGCAAAGATCTGCTTGGCTATCTCAACGGGGAAGCATCAACGTGCGCAAGTATTGACAGAAGCCTCCCCCTGGAGCTAGGTCTTCAGCAATCTGCTCGAGTCAAAAGAGCTGCAGATGAAGTTCTAGCAGAAGCCAAGAAACCGCGCCTTGAGAATGAAGAATGCATACGTCTGGATAGAGAGAGACTGGCTGCTCGTTTGGAGGGCCATAAGGAAGAGGTCGTACAGACTGAGCGGATTAGGTCTTTGTCTGAAGACATGACGGTGGAAAAAATTGCTGCAATCAAAGCCAAAATTATGGCTAAGAAACGAGCTACTATCAAGACCGACCTGAATGATGCTCTCACTGCCCTTAAGCAGAGGAGCTTTGTAGATGCTGAGGTAGATGTGACCCGAGAGATTGTCAGCAGGGAGAGAGTGTGGAGGACACGCAACACGATCTTACAGAGCACAGGAAAGACTTTTGCAAAGGATATTTTTGCAATTCTGCAGTCTGTGGAGGACCGAGAAGAAGGGCGGGCACCTGAACGCCGGCGACCAGCTCCAAATGCAGCCCCAGTGGATCCCACAGTGCGTTTGAAACAGCCTATCCTGGCCGCATACGACAGATACGATCAGGAGAGGTTCAAAGGAAAAGAAACGGAAGGCTTCAAAATCGACACTAGGGGCACCTACCACGGTATGCCACTGAAACTGTTAACGGAGGGTGCATCTGCCCACAAGACTCAGACACCTGCAGCACAGCCAGTACCAAGACCGCTTTCACAAGCAAGACCTCCCACGAATCAGAAGAAAGCTTCTCAAACTCCCATCATCATAATTCCTGCAGCTACCACGTCTTTGATAACCATGCTCAATGTAGAAGACCTTCTACAGGATTTCAAATTTGTCTCATCCGATGAAAAGAAGAAGCAGGGTTGTCAACGAGAACATGAAACTCTAATACAGAGAAGGAAAGAGCAAATGCAACCAGGTGGCACTGTAAGTAGTGTCACAGTACCTTACAAAGTACTAGATCAGCCCCTTAAACTTATGCCTCAAGATTGGGACCGGGTTGTGGCAGTGTTTGTGCAAGGTCCCGCTTGGCAGTTCAAAGGGTGGCCGTGGCTTTTGCCTGATGGATCACCAGTTGACATATTTGCCAGAATCAAAGCCTTCCATCTCAAGTATGAAGAAACTCGTCTAGATCCAAATGTTCAGAAATGGGACGTGACAGTGCTAGAACTCAGCCACCGTAAACGGCATTTGGATAGACTAATTTTCTTGAGGTTCTGGGACACACTGGATAGATACATGGTGAGCCATAAATCTCACTTGAGATTCTGAATTACTTGGTTCCCTCTTTTCTGGAAATCTGGATTCAGAAACACGGATATACGTTGCTGCAAAGACTGAGACTCAAGCTTTATGAATTTATCTGGAATCTGACCAATGAAGACGCTCACACATCGATCTTGCTATAGACTTTGTTTGATGCTTTGTGCTTCAAAGGGATGCTGCTTCTCATCCAGAGAAGCAAACTTTTGGCTTCCAGATATTTTGTAAATATTAGCCTTCTAGTCTGTAGTTGAAATTGCATATTTTGATAGAAGTATTTTTTTTTTCTCATTGGCTATATTAGCATCACTTAAGAGTTGTTTCTTTAGAAAGTAGAAGCCGGAATATAAAGGTTGTATACTTAGAGATTGCAATAAAGCTTTCAAAACCATCTTGCTTCTGATGTCTTTTATTATTTTTCTTCAAAGAGTAGCTATCTGAGTGGAGCCAAGTCTCCGATGTGTTTCTCCTTTTTTTTTTTTTTTAATTTGAAAGGCGGATATACAACGGGGTGAAGAGACAGAGAGGAAGATCTTCTGTCCATTGATTCACTCCCCAAGCTGCCCCAATGGCCGGAGCTAAGCTGAGTCGAAACCAGGAGACTGGAGCCTCTCCCAGGTCTCCCATGGGGGTGCAAGGTCCCAAAGCTTTGGGCCATCCTTGACTGCTTTCCCAGGCCACGGGCAGGGAGCTGGATGGGAAGTGGGGCGGCTGGGACATGATCCGGTGCCCATATGGGGTTCCAGCTCGTGCAAGGTGAGGACATTAGCCACTTCTGATTTCTTATTTCTCTGTTATTCTGTTAATGAAAATACTATAAAATCAATGGTGTATTTCCAAAAGCAAGCAAAGGAATGTGACTTGTTGTTGTTTTTGTTGTTGCTTTTTCCTGTAAATGGTGAAATGGTTAAGGACTATATTCTGCAAGAGTTTTGTGTAAAATCACTTGTTTTTTTCTTTCTTCTTCTTCTTTTTTTTTGATGATTTTTACACAGTTTATTAGGGCACAAAGGCTCAAGGGCTACAGGAAAGTGGGCAAGACTATTGTTTCCTCTCCACATTTTTTTTCCTGTATCTGGGGTAAAGGAGGAGGTAAAGGGAGAGGCCCCTACCCAGTCTTTCACCCATCCCAGGTCCCTGATGTGGGGCATGCTCCGAGGGTCCTGCTCAAGTGGTTTGGATAGTTCAACAGTTGTGAATTGCTGCCAGTCTCGCCATTGCAAGCACGATGAGGTCGCTGAAGAATCCTCTGATTGACATAGTCCATCTCAGAGTCTCCGTTTGCCCTGTTTTTCAGGGATTACCTGAAAATGCCCTCCTACCCTCCCTTTCTGTAAGCCTTTATAAGCCTTGAACTTGTGCTGAATGGACGGGACATTCCTCACGAGCTGGTCTCTGGTGGTTCACGATCGGTGACCTTGGAGCCTGTTGGCAGACTTAAACCCCAAGATGTAGCAACTATGGGAATCCATATTCAGAGTTGGACAAGTCAACATTGATCTACCACATGACCTGACTGTCCCACTCCTGGGCTTATATCCAAATGAAGTCAAATTTGCATGCCACAAAGCAACTTATATGTCTGTATTTGTAGTCCAGCCCCTGCTGCTGTTGTTGGCGAAGGAGGTAGCGAGAGCTGCTGCTGTTGCTGCGTGGCGGGCGCAGCGGCAGGGGAGCCATCACCATGGTCAGCAGGAACTCTACAGGCACTGCGGAGACCAGCCCGGGTTGCTGTCACTACCGCCGCCATGGCTCAGTACAAGGGCACTGCAAGCGAGGCAGGCTGTGCCATGCACCTGATGAAGACGCGAGAGAAGCAGCGTAACCAAATGGAACAGATGAAGCAGCGGACAGCAGCGGAAAACATAAAATCCAAGGGTGACAAGAAGTTCTATACACACTACGATGCCGTGGAGGTAGAGCTCAAGTCCAGCGCCGTGAGGAGCGATCCAAGCAGCTACAGCTGAAGCTGGACAAGCTGCGGGAGAAGGAGCACAAGGAGGCCAAGCGGAAGATCTCTGGTCTGTCCTTCACTCTGGAGCAAGAGCAGGGAGTCATATATGAGGAGGAGCCGGAAATGGAACGGGTCCCCACAAAGAGGAGGAAGTTAGGGAAGAATCCAGAGGTGCATATGAGCTTCTTGCCTGACCGAGAGCGTGAGGAACAGGAGAACCGGCTCCAGGAAGAGTTGCAACAGGAGTGGGAAGCCAAGCAGGCAAAGTTCTAGAGTGAGGAGATTGAAATCACTTTCGGTTCCTGGGATGGCTCTGGGCACCGGCACACAGTCAAGATGAAGAAGGGCGACACGATGCAGCAGTTGCTGCAGAGAGCCATTAAGCTCCCACCTGGAGGAGCTCGCTAGAGGATGCTGAGGCAAATCCACATCATAAAGCCATATTAGAATCTCATGTTTTAGGTAAAATCCATTTAAAGTGTATCTAAATTTGCTAGGAGAAAACCCAAGAGGTTGGCGCGGGTGATTGGTGATGAAAAAGTGGCTCCGTGGTTAATAGACTCAGGCCCAATTCTAACCAAGGAAGCTGGACTAATACACAGAGAAATGAAAGTGATCCCTAGTTTCTCTCATGTCAGAAATCCAATGGAATAGCTCTCATAGAAGATCGTCACCTTCTACATAAGGGATGAGTCAGATCCCCAAAATGACACCTGTGTCCCAAATTGTCATTTCAGAGCACAGGAGCTGCTCATTTGTGGAGTCAGATCTGTGCAACACCTACAAGAGGAGCAAGTGGAAGTCAGAGGAACCTGGATTCACATAACCTCTTGCTGGGATGAACAGAAATCCTCTGAGTCTCATTCTCAATTTCCGGATGAAAATATCATGTAACACTTAGGGAATGAAGCCTAACAACATTTTCCGATTAGCTCCACTTAACTCAAGGTCATTGCTTGGCTTGATGACTTGCTGGAACAAGGGATCATCCTTCTGTTTGTAACACTCCCTAGCCTGCTCAAAAACAGCCATAGCCTTTGGTGTTTCAGCCCTGGTCCTCCACTGGCATCCAGTGGTGAGAAATGGGAAGATAGAAATACCAGCTCAAGTCCAGCAGCACAAGAAACCCAAGCACTGACCCAGGAAGGTGGACCTCAGGCAGGTTGCATGACTCCCAAGAGAGCCCACAGTGAGGAGTGGAAGAAATGTGACTGCAAGCCCACTGTCAGCTGAAATCTGCAGAGATGGCGGTTTCCAATTCTAAGCAGGAAGATAGTGCCATTCATGATCAGATGCCAGGGCCAAGCTGTCTTCTCTTAGGTATCATGTTAAACAAGGCACCAAATCAGGGCCAAGGATTCATTCAAGTGGAACCCACTATTTTATAATCCAATTAGCATTTTCAAAGGTCTTGACAACTAGTGGCAGGTTTGTTCACCGAGCCTCCTTTCTGAAGCCCTGAGCCCCAGGTCTGTGTCCTTTCATTTGCTTTATTTGCATGGTCTAAGCTTTCTGTCTCCCACCTCCTGCTAAGTAAAAATGATTACACCTACTTGCTTGCTTTCCACAAAGGAGATAATCCAGGTCTAGCGGTCACTCCCTCCTGACAGAGAATGACAGGTGTCCCTGAGAAACAATCACAGTGCCCAGAGAGACAGAGAGCTTTATTTTGCTCCACCATTTGCCTGGCGCTGGATATCACAGTATATGAAAATGTTACAATGTACAGACTTCCTTTCTAGGAGCAATTTGAAAGAATTTCATCTTAGGGCCCACATGGTGGCTTATCAAGCTAATCCTTAGCCTGCAGTGCCAGCATCCTACAGGGGCACCACATAGGAGACCTGGAAGCACCTCCTGGCCCCTGACTTCTAATTGGCTCAGCTCTGACCTTACAGCCATTTGGAGAGTACACCAGCAATTGGAGGGACCCCTGCCCCCTCTCTTTCTTGCCTCTCTCTGTATATCTGCCTCCCTCTCAAATAAGAATGATTAAAAATGTTTAAAAATAATTCTCTTTTGGAAATATACAGGAAAAAATTACATAAAAACACCTCCCCAAATTCACAAAACTATCACATACTGACAATTTTCATTGAAGTCAATGAGAGTCAAAAACACCCACTGCGATGTGGGTGTAAATTGAGGTTTACAGGATTCACTAAACCACAGTTATTCTCACCTGGGGTCAAGTCTTTAATGCTATGTTTTCCCTGCTTATCAACAGCACCATTTGTACAAGCCTCATTTATGTTCCCTTTGACTACCCAGTACTGCCCTAGTATTAATGAAAGAGAATATTTGCTTTTCTAAACACAGTGTGAAGAGATTTGGTAATGAATGCTGACTCCCTTGGGAGCTCAACCTGGGCTCACTAAGCTGAATAGATGGTGCACACACCCAGGTGCAGAGCAAGTGAGTCACCAGCAGGTGGCGTGGGTTGGATCCATTTTCTAGATGGTCAGTGATTCCTGGTAATTCCACTTTCAACTCCCAGTGACTGACTGGAAGAGGTCTCCAAGTGCCCTTTAAGCCCCTCTGGTCACGATCAGAAGAATAAGGAAGATACTTTTTTCTAGCAAAAGCTAAACTTCTAAGGAATATTAAAATTGCAGAAGTCTCCTCTTTTTTTGCCCTTTCCATTGTCCTCTGTGTGCTCTGGCTGCAGACTCTTGGGTCCCTTAGAAACAGAACTGCTACCTCGCTGTGGCCTCTAACAAGATGATTCTGCCATCTTCAAGGGAAAAGCTTGTGTAACTTTGGGAAAAACATGGCAAGCCTCTGGGGCTGGTTTTCTGACAGCGCTAAAGTCAACATAATGAAATAACAAATGCTACTTTCTGTCCTGCTTTGCAGTGTGCATGCAGTACCTGCTGCTAAGGCAAGAAGGGATCCTGACTGGTCCTGCCCATTTTTTTTTAAATGTTGATGGCCTTTATATAGTTGACTATGGCTCAAAGGGTCAAGGGCTACAGGAAAGTGGATAAGGCTCTTGTTTTCACATTTCTTTCTTCCTTCTTGTATCTGGGGAAAGGGGAGAGACAAAGGGAGAAGCCACACCCACTGTCCCCGATGTGAGCCATTCTCTGAGAACACTGCTCAACTTGTTTCAATAGTTTGACTGTTCTGAATTGCTGCCAATTTTGCCATTCCAAGCACGGTGAAATCTCTTACACTGTCAGGCAGAGTCCACGTTAGCACCTCCACTTGCCCAGATTTTCGCTACCAACACTTGGCTGGAGTAGTTGATCCAGTTGTTCTATCCTCTGCTCTAGTAGCAGGTGTTATAAGTAGGCTCCAATGTACTATCATATCCTTCATGTCCACCTGCATTTGCTGTCCACTTCTGTGTCTGAGCCTCTGAAGAGGCTCAGCTTTACTCCATGCTCAGACCATGGAATGTGCAAATCTCATCCTGGTTGGGGTTCTGAGTTCAGTTTGATTGGGGCGAACCCCAAGGAAACTTTGTCTGAGATGATTCCAGACCAGATTCTTGTGTGAGCTTGCCAGTACAGGGTCTGGCACAGATCATTGCCTGAATCAGCCTCTACATATGCCGGTGGTTGCAATTTCTAGGTCAGTTTTATTTCCAGCCCTGCCTTCTACACAAACCAATGGATTTTGGTGCCAAGCCCGATCATGTCCACCACACGTTTGGCCCTCACACAACCCAGTGGGAGCTACAGCCTCTTCAGAGCAATCGGCAGTAACCCCCACCAAGCCAGAACCCTCTGACATGTTTCCCGTGCTTGCCAGTATGTGCAGCAGACTGGTCCAGTGTGTCCCGCATCCCATTCAGTTCTCACATGTCAATGGGCATTGAAGCCTAGTTCAACTCTGGTGCCATTTGGTGTGTAGGCCACATAAAACCAGGATTTGCTCCCCTCTGTGTCAGCCGTGGTCATGGCCAGTGCCCCAAGCATTGAGTCTAACCTGGTACTTCCAGCAGCTGCCATGCAGATGGAAGCTCCCTCCACCCAAGCCCTATGCCCCGCCCATTTTTGAGATGGAAATACTGCCAAGAAAGTGAATCCAAGATAAGCATTTGTGTCACTATGTGACACTGGAAAAGGTTATTTTATTCATACAAGCACTCATTTGTTCAATTCAGAGAAAGGGAAGAGGCTCCCACATACTGATTCAGTGCACAAGGGCCCACAAGTGGCAGGCATGGCCTGGGTTGAATGTGGAACCGGACCTCCATCCAGTCAGTGGGGACCCAAGTACTTGAGCCAGCTCTGCTGCCTCCTAGGCAGATTTGTGGTGTAGTTTTCCTTCAGGCTCCTGAACATGGCCACTGGGACACTCTGCTGCCGCAGCAGCACCTCACAGGGCTCCAGGTCCATCTCTTCATCTTCACCCAGCTGGATCTCCTCAGGGTTGTCCTGCTGGGCTGTCTCGGCCAGCTCCTCACAGGCAGCGTTGCTCCTCCCAAACAAGATCCTGCTCTGGGATCACTGGGACTTGTCCCGCTTAGCCTGGGCTACCAGCTGCCTGGCCCTCTGTTCCAGCAGCCTCATGTCATCCACACCACTCTGCCCTGGGGCCAGGTCAGACATGGTGCCTGTAGCACTGCCCAACACCTTGAGCATGTGGAAGGCCATGAAGTTGATCTGTGTATTGTAGATGGCCTCCACACTGCGGTGGACCTGCAGCATCTTGTGGATCATGTCCTCATTGCCGTGACATGCCTCGAACTCCTTCCAAGTCTTCCAGAAGGCACTGGTCAACCTTGGGTCACAGATTTGCGAGCAGAAGCTGTAGATGGAGTGGGCCTGGTCAATCTCCCTGAGCTTGCACTCCATCTCCGTGAACTGCAGGCACATCTCCGGGACATGCTTGTCTGACAGCACCTTGATGACCTTCTGGTAGATGCTGCAGGTACTCATGAACCTGTAGATCTCAGCCGCCCTCTTGATGTAGAGTTGGAGCATGTTGTGCAGGCTCAACAGCGAGGGTTGCGTGCTCATACATGGCCATGGCGTGCAAGGCCAGGCCCCACTCCTCCTCCAGCTGTGCATACAACAAGTAGAGTCTTGCAGTATTTGGAGGGCAGCCATCCAGCACCTGTTCAAAGAGGTCCCAGGTCTGCTCCAGCTTATTGCCCCCTTACCGAGTGATGAACTTGGCCAGGTAGGCGCTCCAGATATCGAACATGTTGGGCCACTCAAACAGTGAGATGCCACGCTCATAGGCCTTGAAGCTGTCCTCAAAGTACTTACGCTCCTCCAGGAACACGGCATAGTGGATAACCGTGAGGGGCATGGCGATTCTCAGGTCCAGAATGCTGTCATACACTGCCTTGGTGGACTGGAAGGTGCTCAGGCTCTCCTCCAGGTCGATGAGCATCGACCATAGCTTCAGGGACTAGTACACGCATCTCTGCAGGGTCTCTGAGCTGTTGAAGTAGTCAGCCGGGGGGGCAGGCAGTGCTGTGGCCTTCCTCAGCAGCCTCAGCGCCGCCTTCTAGTTCTCGTGCACAGCTCCAGCTCCCCACACTGGTCCCTCCCACTGGCCAGGTTGTCCACCTGCTTGAAGTTCACCTTCATGGCCTTCTCCAGGATTACACGGGCATCGTCCAGCTACCCACTGTCTTCATAAAACTTGGCAAATGCAACCTACAACGTGTAGGCCTTACCCATGGCCTAGAAGGGGTGCACTGTCTGCACGGCCTCCATGTATGTCTTGATGATCTCACCAGGATGGCCTTCATGCAGAGCCACGCGTTTATGCCACTCTTATACTTTATGCATGTTCTGGTGGATCAGAATGCTGTTGGGTAGCAGGGGCTGCCAGTCGATGAGCTGTTCAAAGCGGGCCAGGGGCAGCTCCAGGTGCATGTCCTCATCCTCCTTCTCACACCCCAGTTCCGAGGCTGCCTCCATCTTGGCAGAGATCAAGCTCTCCTCAAACTGGGCGTAGCTGTCAAAAACCTGTGTGAAGTTTCTCACAGTCATCACGGTCTTGATGGCCTCCTCGTACACTTTCCAAGCCTTCTCAAAGTGGCCGTTGCGGCTGTAGTAGCCAGCAAGTACTAGAGCTTGAGCTTGCCCAGGTGGTTGGTGAAGCAGGTGAGGCCCCAGCGGATGATGGCTTCCATGTAGAGGGAATGCACCTTGTTAGACTTCTGCAACATGAGGTCACACAGCTCGAACCACAGCTGGTACCTGGACTTGCCGGCCTTGGACACAAAGTGTTCATCATTGACCACGGTGGCCAGGCACTGTGCCTCCTCGTCCAGCCGATCACTGCCCTTGAGGTAGTCAATATATTCCTCAGCGTTCTCAGGTCTCACCTTGAAGAAGCACCTGTAGACTGGCATGGCTGTCTCAGGCAGAGGGTGTGAGCCCAGGAAACACAGGTACAGGGGCCAGAGGCGGCAGTGCTGTGTGATGCACAGGGCCGGCAGGGTGTGTTTGAAGGTGTGGTGGGTGCGTGTGATGCAGCCCTGGTCCATCAGGAGCTGGCAGTAATCCAGCCACAGTGGGGGCATCTTGTGCATGAATACTAAGACCCTCTCGTGACAGTTGTTGACATCCTCATAGGCGGGGTCTGTCACACAGCGGTGCTTCACCTGGGCACTCCACTCCTTTAGGTAACGAGACCAGAGCTTGTAGCTGCCAGGCAGCACATTGAGCGCCGGCTCATACAGCTGGTTGAGCCTGGGTTTGGAGACCCCCAGTTTGAACTTGATGTAGCAGAGCCAGGATTTGATGCAGTACTTGTTTTGTGTGATCTCCTTTCAAAGGGAAGATCCTCATCTGATGCGGATTTCCCCAGTTGCTGCATCTTGGGATTTTAAGTCTTCCAACAGGTCCCAAGGTCACTGGTCCTGATGCAATGGTATTCTTCTATTGAAGAACCACCAGAGAAAAGCTGGTGAGGATTGTCCTGTCTATTCAGCACAAGTTCAAGGTTTATAAAGGCTGATGGAAAGGGAGGGTAGGAGGGTGTTTTCAGGTAGTCCCTTCACCCAATAATGTCCCTGTGATTGGCTAAAAGGCACACCTAATCCTCTTGAACAAACAATCCTGTCAGAGGTCACAATTCCTATCAGGGTTGGAAGTTACAGTTTACCTGCAGAAGCGCACACTCAGGTTGTTGGGCAGATGCAGGACGGCTCTGCAGGGCAGCATCGTGCTGGCTGCTTCTCCCTCCTCAGCCACCAGTCGCTGACCCTGGTGGCCTGGGTGGCCATGTACGGAGGCTGGACTAGATTGTACAGTGCACGCACTGCACAGTGGGCTTCTGCTGCATGCTGAATTTGCCTGGGATGCCGCAGCACAGGAGACCATGCGGGCCTGAATTCTTCCGGGAACACCTATGGGAGTGGTTCTGTTGTGTCCAAAATGGCTTTTCAGGCAGTGTCCTGAGCTGGTGAAGACTGCTTTCGATAGGAATCAGTGAATGACCTTGATGGGGAGAGCTGTGTTTTTCAGATGGGAAAGGTGAGGGCTGGGGAGGGGAAGGCACAGGCAGAGGGCATGACACCTGCGGGGAGTCAGACCCGTGGGGAGTTGGTGCATCAGAGATGAACACGCTTTGCTTTCCCATTCAGAGGAGCCAAGTGCTGAGCCTGTTAACACAGCACAGCAGAATGCACAGGAAGTCCAGGGACCTACAAGAAAGACAGGAAGAGACCTGACCATGATCCACCACCGCTGGTCACTCAGGGCCAATGGAGCCCAAAGAGCCACTGCCCCCTGGCCACAAGCTGCTCCAGACATGTGCTTGGCACCTAACTCAGCTAACCCCTCAATGCCCATGTGTCTTTCCACAATGCCCCTTTGACATGGAACATGCCTGTTTTGCAGAAGCAGCCCATCCCTGGTTTACAGGCTGCCCAGCACTGAGCGGCCCAGCCCCAGTTTTCCCACCATCAGTTGGCAAGCTAGATGCAAGAAGGAGCGCCCCCCTCCCAGGGGTCCAGCCTTCTCACATCACCAGAGACGGGCAATGACTGCTGACCACATGTGAGCATGGGCTTTCCATGGCAAGCTGCCCCCAGCACTGCAATTGCAGGGACATTCCAGCAGCTTCTGAGAGCTGTTTTTCCTCATGGTCCCCTGCCACAGCATCGCCACTGTGACCACAGTACTAGAAAAGTCTGTGGAGACTGCAGAGTCTCTAGGTGTGAGTGAGCAGGCCCCAAGAAAAAATTAAGAACTGTATGACTAGATGCTAAAGAATAGGGGAGGAGGGTTCCAGGACAAAACCTGACCTGTTTTATTTTTTGAGATAGTTAGATATAAAGAGAGAGACAGAGAGAGATCTTCTATGCTCTGGGTCACTCCCCAGAAGGCAACAGCCAGAGGTGAGCAGGGCTATGGCCAGATCTCACACGTGGGTGCTGAGGACCAGCGACTTGGACCATCCTTTGCTGTCCCAAGCACATTAATAAAGAGCTGGACTGGAAGTGGAGCAGCGAGGACTAGAACTGGTGCCCACACAGGATGCCATTGTCATCAAGTGCTGCCCACACCTTGATCCCCTGAAGCCAGTTGTCGTCATTCCCACTAATCCCCTGGCACAGCTGGCAGTGGGGAGCAAGAGTGAGAAGGAAGCACAGCATCCCTGTGGTCTCAACATGCGGGCACAGCTTCCCCGGAAGTCGAGATGCCCAGCTCCAGCCCTGGCACGACAGGCATTTTGTGAACTCCAGCTCAAGTAGCATCTTCCCCCTGCAAGTTCCAACTGAGATGCTGACTTGATGGCTCAGAATTGCTAGCTAGATCTTCCACTGAAAATTAAGGTCACTGGGAACAAAAATAATTCTACTTGATTAATGATCATTTTTAAACAGGGAGCAAGAACTTTAAAAAAAAAAACTGTTACTGGCAAATTGAATTAAAAGAATATCATTAAAATGTCCATATTACTGAAAGAAATTTAGTTTCAGTGTGATTTCAATCAAATTACCAAAGCCATCCTCCTCAGATCTAGAAAACATGATACTCAAGTTCCATGGAAACACAAATAACACAGAATAGCTAAAGAAATCTTCAACAACAAAAAGCAAGCTGAGGTGTCCCAGTACAGAGTTCAGACGCGCTCAGAGTCATCACAATCCAAACAGCCTGGCACCGGACAAAGCAGCCACATGGACAGTGGGACAGAACAGAAATCCCGGAAACCAGGTCACACATCTACAACCAACACTTGACAAATGAAGTCAAACCCCGGGGGGAAGGACAGTATCTTCTACCAATGGTGCTGAAAAACTGGATCTACACGTGCACAAGAGTGAAACGAGGCTCCTCCTGACAGCTTACACAACTAATGCAAGCGGATGAAGGATCCACACCCTGACACCGTCAAATCATTGGAAGAAAACATTGAGGAAACACCCCGAGACACAGACACAGGCAAGACCCTCAGATGCACAGGCAGGAAAAGCAAGATGGCAATGGGATCGTGGTGAGCTAGGAAATATCTGCACTGCAAAGGGAACAGAACCACTGTGAGGCAGCCACCAGCACAGGAGGAAATGCATGCAAACTCTGCAGCTGACAGAGAACTAACATCTAGGATCTTTGAAGAGCTCCAGAAAGTCAGCAGCTGTCCAGGAGTACGTGGGCAGTGAGCATGCTGGTCCGCGGGCCCATGGAGCACTTCTCCAAGAGGGCTGTGTAATTATATGAACGATCAGTGAAGTTGTTTTAGCAGGCACCAAACCTGGCCTATTCCAAGGGCTTACCAAGGTCTATCTTGGGCTTTTCCATGTCCTTTCCTTAATGTTTCCTACTGCTGTCTAATCAAAAACAAATAACTCGAAAGAGAGACGGGAGGAGGAAAGAAGGGAGGAAAGGGCCCAGCACATTAGCCTAGTGGCTAAAGTCCTCACTTGTATCTGCTCCACTTCCTTTCCAGCTCTCTGCCTGTAGCCTGGGCAAGCAGTGCATGATAACCCAAAGCCCTGGGACCCTGCACCACATGGGAGACCCAGAAGAGGCTCCTGGCTCCTAGGTTCTAATCAGCTCAACTCTGGCCGTTGCGGCAACTTGGGGAGTGAAGCAGCAGATGGAAGATCTTTCTTTGTCTCTCCCTCACTCTGCAAATCTGACTGTCCAATAAAAATAAATCAAGAAAAAAACAGAAAGGAAGGAGGAGGGGATTGAGAGAATGACAGACAGGTGGCAGAGAGGGGAAGCAGGGAGGGAAGAGGAAGGAGATACTTAGGTGGGCAAGGCGCGGGTTTTCAAGGGGAAATGGGGATTGGAGCAGTAGCTCTGGCCTCCCTGGAGTGGGCTGCAGCACCTCCTCTGGGATGGCCTTGCTGCATGCTCTTTAGGGTCACACTGGCCTTCCATCCCTACTCCATGGGCTGACCCAAAAGTGAGGATCCCACAAAGGGGTCTTAACCTCTGATGCCCTAGGACATGTGGGAGGGACGACAGTGAGACAGGGCTGCTCCCTGCCTGGCTGAACAGGTCCACAAACCAACACTGGGCAGCAGGCAGTCCTGACTCCCTGCTAGGACTTTTTCTAAACACACCATTTAAATCCCAGAAATGATTGAGTCATGTCAGTTGGCTTTCTCTTTCTCCACATGAGTGATGTGTCAACACTCTCAATCTGCTCTAGTTAGGCCCATCAGAGCCTGGGTACAATAAGCACAAACCACCATAAACAGGCTCCATGGAAAAAACCCCTCTCTGCACCAAAGTAAGCACACACGCCTCCCCGCACCCCTGTCAGGGCTCACAGCACACACCCCTCCCTGCACCCCTGTCAGGGCTCACAGCACACACCCCTCCCCGCACCCCTGTCAGGGTTCACAGCACACAACCCTCCCCGCACCCCTGTCAGGGTTCACAGCACACACCCCTCCCTGCACCCCTGTCAGGGTTCACAGCACACAACCCTCCCCGCACCCCTGTCAGAGCTCACAGCACACAACCCTCCCTGCAACCCGTCAGGGCTCACAGCACACAGCCCTCTGAAGTGTCTCTTTTAGACCCTGAGAGCAAGTTGAGCAGGCTGAGAAGCTTATTCCAGGGCTCCAGGTGGGACAGGGAAAACCAGAGTGTTGACCATGGGCTGCCAGGCCTGGGCTTTTGTCATCCCAACAAAATGGCCCACCTCTGACACAGGCTGGCATGTTGGGAGCTGCCAGGGTCTGTCAATTCTGGACTCAAGCATGGTCACCCACTCAGACAGCCATGCCCTGAGCACTGTCCTAAAGGCCTGATCTCCCTGCTGCCTTGTGCCCCCACTCCCTGGGCCCGCTCAACACCTGCCTCAGACTCTCCTGCAGAAGTAAGAACTGATGCCTTCTTCAGTTGGCACCCCGCACTCTGAGGGTGAGGGGCTAGCCCAAGGTGAAGTCAGAGAAGCCCATGTCTCCAGGCATCATGTCCAGGCCCTGGTCTTCCAGTGTGTCCTCTTCCACTCCTTTCCCAGCAGGGGGCGTCAGGCCATCACCTTCCCGAGATCCCTCCTTCCAGGTCAGGCCCCAGGGATCCCAGCTGGGCTGGCTAAGGCAGGATGTGAATCCCCTAAGGGTTCAGGCTCAGAACCTCCTGGCAGAGGACACCTCCACAGGACTGGGAGGGCATGCAGGGAACCCCTTGTTGTTGCTGAGGATCCGCTGCCCAGAAAGGGATCAGGGAGGCCCCATGTGTCAAAGCATCATGAAACCCAGGAAGTTAAATAAAGCTTTGACCAATGCAGCTGGGGGAGGAGTAATACATGACTGTAGGAATAGTTCAGCCCTACCCTTGCCAGAGGTGTGACTGCAGCCCCCTCCCACAACTGGCCTCCAGCCATAAATATCCACCTGATGCTGAGAGGACCCGCAGCAAGCCCTGCAGGCCCTACCTGGAGGCAGGCAGGAAAAAAAAAAAGACACAGGAAAATGGTTGCAGGCAGCTTGGACCCAGCATGCTAAGCAGGACCACCTCAAGCCACCAGAACCCACACCTGCTCTCCTCACTGTCACAGCCCCGGGCCACTGCTCGGTGCTCACAGGAGAGAAGAGACACGCAGCCCCCAGATGCCAGCCTGTGCTGCATAGCTGCTCTCTTCACTCTGCCACAGCTTACAGCCCTGGGTTGCCCACTTGGTGCCCCCAGACCCCACCTGCACAGACCCACTCTGTCACACTCTACCTTCAGTAAACTCTGCTTCCACTGAGCCAGCTCTGATGGACTTCTGTCTCACCAAGGTCCAGGACTCTCCTAAGGCAGCGGGTCACACATCCTGGCTGGCCCGTACCTACTGGCCATGTGACCTCGGGAAGCCATGGTGCTGGGGTTGGGGGCTGCTCCTGCCCTTGCTGGTATAGCTGGGACTCATCTGCTATCCCCCACCACCATCATACTCACACGTCATGTTAGCGACAGTGCCAGGCCAACAGTTCAGGCGCAGCTCATTTCTAGAGCTGGCCTCTGTTGTGCCGGCCACCACGACAGGGTTTCTGGATGGATTCAGTACCCGTGGGGCAGCTGGCAGATCCTGGACCGCGGGCAGGTGGGGTCAGACCGCGGAGCGGTCGACAGATCGGCCTCGGCCTGGGGCAGGTGGGCTTAGGCGGGGCTCCTTTGACCACAACGGCCAGATATGCCACAGGCGGGCAGGGAACAGGCGGAGGTGGGGCTGTCAGCTCTTTCAGTCGTAGTTGGTCACAACCTAGAACAGTGTTACAGCTCGGCGGCTCCGGCCAATGGCAGGCCGGTCCGCGTAGCTCTGCAGGCGCTTCCTCTTCGGACCGGCATTACAGCTCCACAGTCAGGGGCGACCTAGGGTCGTCCCCGCCACTGCTGTGGTCAAGGTCACGTTCTGCTGCTGCTTCCCTCCTTCGCGGTCGCTGGAATCGCCGTTCGGAGACCCTTTCGCTGCTGCCACCTCCGCTGCCGCCACCCCCTGGGTGCCACAGCCGCCCGCCGCGGACGCAGTCAGCACCGCGGTGCCCCGGCTGCTGCTGCTGCAGTTGCAGGCGGTATCGTCGTTGCCGCCGCCGCTCTTTCCCGAAGAATCACCAGGAGCCAGGAGTCGTCAGGAGCGTTCATTTGACCATGGCCGGGTCTCCGAGGAACAAGACCCGAGCCTCCAAATCTTAGGGTATTTATACAGAAATCAGCCAATCAGAGGGTTATTTTTTAGTATCCTTCATTTGTATAAGGGACCTTCACACTATTGGTTAGTTCAAGGGGAGGTGGGGGCTTCCTATCGAGGTGATGGGACGAGTGTCACGTAGGCAGGTGGACCCCCGCAGAGTACCTGGGCAATTGCCCCTAAACCGTCAGGCCTGGGGTCACATGGCCTTTCAGCTGAACAGAGGCAGGAATACAGCACCGAGCAGGGGCAAATTATTGCAGGGGCAAATTATTTAGATTTTTAACCGTTCCTCAGCCTCCATTTTGATCCATCCTGCTGACATTGCCAGAGCAATCGCACACTTCAGAGCGGGTTTCCTGGATGAGCCTGGGTCCCGGAGCCCGGGAAGAGACTGTCACCGCTTTGTGGAGGACAACACAACAGAGTTTCTGCTCACAGATACGCCTGTGCCTGCAGGGATCTGCCCCACACCGATGGCCTGCGTGGGGTGAGGGGCTCGCTGACTTGGTCCCTGAGGGTAGTCAGTAGACCAGCAAAGCGGGCTGGGGTGTAGGAGAGACTGTTGCAGTGAGGAGGTTCAGGAAATTATGATCTCATGGCCTAGTTCAAAGGGCCTGGACTGGGGCAAGCAGGGACGGGGCAAAGGTGATTAAGTGTTCACAGAGAGCAAAGTAGAGTGGAAGTCAGGAAGATGCAACTTCTCTGCAGATCCCTTTGCTCAGTGAGAATCCGGCCAGGCCACCCAGGCTGTAGCCGCTGGCGGAGCACAGCAGGGGGGCCAGAGCAGCACCTCCAGGCCCCAGCTGCCTGACCCCTTGACAGGCACCAGTGCTTGCCCTGGCCCAGGCCCCAGGCAGAGCGGCAGAAGCACTTCCTCTGTGCTGACCTGCCCATCTCACCATCCTGCTCTGGACGCTCCAGCCTGCCAGGCGTGCACTCCGAGCTTGTTCCCCTTGCAGGACAGTGGCTGAGGTGCTTGGCAGGTTATCTGCTGTGCACTTTATGCCAGCTCCCAAGCCCTCATTACCAAAGCAGAGCTCTAAACTGAGACGGGGGCCGGACTATAAGTCGCAGTCTGGGCCCTAGACAGGCCTGGCAATTACAGGCTTTCCTGGTGCGAATCAGGGGGCACTCACTGAGTCCCTTCCACTGACTGGCACGTAGTGAGGAGTCACGAAAGGCTCGTTCACAGAGCTGTCCCTCTATGTGGGCCTTGGTGCTGATGGGACAAACATTATAAACGGACACAGACCTGACTTTGGAAATCTGCAGCCAGGACTTGGGCCCCTCCCAGTGTGCTGGACAGGGATAAACCCTCCTGGCAATCCCTCCAGATATAACACCTGCAGGGAACTCTGCTCACACCACAGGGTTCTGCTCACACCCACAGAGGCTCAACTCACACCATAGGAGGCTGTGCTCACACAGGGTCTCTACTCACACAGTGGCTCTGGTCTTACCACAGGAGGCTCTGCTCACACCACAGGGAGTTCTGGTCTTAGCACAGGGGCTCAACTCACACCACAGGGGCTCTGCTCACACCACAGTGGTTCTGCTCATACCCACAGGGGCTCTGTTCATATCACAGGGGCTCTGGTCTCACACAGGGGCTCTTTTTCATCTCTTTCCCAGCTCTCCAGCTCCCCTTCCAATGGCCTTGCAGGACACCTCAAGGGGTCAACAGTAAGATAGGCACCAAGACTCCTCTTCAAAGTGTCTTAGCAGGGTTCTGTCACCTCCCCCACACAAACCCATGATGTGTTTCTCTGTGGTGCCCACATCACGGCTCAATATAGAGTGGAAGCTCCTGGAAAAAGCAAATGCATGGACAGTTATTCCAGAGTCCTAAGAGGAGCAAAGGGACACAAAACAGGTAGGATGACAGTGGGATGGGGCAGGGTACTACCAGGCGTGCAGGGAGGTAGCTCCAAATGCTGAGCTGCCCCAAGTACAGCTGGGGAAGACTCTGTGGGTCTACTCAACCTGCCCTGCATAAGCAGAGTGAGGAGTGTGGAGTATGCATTCACCCACCATTACCCTGGGGGAGGGAGACAGGAAGGAGGAGGGGGAGAGGGGAGGGAAGGGCTTAGGAAAAAGGGAGGGGAAGGGAGGAAGAAGAGGGGAGGAGGGGGAGGAGAGGGAGAGGAAGGAGGGAGAAGAGAAGGAGAAGGAGGGAGAGGGGAGGGAAGGAATGGACATGACAAAGGAAACAAGAGAGAAGAGGAAGAGAGGGATGGAGGAGAGAAAAGGGGCTCTTGATGCAGGGTGGGGGCATAGCACAGGTTCACTGTGCACTTGGGCTCCCCTCTGCTGGGAGTCCTTCCCATGACACCACAAGGGCTTCCCAGGAAAGTCTAGGCACCTGCTCCCCGCATACCATGTGCTGGGCCACTCACCCCCAGCACCAGCCAGAGCAACCAGCTCTTGTACTGACACTCTGGAAAGATCCAGTGTTATCCCCAGGCCTCTGGAGGGCACCAGTCCCAGGGCAACAATAATCAGGCAAGTCCGAGTTGCCATCCCAGAGGAAGCTGGCCATGACCACCAGCCTCCCCTTTCTTTTGTGAAGGCAGGAAGGGCAGCAGGTGATTCCAGCAGCCGGTTCCTGGCTGCTCTGCAGGGACAGACCTGGAGGAGACACTCACAGTGTGTCAGTCCCCACTGCAATGGGAGAAGTCCCAGTTCCAGGGATATGGCCCAGGTTTGTCTTCTGCTCAGCAATACCAGTGAGGTTGCCACCACCAGGGCCTGGCCAATTCCCTTGAAACACTTCCATGGCTATTGTGGGCTGTCCATCTCTGTGTGTGTACTCTGTGTGCAGGTATGTATGTATGTGCGTGCCTGTGTGTGCAGGTGTATGCATGTGCATGTGTGTGTTAGGGTGTGTGCATATGTGTGCATTCTGTGCACATCTGTGTGTGCATGCTCTGTGTGCCTGTATGTGTGCTCTTTGTGCCTTGTGTGCAGGTGTGTGCATGTATGTATGTGTGCCTGTGTCTGTGTATGTGAGGGTGTGTGCCTGCATGTGCATGCTCTGTGAGCCTGTGTGTACATATGCTCACACAGTCTGTGTGTGCCTGTGTGTACATGCTCTCTGTGCCTGTGTGTACATGCTCTGTGTACCTGTGTGTACATGCTCTGTGTGACTGTGTGTGCATGCTCTGTGTTCCTGCATGTGTAGGTGTGTGTTTGCATGTGCATGTGCAGTTGTATGTGGATTCTGTGTGCCCGTGCTGAGATTGCCATCTGATCTGCCAACCAACCTTCAGAGCCCAGCTCTGAGTTTGGGACCTTTTGGGGGGAGCTGGGTTCACCTGTTCCCTCTTTGTCTGCAGAAGGAGCAGCTGGGGATGGGCAGGCTCCATCATGGTTTGTCTCAGTCTCCCCTAGCATTCATTCTCTTTGACCCAGGTGCTGGCCACTCTCCTGCCCACCAGTGGAGCCACATGTTCACTCCTAGGGACAGACACTGCTTCCTTGAAAGTACTGAGGCTCTGTCTGTGACTAAGTTGGTATAATGATGATTACAATTTCAATTGAATTTATTACTGAATATTTATGAGAGTTACATTAATTTTCTTCCATTTTAACAGAGACGATAGAAATTAGCATTTCCAGGCTGGCACTGTGGCAAAGTGAATAAAGCCTCTGACTGTTTTGGTAGCATCCCATACTGGTGAGGTTGGTGTCCCACTTGCTCCACTTTCCATCCAGCTATCTGCTAATGAGCCTGGGGTAGCAGCAGAAGATGGACAAAGTGCTTGGGGTCCCAACATCTGCTTGGGAGACCCAAATGATGCTTCTGACTGCTGGCTTTGGCCTGACCCAGTGCTGACCATTGTGACTATTTAGGGAGTGGACGAGTAGATGAAAGACCTCTTTGTATCTGTTTCTCCCTTTCTCTGATTTTCAGATAAAACAGGTAAGTATTGAAACAAAATAAGCCACATTTCTGTGGACTCGTCACTTGATGCCCAAACAGCTTGTGCACTGCTGCCAATCTGTCTGCCCACACGCTTTTCCTTTTAACGCTGTGAGGACTTGCTGGCGGTCTCATCTTAGTTCCAGAGGTCAGCATGGTGTTGCCGCAGGGGCACTGATTCCAGTGGCCAGCTGCAGGCTCCTCAAATGCTAGGGAGCCCTCACCAAAGGTCGCCTGTCCAGCTGCAGGCTCCATGGACCCCCAAGAGTCCTCACCAAGGGGTGAGCATGATCCCACCAGGGGATCCCCCTTGGAGAACATCCCAATGCAGATGGCACATGATGGTGGTAGCAAGGAGCTCTTGAGCCTGCTTTGATGGGGGAGCCAGAGGTGGGACCATAGCAGGGAGTGCAAGTGTGGTGGGCTCTGGCAGTCACCACCCCAGGAAGCCCTTAGCCTAGAGCAGCTTGTCTCTGCCATCTGTCCCTTACACCTTTCCTGTTGTGGCTGTTCCATGTGCAATCACAGGGTGGGGGTGGGGTGGGGGAGGCAAGGCCTAGGGATCATCCACAGCAGCAGTAGTGGTCCCATGTATCGGGGCAAGGTCTTTCTGGAATCCAGTGGCTAGGGCATGCAGCCCACAGCAGGTGGCAGACTCAAGGCAAAACCGAGGCCCAGCCCAAGGTGAACAGGCTCCAAGCACTATGAGGGAATACTGAAAACAGTTTTGAAGGGAGCTCAGGGGGTATGCAGCCAGCGTGGTAGGAGTGGGTCTTGCTGGGGACACAGCTGACCCTGCACCCTCCATGGGCCTGCTCCATGCACCATGGCTGCGTGCTCTGCTATTGCCCACCAGGACCCAGCATCACCACCGCCCTCTTGGGTGAGTTCTCCTGGGTGGCCCCCTCCTGGGTGAGTTGGCCTAGGTGGCCCCTCCTTGGTGGCCCTCCTGGGTGGTGGCCTCTCCTGGGTGGTCTGCTGGGTAGGCCTTTCTGGGTGAGTCCTCCTGGGTGGTCCCTCCTGGGTAGCCTTACATGGTAGGCCCTCCTACGTGGCCCTCCTGGGTGGGTCCTCCTGTGTGGCCCCTCCTGGTTGAGTCCTCCTGGGTGACCCCTCCTGGTAGTCCCCCCCTGGGTAGCCCTGCTAGGTAGGCCCTCCTGGGTGGCCCGCATAGGTGGCCCTCCTGGGTGTGTCCTCCTGGATGGCCCCTTCTGTTTGGCCCTCCTGGGTGAGTCCTCATGGTTTGCCTTCCTGGGTGAGTCCTCCTCAGTGGTTCCTCCTGGGTGGCCTTCCTGGGTAGGTTCTGCGGCCCTGTCTTGCTCAGGTCCTATGGGTGGAATTCATCTGTGTCAACATTGTATCCACAGTTGATGCCAGGACCCTGCTCTAGTTCCTTCTTTCTGGGCCCTTGAGTTGGGTCATCATGGCATATACATCCAACTTCACCACAATGAGTAATTGGGAGGATTTACTCTGACTTAGGAGAACAGTTCTGGGCAAAGCCATCACAGACTTCAGTATCAAATGTGTAAGGTGTTCTGTCACCAGAAACAGGCCCTTTCCTGTGCACCAACAGGCATTCAGGACAGTCACAACATACCTAACATTGTTCTGATTCTGCCTCCATTTAGGCAGCTACTTGACTTGCATTTGTCATTTTGTGTCCATTGTGAGGGTGGCCTAAGGGCCAGTTCCCCAGGAGCCATAGGGCAGCTACACTGGGTGCCCAGGCAGCTTGCCAACACTACAGACAAGTCCTACTGCTGAGCTTCTGAAAGCAGCATCCCCCAGGAGCAGCCCTGCCAGGCACCCCCCATCCCAGCCATCCCACCAGCAGTTGTGTTTACACCAGAGACCATTTGCTGGAGGGCTCCTCTGCCAACTGGGGCATCCTGACACCAAGGCATACACCATGCCATCCACTCCTCTTGCACATCCTTCAGAGATCCACACATAGCCAAGGGATACACACTAACAGAGCCACAAGTCATGCTCATCCTTCAGAGATTCACACATAAGCAAGGGACACTCACTAACAGAGCCACAAGGCATGCTCATCCTTCAGAGATCCACACATAGCCAAGGGACACTCACTAACAGAGCCACAAGGCATGCTCATCCTTCAGAAATCCTCACATAGCCAAGGGACACTCACTAACAGAGCCACAAGGCATGCTCATCCTTCAGAGATCCACACATAGCCAAGGGACACTCACTAACAGAGCCACAAGGCATGCTCATCCTTCAGAGATCCACACATAGCCAAGAGACACTCACTAACAGAGCCACAAGGCATGCTCATCCTTCAGAGATCCACACATAGCCAAGGGACACTCACTAACAGAGCCACAAGGCATGCTCATCCTTCAGAATGCGGATTCTGGAACAGCCTTAGTGGCTGAATCCTCACTTAGCATGTACCAGGATCCCATATGGCAGCCAGTTCATATCCTGGCTGTTCCACTTCCCTTCCAGCCCCCTGCTTGTGGCCTGGGAAAGCAGTGGAGGAAGGCCCAAAGCCTTGGGACCCTGCACCAGCATGGGAGACCCAGAAGCTCCTGGCAATGGATTGGCTCAGCTCTGGCCATGTGACCATTTGGGGAGTGAACCAGCAGGCCGAAGATCTTTTCTTTTTACATCTTCTCTGTAAATCTAACTTTACAATAAAAATCTTACAAAAAAAAGTGGCTGCTGCTGCAGAGTTCCTTAAACCACACAACCATTTTGGATGCTGAAATTTCATCTGTCAGTGAGCAACACACCCTGCGACACCACTTGGTGATTCTCCTGTTCTGGTGCCCTGTAGGTGCTGGGGAAAAGCCTGAACATCAAGGGAGATGCATGGCTTGGTGCTGGACCTCGCGCCCCGCAAAGCAGTCACCCCCAAGGCTCCCCTCCTGGGTCTGCAGGAAGCCCCTCACTTCCTGCAAAGGATCAGAGCTGGCTTCCTCCCCCAGGATTCCTGTTTGGAGGCCTTGTGCTCAGGGTGCATGGTGGCAGTGCAGCGGAGGTACCCGGTGTCCTCTTAGGGGATTGAGGACTTTTCCTGTGACCTTGGTTACAGAGACAGGGCGAGGCTGGTCTGGCCCCTCCAGCGTTCTGCCTGTCACATGACCACCCCCTCACGCAAGCTGTGACTGTGATGTCACCCAGCTCACCAGAGGACATACACACGGGGTCTCTAGTCCTGGACACCACCCAGCACAAGATTTTGTCATAGCCACAGAAGGTGAACTATCATACTCTGATGTGTTCAACTGATGGATGAGAGGAATGCGTGTTAATGACGCTCCTGCCACCCGCCATAAGACCTGTGATGTGTCCCTAAGCGTCACGGGGTCTATTTTGCTTTCACACCATAAGTATGATTCCCATCTGATCACATCTGCTGTGTGGTGAAGGAAACCTCTCCCTTCCCTATCCCCATCCCTCCTGCCTAAAAGGTGCAGCCACGCATACCTGGTCTGTGTAGTAACTTTCCACTCTTCACACGGAAAGGCCCTGGGCCCTTGCACCTACTCTATCTCCTCAGACTCCAGGACCCAGAGTCCCAGGCCTGGGCTATGCTCACAGCACATAGCCCAGGTTAGGCCAGCCGACCACCAGCTGCGCCATGGAGCCATCTCTGCTGCCAGACCACAGGTCTCTGGCTGTCTCCTCTCTCACTCCATGCTCCTGCAGAGCCTGTGGAGGGACAGGAGAGGAATGAGAAGCCAGGAGGAGCCGACTGGACGAAGGTGGTCTTAGGATCAGGGGCCGGCACAGAGTGTCTTCCACATCACTTACATGGAAGGATGCCCTGACATGTGAGCCCTGAGGCCAGCTCCACCTAAAGGGACCCGAGAAGAGAAGTGTGCCATCCCAGCGGCACCCAGAGGGGCACTGCTGGCCAACCAGAAGCCACTGGAACCAAGACAGTCCCAAAGACCATTTTCAGATGACAGCAGGCCAAGCACGCCGAATGTCAGGAGCCCTGGGGCCACTTCCCTCCTTCTCTCAGCAGCTGTGGCTACCTCATTCCCCACGCACCCATGGAGACAAGCTTCAGAGGCCATTTCTCACTTGGCTCTTGGAGTCCCGTTGGTGGTGGGCAAGAGTGTGGAGGGGCTGGATACGTGTGTGATGGAATTCTGCTACTCTGTTTAGGAGAGAGCTTTGTGGGCAACTCCCTTCAGGGACCCAGCCCTCTGTAACTGCCATCCCTTATGGACAATCAAAGAGACTACTGCGCCAAGGAAGTACCTTTTAGGTGTCTTTTCCAGTCAATGGCAAAATTAGCAAAACTAAAAACAAACAAACAAACAAACAAAAACAGGGAGTGCAAGCTAGCTCATTAGCTCGGTAATTGGCTCCCGGCTCTCCCCAGAGAGGCTTGTGCAGCCACGCGCTGATCGGGGAACAGACCATGGCGAGTTCTTCTGGCTTTCCCAGAAAGCAACATCCTGTTTTCCACACCAGGCGGCCCACACTGCCGGGCAGTGTGCCCATCCTCGGATCACTCACATCTGTCCCTACATTCTTCCACCCTGTCATCCTCTTCTCCATGCCTGGACAGTCAGCAGCACCTGGGACATGGCCGTCAGCAGAGACTGTGCTCTTTACAGAGGTTTTCTTATCGCATATTTCCACAGTTCCTGAAAGAAGCACAGAGCTGCATCCCTAGACTGCCCTCATTTCCTGGCAGCTCGGCCCAGTTTCTCTCCTGTTTGGCGCTCAGGTGGCATCACAGCTACGTGGGCAGAGCTGGATAGCACTGCCCACAATTTTTCCACACCTGCCTGGATTTCTCTCCAGACTTGTTGCAATTTGGGGAATAAGTGTCTAGTCCAAGGGTCTTGGGGTACTGTGACATCTCTGAATTTGTATTCTAACTTTGGGACTGACTGATGGAATGTTCTTAGTGAGACCTGCACTCCTGGGTGCCAGGACAAAGTTGATATCTCTCTGGGTGCCCAGCCATCCAGGAGGGCAGCGGGAGGTGGTCTGAGCCTGCAGGAGGGCAGAGGAAGGCATTCTGTGGACTGCAGGGGGGCAGTGGGAGGTCACCCGAGCCTGCAGGAGGGCAGTGGGTGGTGGTCCAAGGACTGTTGGAGGGCAGCAGGAGATGGTTTAGGCCTGCAGGAGGGCAGTGGGAGGTGATCTGAGCCTGCAGAAGGGTAGTGAGAGGTGGTCTGAGCCTGCAGGAGGGCAGCAGGAGGTGGTCCAAGGACTGTTGGAGGGCAGCAGGAGGTGATCTGAGCCTGTGGGAGGACAGTGGGAGGTGGTCCAAGGACTGCAGGAGGGCAGTGGGAGATGGGCTGAGCCTGTGGGAGGACAGCAGGACGTGGTCCCAGTGCTATGGGCCTGCACCCATATTGCAGGCTCTCATGGAGCCCAGGCCCTGGCTTTTGCAGACATTTAGTGTGTCAAGTAGTGGGTGGAAAATTGTGTGTGTGTGTTTGTGTGTAAATCTCTCTCTGCATCTCACCTTTCAAATAAAATAAATATGAGAGCTAGCGAGAAGGACAGAGGGTTAGGAAAGTAGAATCGACAGTCAGGAGAACTTGGGAGTTCCCCTGGATCACTGCCTGCCTAGCCCATATTGGAGGACATAGGCACATGGCACACTGTGCCCTTGGCTAACAGACCCCAACATCGCCTGGGCATGCAACAAGAGCCATGGGCTGCATGGCCCAGTCTCTCTTCCCTACTCTGCTAGGACTTCCTCTGTAAACAATTCTAAGAGGCCAAATGTTACATTCAACCTGCTTTTCATCAAGTAACAAGTTTGCCCTGAGACACAGCTTTCTCTGCTGCCTGACCTTTAACTTTATTGGATAGTCCAAAGAGAGACATACCTACAAGCCTGTCAAAGTGTCATTGTTGGGTAGAAGTACGGTTGGGACCACCCTTCTGCCTGCCCCCTTTTCCTACCCTACATAAGCTTGTGACTTCTCTCCAGTTAAGGAACATCCCTCACCACGAGTTTGTCTCCAGTGTTTTTGCTGCAGAAGAACACTGCCACCTCACCCCTTGGTGGTCTTGGGGCCTGCTGGACAGAAGACCCCAAGAGAGACAGATTCAGGAAATCTGGACTCTGACAAACAACTTCCTCCGTGGTGGGCATGTCCACTGTAAGCTGACTCTTGGCATGTCTGCCCCCACACTGCACAACTCGGGTGAGCCCCCCAGCTTCATGCCCTTAGCACCCACCAGGGAGCCCTGGATGAACTCTTGGCTCCTGGCTTTGGTCTGGCCCAGCTCCCATGGATGTGGGCATTTGAGAAATAAGTAGTCAGCACATGGAAGAGCTCTCAGTTTCTCCTTCCTCTTTCAAACACATAATAAATCTTATTTTTTAAAAAGAATCCAAAGCACTGCTTGCTCAAGCACTCAGGGTGGACTGATTGCTATTCTTCCCATGAATTCACCCTCATGTCACAGGCACCCTGAAACTGCTCAGCCTTCAGGGCAGCTCAAAGGAGGAGACATGGGGGAAGGGTGCCTGCACAAGCACTCCAAGCCATGGCTGCATTCCCCAGCCCTGTTCCCCAGAAGGTGCCAAGAGCAGGCTTCCCAGGGCTCAGTAGAATGGGAGCCTGGAGGGAAGGGGCTGCCAGTGTTGAGGGTCTCTGCAGCCCTCTCTCACAGGGCAGTGGGAGGAGGTTGCCTTGCGTTCTGGGGTCAGTCATGCAGCTCAGGTCAGGTATACAGCCCGGGTCAGCTCTGAGCCCAGAGTGCTGTCTCTTCCAAGGGTAATCGTCAAGGGAAGTGTTTCGTCAAAGTGGTCAGCAATTTCCTTTTCCCCTTTCCCTGCGGTCAGCAAATGGAAAGTGCGTGCAAGCTAGCAGGCTCTCTCCCAGCCCTCAGACGGGAAACTGTTCTGGTTGCTATTTTAAACTCCTTCCAGGGCTGGGAGTCGCTGTATATATATATAAAATAGTTTCAGCCTCAGTTTTGCATGAGGCTGTAGCAAAGTGTGACCACAAGAAACAAATGCTCCTAGGAGAGGAAATGGCTCCGGGAGAGGTACAGAGATAGGCATGGCTCAGAGCAGAGGGGCCAGCGGTGCAGTGCGCAGGCATGGTACTGAGGTAGGTGATGCGGTGCACAGGCACGGTGCTCAGGCTTGCCTGTCTTCAGAGGAGCCTACCTGGGCCTGGTGCCCACCGCGTGTGACCTGGTACAGGATCGGCACTTCCCTGCTGCCTCCCCTCCCCTGGGGATCCGGGGGAGAAGCGGGCATCAGCCAAAGGACCATGCGTGCTTGGAGCCCACGGAGCCCACAGACCCTGCATAGCAACACCATGTACCCACTCGTGGTCAGGAGCTGTCCATGTGACTACTGCACGGTTGTCTGCTATGCCCAGGCAGCCGTGAGCACGGGCGGTCTGCAGCTCCTGCTGTGGCTGTCTCCTGTGCCCAGGCAGCTGTAGGCACGGGCAGTCTGCAGCTCCTGCTGTGGCTGTCTGATGTGCCCATGGGGCAGTCTGAGCGTCCTGCTGTGGCTGTCTGCTGTACCCAGGCAGCTGTGAGCACAGGCGGCCTGCAGCTCCTGCATGGCTGTCTGCTATGCCCAGGCAGCTGTGAGCACAGGCGGCCTGCAGCTCCTGCATGGCTGTCTGCTGTGCCCATGGGGCAGCCAGGAACAGCCAGGCAGTCTGAGACTCCTGCTGTGGCTGTCTGCTGTGCCCAGGCAGCCATAAACAGGGGCAGCCTGTGGCTCCTGCATGGCTGTCAGCTGTGCCCACTTGTGGTTCAGGAGCTGTCCTTGCGGCTCCTGCATGGCTGTCAGCTGTGCTCACTTGTGGTTCAAGAGCTGCCCTTGCGGCTCCTGCATGGCTGTCAGCTGTGCCCAGACAGCCGTGAGCACGGAGGGCTGCAGCAGAAGGTTGTACCTGCTTGCAGTCACCCACGCCTGCGGCTGGACACTGTCCAGGGGGTGAGGTACAGAAGGGCCCTGTGGAGAGAACCGCTGCTCAGCACCACCAGCTGAGGTACCTGCTTGAAATGCAGGGTGTCGGTCCTGATCAGGCTGGGCCAGGGCGTTCCTGGCGTGCTGGGTGGTGAAACTTGCAGAGGGCCTGCCCTCCATCCAGTTTCCAAGTGCGGCAACTGTGAAGTTCCAGCAAGTGGTGATGGTCGCTGAGCTGCTATTCTACATGCATGTGAAAAAGCCCCAGACACAGGGTTAGAGCTGGTCTTTGCTGAAGCCTCTGTCCTCCCAGAGTTGTCCTGGCCAAAGCCTGCTGGACACTCAGGTCCTCCACACTGTCAGTGCTCAGGGGTGGCACTGCTGACCTCAACTTGCTAGAGGGTTGTGTCCCAGTCCTGGTGTTACGCTGGACTTGGGCTTGTTGAAGGGCAGACCAGGGGTAAGACAGAAAGGCCCACAGCACCTCTGTCATGGCACAGCCTGTGTCCCGTGTGTGTCTGCAGTCAGGTGACCTCTGACCTCTGACCTCTGACCTTGTCTCTGCAATAGCTGTCCAGGCTCTGGGCTTTCTGGTGACCATGGAGGCTGCTCCACCACATGTGCCTGTGGGCTGCTTCTGGAATAAGATGGGCTTTGCAAAATAGGATGTCACGCATGTGGTGTTAGGGCAAGGCACAGGACGCCTGAGGAAAGCCACCCTTGGCTGGCCCAGCCCTGACCCTGCCCTGGGACAGGGAGGTTGCTGACAAACCCCAGCTTGGCTGTGCTGCCAGGTAGAAGGGCTACCTGCCTTCAGAACCCCAGGGTGCTGAAGTGGCTGCAGACCCACCTGCCTGACCTGCCACTGTGCAGAGAATGTCAGGGATACCTGTCCCTCACTGGCCTGTGGTCATGCACTCTGACCTCCTGTGCAGACACAGCTGGACCCTGAGCCAGGCTGGCATGCTGTGGGCACAAGGGCAAGTGGCTGAGCCTGGGAGGAGCTCCTTACTCTGTGGCCTTCCAGGCTCCAGCCCCAGGGAGTCCCTGTGAGGTCCCTGAGGACTCAAGGACTCAGCCTGGGAGGTGAGGTCAGCAGGTGAGGTCAGCAGGCCTCCAGCTCACCATTCCCTTGTGCAGCTCATCTTTTCTTTCTTCACATAAAACAAACCCTAAATGGGCATGGGTCTGCACAGTGCCCACCCAGCAAAGCCCTTGCTGTGAACCACACCCAGGTCTATCCAGGGTCGGGCCTCAGAATGCGCCTGTTGCTGGAAGGCCCTCCTCAGGGTGGGTGGCCCATGTCCCACTCCCCGGGCACCCTCCCTCCCTGCATAGACACATGCATAGGCCAGCAGAGAGGCCCTGTGTGCACGGGCCCTCAGCCAGGAGCAAGGCTGCATCCAGCCCCCTGCTGCTCTGCAGACTCTCCTGGCACAGTGACTCCCTCCTGGAGAGGTTGCCTCGACACCCCTGAGTGCCAGTAGGCACAACCCAAAGACTTGCTTCAGTCCCGAGCCAGTGGCCCAGGCAAGGCCAGCGCCTTAGGGCAGGCCTTAGGCTGTGTTTGCATCCATGGCTCAGTGTGTGGGTATGTGTCACTCTGTATCCATGTGTCAGCACATGTGTATCTATGAGCCGGCATGCGACAGGAAGCCGGGTGAGGGTGCAGGCTATGAGCCCAGCTGCCTGCTGTGTCTGAGATGAAACTCTCCAGCACCTGCTGGCCTGTAGCACCCTCCATGCCAAGCTCTGCCCCCAAACCTGTTTCTCAAGTCTGATCCTGCTTGGGGTGCTCACAGGTCAGAAGCCAGGAGGCCCTCCCTCTGGATCTGGCCCTTTCCCATGGACCCTTCAAAAAAGCCACAGGCTGCAGTAAGGCCCCCAGGGGTCTGCTGCCATCTCCCAAGTTTCTCCGTATCCACAGGACCTTTCCATTAGGCTGTAGTGAAGTGAACACAAGTTTTTCATGCAAGTCTTTGACAGGCTGAGTGCATTTTTGAAACTCTATCGATTTCTCCTGCTCTACATAGCTTTGTAATTCTAATTATTTTTTATTTGATCTCTCATCACAGGGGGAGTTACTAAGCTAAAACTTTATGATCCAGTTCTACCAAAATTGTTCTTCATAAACTACTGCGTTTCAAGCAGAGGGGGTGCAGGGTCCCAGGTTCTGCACTTGATCTTTCTTCTTTTTGTAGCCTATGAGTGATGAACTGAGGTAGAAATTGAGCATTTGGGAAGCCTTCAAAGGCCTGCTAACTCATCTTTTGAAGGAAATGGAAATCCCCCAATCAAGCACAAATCATGCACAGAGGTTGGGATTTTTTGGAGGATAATGAACCATGCAGGTTCCTGTGTAATTGAAAAGAGTTGAGTATACTCTCAGAAGTGCTCATGAGCAAAGGATCAGAGGCAGAAACAGATGTGATGGAAAGTCACCTCCAGGACCTCATGCTTGCCCAGGTCCTTCCACAGGCCTAGGAAAAAATCCCCTGAGAGCTCAGTGATGGAAGCTTTTCCATAATCCCCAAAGTGTGACATTAAACACAATCCATTCGGGTGCCACTCTTTATTCCGCATTCCATTCCTCATATAACATTTTAGGTAGATGGCTGCAGGTGCTCATGGATAGCAGCTGGATCTGGATCTGGCCAAGGTGAAGTGAGCCTGGGGATCTCACAACTATTCCAGGCTAATAGAACATGTTTTTAGGATTTGTCATTGTTTCTGTACCAGCTACGGCTCAGTTATGGCTAGGTGACCCAGCCATAGTTGGTGTCCAGGAATATATTTACCCAAAGAACTAACTCACTAACACCTTGGCTCAGGATGTGGGCAAATGGTCCCTCTGCAGTAGGAGTGCACCCATCTCTAAAGTGACCTTGGCAGCGGATGTGAGAACATGGTTAGGAATGTGTGGAAGCAGAGGCTCGTCCCCAGGCATTCTTACAGTTGTTGGACACGTGAAATTCAAAGCTCAGAGCATGATTCCTATAAATGTCTCATCAAAATAAAAGTATCCTTCTATCCAAAGTATATGCAATAATGATGCACATCTAGTGATATATCTGCCAGACATTTTCAGGATATGAGCCTGCAATGCAACCACAGCTGTGACTTATGCGGGTGAAGGTACAACTTCTATGTCCCCAAAAGCTAATTGTAAAGCAAATACTATTAACTCTGCTATGGGAGAGTTATATAAAGAATATTACCAAATCATCAAAATAGAAACAAGATATCAAAGAGTATGCAAGCAAAAGATATACAGAAAAATACAATTTTGATATGAAGTAACTAATTACAATTACATGCCATATTTGTGTTTGCTTGTAAAATACACCTGATTTGTTAAAGTTTCTTTATCACTTTAAATAAGTATTCTTACTTATGCTGTACTGGTATTTCTAAGTTTGCTTGCATGTAACTTTATATTTCTTCCCAATTTAGATTACTATTTTTTATTTTGGCCAGTTTTGACTAGAACTTTTAATATTACATTGAGTAGAAACAGTACAAATAGGTAGAGTGAAAGAAAGAGCATAAAGAGAAAGAGAGAGAGGGAGATGGAGAAGAGGAGGGTGCAGTGGGGAGAGAGAGACCCTGCATCCACATGGGAGACAGGAGGAGGCTGCCGGCTCAGAGACTTGTTCTGGTACAGTTCTGACTATTGCAGCCATTTGATAAGTGAATCAAAGGATCGAAGATCTTTTCTCTGCCTCTCCTTCTCTTTAGAAATTTGCTTTTCCAATTAAAAAATTGTTAAATCTTCTGAAAAAGTTCTCAAAATAAACCTTAAAAACCTTGGAATAAACTTAACCTAAGACATGAGAGATCTCTATGATGCAAATTACAAAACATTAAAGAAATTAAAACATCCAAAAAAAATAAGATATTAAAAGATGGAGAAATTGGGCCCGGCGGCATGGCCTAGTGGCTAAAGTCCTCGCCTTGAAAGCCCCGGGATCCCATATGGGTGCCGGTTCTAATCCCGGCAGCTCCACTTCCCATCTAGCTCCCTGCTTGTGGCCTGGGAAAGCAGTTGAGGACGGCCCAATGCACTGGGACCCTCCACCCACGTGGGAGACCTGGAAGAGGTTCCAGGTTCCCGGCATCGGATCGGCGCGCACTGGCCCGTGGCGGCTCACTTGGGGAGTGAAACATCGGATGGAAGATCTTCCTCTCTGTCTCTCCTCCTCTGTGTATATCTGACTGTAATAAAATGAATAAATCTTTAAAAAAAAAAGATGGAGAAATTTACCATGTTCTTGAATCAGTAGAATCAATATCATTAAAATGTCCATATTACCAAAAATATTATCCAGTTCCATTGCGAATCCTATCAAAATCCCAACAGCATTTTTGTCAGATTTGGAAGGGCTAAACAAAGGTATATCTGAAACCACAAGAGACCACAAAGCCAAAGCTATTTTAAGGAATAAAAATATACCTGGATGAATCACAATTCCAGTTCTCAAGATACACTACAGGGCAGTGGTCATCAAAACAGTCTGGTACTCATACAGAAACAGAAGACAACCCCAAAAGAACAGAACAGAACAGAAACCCCAAAAGTGAACCCACACATGAACATACAATGAATTTTCTACAAGAAAACCAAATTTAACCCAGGAAAAAGTTTTTACTCTTCAGCAAATGCCATTAGGACAATTGGGTAGCAACATGCAGAAGAAAGAAGAAAGATGACCTGGGCCCAGCGCTATAGCATAGTGGTTAAGGACCTCGCATTGCACACGCTAGGATACCATATGGTCACTGGTTCGAATCCCGACGGCCGTACTTCCCATTCAGCTCCCTGCTTGTGGCCTGGGCAAGGAGGTGAGGATGGCCCAAAGTCTTGGGACCCTGCAACTGCATGGGAGGCCAGGAGGAGCTCCTGGCTTCGGATCGGCACAGCACCAGCCATTGCGCTCGCTTGGGGAGTAACCCATTGGACGGAAGTTTTCCACTCTGTCTCTTCTCTCTGTATATCTGCCTTTCCAATATAAATAAATGAATCTTTAAAAAAAAAAAGAAGAAAGATGACCCCCGCCACACACACACACACCCCTTTCATATTATGCAAAAATCAGCTCTACATGGATCAACAACCTAAATCTGCATCCAGAAACAGCAAATTATTAGGGGAAAACACAGGGGGCACCCTACAAATAAAAGCATTGGTAAAGAATTCTCAGAAAAGTTACCAAAAGCACAGTCAAAGCCAAAATAAATAACTAGGACTGTATCAGACTAAAAAGTTTCTGTACAGCAAAGGAGATGATCAACTAAGAGAAGAAGCAACTAACAGAATGGGAGGAAATCTCTCAACACTACACAACAGATGGGGCACTAATGTTCAGGATTTACAAAGAGCTTCAGAAACTCAGCAACTGAAAAACAAACAGTCCTGTCTAGAAATAGACCAAGAAGTGAATATTTTTCAAGAGAATAAATTCAAATTGTTAATAGATACATGAAAAAATCCTTGGGCTTCCTAGCTACTAGGGAAATAGAAATAAAAACCTCATGGAGTTTCTGACAAACTCCAGTGAGAATGGCCTGCATTCAGAACTCTACTAACAAAACTGCTGACACGGATTTGGAGAAAAAGGCACCTACTACATATACATAGTGCAGCTACTATGGAAGTCACTATGGAGAGGCTAGCTCAGAGAACTGGGGAGTGGTGTACTGTGTGACCCAGCTAGCCTGCTACTGGGAATACATCCAAAGGACATGAAATCGGTGTGTGAGGAAGTGATCTGCAATCCTATATTCGCAGCAGCCAATGCACAACAGCAAAAATATGGAAACACTCCAGATGTCCATTGAAAGGGAAGTAGTAAAGAAACTATGGTACATGTATTCCATGAAATATTACACAGCCATTACAAGGAATAAGATTCTACAATTTGGAGCAAAATGGCCCCAGCTGCAGACCATTATGCTCAGGGAAGTAAGACAAATATATATATACATATATATATTTTTAAGATTTTATTATTATTGGAAAGCCGGATATACAGAGAGGAGGAGAGATAGAGAGGAAGATCTTCCATCCGATGTTTCACTCCCCAAGTGAGCCGCAACGGGCCGGTGCGCGCCAATCCGATGCCAGGAACCAGGAACCTCTTTCTGGGTCTCCCACGTGGGTGCAGGGTCCCAAAGCTTTGGGCTGTCCGTGACTGCTTTCCCAGGCCACAAGCAGGGAGCTAGATGGGAAGTGGAGCTGCCGGGATTAGAACCGGCACCCATATGGGATTCCTGGGCACGTTCAAGGTGAGGACTTTAGCCGCTAGGCCACGCTGCCAGGCCCGGCAAATATATATTTTGTCTGTAAGGCAACATTCATGAAAAGCACAAGCAAATCAATATATAGGTGAAAAACAATATTATATATTCCCCATTATTCAATCATGCTGGATAATAAAGACCAACATACTGGGAAGTGAGTTACATTGCAATAAGCCTCTCTACTCCAGAATAAAAAGAAAATTCCAAGTGAAACATTTAAACAAGCCACAGAAACATGATATTAGTTTGTATCTGTCTATATTTAAAATTCAACGATGTACTGAAGTAGCCGCATGTTATACTTGTAACTGTTACTAAAGGCCTGTACTGCTGTAATAATATGGGGAAAATGGTGGAAGCGAAAATGGGGAGAAGAATTTGGAATGCAAAAGGAGACTCCATATACTTACAAAAATGTGTCATGAAAAATAAAAAAAAAGAAAAACCATCCCAACACTTTAAACAACTACTCTAATGGGTGAGATGTGGCTAACCTTCCTGAGATCCACCACTCATCCTGTAGATGTTGAATGTAAGTGAGTGGTTGGTGAGGTGTAGCGCCCGATGCTGCTGCCTTCTAAGTTGGTATCCAGCTTCGGCACCAGTTTGATCCTTTGCTGCTTCATCTCACCTGCTCCTTAGCCTGTGAAATCAGAAGCTTGCCCAAGACCTTGGGTCACTGTCTCTTATGTGGGAGACACAAATGAAGCTTCTGGCAGTGGCCTGAGGCGGCCCTGGACAGTACGAGAGTGTAAGCCACACTCTCTCCACCTCTCTCTCTCCTCCTCCTCCTTCTCCTCTCTGTCACTCCCTCCCTCCAACCCTCTCATTCCCTCCCTCTCTCTCTCTCCCTCTCTTCACACCTGTCTTATTGCTTCTATGTTACAGGCTCTCTTTCTCTCACTCTAATTCTCTCTTCTCTGTAACCATGCAATTCATGCAACTAAATAATACAATCTTCAAAACATGAGGTAACTACTGAATGCATTATGTAAGGTGATGAACTTAAAATTACATTAACATACTAAAGAAAACTATTTTTTTATTTTTTGCAATGATATTTTTTATATTCTGACATAGTTGATTAGGGTGCAAGGTGTCAAGGGCTACAAGAAAGTGGGTAAGACCATTGTTTCCACACTAATGTCATTTCCCCCCCTGTATCTGGGGACAGGGGAGAAACAAAGGGAGAAGTCCCACCCAGCCTCCAAACCATTCCTGGTCCCCGATATGAAAAAGTCCTCTGTGTGTGTGTGTGTGTGTGTGTGTGTGTGTGTCTGAGACCCCTCCCACACACTTAGAATAATATTCCATATTCATGTGCACTCACCACCGAATCTCAGACTATGCCAGACTGTGTCTGTCAAACTGTTTCCACTCCTCCTACTTGATGAATATTTATGATGTCTGAGCTAACCCCACCAAACACTGCACTCCTAGACACCCCTCCACTCACTTAGCATCATATTGCCTATTCATGGAGCCTTGAAACAAACAGGTTGGATGGTAGGTAGGCCACCAAAACTTCAAGCACACAGAGAGAGCTGGCTGAGCCTTGGACTTTAAGTGTCAGACTCAGAATCCTCCCACCGTGTGAACACGCATCAGGCAAGACTAAACCACAACCACACCCTGAGTCCCAGACTCCCAGTCCCAGAGTGAACCCACCCAGACTCCCAGTCCCAGACGCTGAGTCTCACATGCACTCTTCCTGTCACAGCCTAAGAGTCCTTTAGCACAATCTGTGACATGTACTTAGAATCCTCTTCCATTCTTATCTCTCACACATTCGATACATTTTTAAAAACAATTTTTTAAAAAGTAAGTTTTCTGGCTCTCTTTGACCAACCCCACCCTTCTCTCCGACCTGCCTGCCTATCCCCCCTTCAGCGGTCCTGGTCCTGCCTGTCTATCCCCCTGCTACCCGCTCCCTTCTCATCCCCAGGATCACCTGCTTACCTGGGTTCCTGCCGCCACCCTTGCTGCAGCCGCCGCCACTGGGATTCAGTCCAGCCACCTCCAAGGTGCTGTGCTGCCGCTTTGAGAGCCACTGGAGTTTCTTGACAAAGCAAGGCGACTAGTCCACTTGTGCTGGTGATGGCAGCCGCCTCAGGGCGCCCAGGCAAGCGAAGGGCTGCTGGCTACTGAGGGGCAGGAGCGGGAGGCTGGGGTCTGGCAGGCTGGCCTTCCTCCCTCAGCCCCTGGACTGGCCCCTGGGAGGCCCAACATTTTTGTGCACTTTTCCCCAGCAAAGGAATCCCGCAGTTTCTGCAACCGGCCAATTGGACCACCGGCCCACACTTTTGTGAGGTTTCTGGAGCAAAGGCAGGAGTTGCTGGAGTTTGTGTAGCCACCCAACCTACCCTCAGGCCACCCTGGGCCTGCTTGACTCTTTCCCTGCTGCTCCCTGCCCGCCTACATGCCCGCAGGCCTGCAGGGTCAATGGCTCCCTTGATCCCCTGCTTGGGCCTAGTTCCCGCTTCAGTGTCTCTGAGCTCAGCCCAGGGCTAGCACCAGGCCTGGGGCCGCTTGTTTCTCTGGGTTAGCGTGTGCGAGTGTGTGTGCTTCATTGTGTGCAGGGCTGGGGGTTTGATAGCACTGCCACCGCAGACCTGGCTATCACCTGAACATCCCCAGGCCATCATCCGGCCATCACCAGGCCATCACCCCACCACCACCTGGCCATCACCTGGCCATCACTCGGCCATCACCAGGCCATCACCCTGCCATCACCCGGCCATCACCAGGCCATCACTCCACCACCACCAGGCCATCACCTGGCTATCACCAGGCCATCACCTGGCCATCACCTGGCCATCACCCCACCATCACCAAGCCATCACCCGGCCATCACCCGGCCATCACCAGGCCATCACTCCACCACCACCAGGCCATCACCTGGCCATCACCTGGCCATCACCAGGCCACTACCTGGCCATCACCCTGGCCATCACCAGGCTGTCAACAGGCCACCACCTGGCTATTACCCCGGTGTCACTCAGCCATCACTAGGCTGTCACCTGGCCATCAACTGGCCATCACCTGGCTATCACCAGGCCATCACCGGGCCATCACCCATCCACCACCACGCCATTACCAGGGTCCCCTGCCCCCTAAGGAGAACCATCTGCTTCTGTTAGAACAAAGTCCCATGGCTTTGTCCGGCTTGTGCTGAGGCCGCGCGGCCGCCAGAGGGCAGCACTGAGGCAGGAAGGCAGGCAGCCAGAGAGCAGGCGCAGGAGGCAGGGTCTGTCTGTCTGACCCTCCACGCCCTCAGGCCGCTCGCCAGGAGGCCAGACACGCTGTCCCTGAGCACATTCTGGAATCCCTCCCCCCGGCCGTATTGCTAGGCTCCCTACCTCTCCCCGCCTGACTGCCCCAATGCACAATTTCCTGCGCATCTGGCTTCCTGCACAGAAACATCCATCCACAGTTTCTCCAAAGGCCAGAGGGGGAGTGGCAGCAGGAGCAGCCGGAGGAGTGGGAAGAGCAGCAGGAGGAGCAGAGGCAGGAGCAGTGTCAGGAGCAGCTGGAGGAGCAGAGGCAGGAGCAGCAGGAGGAGCAGAGGCAGGAGCAGAGGCAGGAGCAGAGGCAGGAGCAGAAGCAGGAGCAGAGGAGCAGAGGCAGGAGTAGCTGGAGGAACAGAGGGAGGAGCAGCAGCAGGAGCAGCAGGAGGAGCAGAGGCAGGGGAGCAGGAGTAGCTGGAGGAGCAAGGCAGGCGCAGTGGGAGGAGCAGAGGGAGAAGCAGAGGCAGGAGCAGAGGCAGCAGCAGCGGGAGGAGCAGCAGCGGCAGGTGGCTCCGACCACTCTCCTTCCCCCCATAGAGGCCCGAGTGTCTCTTTGGCTGTGTGTGTGTGTATTAGGGCCAAGAGATCTCTGGACTGTGGACAGACAAGTTCCACACGCAACAATGCAAAGGCCACGACATTTTATTGCTAGCTCCAGCTAGGGTCCATGACTCATCCAACGCATTGAAGTCTTGACAAGGTCCCTGCTCGTTTCTCCCAAGTGGTTTTTCTATCGTCCAAGTCAATTACACTTTGTTCATTATCTCTTCTGAGTTACATACTGCATGTCACAAATAGTGCAGATCAAAGTACACAGAGGACGGAGAGAGCTGACAATGACCAGTCTGTAGCCTTCACCCAAGGCTAAGGGCTTCTTAAATCTCTTTTCTGTCTGGTTGCATTTCTCCGGGCCGTCTCCCAGAGCCTGCACTGTCACCTTTGGGAAATGAGACTTAGGCCTGCTCTCTTACTTCATGCCTATCATGGCGTTAGTCTTGTCTCTTACACTTAAAGCAGAAGCAATCAATACAGAAGCAAAATTAACAGATTATCAATACTCAGTTACTTGTTCATGGTGAGTTATTTAACTGAGAATAGTATTTTTTTATAATTATTTTGACAATCTTCACATAGTTAGGGCACAAAGGGTCAATGGCTATAGGAAAGTGTATTAGACCATTGCTTCCACGTTATTATTATTGTTACTTTTTTTTTTTTCTGTCTCTGGGGAAAAGGGAAAGAAAAGGGAGAAGCCCTACATATCGTTGTTAATGCTGTTTGTAATTTGTAATGTTATTTGTTATTTGCCATGGAAACAGTCACAGCCTCCAGTTGCCACAGAGCCAGTGGGTCCTGGGGTCAGCACCCAGAGGTTTGTGCTGTTTGAACACACACAGGTTATACTGACAGGAGGAGCCCAGCTACCCAAGCAGACGGCTCAGACCCCTGCCCAGCCCCAGACAGCCACGTCCCTCCCTCAGGGCTGGGGAGAGGAAGCCTCAAGACAGTGCACCCTGCTCACTTGCTCCTCTTAGTTGTCTCTTTTTCAAAAAGGAGGGGAGAGGAGCCAGCAGTTCCACTTGAGCATTGGGGATGTGATCTCTCATGCCGGAACCTGTGTAGCAAACACTAAGCCAACAAGAAGTATGGTCATCTCGTGATTTCTAGGGGGATTGCTTCAAGGACTCAGTGAGGATGTCAAAGGTATGGATTCTCCTAATACTAACCCTAAACCTAACACTAATCTGAATACCTACTCTTAACCTTAACCTAAAACCCTAATCCTAACCCCAAACCTAAGCCAAACCTGAACCCAAAACCTAATCCCAACCCTAAACCTAACCGATACCCTAAGTTGTACCCTAACTCGTACCTGTACCCTAAATGATACCCTAACCAGTTCCCTAACCCTAACCCTAATGCAAACACATAACCCTAACCTGAACCCCTAGCCCTAACCCGAACCAGAACCCAAAACCTAACTTGTACCATAACCATAACCATAACCCTAAACCTAACCCATACCATAACCCTAACACTAACCTGTACCCTGCACCTAATCCCTAACTGTAACCCTAACCCTAACCCTAACCCTAGCCTGTACCCTTACCCTAACCTGTAACACTAACCTATACCCGTACCCGTACCCAAAGCCTAAACTTTACCCAAATTGTTATCCATACTCTAACCTGTACCCATACCCGTACCCTAACCCATACTCTAACCTTAATCCTAACCCTAACCCAAACACGCACCCATACCCTAACCCTAACTTGTACCAGAACCCTAACACTAACCCTAACCCCTAACCCTAACCCATACCTTAACCCTAACCCGTATCTTTACCCTAACCCGAACCCGAACCCTAACCCGAACCCTAACCCATACACTAAGCCTAATCCTAGCCCTAACCCTAACCATAACCCGTACTGTAATCCTAACCCTAACCCTAACCCCTAACACTGACCCGTACCTGTACCAGTAGCCGTACCTGTACCCTAACCCGTACCCTTTCCAGTACCCTAATCCTAACCATTTCCTTACCTGTACCCCAAGCTGTACCCTAACCCTGAAGTACTGCGCATGCTCAATAAAACAAACAAATGTGGAAGATGCACGTGCAGTGAAGGGACAAAACTGCGCACGTGTGAAATGCTAAAACTGGGGGAATACCGCATTCCTCCCTGCCTGGCACAAAGGTTCCTTCCGGCGGAGTGCGGATGGGGGACGGACACTGTGTTCCTCCTCTTCCTGCCTCCTTCGTCCTCCTTCCGGCAATGGCAGCCTCCATGATTGACGGAATGTGTTGCCTTTGGAGTGGCGGGGAGGCTAGCCGCATGTTTTATGTTTTCCTGTTTCTTCTTTGTGTTACTGTTTGTGTTGCTGTTTGTGGAACTCTTTGGGGTTGCTACTTTTGTGTTCTTTTTTGTGCCCGCCACAGAGCAAGATGGAAAGAGAGGGCACAATCCAGAAACGAAGCAGCAGCGAGGTAAGGCCGGCAGGCTGGGCAGGGGACGGGGAAGGCCAGAAAGGCCCAGAAAGGCCAGGGGTGGCTGGGGAAGGACCTGAAAGGCCGGGGGGAGGCCCGGGAAGGATAGGAAAGGATGAGGAGGATGGGGAGGGGACGGGAAGGACCGGCGAGGACTGGGGGGGGCGGCAGGGGACGAGGAAGGCTGGAAAGGCCTGGGGAGGCCAGGGAAGGCCAGGGGAGGATGCTGAAGGACCAGCGAATAGGGGGGAGGGCAGGGAAGGACCGGAAAGGCCAGGAGGCCAGGAAAGGATGAGCAAGGATGGGGAAGGACGGCGAGGACAGGTGAGGCTGGGAAAGGACACAGAAGGATGGGCATTGCTGGAGAAGGAGAGGGAAGGCTCGGGGAGGACGGGTGAAGCCGGGGAAGGATGGGCGAGAATGGGGGTAGGACGGGAAGGACCCGCGAGGATGGGGGATGAAGGGCAAGGACCGGCAAGGACCGGGGGGGCGGTTCAGGGGACGAGGAAGGCCGGAAAGGCCTGGGGAAGCCGGGGAAGGACGGGCAGTGACAGAGAAGGATGGGCGAGGATGGGGAGGGGAAAGGTGAAGGACCGGAAAGGCCTGGGAAGGCCGGGGAAGGCCAGGTGAGGATGCGGAAGGACCAGCGAGTACGGGGGAGACCAGGGAAGGACTGGAAAGGCCAGGGAGGTCAGGGAAAGATAGGCGGTGACAGGGAAGGATGAGCAAGGATGGGGAGGACGGGCAAGGACGGCGAGGACAGGTGAGGCCGCGGAAGGACACAGAAGGATGGGCGTTGCTGGAGAAGGAGAGGGAAGGCTGGGGGAGGACGGGTGAAGCTGGGGAAGGATGGGCGAGGATGCAGGGGGGGGGTTGGGACAGGGAAGGCCGGGTGAGGACGGGAAGGGCTGGTGAGGATGGGGAAAGAAGGGCGAGGATGGGCAAGGGCAGGGAATGCTGGGGAAAGCTTGACAAGGACAGTTGAGGATGGGAGAGACCTGTGGTGCAGCAGGTGGAGCAACCGGAGGGAAATAATGCACGAAAAAAACAGCAGCTCCAGTGGCTTCAGGGCCCCTCACGTTTTTGGTGGCAGGTAATTTTCAAAGTTATCAAAAAGCCTCGTTTTTATGCAGGAAATTATCAAATTGTGTATTGCTTTTTTTCTGTGAAATCATCAAATTGCGTATTGGCATAAAGCGCTTTGTGTAGGAGGAGAGAGAGAGGGAGGGTTACAGAAGGCTTCATGAATGCCTTTCTGTGGCACAGACAGAGCTGAGGCCTCATGAACACTGATACTTATTTTCCCCAGGGGTGCGGAGCCATCTTATGTAAACATACCATGCTACGTAAACATAGAAAGTGGAGGAGGACAAGGAAGAGGATCACGAGGAGCTGGTGGAGGGCCAGGAGCAGGGGGAGGAGGTGGCAGACCACGAAGACGAGGAAGAGGAGGAGAAGGAGAGATCCGAGAAACTGCTGTTTGATGCTGGTGCAGTAAGTCAATACCTAAAGAAAGAAATAATTCCTGGCTGAGACTCATTGAGGCTTGTGTATGCAATGAAAGCGCTCTCCAAGAGCCACTGAGCACTGCTCATAAGTAGATGATGAGTGAAGTCCCTGCTTGCAGACTGAATGTGTGTAGGAAGAGGGAGAGGGGAGAGTTAACAGAATGCCTCCTGAATCCTAAGGAATGAATGCTAAACTCCTGAATGCTTGACTCATGACCTTGCTGTGGGAAATAGAGCCAAGGCCTCATTAGCAATGATGCATCTTCTCTCCAGGTATGTGAAGCCTTCATTTGTCCACATGAGAAGAGGAGGTGACATCAGAGCAAGTGATCCCATCAGGCTGTCTGAGCCAACCAACCAACCATCCATCCATCCATCCATCTATCCATCTATCCATGTGTTAATAAAGCTGTGTGTTTATGTGAGAATCTGACAATTCTGGAGTCTTCCTTCCATCCCACCTCATGATGAGGATTCCTCACACATGTCCCCTTAAGTACACTCACCTCACACAGAGAGACCAAGGCTGCCAGGCTGTCCTGTGAGTCCCAGAGCTTAGAATAGCATTGCCTGTTCATGTCCTGGGATTCTGTATCCCAGAGCATGGCAACTGTCTGCCAGAGTGTCTGTTTTGGTCAGAGTGTGTATGTGTGTGTGTATGTGCGCGCACATGCATGTGCCCAGCTTCCCCCAGCTGGTGTGCTCTGACTGTGTAAACAGGCACACACATGCTCACACACTCACAGGTCCTGAGTTCAGCAGCTCTCTCCTGCAAGGGCAAGTCCTCTTCCTGCCTAAGCCAGTGTTGAGGGGTCAAGGGCGACTGGCCCCAGGTAAAGGTGCTAGGTATATGTTTGTGGAGGGGTGGTTATCCCTTCCTCAGCTGCAAGCTGCTGGCTAGGCGTTTTCCCAAGTTTTCTGTGGAGGTCTACTTTTCTTTCCTCCAAGAAGGTACAGAATGAATCATTAGTTCCCTCTCTTCCTTCCCACTCCATCTGCCATGATCCTCATTCTAAAATTAGATTTTGTACCAGGGATTCTCAGGGTAATTGACTGTGTGATGAGACCCAGTGTGAGGAAGAACGGAGGAAGGGACAAGCAAGCAGGGGGAGCGGGCTGCTGTCCATTCCTGCTTTGCACAGATGGCTATTAGCATCCCTACCCCACCCCGTGGGATGAACAAGTGTAATCCTTGTTAATTACCTTTGCCTACATGCCATGCATGAAACTTCAGAGATGTGTCTATATAGGAAAGAAACTGTTTACAAAACTCAAAAGTGTGACATACTGCTCCAGTTCAGTACTAAAAAGCTAAACACACTTACCCTCCTTTGCAGTTCCCTGGCTAGGGCAGCTGATTTGAGCGAGGTTCAGATATTGCTGTGGGTATAGCTAATGGCTTCTACCCTTAGCTCACGTGGGAGGAGAGAAAGGCCAGAATTCCTTGTCCTATGGGTCCCTCAGGAGACTGCATTTTGGCTCCTGGCCAGTTCTGTACAATGTCAACATTGAATATTTGAATTCCCAGAGTCTAACAAGTTTCTAAATAAATAAACTCATTGTGTGTCTGTGTTTAAAATTATTTCACCTCTCTCATAAAAGGGCACAAAGCAAAACCCATAACATTTCACTGGTAATGTAGAGAGCACAAAGCCAAAAAAAAAGAACCACCAACTTATGCAAACCCTAAACTAGATCACAATGACCTCAGTCACTTTAATTTTCAAAAATAATAGCTATGATTAAAGTGTGGCGGGGGGGTGTTTTACTTGGAATCATACTCTTGCCTTATTATAAAGATTGTTTTGAGGTTAGAGAACTGCTTCATTATAGATAAAAAATGCAAGTAAATTTTTAATTAAATGCCTGACTCTTCAGAAGTGTTCATTTTTAAATTACTAATCTTTGATTTTTGGTATTGTTCTTATTCATTAGCAAACGTGTTTCAGCTGTACATTCAGGCAATCCTCTCTTACCAACTTCTGTAATAATTCTGAGGCAGGAGATTTTTATTAATTCTTTTAGTAAACGCCTGCCTGGGGGTCAATGACCTGTGACAGGAAGAGCAGGAGGTCACTTAACTATACTGAAGAACCTGCCTTATTCAAATGACAGTCTTTGGAGGTAGCACTCGGTGGGCTTCGGGCATGGGCAGGCTTATAAAATGAGTGCCAGTGAAGTATTACTGTGACTAGGCATGGACAGAGCACATTCCCTGCTCTGAATATGCACCTCAGAATTTGAATGTGAATCCATGATCACTGATTAAATAGTCATCTGCAAGTGCCTGAATGCCTCTGGTCCTCCATATCTCCACTTGTGAGCTGGAAGTAATAATACTTTCCTTCGTTTGTTGCTGTTCAGGTTAATCTGCGAAATGTGTGCAAAGCAACTAAGTCACATGCAATCACTCAATAAATCTTAGTTCCCTTCTGATTTATCAGTTAGATTTTTTGAAGAGGAAACATCCTTTTCTCCTGTTTCTTTTTCTTTCTTTCTTCTTTCTTTCCTTCTTTCTCTCTTTTTTTCAGACAATTTTTGCATGTCTATGGTGGGCATTTTGTATGATCCTCAATAAATTATGCCTTCAGGATGAAGGGAAGTCGTATCTAAAATTGACCTCATTGTAACTGTCTATACCAAGCCAGACAGGCAGCAAGTTTATTCTATACACTTGAGAGTCTTTTTTTTTTTTTTAATGGAGGTAGGATGGAGAGGAAGGGGGACTTACCTAAATAAGATGATTGAGATTTTAGCTTTCTTCTTAGATTTTGGCATTGTGGTAGCCACACAACTGAATTTAATTTTCCATACTCCCCACTTCTTAGATCCAGAATGAAAGCGTGGCTTTTTGTGAACTTGTCAGTTACTTCCCTCCGCTGGCCAAGGCACTGCTCTCTTAAAGCAGAGGATGCAGCACCCTCACAGAGCTCTTAAACTGAAGTGCCTCTGGGGAGTTACAGGTATGCTATGTGAGTCAGGCAAGTGGGTGTAAGTACTAGGCCCTCTCCTGTTTTGTATTTAATTCCTTGGCATCTAGACCTTGTATTCCAGAACAAGAGGGAGAGATGTAGATGAACAAACTCACAGCCCATGGTTTCTCTGAAGGTGGCCGTTGCTGCTCAGCTCCAGCTCATTGCTGCCCTTTGGATGAGAGGACCCAGAACTTTCTATGTGCTTTTTCTTTCTTGCTCTAAAATGTAGGCTCAACCAAACATCTCTGAATGCAATACATATTTGGTAAACCTTGGGTCTGCAATATCTGGATTACCTGATTTCTAAGGTCTCTTTATTCTTTAAGGTTGTAGTACTCTACAATATTCATGAGGTTTCCTGAATTTTATCTTGTATTTTTAAGATCTGTATCTTCCTCCGTACCCTAAAGGTAATGTGTATATGTGTGTGTGTGTGTGTGTGTGTGTGTGTGATAGATGGAAGTGCTTATTACAGAATCTGATATCTGGCCATTTATCTGGAAAGAGTCATTCATGGCCATGTTGTATCTTTCTTTCCCTAAATTCTGCCTCATCATTAATTGGCTTAATAAAACAAACGGAACTATCTCCTTCTCCTCTTGCAGCCACTGGCCAACATTCTCTCCTTCTCTCTTACTTCTCACTCAAGCCAATTTGATTTGTGGACTAGGGGCTGGGCAACAAATTGCCTAATCAGTGCAGAAGAATTCATTTGGCTCCTGTGGGTATGCAGAGAAGAGTTTGCTTCTGTCCCCCCAGGAAGGGCCAGATGTCACCCCTACACATCTGTCCACCTGGTTTTCCAAACATGAATCTAAGCTGGAGAAATTCATTTTAAGCAACGGATACATTGCCAGACAAGAGTGACTATCCTTATAAAGTTTTATATGTATATATATATATACATATGTATATATATATGTATATATATTCAACGTATCTTGCTTTGTTTATTATCACAAGTAATATTTCTAGTAGAGTTAATAGATGAGTAGCAGACAAAATTTTAAAAAGGGTAAGTTATGATGATGTGATATTGATACAACCAAACCTGCATTAAATTTATAGTATCTAAATCAGTACTGTATTCAAAGGGATTATCAATGAATATTTGCTACTATCATCTAACATGCCGTGAAAAGCATCAGTGCAATATTTTTAGTGGAAGATTTTGCATATGATTAATCATGCTTCTAAGTGTATCAATAGGCTTTCAGATATTTGATACAATTTATCACTTGATGTTGATACCCAGATTCCTCGTTCTGGCTAATGGGGACCTACCTCTCTTGAGCCTAGGTTTTGAGTTATATAGGCTTGGATTTGAATCTTGCTTCTACTTATTACTAGCTGGTTTAGAGAGTGTGATGGGATCACTTGCTCTGATGTCACCTCCTCTTCTCGTGCTGATGATTGAAAGTTCCGCACACCTGGAGAGAAGATGCATCATTGTTAATGAGGCCTTGGCTCTATTTCCCACAGCAAGGTCATGAACAAGCATTTAGGAATTTAGCATTCATTCTTAGAGTTCAGGAGGTGTTCTGTTTAACTCTCCCCTCTCCCTCTTCCTACACACATTCAGTCTGCAAGCAAGAACTTAACTCATCATCTACTTATGAGCAGTGCTCAGTGGCTCTTGGAGAGCGCCTTCATTGACTTATTGCAGCAGCATCAAGCAGCAGGTTCTTGGATGTCTCCTTTGTCTCCTCCTTGTCCTCCTCCTCTTCCTTGTGGTCCTCCACCTCCTCCTCCTCCTTCTGTGTTTACATAGCATGGTATGTTTACATAGGACGGCTCCGCACTGCTGGGGAAAATAAGTATCAGTGTTCATGAGGCCTCAGCTCTGTGTCACAGAAAGGCGTTCATGAAGCCTTCTGTAACCCTCCTTCCCTGCCTCCTCCTACACAAAGCACTTTATACCAATACACAATTTGATCATTTCATGCATATAAAACCAGAGCTTTTGATTTCATTTAAATTCCCTGCTGCCGAAAACGTGCGCGGCCCAGCTGACTGTAGCCGCTGCAGGGCCTGCAGTTTCTTTTGTGCTTTATTTTTTGGCCTCTGGTTTCTCTGCCTGCCCGCTGCACCACCGTCCTTTCCGGTCCCCTACCCGGCCTGCCAGCTGGTCTTACCTCACTTCTTCTTCATTCCTGGATCGTGCCCTCATCTCTTTCCATCCTGCTATGCGGTGGGACCAATACACAACAGAAAAATAATCACCCCAAAGAACAGCAGAAACAGCAGCCCCAACAGTAATGAAGAGAAAAACATAAAACATGCCCCTAGGCTCCCCAGTGCACACACCCTCAGTTGTGGGGCCTGCCATACCTGGAAGGAAGGAGAGAGGAAGACGTAGGGAGAGGAGGAACGCCAGTATCTGTTCCCCAACACAAAAATAGCAACCCCAAAGAGTAGCACAAAGAACAACCCAAACAGCAACAAAGAGAAAAATGCAAAACATGCTGCTAGGCTGCCCACAGCACAATTTGTCAGTAGTCCTGGAGGCTGCCATAGCTGGAAGGAAGGAGTAGGGAGGAGGAAGGAGGAAGAAGAAGAACGCCAGTGTCCATCCCCCATCCGCAGGCCTTTCTGGTCCTTCCCCATCCCCTGTCTGGCCTGCCAACCTTACCTTGCTTCTTCATTTCCGGAGTGTTGTGCTCTCCTCTCGCTTCAGCTGGCGTTTGCAGTGGGCACAAAATGCAACACAAGCATAGCAACCCCAAAGAGTAGCACACATAGCAACCCAAACAACAACAAAGAGAAAAATGAAAAACATTTTGCTAGGCTGCCCACAGCACACTTCATCAGTAGTCCTAGAGGCCTCCATAGCCAGAAGGAAGGAGGGGGGAGAAGGAACATCAGTGTCCCGCTCACAACTGCACTCTGTGCTGGGCAAGGAGGAATGCCAAGAGAAAGACAATGAGAGGACCCAGCTAAGCTGTATTAGGGGACTCGTGAGTGGTCTCCAAGGACTCGCTTTGCAGTGAGACCTGTGTTGGAGACCAGAATAGAGTGTCGGGGAGAAGGTGGTAGATTAGTCAGATCCAAGAGGATGATCGTTCTCTGACAATCATTGATGAATGACTGGGGGGGGGGGGAGGGGAGGAGAGAGAAAGAGAGAGAGAGAGAATCTTGAGCATCGGATTCTGCAGGACAAGTAGGATCCCTGGGACACAGTCATCTCTAGGGACCCTCAGTTCCCCTATGGAGATGACTGAATCAGACAGATGATCCAGTCTGTAGAGCTCAGGGTGGTCCTGAGAATGCCCTGATCCCCGTGGTGTGGGTGGATAGGACCTCGCCCCAAGTCTGAGAACCACCTGCAGCAGCCAACGAGTGTCTCTGAGGGCAGCCAGGCCCGCAGGCCTGCCTGACCTGGATTCTGTTCTGGCTTCTCTGTGGATGAGAAGACAGTGAATCTCCCTGGTGTGAATTTCAACTTTGCAGTTGTTTCACAATGACATTCCATGGAGAAAGTGTGACCTTTTTTATAGACAATGATTGAGAACAAGAGCGAAAATGCATAGGGCAAAAAGATGTGTCTCTGGACTCTCTCCCACCTCCAGCTAGACAGAGAAATCCATCTCACATGGTTTGTAGATATCAACCACCTGAAATGTCCAATAACAGTTCTCCTGGAAGAAAAATGCCACTTACCCTGCTTTTATCTGTCATTCAAACAGGGTAGTCCCGTGTTTGCCATGACATCTTTCGCCTGACCTGACTCCCCAGACAAAAGCATTGACCATGTCATGTTGACGCACCCCTGTGGCCAGAAGTGCCTGCTGTTTCTTGGGTGAGTTTTCACTGTTGTTTTCTTCATTTTTTTCCTCTCTGGGTGGTCGCTCTTCCTGCTAGTGAACCAGGGAGCAAGCAGCCCCTCCTTCTCTCCCTGCCTCCTTCCATGGCACGGCCCATGGCAGCTGTCCTCATGAAGACAAAGGGCCAAGCCACCTTGCTAGTAGTCAAGAGATGCCAGCAGCCCATGGAACAGAGCAACAGCATGGCAGCATAGAAGAGGCCAGATCGGATCACCTTGAACGTGCCAGGATCCCGTAATGGACCAGTTCTAATACCCGCAGCTGCATTTCCTAACCAGCTCCCTGCTTGTGGCTTGGGAAAGCAGTCAAGGACGGCCCAAAGCTTTGGGACCCTGCGTCTGCTTGGGATAACTGGAAGAAGTTCCTGGCTCCTGGCTTTGGATTCACGTAGCACCAGCCATTGTGGTCACTTAGAAAGCGAAACATTGGACAGAAGATCTTCCTCTTTCTCTCTCCTCCTCTCTGTATAACTTACTGCAATAAAAATAAATCTCTAAAAAAAAGTGGAAGGATAAAAATGAATGTGTGGGGCCCGGCGGCGTGGCCTAGCGGCTAAAGTCCTCGCCTTGAAAGCCCCGGGATCCCACATGGGCGCCGGTTCTAATCCCGGCAGCTCCACTTCCCATCCAGCTCCCTGCTTGTGGCCTGGGAAAGCAGTCGAGGATGGCCCAATGCATTGGGCTACTGCACCCATGTGGGAGACCTGGAAGAGGTCCTGGTTCCCGGCTTTGGATCGGCACGCACCGGCCCGTTGCGGCTCACTTGGGGAGTGAATCATCGGACGGAAGATCTTCCTCTCTGTTTCTCCTCCTCTGTGTATATCTGGCTGTAATAAAATGAAAAAATCTTTAAAAAAAAATGAATGTGTGGTACCCAATATTTGCAGCTTATAAAAGAAATATGAGAAATTTTTAAAAAGTCACATGTTGCAATCCTCCACAACAGTCAACAGGAGGGATGTTTTACTATGTCTTTGAAAGTTTTTTTTTTAAGATTTATTTATTTATATTGCAAAGTCAGATATATACAGAGAGTAGGAGAGAGAGAACTATCTTCTGTCCAATGATTCACTCCCCTAGTGACTGCGATCGCTGGTGCTGCACTGACCTGAAGCCAGAAGCCCAGATCCACTTCTGGGTCTCCCATGCGGGTGCAGGGTGCCAAGGCTTTGGGCTTCCTCAACTGCTTTCCCAGGCTACAAGCAGGGTGCTAGACAGGAAGCGGGGTCTCTGGGATTAGAACCAATACCAATATGGGATCCCAGCATGTTCAAGTCGAGGACTTTAGCCACTAGGCCACTGCACTGGGTCCTCTTTGCAAGTTTTTAATCACTGTTACTCCAACTAGTGCTTAAGACCAGGTGACACTTGGAATGATCCATTTCCAAACAGTAAATCTGCCATTGCTATTACAGTTTTTACTCATGCTCTTTATTTTCTCACATTACTAAATTAAATCCTTGGTAAATCATTGTGGGTTTTGCTGCTCTTTGATAAGCACATATAATGCTTCAATTTTCAATTTTATTGTGGGAGTGTTTGCCAACACATGCAGTGCTATTACCAGCTGACTGAACTTGTCTGTGACATTTTTAAGATTTTTAAAAAAAGTTTCTGTTATAGTAACACAGGTCTTAATATCTTCAAATCCCCTAAAACACATAAATAATAGTGTGATTTATTTACTTTTTGAAATTGCTTTATTTTGACAATCTTAACATAATTAATTAGGGCTCAAAAGGGCAAGGGCTACTGGAATGTGGGTAAGACCATTGTTTTTACATTATTGCTATTTTTTCCTGTAGCTAGGGTAAAGGGGGAGATATACGGAGAAGCCCCACCCAGCCTACCACCAATCCAGGTCCCCCATGTAGGACATGCTCCGAGGATCCTTCTCCAGTGGTTTTGATAATTCATCAGTTTGGAATTACTGCTAATCTCGCCTTTCCAAGCATGATGAAATTGTTGCAGAATCCAATGGCTGACATAGTCCACCTTAGTGTCTCCTTTTGCCCAGATTTTCACTGCCAACACATGTTGATTGATTTGTTCTGTCCTCCATCCCCTTTTGTGGTACCATTGTTTTCTGCAGGTTCTGATGGACTGCCATATCCTCCATGTACCTGGTTATGCTGTCCATTGCTCTGTCTGAGCCTCTGAGGAGATTCAGCTTTGACACTTGCACTCCATGGTCAGACCATGGAACCTGCACTTCTCTTCATGGTTTGGGTTCTGAGTCTGGCAGTTTGATTTGGGGAGATCCCAAATGAAACTTTGTCTGGGGTGATCCCAGACCAGATTCTACTGTGTACCTGTCATACAGGGTCCAGCCCAGTCCGTCGCCCCAGTCGGATTACACACATGCTGGTGGTTGCAATTGCTGGGTCAGTTCTGTTTCCAGCCTTGTCTACCACACGAACCAATGGGTGTAACAGTCCAGCCTGATTCTGACCATCATACACTCAGCCCTCACACAAACCAGTGGGAGCTCCAGCCTAGTCAGAATGACCTGCAATAACCCCAGAAGGCCCATGCCCTGCCCTGGTTCCTGTGCTTGCCCATATATACCACAGTCTTGTCCAGTCTGCCTCACATCCCATTCAGCTCTCACACATGTCATTGGGCATTGGAGCCTACCTAGTCAACCCATCCAGGCCCACTATCCATCCCACGCACATGTTGGTGGGTGCCGTTCTGTCCAGCCAGGTCTGCCCCTATTCCTGTTTTTCATGCTCTGCAGTGGAAGTGATAACCCAAGAGGGAGGTGCCCACTATTTGCCTCCTTGACCCGCTCCTGGATCATGGACTTTCCAGGTGGTTCTACAGTTTAATTTGACAGAATTATCCCCCAGTGCCAGCATCTGCCAGCTGATGCTGTGGCAAAGCCCAACCAACCCACACCCACTCTAATTTATGCTTACACCAGTAGGGACGGTGAACCAAGCCTGGCTCTTCCCTGACCTGGCTCACATGAGGCCCACGTGTGTTGTAACCCTGCCCAGTCTGATCTGCCCCCATCCCAAATCTTCAGTAGGTGAGAGTGGGTCATATATGAGACATATTTCATTTAATGTAATCTGTTTTTAGCTAATGTGTCCTTGTGTTAGATAGGGACATAATTTTTTTCTGAGAGAATACAAACACTGTTGAGAAACTGGGAAAGACCAAAAGAACATTCACTAGTTCACCCCCACAATGGCCCCAGTGTCTCCAATCCCAGGGTGGCCAGCTCAAAACTGTAGCAGAGAACTCCATTGGGACTTCCCATGCAGGGATCAGGAACCCAAATACTGACATGACTCACTGCCATTGCAGGTGCATTACCCAGAAACTGATCAAAAGCAGAGTAGATGGTAGTGAAACCAGTGCTCTGAAAATGAGATGCTAACATTCATTGAACCACGGTAATGCCAGAATGGTTCAGCTTGCTGTGTCCCAGTAACAGGCCTGATAACATAATTTTTAAAAGATGAAAGATAATTTGTATAAAATATCTGAAATTATTCCAAACACACAGCAAGTGAAGACATGTTTAATGAAGAAAGTTTTGAGATCTAATAAAGTCAGAAATATTCAGTTAATCTAGACTTGCTTATTCCCTCCCGCCATCATGACTCAGTCGAGTGGAAACTGCACTCCATGCAAGTGTAACTGAGAACACACGTCTCCCTCTCCTGCTAACTGACAACTAGAAATGACATCATCACACTTTCTTCATCAGGCTGGCCTAAGTGATCATATCCACTTGAGTATGCATGAGTCACAGTTAAATTCAGGCTGGTTGGGCTTTGCTGCTGCATTGGCTATAGAAGCTGAAACTGTGGGCAAATCTTGTCAGGCTAGACCACAGAACCACCTAAAAAGCCATGAATTGGGGGCTGGGAGTGGTTCTATTAGGGAAAAATGTGATAATAGGGATTTCTGATGGTCTGTAGCTCCCACCAGTGACCAGTACCAGGCCTGGAGACAGGCCTGGCTCAACAGGCAGTGGCACCCTCCAGCATGAGTATGGGCTTGAGAATGGGATTGGTCACAGTGAGCTAGGCTCCAATGCCCATTGATGTGTATGAGAGCTGAGTGGGATGTGGGACGGCCTGACCCAGTCTACTACACATACCAGGATGCACAGGAACTGAGACTGGAGGATGGCCTGGTAGGGGTTGTTAGGGATTGCTCCAACTAGCCTATAATTCTTGTTGTTGTTCATGAAGGCCAAGAGTGTGGTGAGAAGGTGTGGGGTGGGCCACAGCATGCATTGGATTGCATATTTGATGGAACTTGGGTCAAAACCGAACGCAAACATCAGTGTGGATGTAGGCTGATTTGGGTAATGGCTTGAATAAGACCCCACACTGGCTGGCACACACAGGAATCAGGTCTGGGATCACCTCTAGCGAAGTTTCTGTGGGGACGCCCAACTGGACCATTGAACTCGGAACTCCAAACATGTAAAAATCACTGGATCTGTGATCTGACCATGGAGTGCATGTGTCAGAACTGGGTCTCTTCACTTACTGTGGCCTGTGAAGTGGACAACTAGGTTATTGTGCTAGGCCCAAACTGATGTCTTGTTTTAAAAAAAGATGTATTTATTTTTATTGCAAAGGCAGATATACATAGAGAAGAGACAGAGAGGAAGATCTTCTGCCCACTGATTCACTACCTAGGTGGCTGTAACAACCAGATCTCCTCTGATCAGAAGCCAGAAGCCAGGAACTTCTTCAGGATATCCCATGCTGGTGCAGGATATCAAGGGCTTGGGCTGACCTCAGTTGCTTTCACATGTCACAAACAGGGAACTGGACAGGAAGTGGGGAAACCAGGCATAAATTAGCACCCACACAATATCCTAGCACATGCAAGGCAAGGACTTTAGCAACTAGACTCCAGCAATGGACACAGAGTGATGCAGTTTGACCCTCAAGATCTGGTCACAAAAGATAATGTACTTTTACCAATGTCTGATGAATGTCTTCTTGTGAATCTTTGAATGACCATGTACATTTGACCGCTGAGGGCACCCTAAGGTGAGGAAGCCCAGGGACCACAGATAGGACACACACAGCTGCTTCAGTCTTCAGTCCCAACATGAGTTGGGGTCAGTTTCTAGGATCAGCTGCCAGACATGAAGGTAAAACATCTGCATGTCTCCTGGAATTGGCATCTGCCCCTTTCAGTCTTTCTGCTTGAACCCAAGATACCACGGATTAGTGTTAGGAGCTGCAGACTTAGACTTGTTGACATGCCTGATAGCCTGCTGCATTGCAAAGCCTGCCTTGGGCAAACAGGGCCAGAACAAGTAGGATATTATGGCTAGAACATCCTGTGCAAAGCAAGTAGAGCAGAACCTCCGCCTTGTTCCTGTTCAAATAATTAATTCCTCCCCTGTTCCAATATAGATAATTAGTTCCTCACCTGTTTCAATATAGATGATTAGCTCCAGGAAACCCCTCCCCTTCTCCTCCTCCCCTAGAGAAGAAGGTATTTATATATGAGGATTAAAATAAAGAGCAGTGGGCACAAAGTCCATGTGTCCATGTGTTTCTTGGGCCAGCAGCCCGGGAGCCAGCAGCCCGGCATTCCCAGTCCACCCTCAGGGTTTGAGCGTTGTGTCCTGCAGGTCAGGACAGATTAGAGACAAACCATCCGTTCTGACACATTCACACACTCCTAATCCAAAGAGTAGGTGAGCGTACTACATTGGCTATGGTTTACACCTGAAAAATTAGAATTATAGAATTTATAGCCAAAATAACTATATTAGTCTCTTCAGGAACAGCTGCGTTTTGTTAAATTAGGATTATTTTCCTGAGTTACCATTTCATTTTTCTTTGCATTATCAATTGCCTTCCTTCCCTTTCTCCATGCCTCAATCACCACAGTCTAAACACTTCTGTGGTGATGGAAACCTGGACATTTCTGGAGCTCAGTCCACCACACTGTATCTGTCCCTCTGTAGCTCCAGAGGGCTCCCAGGAACAGTTTAGAATACTCCCATCTATGGCATCTCCACAAGAGCATACACTTCCACAGTGGGTATGACTGGAGAAAACAATTAGGAAAAGCTGAGCAATGGTTTTCTAACGTACAAAGCTAGTTGCCTTCACATTTCATGACACATTGTTAGAGTGCCAAACTCGATTTCATGGGGTGAGTAAGTACAGTCCCGTGTCCCCCAAGGAAGAGGAGTACATAAGTAATGACGTGTGCTGGCCATGCCTGCTATAGCTAATGTTTCTTCTTCTCCTTCTCTCTCTTTCTCGGCCTTTCTCAGCTACTTCCATTCTACTCCTCCTCCTTCTTCTGCCATACTTTAGTCTTCCACTAACTTTCTTCCTTTATCATACATCTTCTTTTTATTTCCTAGACCACATGTTTTAAATATAGGTAATTGTTCCATCATCACACATATGTGTCCACGTGTGACAGTTTTTGTGTAACTAAGTTACTGGGCTTTAGATAATGGACCTAATCATATACAGTATAAAAATGTATGAAACCCAAAATAAAATTAAAGAAATTCATTCAGATACTTGAGTACGTTAACACAGTCTTTGAGCTGGCAAGTGGATATTAAGTTTTAGTCCCAAATAAGAAAATAGGATTGTGAAAAGAAGAAAAAAGCATATAGTTGTGACAGGAGCATCCAGATCTTCTTTAAAAAAAGTTTGTTTATTCTGAAGGTAGAGGTACAGAAAGAAAGAGCTCTTCTCTCTGCTGGTTCACTCACCAAGGGCCACACCAGGGTGGATCCAGACCAGACCCAGGACCCAGGATCCAGGACCCAGGATCTCCATCTCTGCCAGAAGCATACCTCCCCGTGCACAATGCTTCCCAAAGGTCTTTGAAAAGAATTTTCATATTTCAGGAAATCTTCATGCTGTTTTCCATACTAACTGAACTAATTTGTGGTTATATTTCCTCAAATCCTCACCAGTGTTTTCATTCTACTCAGTAAATTAAACCTGACAAAGAGGGAAAAAATCCATAAGGTTTCCTTCCATAGAAAAAAAATAATATAAGAAAGTATAAGAACACATTATTAATATATATAAATGCTAATAAAATTAATAAAACCCAGCAATCTATTATATTAATTAAATCAATTCATAGACTTCAAATTGGAATAAGTAATTTTATTCATGAGTCATGAATTGGTTTTGATAAAATTCATGGTTATTACTTTAAATTAACTACTTTATATATTAATTGAAACTAATACATAAAGTATAATGGACATATATATATATATACATATATATATATATGTATAGGTGGGCATACACACACACGTAGTTGTAAATGTTTTCTTTGCTAAGTTATTCCCTTAACATAACATCATACTCTTTTTTTCCAGAGTGAAAATCCTGGTTTGTTTGTATAATGCAGAGAAAAATACTGATACATATCCCAAAAATGGAAGGTACCTCAATAAAAATGTAGCAGTAGAAGCAAGAAAAACTGCATAGTATTTGCCAATTTGAGTCTTTCAGCTGAAGGTGACAGTGTCTAGCAAAGAAACATCAGTCAAAATTATAGTTTTCAGTATTCATTTCAAACAACCCTCAGGAGAACAAACAGCACAGCTTAACCTTGCAAAACACTTTAAGGGAACACTTGATCTCCCAGAACTGGGGTACCTGCCAAGGCCATTCACCCATACGACCAACACCAGAACAATTTTCAAATTCATTTCACAAGACAGGATACATACAGGCTACTCTAATCATGAGCCATCGCCATAAAATACTTTAACTGTTTATTGCCCAAACCTCCCCACCCCACCCCCCAGAAAAACAAAAAGAACATGATTTAAACTTTTGATTTGGTACTCTATTCCTAGAACTCTCCCCAGTCCAAAGACCCAACCACCAGGAACACACAGCCAATCCAATGCTATATACCCCACACCACCACTAACCAAGACACTTTTTACTCTTTTAGAAGCCACAATGTTATAGAAATATTGTCATTTGAAATGGATGTAATACAGAAAGAACAGTTGCCCAGTTAGTTTTCAGCAGTGGGAAGTAAAGAACCAAAAATGGCCTTTGTAACTGGCTCCTGAGTTAAAAAAAAAATGGCCTTTCCTACCTACTCCCTTGTCTGCTCATCCAAAGTCACAGCAACACCACACAGCAGATCAAACCCACCAAAGGCAGGTCAGAAACCTTCCCACTCCCTGTCCACCACCACCACCACCTGCTTCCTTCCCAGGAAGATTCCCAAGAAATGGGACACCTGCAGCCAATCCCTCCCCAGGTTTCTTGTCTCCTTTGTAAAAAAAAAAAAAGTCACTTGGAGGCCACCTTGGAGACAGCTTCTCCAGGAAACTGGCCCTGATTCTTAAGAAATGGTCGGAGAATAAAACGAGTACAGCCTGCACTTAAAAGAAAGGAGAAAAGTCACCACGCATGGAGAGGATGCCAAGAACCAGGACAAGAAGGCAGAGCTACTGCCACCCAGAAAAACCTGAAAGCATCTTTTGCTGGAAGAGGCTGGAGCTGGGGCGAGCCTGGCACATGGAACCTTCCCTCTTAACCCCCAAACCCGCCTCCGCCGTTATCAACCCCATACACTCCGAAAAGACCACAGTCTGTACAATCCAGGTGTTTGTTCACATTGAGAGTCATCTTCAAGGCAGTTTCTTCACTGAAAACGAAGACAGAAGCATTGCCCAGGCTGAAGAGTTGGGCGGAGATGTGATGTGCCAGTGCCCAGGTTCCATGGAGCCTTCACTGTCCTATGCCTTGCAAGTCACACGGGAGGGTGGCCTCACTGCCTGGGGGCTCTGACAGCAGGGCAACTGGCACAGAAGCAGTCCCCGAGCTTCCTGTTGAACAGGAAGCACACTAAGGGTTGATGCCGGCCTGCGCAAAGGTGAGACACACTGAGGCCATCAGGTAGGCCTGGGGCATGGCGCTGGGCTGCACCAGAACCCACAGGTAGCTGGCCACGAAGTAGGGGCCCCAGAGCAGCAGGAAGAGCAGTGTTGTGGCATAGGAAATCCAGCACAGCCTCTGCTCCGTCTTGAACTCCTCCAGCACAAGCCGGTAGCGAGCCATGTCCCCGCCCCCACCCCATGCCCAGGAGCGCGGGTAGCGTAGGTCCACTGCCAAAGCCTGCCGTCCAGTTGGTGGCACCTTGGTCGGTGGCACCTTGCCAGTGGAAGGTCCAGTCGTGGCTGACGGCAGGTACTAGACGCGCTGGCCTCATCCCATGGCGATCCTGGATGAAGCAGAGCAGGTGGAGGTAGATGAGGTGTGTGGTGCCCACCACCCTGTCCATCAGCAGCCGCAAGAAGCCAAGCATGCAGTGGGCCGGCAGGCCGCTGCTCAAGGGCACATGGCGCTTCCTCGTCCTCGCTGCCACTGCTGCTGTCCAGCACAGGTGGGAAAGCCGTGGCCAGTGCCAGCGCCCAAGGCACTCAGTGTAGAAGAGGTGGTGTGCCATGGCCAGATAGCGGGTAACACCCTCTGCAAAACAGCAGAAAGGAGGCATGATAGCAGAAGAGCGGCCAGGAAGGCGAGCAGCCCACAGCCCAGTGTGCCCATCAGCGCCCCAATAGCGGCCATGGCACAACGCACAGCCAGCACGACTGCTGGGAGGCAGGGGAGCTCTTGCATCCCACCAGCCAGACACAGGTCGAGTAGCAGGCAACTGAGCTACTGCATGATGAGCAGTGCTAATAGCTTGTGGCCTGCCAGGCTTGCACACAGCAGGAGGCTGAGCGTGGCCAGCTTGAGGCCCAGCGAGGCCGCCACACCGCTGTGGCCAACCATTTCGCTCCTGCTCGGTATAGCCGCCTCTCCCTGTGTGCTCTCCGCCCTGGGGCTAACCACAGCCTCCCAGCTCTCTCTGGCCTCTTGGCCCGCGCTCAGGTGCCACTGCTGCCGCTGTCCCTGCCACGCAGGCCTTGGGCCATATCCCTGGCCAAGGGGGCTCACCCAGTCCCCGGCCGGCCCCTCCCCATCTCCCGCAGCCCTGACAGCATGGCCGCTACCACATCAGGAATGGTGCACTGTGACCTTCAATGAACAGAGCTGCAATGCCCCCACAGTATGCTGTATTCTCCTTCTCTTACAACACCACTGCCCACTGCTGCCCCACGGAGGCCCCTCCCCTCCGCCCGAGCACACACCTTGGCTGCCCAACAGCATACTCTTCTTATCCTCCTTTATGTTGTGCATTTTTTTTAACAAGAAACAATGCTTTTTATTTTTTTTGCCTTTGCATACTATTTGGACTCAAAAGAAATGTGAATGGAGCAAACTAAAAAAATAAAAATAAAAAACTAGGAAGATAAAAGAACTCAATATTTCACTTCCAACTTGTACTTTTTCACTAATAGAAAAAAACAGCCCAACTATACAAACCCAGTTCCTTTTGTTACTGTTTTGCCAAGAAACAAACTGATAACATGAGTCAACCCCAAGCTGAGTCCTTCTGTGGAGGCTTCCTTGCCATCAACAGTCATTTTCCCTGTGACAAAAGCTCACAGGTGCTCATTTGTAAGGCAGGGCAGATGGAAGTAACCAGTGCAACTCAGCAGAATGATTTGAATCCCAGTCACATCATGTTATCAGTATGTTGTGCATTTAAAAAAAAAATCATTATTTTTTAATGCAAATTCAGATATACAGACAGGAGGAGAGACAGAGAGGAAGATCTGCCTTCTCATGATTCACTCCTCAAGTGACCACAATGGCCAGAGCTGTCTGATCCTAAGAGAGGACCCTGGATCCTCTTCCTGGTCTCCCATGTGAGTACAGGGTCCCAAGGCTTTGGGCCATCCTCAATTGCTTTCCCAGGCCACAAGCAGGGTGCTGGATGGGAAGTGAAGCTGCCGGGATTAGAACTGGCACCCATATGGCATTCTGGCACATAAAATGCAAGGACTTCAGCTTCCAGGCCCTCACTTTGTAATCTTTACCATCAGTTCCACATTGGGATATACTAATTTCCCTTCTTCAGAAAAAAATAGTTTATGTGTCTATATGTAAATTTACATAAGAGGTTAGATAGAAAAATATTAAAAGTAGGTGAATCTAAAACAAGATATTTCTGGGAAATTGTTTGGAATGTAAGGGTAACCTTGGCCGCTACGTCAATATTTAGAGTAGCTTTTAGAAGGTATTCACAGGATAAATGGATTGAATTTCATGATTGAAAAGGCACTTGAGGTGACATAATAATCTCAGTTAATGCCTAGCAATTTGCCTAAATTTTAACAGAAAAAAAGAATGTATTTTTGGTTAAATATAAAAACTTCATTCTAAATACCAGAATTACTTCACAGAAGACGCTGTATTAAACTGGTTGACAGATTATATATTTTGAGACTGCTAGTTTGCATATCTGGTCTTGTTACACCGTTTTAGGATGCAAACAGTTTATTAAAATGTGACTCTGCAGTTTGCTTTCTATTTCTGTGTAAATTGATGGACAAGTTTCCCAAAGCTGAAACAAGAATAGAGGGAGCAGCACGGTTGCTCACCAGGCTGATCTTTTACCTGCAGGTGCTGGCATCCCGTGTGCTCACTGGGTCTTGTACCAGATGCTCCACTTTGCACCCAGCTTCTTGCTTGTGGGAGGGCAGTGGAGGATGGTCCAGGTCCTTGGGCCCCTGCACCCACATGTGAGACCTGGAGGAGGTTCTTGGCTTTGGATTGGCTCAGCTGTGGCCATTCTGGCCATTTGGGAAGTGAATCAGCCAACACAAGATCTCTGTGCGTCTTTCTTGTCTCTGTAAACCTGCCTTTCAAATAAATATAATAATAATAAATATTTTTAATAAAAAGGAAAATGCCAAAGGATTTGTTCTCTTTTTTATTCTGTGACTAGCTTTTTAAACATCATGAGAAGCAACTTGAACTTTTGTTAAGAATTATTTATTTTATTGGAAAGGCAGAATTACAAAGAGAAAGATCTTCCAACCACTAGTTCACTCCTGAAATGGCCAAAATGGCCAGGGCCAAGCTGAGCTTGAGCCAGGAGATTCTGCCAGGTCTCCCACGTGGGTGCAGCATCCCAAGACTTTAGGCCATCATCTACTGCTTTTCTAGGACAGAAATAGGGAGTAGGCAGGACAAGTGCTCACACAGCATCCCAGCACATACAAGGTGAGGAATTAGCTTCTAGACATTTATAGCCTTCTGGCGTGTTATGAATATATAAAACTTGGAGTTAAATTAAGAAGAGTGTCCTGTTTTCTTCATTTTTACCATAGTTATATACCCTATATTTTTCTGCACATAATTTAAAAAGTCTGAATAGTTTTCTACCATTGCCTAATAAATTAGTGCAAACTTGCAGTTTCACAACACACAGGTATAATCTCACAGTCAGTGGGTAATTATGACTTAGTGAGTTGTCTATAAGATAGCTGAGGCATTATTTAGAAAATGGATATTTTCTAGATGCAATACACTCTTTCAAATCACACAGATATCAGAGGAATGCCTGTCCTTGGTCCTGTGGGACCCAGGAGCCTGGCTCTTGTTGAGAAAGTTTGCTTTTAGCTCCTAGGCTTCACCTCAGCAGTTTGATGATTTGCAGTTTCTTGTCACATGCTTCTTTCTCCACGGATTGTCCTTTCATGGACAAGGAGGGAGAGAAAGGACAGAAATCTGCCCGTGCAGAGTCTCCTCTAGGTAAGAGGAATGTTCCTGGGGAATGCCTCCAGGTACCCGCGCAGTCCTGACAGGGCAAGAGGATCCTAGAAGCAGAGCTACCTCAAAGAAAGCTCCTGTATATTTCAGAGCTAACTGCTTTTCCTGTCAATCTTACAATATTTTTGGTTACTCTACACAACAATGCAGCTGCCTAGCTTCTTTCTGTATGCAATCTCTGTGAAGAAACTGTACTAACTTCTGATTCTTAGAAAAGTGACGAACAATCACAGTAACAGCATATTTTCATTTTTATTTATTTATTTTTATTTTAACATCAGATGCACAGAGGGGAAGAGAGACAGAGAGGAAGATCTTTTGTCTGATGATTCACTGCTCAAGCAGTTTTAACCACTGGAGCTGAACCAATCTGAAGCCAGGAGCCAGGAGCTTCTTCCAGGTCACCCACGCAGGTGCAGGATCCCAAGGCTTTGGGCTGGCCTCGACTGCTTTCTCAGGCCACAAGCAGGGACCTAGATGGGAAGTGGGGCTGCTGAGATTAGAATCAGTGCTCAAATAGGATCCCAAGGCATTCAAGTTGAGGACTTAACTGCTACGCTACTGCTCAAGGCCTGAGTTTATCTCTTGGCTATGGAATCTAGGTTTCATGGTTTGAAAGACAAAAATTTTATTTCTTCTGTTTCATGTTGCTCATGTAGTAAATGATTCATTTAGCTATTGGTTTTAAACAGAAAATAGCATATTTTGCCATTATCTCAGTTATTGTGGGCCCTTTCATTGCTAGCAAGTAGAAGCACAAGCTTGTAATACAGACATCCTTTATTGCTGTGCAGAATAATGTAGGGTGATAAGAGAGGCCACCATGCCTGATGTTTGTGGGGGAAAAAAACAACCCTTCAGACTGGATGAGTAAAACCCTGCTGCTCTCTGGCAGGGTGCTCGGCTGGAAGGCCTAGCATGGTGACCTTCACCAGACCCTGAGCCCATCCTCACCTGTTGCATCTTGGAGAGAAACACTACCCTTGCTGTGGATCCACCCCAGGGAGCAGCCCAGAACCCAGGCAGAGACAAAAGGAGCAGACCTCTGAAGGGACAGTTTTCCCAATTCTTGGCTTCCCTTGCTGGCCTACATACAGAAATTACAGGCACTTCTTCCTTGGAGACAAGTTAAGATGAGCCTATGTAACATCCAGAATATAAAAAAAAAATGGAATTTTTTTTAAAGATTTATTCATTTTATTACAGCCAGATATACACAGAGGAGGAGAGACAGAGAGGAAGATCTTCCGTCCGATGTTTCACTCCCCAAGTGAGCCGCAACGGGCCGATGCTGCGCCGATCCAAATCTGGGAACCTGGAACCTCTTTTGGGTCTCCCATGCGGGTGCAGGGTCCCAAAGCTTTGGGCCGTCCTCAACTGCTTTCCCAGGCCACAAGCAGGGAGCTGGATGGGAAGTGGAGCTACCGGGACCAGAACCGGCGCCCATATGGGATCCCGGGACGTTCAAGGCGAGGACTTTAGCCGCTAGGCCACACCGCCGGGCCCAAATAAGGAATTTTTGACAGCTCTCATTTGGAAGTAAACTCCTTTCAGTTCAACTACACAATGGGACAAAGGCCAAAGGCAGGGATTTCCAAGGATCACAGCATGCCAGTCCTCCACCCTAAACGTCTGTCTACAGCCTTGGGAACAGGGACCTTTTCCCCAGGAGGAGGAAGGCCTGCTGCTCCCCATCTCTAGTCCAGGGGAAAAAAGCCACTTCACTGTCAACTCCAAGGGGTGTTTCCATGTAAAGACCTAAGGGCAGGTGCATCATCTGGAAAGCGATAGGAAGGGAGGGGTCAGTATCTATCCACAGGAAAGCCCCCATTAAAGGCCTCCACTGCAGGGGAATAACGACCCCAGAGAGTGAGGGGGAGCTCCCAAACTAAGGGGTCTGGACAGAGGGAAGGGTGGAGGGAGAAGCCTTGGTCCCAAGTCAGTCTTCCCATCTCAGACAACACTGGCAGCTGGGATTTTTAAAGAAGAAACTCCTAGCTTTAGGGAAGAGCAAGTTTAATCCAAGAAAAAAAATGTTCAAAAGAAAAACCAACAGATTTCATAATTCAAGCACACAGTTTAATGTTCTGCCTGAACCAAGACACTGTGTCTGGATTTTTCTCCTGCCTGTCTACCTCCTGCTTCTAGGATATTCCATCTATCCCAGCACCAAAGAGGTAAATTTCAAAGCACACAACTGGGAAAGTTGAAGCAAGACAGAAGGGAAAGTCATCATTTAAGCAAAAGATAAAGTAAAAAATGCAAGCGCTTATGACCTCAGCCTTCCTTTGTAATATTCTGGGCTCCAGAGTTAAACACATGTGGCCAAAATCCAGGGTAAGGAAGCCAACTTGACATGTCTGCTTCTCACAATATCCTGACAGGAGCCTTTGATGGCTTTGTGTGTCCATGGAGGCATTCCCTCCAGGAAGGGGCAGGTGAGGGGTGTGGTCTACTGGACAGCTAACCTGTGTGAGAGGTGCTGGACTGGACTCCTTCTGGTTGGTGGTTTTCCCTGCTTTTGGGAGGCAGGCTTTGTGACTGGAAGCACTGCTGGGGGGGGCCTCAGGCTGCTAGAAGATGAACTGTTCTTGTGTTCCAGCCTCTTGGGGAGCCAAGCTGAGTAGTCCTTCTGGTCTATCTCGTGGGGTCATGGCTCTGGAGAAACTTGATGTAGCTGAGGAGATGAGCTCAGGGACAGACTCCTGAGCCACTGTGCAAGCCTCAGGATGATCTGTTAGTTGAGGGCCACTGATGTCATCTTTGAATCCATCACAGTCAGCAAATCCCACAGGAGTTTGAGGCAGCTCCATGAGACGAGGTACCTGATCTGTGTAGGAGTTCCTGCTGGGAGGCACTGGTGATGATGCTGGCTGCCTCCTACACGGAACTCTGCTTTCAGAAGGACTTCAACCAGCACAAGGATGTGCATCTCTGCACCCTGCTGCCAGCAGTGATATCTGAGAGGGTCCAGCAAGCATCCTCCCAGTTGTATTCCTTGGGGTTGCTCAGCAGGTGTCAAGCGTTTCTCAGCCAAGCATGCTGTTCTGTTTTAAAGTTTTGATGATTGTTGTAGTGAGTCTTCAGAGTTACCTGGCCCAGAGACACACACTTCTTGATGGTCTCTGGTTGCCCTTGGTGTTTGGTGAGCACTGACCCCTTTGGAAGACTGGGATTCTCTTGTTTTTAAGTTCTGTGTGAGTGCTTGGGGTCATTATTATTACATCCTCAAATGCTTTTCCATGCCACAAGCAGGGAGCTGGATGGGAAGTGGGGTAGCCAGGATTAGAGCAGGCAACCATATGGGATCCCAGCGTTTGCAAGGCAAGGACTTTAGGCACTAGGCTACCATGCCAGAATCTTACATACTTCTCTAAATATAATAAAAAGACAATATAAAATAATGTATACAAAATGTGTGGTGTGTCTAGCATTTTAGCCCCCTCTCAGAGCATGAACAGAGCATACTGGAGTACCTGGATTCCAGTTCTGGCTCTTCCTTTATGCCCAGTTACCTGCTAACGTGCACCCTGAGCGGTACCAGGTGATCATATAGGAGGTAGGAATTCACACACACATGACCCCGCCCAGCTACCTGCTAACGTGCACCCTGGGAGGTATCCACTATGATACAGGAGGTAGGATCTCACACACACATGAAAGACCTAATTGATTGCCTACCTCACTACTTTGGCCTGGCCAGGCCCTGGGCCTTGCCAGAATTTGGGGAATGAACAAATGAATGGGCATTCTCTCTCATCCACTCTCTCTCCTCTTTGTGCCCCTCAAATAAATAAACTAAATAACTTTAAACAAAAAGTTGATGAACTCACTACTCACTCACAGGGCAACATCTTCACTGTGTCCTACAGTTTTTATTGCTGTGACTGTCCAATCCTAAACCAAAGCTCTGATGACTCAAAGAAGGAAAATTATGAGACAATGATTAAGGAGGCTTGTGGCATTTGAGATATGTCACCTCAGTGAGTGATATCTCAATGTTCTTGAAGTCTCTAGGTCAAAGCAATGTGGATTTCCTCCTGGTTTTACATCTGGCTGTGTTTCTTCTTTATAAAGCCACCACTATCTTCCTACAAGCCTACAGAAACCATCTCTATCCTAGCACCCTCTCCTGGTTCCTCATCATTTTCAATTGCTTCATTTATGATTTATGGGGTTGCCTTAAAAGATCCTCTAATGAGGGTATGAGAATTGTCTTTTAAATCTATTTCTCCAAGGAACCTAATCCTAATCACACACTTTTCTCCAGCAGGAAGTATATGACTCAGACGATGACCCTTTAGTAAGATGGAGAGGGGCTGAGAACTCTGTGAAAACAGCACCTAAAAATGGAACAAATAGGGTCTAGCATGATAGTAGACTTCACCTTGCAAGCTCTAGGATCCCATAAGGGCACCATTTCATGTCCCAGCTGTTTCACTTCCCATCCATCCCCCTGCTTTTGACCTGGGAAAAGCAGTAGAGGACAGTTCAAAGCCTTGGGGACCCTGCACCTGCATGGGAGACCTGGAAGAAGCTCCTGGCTCCTGGGTTCAGGTTCTGGATTGCAGCCATTTGGGAAGTGAATTATTGCATGGAAGATCTTTCTGCAAAATTTCCTTTCCAATAAAAATAAATAAATCTTTTTTTAAAAAAGTAACAGATAAGAGAATTATTAATTTATGTTCCCAGAAAATATACATTACGTTTTCCTTATATCAAATGATCAAGACTATAATTGTTTTAGTGGGTTTTTTCCTTCAGATTTTGGAATATTCACATGTGTTTATATATTAATGGGTTATCTTGGGATAGGATCTGAGTCTAACAGTCAAATTCATTTATGTGTTTATACATTTAATAAGCATGTAATTTTTGTTTATAAATACTTTTCTTTAGAAATAATTTTGTAAATGAAGCAAAGAGTTTTGGTTTTTCAACTTTTTATTTAAAAATATTGCAAATATGATTTATTATCTAAGAAAATGTAAAACACATGTTAAACATTAAATTTGTCAAAAAGTAGTTTAAGGCCAAACTTGTGCATGTATCAGTAATGTTGAATTCTTTCAGAAGTGGGGATTGCTTACTGAATGTGGATAAGCTGAATCTGCAGTGTTACTCATTATGGGTGAAGCACCCAGGCACACGGAAAACTGAATTTCTGTAATTCTTGATGGATTTTTCATTTGTACTGAAATCAATCAATATGGCATTGGGGATCATCCCAGAATTCAAGAAGTGGTCACTTCCTATACATATAATACATGTTTCTAGTGGCAATAATTTGAATCTTTTAATGTTAGCTTAGTATTTCAAAAAAGGGTGAAGCTTTATGCATTAGCAATATACTAGCTTTATGAAGATGTCATTTTATTGCTTCCAAATGCATACAATGTGCAAATCAACAGAAATCATATATTTCATGAGTGTATATCCTGACAGATTTTTTTCTCTTAGTCCTTACAGAGGACAGTGTGTCTGGCTGAAGTTTTGAAGCAATATCAACTCTTCAGGGAAAGATCAACACAACAAGTACACTGTCTCTAAAAGTGTTGTTCATTTGCATCAAACCTAAATGGTGGGAAACACGAAATGCAAGCACTGCTAGGCATGTTGGAATGTGGATCTATTAAGAAAAGATGAACAGGTACAATCAGTACAGTTGTGGCAGTGGATGTCTGACCTTGTGCTCTGATGGAGAATGAGGGTTGGAGCAAAAGGACACGAAAACAACGTAATGACCACATGTTTGTTCACTGGATAATAGTCACTGTAGCCATCCCATTGATGCTTATGAGAAAGGACTTTATGCTGAAGTGCCAGGCTGAACATTCAGCCTTTACATTATGTTGGTACTCTTCATGGACTTATATTTTCCTATCTCATAAAGGCAAAGCTGAGCTTTTTGGTGACATGATCGGACCTCATTAAACGGCCTTCAAATAAATAAGTTATGTCTTCTGTTCAGTCATTCTTTCTGTTTTAGGAATACAAAATAAGTATTCCTTAAACACTATAAATTACAAATATTTACTGCATATGATAATTTATAACATCTAAATGGTTTGTCAGTCTCTCTCTCTCTCTCTCTCTCTCTCTCTCTCTCTCTCTCATATTCTACAGGCTGAGTGACAAAGAGAAAGGAGATTTTTCGTCTACTAGTGCACTCTTCTAAAAGCCACAAAGACAAACTTAGGTCAGATCCAAGCTTACAGCACAGAATGCCATGCTTTTGTCCATGTGGGAGGCAGGGTTATAAGAATTTGAGCCATCAGCCACTGCACTCCCAAGTATAGTATATTAGCAGCAAGCTGGATTACAAGTTGAACAACTGGGTCTGGCATGGTAGCCTAGTGGAAAAACCCTGGTCTTGCATTCACTGGGGCCACATTTAAGTGCAGGTTCATGTCCATGCTGGGATCCCATATGTGCACCAATTCATATCCTGGCTGTTCTACTTCCCATCCATCTCCCTGCTTGTGGCCTGGGAAAGCAGTCGAGGATGGTCTGAAGCTTTGGGACCTTGCACCCCATGGGAGACCTGGAAAAAATTCCTGGTTCCTGGCTTTGGATCGGCCCAGCTCCGGCTGCTGTGGCCACTGGGGAGTGAATCATTGGATGGAAGATGCTGCTCTCTGTCCTCCTCTCTATATATTTGACTTTCCAATAAAAATACATAAATCTTAAAAAAAAAAAAACCACAGTGAAATTCCATTTAACTTCAGTAAGGATGGCCTGCATACAGAAAACTACTAACACCTGCTGGTGAGGATATGTGGAGAAAAGTATCCTTATCCACTTTTGGTAGAACTGTAGATTAATGCAGCCACCATGGAAGTCAGTATGGAGAGTGCTTGGGTAACTGAAAATTCACCTACCACATGACCCAGCAAACCCACTCCTGGGAATGTATCTAAAAGAACTGATACATATGCACAAGAAAGCAACGTGCACCTCTATATTCACTGCAGTACAATCAAGAAAAGCAAAAACATGGAAACAATCTTAAAGCCCATTGAAAAAAGAACTAGAATAAGAAACTGTGGTACACTTACTCTATGGAATACTAATCAGTCATTAAAAAGAAAAGAATCCAGGCCTGGCACTGTGTCCTAGCAGCTAAAGTCCTCACCTTCAACGTGCCAGGATCCCATATGGGCAGCAGTTCTAATCCAGGCAACTCCACTTATTGTCCAGCACCCTGCTTGCGACCTGGGAAAGCAGTAGAGGACGGTCCAAAGCCTTGGGACCCTGAACCCGCATGGGAGACCTGAAAGTGGATCTCAGCACCTGGCTTAGGATCAATGTAGCACCAGCCGTTGTGGTCACTTGGGAAATGAATCATTGTATGGAAGATATTTCTCTGTCTCTCCTCCCCTCTGTATATATCTGACTTTGAAATAAATAAATAAATATTTAAAAAATTAAAAAGTTATTTGCCACTATAAACATCTGAGTTTTAAACTAGAAAGAAAATGCAACAAAATGTATTAATTCAATTTGTGGGTCTTAGAACTGAGAAATTAAGTTTTCTGTCACTGTTTTAAAAATGGAATTATATGAGAAACCAACATGCACTCCTATGTTTATAGCAGCACAATCAGTAATTGCAAAAACATGGAAGCAGCCAAAATGCCCATCAACAGAGGACTGGATAAGAAAGCCATGGTTCATCTACTCCATGGAATACTCAGCTATTAAAAAAAAACAAAATGCAGTTCTTTGTGGCCAAATGGGCCAAACTGGAAACCATAATGCTAAGGGAAATGAGCCAATCCCAAAAGGTTAAATACCACATGTTTGCCTTAATTTAAGATGACACAATGTTATGTATAACATGTTATGTTATGTATGTTATATGTTGTGTATAAACTAAAATTGAAATGTCAATGAGGTGGTCACAGAAGGTGGTTAAGAACTCGCATTTACTTTTAACATATTGGTTACTCATTACTATGTCAATTAATTCCATAATGATGTAAAATTTTGCTGATGATACGTTGGAGCTTTTAATTGACTGGGATGATACTCTGCTGGCTCTGTCTTCAGACTAGAGAGGGTATACCTAAGAAGCCGTTTAACTTGACTGGACAATAAGATGCTGGACTCTATGTTTGGTATATGCTTGCAATGGGGGAATCTCAACTGAACTTGAACTGTGGTTATGCAACAAGGTGGAGGAATCCACCCTTGGGGGAGGGTTTGGGGAGGGGTGGGGAGAATCCAAGTACCTATGAAACTGTGTCACATAATACAAAGTAATTAAAGAATTAAAAATAATAAATAAATTAAAAAAATAAAATCCTAAAAAACCCATTTCATTTGAAATTTATATTCTTCCTGAAATACATTGTTTTTGACATAAATGTTGTACATTCTGTCTTAGTGGCTCGATTACAATATTTGCATTGTTTGGCTTTCTTTTATTTGCTTTGTATATTTAATAATGTACCTTTACTTTTCAGTAGGCCTATTTTTTGTATTGTATGATAAATTAATTTTAAGCTTAAAAGATAAAATAAAAAGAAAAAAGAACAGATTTCCACCTTTTGCAACCAAGTGGCCATAACTGGAGAACGTTATGCTCAGTGAAATGAGCCAGTCCCAAAAGAACAAATATATGCTCACTTTTTAATACAAGACAACTGCCATCCAAACTACTAAACAAAAAGATATAAAGGTAACAAGGTACACACACACAATCTCACAAATGAAGGATGTAATGGAGACCAGACTACCAAGAATCAAAAACCGACTGAGTGCCTCTCTACTCCCAAAAGTAGGCTCCCAAGAAAACTTCTACATACACCTAGACAGCAAGATACTAGACTCTCTACCATTGCATATGCCTACAGTGCCATGACCTACATAAAGAGCAGAATGCTGCAGTTAAGACTCCAGCTGAAGGACTATATTCTGTAAAACACAGGGGATGACACAGAAGGGAGATGGGAAGGGGAAAGGAGGAAGCCCTAGACCTGCAAAATACGTAAAACATAAAATTACATAAAATTATAATTTTTAAAATTACAATTTTTAAAAAAAGTTTATCACATTTATCACAGCACTATTCACAATAGGCAAGATGTGAATTAAACTTAAGTACCCACCAGTAGATGAATGGATAAAGATAAGATGATAGACCCAGCATGGTGCCTAGCAGCTAAAGTCCTTGACTTGCACATGCCAGGATCCCATATGGATGCCAATTCATGCCCCAGCGGCCCCACTTCCCATCCAGCTCTCTGCTTGTGGCCTGGGAAAGTAGTGGAGAAAGGCCCAAGGCCTTGGAACCCTGTACCTGCATGGGAGATCCAGAGGAGGCTCGAGGCTCCTGGCTCCTGGCTTTAGATTGGCTCAGCTCCGGCTATTGCAGCCACTTGGGGAGTGAATCAGCAGACAGAGGATCTTCCTCTCTGTCTCTCCTCCCTTCTGTATATCTGACTTTCATACACAAAAATAAATAAATAAATCTTTTTTAAAAAGACAACATCTTATGTTTATACAATGGAATGATATTCAACAACAAATTTTAGCAAACTCCTGACATATCTTGTAACTAAGAGACTAGATGAACCTGGAGGACATGATATTAAGTGAAGTAAACTAGGGACAGAATGGAAAACATCACATTATCTCATTTATATGTCGAATTTACACAAGCTAGTCTAACAGAAAAGTACCCAGCTGTGGCTGGCCTGTGGCGTTGTGTGTATATACATGTGTGTGTGTGTGTGTGAGTAGGGCCGAGAGTGTGAGTAAACCTTTGTAAAGAAATTTAAACAGATGATAAACTAGGTGGATCAGCTCTGGTGTACAGCTTCACACACTGTGCATTTAAATTAGCTAGAAACAAAAAGTTTGAGTACTCTTACCACCACGAAATGACAAATGCTTGAGACAGTGCACAATCTAAATATCAAGAACTGATCAGTGCACAACATGCACGTATGCCAAAGCATTGGGCTGCACTCCAGAAATATGTACAATTATTATGTCCATGATAGAGTCAGTAAATGAGGGCCTGCAAGTTAACCTAGCGACTAAAGTCCTGGCGTTGCATGTTCCAGGATTCATCTGGCTGCGGATTCTAACCCTGGCAGTCCCGCTTCCCATCCAGCTATTTGCCTGTGGCCTGGGAAAGCAGTCAAGGATGGCCCAAATCCTTGGTACCCTGCACCCACATGGGAGACCTGGAAGAGGCTCTGGGCTCCCAGCTTCGGATCTGTGCAGCTCTAGCTGTTGAGGCCATTTGGGGAGAGAACCATCAGATGGAAGATCTTCCTCTCTGTCTCTCCTCCTCTCTGTATATCCGGCTTTCCAATAATAAAATCTTTAAAAAAAAATTAATGATTCCTTTCTGCTATTTTTCAAAATTTCAACTTACTTTTTTATTATATTATTTTTTTAAGATTTATTTTTATTTTTATTGGAAAGTGAGATATACAGAGAGAAGAGACAGAGAGGAAGATCTTCCATCCTATGTTTCACTCCCCAAGTGCGCTGCAACGGGTTGGTACGCGCCAATCCGATGCCGGGAACCTGGAACCTCTTCCGGGTCACCCACGTGCGTGTAGGGTCCCAAAGCTTTGGGCCATCCTCTCCTGCTTTCCCAGGCCACAATCAGGGAGCTGGATGGGAAGTGGAGCTGCCGGGATTAGAACCGGCGCCCATATGGGATCCTGGGGCTTTCAAAACGAGGACTTTAGCCGCTAGGCCACGCCACCGGGCCCACGAATCATTAAATTTTTAAGATTTATAATTGGTAGGCAATGTCTTAGCACACATTTATACTTTCTGTAGGTATTAAAACCATTTCAAGAGACACATGTTTATGAGATCACATAGCCATAGGAGACTCAGATGTTTTATGCAGATCACTTGGCTAAGGAAAATTATAATTTGTTATGTAAGTCAGCCAGTTGTGTCCTTTTAGATCACATTGGGAAATGGTGGTTGATTTTTGCTGCAATTTGTTTTTCACTTTGTTACCTTGGTAAGATCGGCTGAGTGTGTCCTTTCCTTGACATTCCATGAACACCTACAGGGCTCAGACACCAGTCAGTCCTTCGAATTCCTGTGCTCAATGAGCTTCGAGAAATAAAATGTTAAGGAAATGTGGAGGAAGTAAAATGGCTGAAAATCATTTCAGAGGTAGTTATTCAGTGCAGTAATTAGGTCACCACTTGGGATTCCTGTATTCTCCTGGTTTAAGCCTAACTTCAGCTAAGACACACCCCAGAAGGCAGCAGCCAATGGGTCAAATACTTGGATCCCTGCTACCCATACACCCAAGACCTAGATGAGTTCTGGGTGCCCTGGTTTTGTTCTGATCCAACCCTGCCTATTGTGGGCTTATAAGGTGGGATAGAAAATTTTTCAAAAAAAATGTGAATAAATTCCAAAAAAAAATTTAAAATAGGGGCCGACACTGTGACATAACAGCTAGGTGCCACCACTTGAGATTCCAGCAACCCACATGTGCATCATTTCAATTCCTGATGTCTCCAGTCCCTGATAATGTGCCTGGGAAAGCAGTGAAGCAAGGCCCAAGGACTTGGAACCTTGCACAGGGCAGGGGTCATGGAAAATCCTGGCTTTCAACTGGTCCAGATCCTGTCATTGCAGCCATTTGGGGAGTGAACCAGTGGACTGAAAATCTACTTGTGTTTTTCAAATAAAAAATAAATAAATAAACCTCTTTTTAAAAAAACTTAAACTAGTATTTTAAAAAAATACTTCAGGGCCCGGCAAAAGTCCTCGCCTTGAACGCCCCGGGATCCCACATGGGCACCGGTTCTAATCCCGGCAGCTCCACTTTCCATCCAGCTCCCTGCTTGTGGCCTGGGAAAGCAGTTGAGGACGGCCCAATGCATTGGGACACTGCACCCATGTGGGAGACCTGGAAGAGGTTTCTGGTTCCCGGCTTTGGATCAGCGCGCATCGGCCCATTGTGGCTCACTTGGGGAGTGAATCATCAGATGGAAGATCTTCCTCTCCGTCTCTCCTCCTCTCTGTATATGTGACTTTGTAATGAAAATAAATCTTTAAAAAAATACTTCATAAGCAATGTTATAAAAACTGAATCAGGAAATTATCAACATAGACACATAATAAATTAGAATGCATATTCTAATGAAGATCAGAACATTATAATAGTCCTCAAGCATCTCTTCCAAAAACAACTATACAGTGGGAACTGCCTAGACATTGTCCCGTACGTGATACTCTCAATTATAACCTATGCAATGAATTAAAACCTATGCATTACTGCAGCCCAGAATATATAATCTGCATCCAATCACAAGGGACTCCAATTAAAGCAAGGGATTGTTAATCTTATAACAGACAAAGGCTGGGGCCAGGTGCAGTAGCCTAATGGATAAAGCCCTTGCTTTGTAAGCCCCAGGATCCCACATGGGCTTCAGTTCTAACCCCAGCAGCCTTGGTTCCCATCTAGCTCTCTGCTTGTGGCCTGAGAAAGCTTTCAAGGATGGCCCAAAGCCTTGGGACCCTGCACCCATGTGGGAGACCTAGAGGAAGTTCCTGCCTCCTGGCTTCACATTGGCTCAGCTTCAGCCATTGTGGCTGCTTAGGGAGTGAATCAGTGGATGAAGACCTTCCTCTCTGTCTCTCCTCCTCTGTATATCTGGTTTTCCAATAAAAATAAAAAATAAATATTGAAAAAAAGACAAAGGATGTGAAACTGCTCCAGATTACAGAGTACTAACACAGCTGTAAAATCTAGTATCAGCTGTAAAATCCTAGGACAAAGGAAATTATTGTGTCAACTGACAACATTGGAAGGAAACAGTAGATTAGGTAAAGATACAGTGAAATTGTTATACTTACTGAAGTTGATAAAATGAATACTAAGTGATTAGGAAATATATTTGTATTCAGTGATAAGGGACAATAATATGTAAAGTTCACTTCAAATATTCAGGATATGGGTACATGTTTTTAAGCAACCTCCCCCCAAGCACCCACAGAACATACAAAAAGTTAATATTAATGCATGTCAGGATAAAGTGTCTATTCTTTACAGTTTTAATTTTGCAACTTCTTCATACTTATCAAATCATTTCCAACTAAATTCTGCTTTTCTAATACTAATTTTTCCAATTAAAAAGTATTTAAAAGTATTTAGCACCTATGTCCAGGTGCTAAAACCTGTACAATTCAAAGTGATACAATTCTTTCACTTGTTGCTTTAATTTTCATGAAACAACTACACAAAAAACAAGAGCTAAAAGTTACACAGCACATACTGGCAAGAGTGAGAACCAGGCCAGGGTGCAGGCCAGGTTGGGCTGGACAGCAACATCCACCAGCTCACATGAGGGTTGGGAGTGGGCCAGGCTGACCAAGGCAGCCACTCCTCGGCACACATGTGGGTTAGGCCTAGGGCTAGCTTGCCCTGAGCTAAGCTGCAGCACCCATGGGTGTGCCCAAGAACCAGATGGGATGCAGGCCAGACCAGGCTAGGACGCAGCAGAGGCTGGCACACGCAAAAACAAGGGCTGAAGGCAGACCAAGTGGGGGCTAATGGGGGTTGTCCTGATTAGGCTGTAGCAGACCAACCCACTATTGTGCGTGATCACCCACAGATCCCCTAACCCTCCAGGAGTCCAGGGGCTGATAGAGCAACCCCCGACCCGGGCTGCAGAAGGCTCCAGACCCCCTAACCCTCCAGGAGTCCAGGGGCTGATAGAGCAACCCCCGACCTAGTTTGCAGAAAGCCCCCAGATTCCCTAACCCTCCAGGAGGCCCGCAGATCCCCTAACCCTCCAGGAGGCCGAGGGGCCAACAGAGCATCCCCGACCTGGGCTGCAGAAGGCCCGCAGATCCCCTAACCCTCCAGGATGCTGGGGGCTGATACAGCATCCCCCGACCCGGACGGCAGAAGGTTCCCAGATCCCCTAATCCTCCAGGAGGCCGAGAGGCCCGATGAAGCATCCCCCTACCCGGGCCCCAGAAGGCCCCCGGACCCCCTAACCCTGCAGTAGGCAGAGGGCCAGCCCTGAGCGGAGCTAGCACAGGCCCGGGGAAGGAGCACCAATGTGCTACTCTTCCTGGAGTCTAAGGATCAGGATTCGCTTTTTTGATTTTAAGATTTATTTTATTTGTATTGAACATTCAGACAGAGAAGAGGAAAGCTAGAGAGGAAGATCCCGTGTCCATTAACTCACAGTTTTGTGCGGCTCAGCTCTGTTCTTCTGGCCGAACTTGAAGACCGCCCTTACTCAGCACGCTGGGGTCACGTAGGAGACGTCCTCACGTCGGCGACGGGATCACGCAGGCGTCAGGGTCACTCTCACGGACCAGTCGACGCCAGGACTCCGAGCCGAGCAGTCGCATTGAAGCGGAGGTGAGTTGAGGCTGAGTTATTCCGTGAGAGGGCCCGGGCCGGGGTGGAGGGTCACCGGGTGGGACAGTCAGTGTGAGGGCATGGGGTCACCGGGTGGGACAGTCAGTGTGAGGACCCGGGCCGGGGTGGAGGACTCGTGGCCGGGATGGTGCTGAGGTCCCAGGCTGAGGTGGAGGGTCACCGGACCAGGGTAGTCAGTGTGAGGGCGTGAGGTCACCTGGCCGGGGTGGAAGGACACCAGGCCGAGGTGGAGGGCTCCTGCCGGGATAGTCGGTGTGAGGGCATGGGGTCACTGGGCTGGGGTGGAGGGCTCCTGCCGGGATAGTCGGTGCTGAGGGGGTGGGGTCACTGGGCCAGGGTGGAGGGCTCCCGGCACGGATAGTCAGTGTGAGGGCCCGGGCTGGGGAGGAGGGCCCTGGATGGGAGGAGGAAGGTCCAAGGCTATAAAAGGTGCCCCAAAACCCTACCCTTCCAGCAGGCGGGGTGACTGCCCAAGTGGCCCCTCACCCAAGAAAATGTTTTTGAAGAGATGAAACAAACAACAGAAACGTTAAAATCCATGAGATATAGTTTTGTTGGTGAAGTGTGTCTCCTGTAGGCAACAAATAGATGGGATTTGTTTTTGTATATGCTTTTTTTGTTTCTATGTGTGTTGAGCATCACGTGACAGGTGCAGTACTGCTGAGGCTCAGAGCCCAACCCCAGTGCTACTGATGACCCTGCAACAAGGTGACAAGGTCTTCAGGACCTTGATCTCCCTCAGATCTCCCTCCCACTGTGGCTTGATATCTGAGAGCCTGCCACTTAGCTGTTTGTGTGAAAGCTTTTTTTAAATGATTTATTTATTTTTATTACAAAGTCAGATATACAGAGAGGAGGAGAGACAGAGAGGTAGATCTTCCCGACCGATGATTCACTCCCCAAGTGAGCACAACGGCCGGTGCTGCGCTGATCCAAAGCCGGGAACAAGGAACCTCTTCTGGGTCTCCCACGTGGGTGCAGGGTCCCAAAGCTTTGGGCCATCCTCAACTGCTTTCCCAGGCCACAAGCAGGAAGCTGGATGGGAAGAGGAGCTGACAGGATTAGAACCGGCACCCGTATGGGATCCTGGTGCATTCAAGGCGAGGACTTTAGCCACTAGGCCACACCGCCAGGCCCGGGTTTTGTTTTTAATACACTCTACATTCTGTGATGTATTATTGAGCTTTAGGATAAATGTGCATGGGTGATAATTTGATCCTGTTATTTTAGGAATGGGTTGTTCATTGATTTAGTCTTGTGTTATCATTTTACTGGGATGTTCTTCACATTTGTGTTTGGTTTTACTGGGTGCTATTCCTCTTCTCTGTCAAGAGAACATCTTTAAATATCCTTTAAAGGGCAGGTTTGCAAAAGGTATGTTCTTTTAATTTTACTGTGGAAGAATTTGATTTGAGTTTCAAAGAAGAAAGCTTTGCTGGATATGTTATCGTAAAATGACAATTTTTTTGCTTTTAAAATCTGGAATATGTCACTCCATTCTATTCTTGCCTGTAGAGGTTCCTGTGAGAGGTCTCCTGTGAGTTTGTCATTCCTTTATATGTCAATTGATTTATTTTAACGTGAACTTAGATTCAAGGATCTTTTACTACTGTTTGATTGAAGAGAGCTGGATTATCATGTGTTGTGGTGAAGATTGTGTTTGGCCCACCCTGTTGGGAGTTCTGGGACCCTCCTGGATGTTCTTTCCTGATTCTTTCACTAGATTGGGGAAATTTTTGCTTATTATTTCATTGACTACACCATGAATCCCAGCTTTTCTTTCTGCATCTTCTGGGAATCATATAATTCTTACATTAGTTCTGTTAGTAGTGTCTTTCAATTCTTGAATACATGTTTTGACCTGATCCAGTTCTGCTTCCAGCTTTTGTTTGTTTCCCCCAGTGACAGGAAATATCTTGAAATTGTGAGATTCTTTCTTCTGCTTGCTTCATTCTATTTTGGAGACTCTCCACTACACTTTTAATTTGCTTCTCTATATTCTTCACTTCTAATGTATCAGCTTTTATTTGATTGATTTCCAGTGTGACATAATTCCTTAAATTCCTTGAATGCCTGCTTTGAGTGCTTCTTCTTGTTGAGAAGCAGCTTTATAACAAGTGTTTCAAATTCTGTATCCCTAATTTTCTGGATGTCTTCCTGAATTAACTTTGAGATTGGCAAAGGCTTTGCTCCTTTGGAGGGGAGTCTTCAGCAATATTCAACGTACCTTTGTTTGCTCTTGGTCATTGTACTTCTGGTTAGCAGAGTCTTCTCCTTGGTGCAGGTTTCCAAGGTGTGTCACCAAAGGTCTACAGTTTAATTTTACTTACTGCAGTTGGTACATGGCTCTTTGCATGCAGCCAATTGTGCAACTCCCTCCATTGAGTTCCACATCTGGGTTTTTGCGTTAGATTTCCCCCATGGTCTATGTAACCCCAGCTCCTGCTCACCAGTCTCCGCCAGCTTTGATATTGTGCTGAGGCTGCACCATTGTCTCTACAGTCTTTCTCCCACTTCTGGTTGGAGCAAGTCCCAGGATTAGGGAGACACCAGGTGTCCTTTATAGCTAGTTGTTGGTGATGCTGATCTTGCTGGAACCTATTGTGCATTAATTCTGAGTGCCAGACAACCTATTTTGACCCATACGATGTCATGCTTGGTGTTATTTTCCTGTGGAACTAGTGTAATACATTGAGCTCTATGAGTTCTGGTGAGCTCAGGACAAGTGCAGTTCACTGCTATCCCCTGCAGTCCTAAAACTTTTGCTGCACTGTGCAAAATGGTGCCTAACCTACCACCACTACAGTTCTTGGTCTGCTGGCTGTCATGTCTGAGGCCTACCTGGACCTGTCTTGGGTGGAACCTATAGGATGCTACATTGTTGCAGTTTACTGAGTCAGAAATATGTTCACTCCCAGCTCAGCATATGCTCAGCCTTTTCCCTAATGTTTGCCTTCTTATGCAAAATGGTGCCCAATTTGGCGCTAGGGAGCTGACTTGACTGTGAAGTTCACCCTGTCCCCATAGTGCCCTTCTAGGACCTGCTGCTCTGTCTCTGCTCCTGGTGAAATCAAACAGACCAGCAGGATGGGCAGTTCTTTGTCTGGGTTCACCTCCAGAGCGCTCAATAAAAATCCTTTCCCACCTGGTTGCTGGTGGAGATCCGGCTGCTGGTGGAGTTCAGATCGCTGTTAGCTGAATGCGACTGGATTATCAGTCACTGCAGCACCACACCATTGTGTCTGCTGCTTTCCTGTGTCTGTCAGTCTCCAGGTACCCTTCTGCTGTTGTTCTGTCCTCTGGAATGTTTTTCTCTGCTTCATCCTGATCAAGTGCTTCTCCGTCCATTTCAACATGTCCTAACCCTATTTCGACATCTTGATTCTCCCTTTGACCATTTCTTGACTGGTTTGTTTGATTTGTTCTTATGGTTGTTCTGGAGTTCTTTGAATGCATATATTTTTTAATGTGGTATTTGAAAATAAGCTATTGTTGGGCCTGGCGGTGTGGCCTAGCAGCTAAAGCCCTCGCCTTGAATGCACCAGGATCCCATATGGGTGCCGGTTCTAATCCTGGCATCCCCACTTCCCATCCAGCTTCCTGCTTGTGGCCTGGGAAAGCAGTTGAGGATGGCCCAAAGCTTTGGGACCCTGCACCCGCGTGGGAGACCTGAAGAAGGTTCCTGGTTTCCGGCTTTGGATCAGCGCAGCACTGGCCGTTGTGCTCATGTGGGGAGTGAATCATCGGTCGGGAAGATCTTCCTCTCTGTCTCTCCTCCTCTCTGTATATCTGACTTTGTAATAAAATAAATCTTTTTCTAAAAAAGGAAAAAGACAATAAGCTATTGTTTTAATTACTAGGAAAGTAATAAGCCCTGAAGATTATAATAACATATTTTAATATGCAGAATCTATGTTTATCTTTTTAAAAAAGAGCTAAAGAAGAAATTGTGATAAATCTTTAAGTGTATTAATCCTCTTGCAAGTGATCTGGACTGATTCCTGCTTTTCCAGAGAAAACTTCAGTAGAGTTTCTGACATGTGATGAAAAAGTAGGCTTGCTACAAATTAAGTTGGTTTTGACCCTTACTGTGTCATCTTGTCTGAGCATTGGGGGCGTAGACTTGTCACTGTGAGGCTGATGGTCCATGCTTCTTTCTAGGCCTTTTCTTGCTTCCTGGATGAAGATCATTGACTGTTGTCACATCAGTGATTGGGAGTGTGTGCTGGAAGACATGACTCCAGACCTAGAGTACCTCAGCCTGCTGGACAGTGTTGCAGGTTCCAGTGATCTGGTCAGCTTGGAGAATGACGAGGAAGACTGCAAGAGCTACAGGTGAGTGTGTGGAGGGAGAAGGGAGAAGTGTCAGTCAAGCATCAGTGGACTTCCCATGGTGGTGTTAAAGTATCACCTTCTGGTAGCCTTCAGTCATTGTCTTCCTTCTTGAGGTCCCAGGAGTGAAGGGATGAAAGCTGTAATGAAAGATTATGTGATGGCCTAGATCAATGTATCAGTGTTTTATTTATTTTAGAAAGGGCTATGCAATTATTTTAGGTATTAAAGTCATAGAGATCCTTTCACAACTCATTGTCTCTGCTGGCTGCTTTGCAGCATGGAAGTAACAATAAATAATTTATGCTGCATTGACCATTGCAAATTTCTCATAAGGCTTTATTTACAAAGTAAGCAGTGGCTAGATTTGACCCATGGGCTGTAGTTCATTGACCTCTGCTCTGGATTGTTAGATCTTTCTGAGGTCTACCTCATAGTACTTGGAGAGAGACCATTTCCATCCAAAGTTTAGGGAGCCAACTAACATACAAATCCCACACACACTTAGCACCACTAAGATGTGCCTTGCTGTGCACCAGCCATGTGCTCAGCTAGGCTGTGGGGAGAAAGAAATGCTTGCTTTCCTTTGATTTGTAGACCATTTTCTTTGGAATGCCTGATGTAAATGCACTTGCTCTTGGTGACTCTACTTCATATTGTATATTTCACTAAGCTAATTTTATTTTCCTTCTTCATTTTGCATACCATATTTTAGTTTTACCTTTCGCATATGTGGCATTTCTGTCCCTTAAGATAGAGGTTTTCCTTAACATTTCAGCCAACCAATGTGGCTGGAAGGGAGCCAGTGAGAACAGAAGGAAGGAAACACTAGGCTGCTAGGTCTTTCAGGATAGAGACTTGGATGGGTTTTGGAAAGAGGATAATGGTTTGGATGGGACTTGTTCTACTTATTTTACTGAAATTCATGAAAATGTAGGCTGACCTAGAAAATACACTTGGGAGCACTAATTTATTTTTTTTATTATTAATTTTTTCATTAATTACATTGTGTTGTAATTACATAGAATCTGGGATTCTCCCCCCCCTCCCCCCATGGTGGGTTCCTCCACCCCGCTGCATAACCATAGTTCAAGTTTAGTTGAAATTCCCTCCCTGCAAGAATTTGCCAAGCATAGAGTCCAACATCCCATAGTCCAGACAAGTCCAACTACTTATTGGGTAGACCCTCTCTGGTCTGAGGGCAGAGTTAGCAGAGTATCTTCCCGGTCAAATAAAAGCACTAATATACCATCTGCAACAATTAACATTGTTATGGAATTAATTGACATGATATTGAGCAGTCAACATGTTAAAAATAAATGCGATTTATTAACCACTTTCTGTGACCCCCCATTCACAGTTAAATTTTAGTTTATATACTACAAAATGACATAATATCCATAACATAACATGATATGCTTAACATATCCTATTAAATTAAGGCAAACATGTGGTATCTAACCTTTTGGGATTGGTTCATTTCCCTTAGCATTATGGTTTACAGTTTGGCCCATTTGGCCACAAAGAACTGCATTTTGTGTTTTTTAATAGCTGAGTAGTATTCCATGGAGTAGATGAACCATAGCTTTCTTATCCAATCCTCTGCTGATGGGCATTTTGGCTGTTTCCATGTTTTTGCAATTACTGATTGTGCTGCTATGAACATAGGAGGAGAGACAAGAAGACCTTCCGTCCCATGAATCTTCCGGGTTTCCCAGGCCGGGGGTGCAGGGTTCCAAGGCTTTGGGCCATCCTCAACTGCTTTCCCAAGTCAAAATCAGGAAGCTGGATGAGACGCAGGGTCATTCGAATTAGAAATAACACCCATATGGAGTTCGAGTGTGTTCAACACAAGGGCTTTAGCTGCTAGGCTGCTGCACTGGGCCCCAGGAACATTAATTTTGTATGAAAGCAAAGCTGTAAGAAATACTGGTAATTCTATTTAACATTATAGAGTTGAAATACTCTGGCGTTGAACATTGTGTCCTATATATGCTTATATGTAAGGCTGTAGAAGAAATTCATTTATATTTCTCTATTGGGAAGAACTTTGTGCTTTTGACCTCATGTTTTAGATATTCAGAATAATTTGATAAGTATTTTACATCTGATCATATATTTAAAATGATTTATTTTAATTGGAAAGTGAGATACACAGAGGGGAAGATCTTCCATCCGATGATTCATGATTTACTCCCCAAGTGACTTCAATGGTTAGAATTGAGTCAATTCAAATTCAGGAACCAGGACCTTCTTCCAGGTCTCCCACATGAATGCAGAGTCTCAAAGCCATCTTTGAGTGATTTCTGAGGCCACAATTAGGGAGCTGGATGGGAAACAGGGTGGCTGGGATACAAATCAGAATCCACATGGGATCCTGGTGTGTAAAAGGGAAGACATTAGCTGCTAGGCTACTGTGCTGGGCCCCTGATCATATTTTTATAAATCTGGACCAACAATGTGACATTTTTAAATCATTGTCAGTGACACTGACATTATGTTCAGGCACCAGTTTTTGTCTTGGATGCTCTATTTCAATTCAGCTCTCTGCTTTTGTGCCTGAGATAGCATTAGAAGGTGACGTGAGTGTTTGGAATTCTGTTGCCCATTTGGAAGATCTGAATAAAGCTCCTGGTGCCTGCCTTCATCCTGACCCAGGGCTGGAAGGTGTGTTCATTTGGGAGTTGAACTAGCCCATGGAAGATTTCCCTCTGTCTCTGCCTCTGCCCTGCAATTCCTTCAAATATACACAAAAACATAAACTAGTAGAGGCCCTTGTTTACAATAAAAAAGTTCACTAAGTGATTGTCCATCATGGTGATAAATATTTTCATTTTGGGTTTGATAGAACTGATTTGTATGTGACTTCTGTTAGAGAAAATATCTGTCTATATCTGTATATTTGATAGTATAGTGAGTACTAGTAGAAGAAAAGAGATATATGCATATAGATACTTCCTACTCCCAGTTTTACCATTTTCCTGAGAAGTTTTAATACTCTTGGAGTCACATTTTGCTTAGTAGCTGGCATTTGTTGAGCACTTACTGTGTTGCATGCACTGTTGTGAGAACTGTACACATGTTAGCTCATTAACATTCACTCTTTCGTGGGGGTACAATGAATTATTTTCCCATTTTTCAACTGAAGATCCAGGATTCAGAGTCCAACCCAGATGGTGGGTGTGGGGGCAGGTGCAATCCCGGAGCTTTCCTTCTTGATGCACTTTTCCAGTTTTTCAATATTCTTTTCTTTTGATGAAGGATTTATTTTGCTTGCTTGAAGTATGGAGTTACATAAAGAGAGTAAGGGAAATGTAGAGAGAGCAGTCATCCCTCCTCTGCTTCAGTTTCCCCAATGGCTCAGTCTGGTCAGGCCAGAACCAGGAGCCAGGAGCTTCATCATGAGGATGCATGGACCCCAGGCACTGGGCTGCCCTCTGTTGCTTTCAAGGTGTATTAGCAGGGAGCTGGATTGGACATGGGACCACTGGGACTTGAACTGTAGTAATCCATGTGAGATGCTGAGATTTCTGGCGGTGGTTTAACCTGTTACCCATAATGCTAGCCCAAGATTCTGAATCTTAGATTGACCTGGTGTGGGATGACGATTGAGGTGTAATTTGGGTGTTTACTGTGGTTGGTTGGGTTGATGCTATATGACTACTGGCATATGGGTGTCCAGGACCTTGCCAATCCCCACAGGGACACAGACCATCACATGACTAGTTGATTGTGTGGTTGTTGTTGGGGCGTGGGAAAGTAGTGACCTGAGAGGAGAAGCTGCTTTTTCAGCCATCCACTCACTAATTTAGGAACCGTGTCCATTTGCAGCTTGCTGTCTTGCATGTTTGTTTTGTCATGACACAGACAAGGCCCCTGTTTTTGGGAACCTCACAGCCCAGAAAGCAAAGAGATACCTAGCTCCACAATGGCTGGGGGTGTTGGGAAAAACAGCAGTAAGTGTGCATGTGGCTCCAAGTTGCAATGCCCAGCTCTGTCCACACTTGTCGGGGTCTGTGCATTCCAGCATGAGGACTTGCTGCATGTAGATTGAGTTGTAGAGAGCTCTTGTCCAGGTGCTTTTCTGGAGGCTGGGATTTATGATGTTTCTGCCCCCTGGCTTAAACTGAGCTGCATCAGCTGAGGAAAATTATGCCACGTTTTGTGTCAGTGTGATGTTTTTTTCTTTCTGTTTATTGAGAATTAGATTAAGCAGAACTGCCTGACACTCAGATTGGCTTGAATGAGAAAATACACATACATATGTATGCATGCTTGAACAGTGTTAGGCTTTCCTCTGGTAACTCCTGTAAGTCCCCAGTGTAAGGGTTTCTTCTGTAGCTTAATACTCATTTCAGTGGCATTGGCAACACATGGATTAACCTAAAAATTTCTTGATTTTCTTTTAATGAACTTTAGAAATCTACACCAAGTACCAAAAACATTACTTCCATGTACATTTCATTTGGTTTCCATTTTTGAAAGGATTTAGTTTTTATGGCAGTCATTCATATATATATATATATATACATGTGTATATATATATATACATGTATATATAAGAGGAGAAACAGAGGGGAAGATGTTCCATGCAATGAATTGCTGCTTGAGTGACTGCAGTGGCTGGAGATGAGCAGATCCGAAGCCAGTAGTCAGGAGCTTCTTCCAGGTCTCCCACGTGGGTGGAGGGTCCCAAGGCTATGGGCCATCCTCAACTGCTTTCCCATGCCACAGACATGGAGATGGATAGGAAGAGGGGCTGAGAGGATTAGAACCAACACACACATGGGATCCTGTTTTATTCAAGGTGAGGACTTTAGCTGCTATGCTACTCCTCCAGGTTCAATTCCCATTTGTAAGAGAAAGTCTTCATTATTCTTGTATAGCACTGATATCTTTAAGGATGTCAGAAGATTTCTGTTTAATGTGACATTACTTTATTTTGATATTTTCTTTGATTATATATTATTCATACACGTTAGTGACATTTTGTGCCTGCTTAGAAAATGAATACTGATGTCTGTTTAAAACATTCTTGACACTTGCTAACTTGTTTTATTCATGCATTTTCTCTTTGATTCAATAACTTGTCAAACTTGGGCTTTCTCCTTATTCTGTGGTTGAGACAGAATGAAATCTCCTCTTTTGAAAATATGTATTAATTTGAGGGGAGTATTTTAGATAAAATTGCTTTTTAAATTACTTGTGTTTTTCATGGTAAAGATGGAGACAGGGACCAAGATATGGTGCTGATGAAGGCAGAACTTTGACATGTACGTGGCAAGTGAGAACCTTGACGTAATATATGTGGTAAGTGATTAAAGGGGGCCCATTACCTTAGTTTGAAAGTCCTCTCGGAATAATTAAAGGACATGTGAAATCTTGACATGAAGATGGCTTCTACTGCGTCATACTTGGTGGTAGGAGGTGGTGGAGTTGTGATGTGTGTTTGCCTGTGTAGAGATAACTCTGATTGTGTGCACCTGCTGTGGCTGTGTGCAGCTTCAGCTTAGATGAAGGATAGGCTGGAAACCTTGTCCCAGTGTCAGCCAGGAGACATTCAGACTCCAGGTGATCGATTATGTGTGTGCAGGTAGGTAGGTAGGTACTTTTTTTACTTATTTTAAAAATTATAAATTTTTGTAAAGATTTGTGTTATTTTTATTGCAAATTCAGATATACAGAGAGGGGGAGAAAAAGAGAGGAAGATCTTCCATCTGATGATTCACTCCCCAAGTGAGCCGCAATGGGCCGGTGCTGCGCCGATCTGAAGCCAGGAGCCAGGAACTTCCTCCAGGTCTCCCACGTGGGTGCAGCAACCCAAGGCGTTGGGCCATCCTCAACTGCTTTCCCAGGCCACAAGCAGGGAGCTGGATGGGACGAAGAGCTGCCAGGATTAGAACCGGCACCCATATGGGATCCCGGCACTTTCACGGCAAGGACTTTAGCCACTAGGCCACCACATCGGGCTCTAAATTTTATTTTTAATGATAGAATTTCATAGGCTCAGGAATTTCCCTTTTTACCCTCAGTATTCTTCTTCCCTCTCACTGTTTCTCCCCATGTTGTTAGCATAGCATATTCCTTCAGCAACAGGTGCAGCCCCGTAATCCTGCTGTTTAAGTGTATCGTGATATTGTAGCTGTTGACAGTGGTCCAAGGTCAGCATCCTATTGTCAAGCTCTAGTTAACAGGTTTGTTAGGAGTTATTTTATTTGAGAGTAGAGATGCATACTGCAATATATCTTCTCTGCTTGTTATGTTAGTCTCCCATATATAATTTCTCTGTTTGAATGTGTGTATACTGATTTTGTATTTTGTGTGAAAGTTGCCTTATATCAGAGAGAACATATGATTTTTGGAGGGGGTAGGGGAGTGAGTTGTGTAATTGAGCATATGGTCTCTAGCTGTGACCGTTTTGTTGCAAAAGGTAGAATTTCATTCCTTTTCACGGTTGAGTAGTATTCCAGAGTAACTTTAACACAATATTTTGCATGTTTTTGCTACTGTAAATTGTGTTACTACAGTACAAACAGGATTACAGTCACATTCTCATATGCAGATTTCATTTCCTTGAATATATTCTCAGGAGTGGGATAGCTGAGTCGTAGGTAGAAGATTTTTAGTTGTCTTAGCAGTCTCCATACTGATGTCCATAGTGGTTGCACTAGCCTACACTCACACTAACAGTGACGTAGGACGGGTTGTGTGAGCGGTGCGGGTATAGAGGGGAAATGGTGGGGGGGAGAGAGGAGGGAGGAAGAAGGGTGAGAGAGGGAGGTAGGGAAGGAGAGACAAGGGGAGACGGGATGTGGAAAGGCAAGGACCCTGGGCAAGGAATGGGGTATTTGTACATATGTGTGTTTGAATGTAGGTATCATATATATATACGTATATAGTATAGAGGAATATACTTATGTAATTGTGTGTGTGTGAATCTAGGTGCTTATATATTAAAAAGGTATGTATGTAATTGTGAATGTGAATGTAGCCATGTATGAGTTTATATAGGTGTATATTTTGTGTATTCATGTGTTGAGATAACGGAGAAGGAATGTGGGTGTGTGAGGGGTGCAGGAAAAGAGGGAGACTTAGGGGCCCAGGGAGAGGAGGAAGGAGGAGGTGGGAGAGAGTGAGATGGGGAGGAGAGAGTCAAGGGAAAATGGGGTCAGGAAAGGGAACTAGGACAAGAAATTGGGGTGTTGGGCCCGGCGGCGTGGCTTAGTGGCTAAAGTCCTGACCTTGAACGCCCCAGGATCCCATATGGGCACCGGTTCTAATCCCGGCAGCTCCACTTCCCATCCAGCTCCCTGCTTGTGGCCTGGGAAAGCAGTCAAGGACACTACACCCACCTGGGAGACCTGGAAGAGGTTCCTGGTTCCCGGCATCGGATTGGCGCGCACCAGCCCGTTGTGGCTAACTTGGGGAGTGAATCATTGGATGGAAGATCTTCCTCTCTGTCTCTCCTCTTCTCTGTATATCTGACTTTGTAATAAAAATAAAAAATGAATCTTTAAAAAAAAAGAAAAAGAAATTGCGGTGTGTACATGTGTTTAAGTATATATACGTGTGCTTATAAAGGTGTATGTGTAATTGTATATATGTATGTTTATGAGTGTAAGTGTGCATGTCTTTACATAAGTATATATGTATGAATGAATGAATGTGTTTAGGTATTTGTATACGTATATACTTATGCCTGTATTTACACATATTTGGTTAAGATAAATCGATATTTACATAGGTATATGTGTTTACATGTAGCTGTTTATGCAATCAAGAAATGGTTACATGTGTGCACACATGCATTCATGTAGGTACATTCATTAGGTGTATGTAGTGTGTGTTTATGATGTATGTACATATGTATTTAGGCATGTGTGTTTGCATGAGTATGAATGAATACAGGTGTGTATTTGTTTACTTAGTTATATATTTATGTATAATGTGTTTATTTTTTGAAACACAACAGAGTGGGGCAGAGGGGGTATATATGTTCTTCCACCCACTGGTTCTCGCTCTGCAAGTGACTGCCACAGGCCACACTGGGCCACACCAAAGCCAGGATGCCAAATCTCCATGTGGGTCTTCCCCGTGGGTGGCAGGGACCCAAGCATTTGGGCCATCTCATGCTTCTATGGTTGTCAAATGTGGGGGTGGCTGACAGGAACTGGGTGCTGGGATGTGGCAGCATGCAGCATCATCTACTGTGCTACCACACCCAAGGTAGGGGTTGCCTGTGCCAGGCACTGAAACTCAAAAATAAAGCCAGAAGCTTGGCCCTTTCTGCTCATTACAGAACCCTTCCTGCACGGCCCCTGGGCAGGCCATGAGGAGCCACCCTCAGTGTTGCTGGCCATTGTGGGAAAATCAGTGCAGCCAGCATCAGGCCTCTCTCAGGTGAGGCTGTTACTTGTAACAGTTGGGTAAGCTCCTTGGGTTTCTGGGATTTTCTAGAGAAGTCTCTACTGCTCATTCTGGAAAACTTGACTGCACACACTCTCATTTCTGACGGAGTATTCTTTTTGCAGGAGGCTTGGATACAGAGCTGCTGGATATTCTTGTATACTCTTGTGTCCCTGGTAGGTGGAGGCCTGAGGTGGGGCCAATGGGTTGTGTGGGGACAAAAATCAGGAAGGTGTTATGTGTGTCGGGGAGGCAAGGGGAGGAGGGAGAAGGGAAAAGAGAGGAAGAGAAAGAGGTGGGTAAGAAGGAAGAAATGAGGGTGGGGAGAAACAAGGGTATAAGAGGAGAGAGAGTGTGGGAGGGGTGGGTGGAAAGGAAGAATGAGACAGAAAAAGGGAAGGACTTTCCTTGACAGTGTTGCTGTCATTGAGCCAGAGGTGCCCTTGGAGCCTTTGGTGAGAAGAGGTGATCAGCTCCTCTCTTCTAAGTGTGCTGAGGTACACCCGGGGGCAGGAACAGGCAGCCATGGCTCTGAATGAATACACATGTAATCTGGTGACTTTTCAGGCTCAGCACACGTGGTGTAAGTGTTAAGATGCCAGAAAAAGCAGAAACCTAAGGAAACCCAAGATGCATCTTACGCCCTGTTCTCGTCATTGCTTCGGTAGTATGACGTCTCATAGTAAGTCGTGTTTTTCTTTCTTGCTTGCTTGCTCTTTAAGATTTAATTGAAAGGAAAGCTTAGAGAAAGAGGAGTGTGGTAAAGAGTGTGCTTGCATTCACTGGTGGACACCATTCAAATGGTCACCATGGCTTAATGTGGGCTTTACTGAAACCATGGGTCAGGGCCTTCATTTGGTACTTCTGTATGGGTACAGAGCCCCAAGCACGTGAGCCATCTTCTGCTGAGTGAAGATTGGATCAGAAGTAGAGCAGCCAGGAATCCAACTGGGTTCATATGTGGTTGAATACCAGCATCTCAGGAAGTGGCTTAATCTGTAAAGGCACGACACTGGCCCCAGTAGTCTTGTGGTACTCTTTACTTTTGTGTGAATGCATACATAGGATAGGTGTGTCTGTCTTTCGTGGGTCAGCAATACCTTTGTGAAAATCACTGCATTCTTTCCGGTATTCCTGGATGTCTCATTCTTTCCTGCTGTGGGGTGTTCTGTGGTTTCTTCTACTGTGGACACAGTTGACATAGCTGTGCCAAATGCAGGTCCTCAGTGAGTGCCTGTGCACCAGAATGCTGACTGCAGCATCCTGTATACACTGTGACACTCTATCACACTCTCTCTCTCTCTCACACACACACACACACACACTTCTGTGAAAGCCACACATGGTACTGGAGGGATGTGGCATTGGGTGTGCTTGCTTGGTTCTGGTGCTGCCTTCCAAGGTGTGGGTGCTGCTGCACTTTCCAGCCAGCAGTGCATGAATCCTGCTCACTCCCTGTCCACAGCACCTGGCCCTGACTCTCCTTTGGTTTTATTTTGAGTCTTTAAATCTTGAAATGTAACTGCATCAGGTTCCTTCTTTTTCATGGCTTACAAGGGTATTGTCTTTGGTTTTCCTTATAAAAACCTGATCGCTAAACAACAAAAACAATAACCACCACAACAGAAACTTGCTGAAATTTTTTTTTTAAAAAAAGATTTATCTTATTTTTATTACAAAGTCAGATATACTGAGAGGAGGAGAGATGGAGAGGAAGTGGGGCTGCCGGGATTAGAACCAGCGGCCATATGGGATCAAGGTGAGGACCTTAGCCACTAGGCCATGCTGCCGAGCCCACTTGTTGAAATTTTTACTAAGATGGTCTTAATCTTGTAGACCAATTTTTAGAAGCTACGGTAATAAAATAATATTTAACCTTGCAGTCCTACATACAATGTATTGAGTTAGATCTTTAATTTCCGTCTCATCTATGTTTTATTTTCATTTCACAGTATATATGTTTTTGTGTGAATGTGCTATTTTAATTGCTGAACCAATTTCCTCTTGTTTGTTGCCTCTGATGTACAGTTGAATTCAGGATGCAGTTGAGCTTAACTTGCCCTTCTACCCCCTTGATCTTGTTCACATCACCTCTTACTCCTAGCAGCTCTTTAGTTAATCCATTTGAAGTCCCTATAGGTAACCGTGTCCTCAGCAAATTCCAGGAGTTTTACCTTTTCACTTCTAATCTCTGTTATTCTCTTATGTCCCTCCTGCCTTAGTTTACTAGGTTGGCCCCCTACTGCAGTGTTAAATTTAAAAAATACACAAATATTTTAAGCAAATATTTTGGTAAGCTAACTATGTAAGTGGATGAAATCAGTAACAATTAGGGTATGCAGAGAAGATGCAAAGTGGTTAACATTCCAAAATTCATCAAGTAAGTAATTCATGTGGAAGGCAAGATTTTTTTAAAAAGATTTATTTTTATTGAAAAGGTGGATATACAGAGAGGAGGAGAAACAGAGAGCAAGATCTTCCATCTGATGGCTCACTCCCCAAGTGAGTGCAAAGGCCTGCTCTGAGACAATCTAAACCCAAGAGTCAGGAGCTCTTCTGGGTCTCCTACGCGGGTGCAGGGTGCCAAGGATTTTGGCAGTACTCAACTGCTGTCCCATGCTTCAAGCAGGGAGCTGGATGGGAAGCAGGGCCGCCGGGGTTTGAACCAGCGCCCATTTGGATCCCAGCTCAATCAAGGGAAAGACCTCAACCGTTATGCTATCTTGTCGGGCCCAGGAAGGTAAAATTTTAAAAAGTCCATTAATATCAAATGCTAAAAAATGTTGCTTAAATAAAATTCAGCTCCTATTGATAAAAAGAAATTGCTAGTAGAATGACAGAAAATGGCAATTTTACTACTATAACTGAGGCTACAATGCATGTATAATGACCAGCATTGCTAACATGTAACATTGAGAGCCTGTCCCTTGAGTCAACCTAGACAAGGTTTCTTCTTCTCACTTTGTCTCTTAAACATTGTTCTGGATGTGTAATCAGGAAATTAAACACAGAAAGGAAATTGTATGCATAGTGGCCAAGTTCTAAGCAGCAGAACGATCAGTCTGTACCAATGACCCTAAAATGTGCAGAGAGATTCCAACAGATTGGAAAGAATCAAGCAAGATTTTTATGTACTAATCAGAAACAGATATGGAACAACATCGAAATACAGACCACAAAATAAACATCGGTAAGAGAAATGACATTGAAAATATTTATATTGTATTTTCAAATATCTTTCCGTTTTATAATTTAGAAAGTCAAATGGAGCCCTATGCGATAGTGTAGTGGTTAAAGTCCCAGCCTTGAACTTACTGGTATCCCATATGGACACCAGTTCTGATCTCATCCAGCTCCCTGCCTGTAGCCTGGGAATGCAGTCCAGGATAGCCCAAACCTTTGGCACCCTAAACCCGCATGGGAGACCCAGAGGAAGATGCTGGCTCCTGAGTTTGGATTGGCTCAGTTCAGCGTTTCGGCCACATGGGGAGTGAACCATACAATGGAAGAGCTTTCTATCACTCCTTCTCTCTGCATATCTGCATTTCCAATAAAATAAGTAAATCTTTAAAGAAAAACTGTCAAATGAACCAACGTCAAAAAATCACAAAGAAGAAGTGTCCCCAAATCTATTTAACTTTCAGTGAATTGAAATTCATTTTTGGGAATGTCACCCATTTTTGGGATTCTAGACTTTAACATGATCTAGAAGTAGAGAGGAAAGAAGAGAGGCCAGGAATGGACAGTGTGAAGACCTGCCCCTTCCTCACCCTCATGCCCCAAAACTCAGGTGTCTGCCCTTAAACCCAGTGCCATTCTCATTGGCTGTGCACAGTGTGATGCCTATGCAAGCAGGCTAATCACGCACAGCCTTGAAACCCTGTGGAAGGAGGCCTACTGATGTGTTCTGGTGCCGCCATTGCTTCGCAGCTGGTCCTGCTCCAGAGAAAGGTCCAGGGAGCTGAGCCAGTGCTGCCCTGTGAACTCCCTACCCCACAAAAGCCCTCTGGAGGACACCTGACTGCTCAAGAGCTGGTAAGTGGTGAGTGTGTGAGCTCATTTCCCCAATCCCCCCAGTAGGGGGACCTTGTTGTCCCACTCTGCTTCCCTGACCACCTGCCAAAAATCAGCATGAGCTCTTGTTTCCTGTGAATGACAGGCATGAGAGGAAAACTGTGCATGCCCACCTGACACAGTACAGGAAGGAATCACTGCCCTGTGTGTGTGAGAGTGACAGTGGTTAAGATGACATTGGACTCCTGTGTCTCCATCAGAATGCCTGAGTTTCAGTTCTGTGCAAATGCAGTGTGCGGCCAATGGCCAGGCTGGGGGGTAGCAGAGTGATTGGGCTGTGAATACCTTTGAGAAAAACCTGATTGACTTTCAATCTTGCTGCTTCAGCCTTGTCTCAGCCTTGTCTGCTGCAATGGATGAAAAGGTCTACCCTTTTGTAAATATACAAAACTGAATTAAGCTTAGAAAACATTAGCACATTTCCTCTTACCTAATTTAAGTGCAGACATTTTATCAGAATGTCCTCAGTCTGGGATTCCTCTTGGCTAATTGACATGGTCCTTCTCTTTTTGTTTTCCTTTTCTCTTTTGTTTTCCTGAGTTTCAAAAAACTTTGTAGCAAACCAACATGACCAACTTATCCTGGCTCACTCCTTCCCCCTAAACAAAGCAGAAGAACAGGGTTGCTGTTCAGAGTGGCATCCGATGCCCTAAAACTGGAGGACATCTATTATGTTTACTTTATAGAGCTAACCCTTTGGAGCATTAATACTTTCTTTGCCCATCCACAGTTCCATTCCTTGGTGACATGTTAGTATCACCTAATTCAAAGCTGATATTTAAGGGTCAGTGCAGAAATGATTGAACTCTTGGTTGTCTCAGCCTTGCCTAGCTAGGGAGTAAAACCTTTGCAAAAGCCCAGTAAATGCTAGGACAGTGTTCTTGGGTACCCAGGAGTTTCATTTTGCATCAGCAAATTGGTTAAGTCAGAGGAGAATTTGCACCCAGAAAAAATCTTGGTGAAGGAGCAATTCTGGTGGCCAGAATACTTATCAATTTGTGAGTGTATTTGGTTGAATAAAAAAATATTGATTTTGTGCCTAGTATATGGCACAAGTATCTTAAGATGATGGGGATTTACTGAGACCGAAGAGTAGCCCTGATTGTATATAACATGCTCACCCAGAACCAAGATAAGCTAATGTTAAGAAGATAGGTCTGGGTGCGATTCCTAGATAACTTGTTAAAGGGGACAGAAGATCAGAGAGAACTAATACCTGCTCTCCACTGACATTAACCTTCACCTGTGTATAGAGTTTGTGCCTTGACTCTGAGGCCTCTACTACCTGTAGATGAAGAAAGGATTGATTTGTTTTGGAATTCATTGTTGGTGTTAAGTTTGTATTTAGCAGCAGAACACATCTGGTGTTAGAAGTGCTAAGAGAAAATCCCAGTGGTCACAACCTTCACTTGGTTTGAATGTGTGGTTTCATTCAGAAGGGAACTAAGAAGCTGGAGGTGACACTGCAGGCTGTGAGGAGTTCCCAGGTCCACACTGTCACATTGCTGGCTGCTTAGGATTCCCTCAATCAGTGCAGTGAGCCCTCTGGGCATTGTGTCCTCAGTGAGAATGATCCACAGGGCCTGGGAACCTGAGTAAGCTGCTGAGTGTGGATCTACCTGTGAAGTGTAAGCAGGCTGCTTCCCAGAGCTCATTGTCTGTCATGTCCTAGTACTTTGATTTGCAGTTTGCCCACTTCTGTAGGAATGATGTGCCCTGATTTGGATGTTACATCTTTGTTCTGTTGCATGAAGCGGGAGTTTATTCAGTGGTCTCGGAAAGAATAGAAAATACTTGACAACTTTGTTTTCTGCCAAGTTTCAGTAAAACTCTAAGCTGTATAACTGAATGCCTTTGTCAGTTCAGGTGTTGGTCTCTTTTACCTCTGTCCCCAGAGGTAACTAAGTCCTGGTTTTGTCTGGTGTTTGATTTTTTTTGGTGAGATTTATTTTATTGTAATTGGAAAGTCAGATATACAGAGAGGAGTAGGGAGGAAGATCTTGCATCTAGTGGTTACTCTCCAAGCTGTAGCAATGGCCAGAGCTGAGCCATTGAGCAGGAGCCTTGAGCCTTTCCCAGGTCTATCATGCAAATGCAGTTTCCCAAGGCTTTTGGGTATCCCTGACTGCTCTCCCAGGTGACAGAAAGGAAGCTGGATGGGAAGTTGGGCCACTGGGATTAGAACCAGTGCCCATATGGAGTCATGGCATGTGCAGTGCAAGTACTTTAGTCATTAGGCTACCATTCCAGGCATAGGTTTGCTGTTTTTGATTGCCTAAAATTAGTTTCTTTGATAATGTGGTAGCACAGCAAATCAAGGTGCTACCTGCATATTGGTAGCATTTCAAGATCTGGCTGCTTCAGTTACAATTGTGCTCCTCACTGATACATCTGGGAAAGGAGCCTAAGTAGTCCAGAGTGCTAAGGTCCCAGTTTCCTGGTGGGACCCCAGAATAACTAATTCCCTTGCTTTTGCCTGGCCCAACAAGTGCTGTCATATAGGAAGGGAATCAGTCAATGGAAGATATTTTGTTCTCTCACTGCCTTTCCAATAAGTTAATATACTTTATAAATAAGCATTGGTGGTGATTGGCAGCTTGGCCTAGTGGCTAAAGTCCCTGCCTTGAACGTGCTGTGTTCCATAGGGGCGCTTGTTCTAATCCTGGCTGCTCCATTTCAGATCTATCTCCCTGCTGCTTGGTTGAAAATGCAGTCGAGGACAGCCCAAGGCCTTGGGACTCTACACCCTTGTGGGAGACCTGGGAGAAGCTCCTGGATCCTGGCTTCAGATTAGCATAGCACCAGCCATTGCATTCACCTGGGGAATGAATGATCAGATGGAAGATCTTTCTCTCTGTCTCTCCTCTCTGTATATCTGACATTCCAATAAAAATAAATAAATCTTTAAGAAAGAAAATATGCATTGGCTTATTTTCAAGTGAGAGTTACAAAGTAAAAGAGGCAGAGATCATCTTTCCACTGAATCACACCCCAATGGACAAGATGACCAGTCCTAGACCAAGCTGAGTCCTGGAGCCTGCAGCTTCCTCCAGGTCTTCCAAGTGGCTAATCAGGTTCCAGGCACTTGGATGATCTCCCACTGCTTTTCCCAGGAGTTTAACTGAGAGCTGGGTTGAAGTGGAACAGCTGACTCCATATGAGATGCTGGTGTTGCAGTTGGCAGCTTTACATATTATACCACAATGCTGGCCTTTGCTTTTCTTTTTGTACTGATGGCAACGTTTTTCTTGCCTTTGCTTCTCATATGCTGATTCCTGGCAAGTGTTTTACAGATGGGAAATATTCTTTTGTTACAAATTGTGGATGAATTCTGATGGTGTTTGAGGTATTGGTAGGGTAGAAGGATTGGATTCTAACATTTCCTTCCTGTGCACTTCTTTCTTTTGTGATATTCTAGGACTTGGTTTGACTCTTTTTTCTTCATGTGGTGTTAACTAAATTGCCTGTGTGATCATCTTGCCAAGTAGTCGCCACCAATGGCTGGGCACTGACACTGCAGCATTAACTTGTCCTGGTTACTGCCAGTCGGTGTGTACCCTCCTTTGCTGTTCTGTGAGTTTTTCCTTCACATAATGTGCTGCTCTATTTAGGGTCAGTGGGAAGAACTCTGTGATTCTCTAAATTGTGTGTGGGTGAAGAGCTGCACATACTCAGTTGTTATTTTCAAGTTATTTCTACTTCTCATCATTTTTTTAAAAATTTTTATTCTTGTATTCTATGTAAAAGTCATGGAGACACAGTGATTTACCATCTGGTGGCTAACTCCTTTAATTCCTGCAAGATTGTGATAAGGCCTGGGTAAAACAGGAGCCAGGAAGTAAATCTGTGTCCACGACAGCAGTTACAAAGACTTGCATACTTGAGAAATTCCCTGCTAGCTTCCAGGGTGTGCGTTAGCAGCAATGGAATTTGGTGCTTAGCTTTAACAGAAACACCAGAAGTCCAGTGTAGGGTGAGGGTCTCCTAGCTGTTTCTCTACAACACTAGAGGTCCCCACACCTCCTCGTTTTACCTGAGCATGTTATAGGATGGCATTTTCTCTCTTTTATTAAGATATGAAGGATATGTGTCTCCTAAATTTTTGTTTGTATAGTTTTCGTAGAGTGTGTCATGTACTTTTTCAAATCTAAACCCCATTTTAATAGCACTCTGCTATTTCTTGAGAGTTAAGGTATGTTATATTTCTCAAATTATTTTACATTTTCTGTGTGTAATTACTGTCATTCCTTTTACTTATTAAAAACTGTAACAATTTTGTTCAATGGTACTATTATTTTGAAAGAAGATTTATACATTAAATGGCAGGGAAATGGTAAGAGTGAATATTTGTACCGTCGCTGAGCGTTAAACCCTTTTTTTCATTGACCCACCATCCAAAATCACATTGTACTTTTTGATTACTTTCTCTATTATTTGTGTAAGAGGATTTGAGAGAAATCAGAATTCCAATTTGCTGGTTTGTTTCTGAGATGCCCACAGCTGCAAAGTATCAATCAGGGCTAAACTGGGAGCTGAGAATTAAAGGCAGGATTTTTCCTGTGGGTAGCAGAACCCCAGTGCCTTAAGCCACCACCAAGGCTACCCAAGGTCTGCATTAACACAAAGCTGGAATCAAGATTAAAACTGGGAATGAAAACCAGGTATCGCCATATAAAGTAGAGGTTCCTTACCTGCTACGCTGAACACTTGTCATGTATTGGTTTTCTTGTTTGTTTGTTGTTGTTTTTTTGTCATTGTTGTCAACTGTGTACATTGATTCAGTTTTGAATACCTTGCCAGTATTAAAATGAATCAAACAGTGTAACGAGGAGGATGGTTTGGATGAGGTGGAATGAATGCATCTTATTTCAGTGCACTTGATTCAAGCCTGGCTACTCCTCCCTGTCTGATTTTCAGTGTTTATTTATTTCTCTTGGAAAGTCAGAGGCACAGAGAGCAGGAGAAACAGAGATGATCTGTCAGCTTAGTCACTCCCCAAGTGGCCATCGTAGTTAGTGCTGAGCCAGGGGCTTATTCTGGATCTCCCATGCGAGTGCAGGGTCCCATTGCTTTGTGTTGTCCTCGACTGCCTTTCAGGCCACAAGCAGGGAGCTGAATGGAAAGTGGGGCCACCACGACATGAACCAGTGCCCATATGGAATCGGGCGTGTGCAAGGTGAGGACTTTAACACTAGGCTTCAGCACAGGTCTCTGCTCCACCCTTTTAATCCAGCTTCCTGCTAAAGCATCTGAGAAGCAGCTGGTGGTGGCATAAGTACTTGAGTGTCTCGCATCCACATGTGACATGAAAGGGGCATTGTTGGACCCAGAGTTAGTCTGACACAGCCACAGCTGTTAAAAGCATTCAAAAAATGTGCACAATGCATCTGTTTTTCCAACATTCTTCCTTTCAAGTGCATAGGCACATTTGAACAAAAGAGTGTAAGACTTTTTTCATATACAAGGTGAGCAAGGGGTTCAAAGAGAAAAGCCACCCTGTGGTTTGATTACAAAGTTGTATTAGTTTGTTTATGTGTTTATTTATTTAATACTTAATTATCTACCTATTTTAAAGATGTATTTATTTTTGATTGAAAGACAGATATACAGAGAGAAGCAGATACAGAAAGATCTTCTGCCTTCTAGTTTACTCCTCAAGTGGCCTCAACACCTGGAGCAGAGCCAGAGCTCAGCCAATCTGAAGCCAGTATCTGAGAGTGTCTTCCTGGTCTCCCAGGTGGGTGCAGGATGCCAAGGTATTGGGCTGTCCTCCACTGCTTTCCCAGGCCTCAAGCAGGGAGCTGGATGGGAAGTGGAGCAGCCAAGATTAGAACTGGTGCTTATATGGGATCTCTGTGAATGCCAGGATGTTACCTATTAGGCTACCATGCCAGTTCCAGGTTTTGAGTATTTAAATAATCCTTGGGGTGGATGTTGTAAGATAACATGTTACATTGCTGCATGCAATGCCAGCATTGCATATAAGGACCAGTTATGCTCTGATGTTCCCTTTCTGAGCTAGCTTCCTGCTACTGTGCTTAGAAGATAACATAAAATGTCCCAGTTCCTTGGATGCCTGCAGCCGTAAGGAGGATCTGAATGGAATTCCAGGCTCCTGGTTTTGGCTGGACCTTGCTAATTATTGTGGCCATTGGGGAGTAAACAAGTGGAGGGAAGATCTCAGTCTGTCTGTTTTTAACTCTTGTACTGTGATTCTCACATTTAAGCAAATAATAAATTCTTTTGAAAGAATTTAAAAGGGCCTGGTATGGTAGCATAGTGGCTAAAGTCTTGCCCTTGCATGAGCCAGGATCCTCTGTGTTTGCTGGTGCATTTGTCCTGGGTATTCCACTTTTTATCCTGCTCCCTGCCTGTGACCTGGGAAAGCAGAAGAAGACAGCCCAAAGTCTTAGGACCCTGTGTCTGCATGCAAGACCCTGAAGAAGCTCTTGCCTCCTGGTTTCTGGCTTCAGATCATTTCAGTTCAGACTCTTGAGGTCAATTGGGTAGTGAACCAGTGGGTGAAAGATTCTTCACTCTGTCTCCTTATCTCTGTAAATCTGAATTCCAATAAGTAAATAAATATTTAAAAATCTACAGTTATCAATTTTAAAACAGTAATTGTAAAGAGATGGCGCACTGTTCGTTTGAGAGGATGATTCTGAGTTTAAACAAATTAGAGTGAATTTTGATCGGCATGTACTTGGATGCTAACATAAGGTACAGTGCAGTATTTGAGTACATATATAGCATACGCTGAGTAAACCAGGTGCCCAGGTTTTGTTTCAACAGCACAGGGTTCCTCCATTCCTATTTCCTGCATAAACTTATCGTATTGTGAACTGTAGTCACCGCACTCTGGGATGGAACCCTGGATCTTGTTCCTTCTGTCTCACTTTCTTTGCTACCTGTTCCACCTCCTTCCTGTCCCCAGGCCTCACTCTTCCCAACCTGGAATAATCACCATTCTAAGTCTTATCATGACTGGTTTCATCTATCTTGCAACAAATACAATATTTTATTCTTTCTAATGGCTGAATGCATTCATTAGGTTTCACTGTTAAGAAAATCAGGGGAAACAACATGTAAAGCAAAAAGAATTGTATCTTCATTCCTATTTCTGTGCCTTTGATTTTCTTCCTTTTGTTTACCTTTATTTTTATCAGGTATACTGGTGTAGGATATGTTTAGTTCGATTTCTGGGATATGAAAGGTTATTTCAGAAGAAGCATTAGGAAATAAATCTACAGAAGACCAATTGTGCTGCAATGGAGATTGAATTTTTACTGAGTCATTCCATTGTGTTTTTCAATTGCAAACAGTGTCAGATGTAGGATAAGATCTGCCAACTGCTCTTTCAGTCTAGTTTTGAAATCTAACTATTGTTAAGCCTAAGGTAAGTTTGGAATTGTTTTCTGCCTTTCCAATTTTTACAATCATTCTACAATCATTAGTGTTACTCTGGTAAAATTTAGTAGTGAGGAAACCTGAAGGTTTATTTTATCTATGTGAGAATAGGATGCCCCAACACTTGAGTCCCTGTAGTGATGTCGGGGAACTGAAGAAGCCACTGGCTCCTTGCTTCCACTTGGTCCTGCGTTAGCCATTGTGGTCACTTGGAGAGGGATAAGCAGATGGAAGATCTCTCTAATTCTCCCTCTTTCTCTATAACTCTGCCTTCCATATAGATAAAATAAATCTTCACTGACAAAAAAAAATGGCAATGGATCACTAGGGACGACTAACGCAGAGTGTAAACTTACTAGTAATGGTTAATTTCTGGATACGTACTCGCCCATCAAACTAAATCAGGAAGACATTAAAATCTCATCAGGAGGGCCCGGCTTGGTAGCTCAGTGGCTAAAGTTTAAAGAAAAGAAAAAGAAAGTTCTTGTGAAGATTCTCAAAATGGTGCCAGAGAGACAGCAAATGAAGACATATTTGAGGAAAAATGAAGGTTTGATCACGGCAGGGAGACTCGGTGTTATTTGAACCTAGAACTGGTTCCTCCCTCCCCCATCATGACCAGGTCAAGTGGGAACTGTGTTCTCAGGCAATTGCAGATGAGAACACAGACCTCCACCTCCTGCTGAGTGCCAGCAGAAGAAGGCATCGCCACTTTTCCTGTCCTCAGTTATGTGTTGTCATAACCATGCTCTGCTGAGTGGTGTGAGAGGAATGGGCCCAGGGCCTGCAAGGGTGATGGGGCTCTTATTGAGCATGAGGACACCTGGATCCCATCTTCACCATATGCTGTGTGCACTGTGGATGAATCTGTATAGAAGCAGCACATTTGTAATGAGTTTGGACTAGAAGTATTAAAATACCAGGGAGAAATCCAGAGAGGACGCTTTTCTTTCCTTTTTTTTTTTTTTTTTTTTTTTTTTGTTAAAATAAACCTTCTTTGAATTTTATTTTTATTTGAAAGACAGCTTTACAGAGAAAGAAGTAGAGACAGAGAGGGATCTTCCATCTGATGGGTCACTCCCTAAATGTCCTCATTAGCTGAACGTGGGCTGGTCCTAGTTAGGAGCTTGGGGTTTCTCCCAGCCCTCTGACATGAGTAGAGGGACCCAAGGACTTAGACCATCCTTTGTTGCTTTCCTAGCCATGAGTGGGGAGCTGGATTGTAAGTGTAGCAGCCAAACCCAAAGCAGCAGCATAGGAGATGCCAGAACTGCAGGTGGATGCTTAGCCACAGAATGCTGGTGTCATCTTTTTGTATGGTTTTGTTTTAGAGTCAAGGGGAAGGAGATTGGAGAGAGAGTACTCTCAGAAGCTGGTTCACCACCCAAATTCTTAACCCTATTAGGTTAAGTTAAAACTGGGATCTAATGAGGCAGGTATGGCAGCACAGCAAGTTTAGCCTGGTATTTGGATACCCATATTTTCTTTTTCTTTTTTTTTTTTTTTTTTTCGGCCGAAAAGCCCTGGTTTAACCCCATCAAGTCAAATTCAAATGAAAAGTAATAGGGAACAATGACATAATAGCAGGATCATTAATGGGAGTTTCACAAAGTCTCACACAAAAATATTTCATACTTGATCATAGCAAACTATAGAGAAAGACTCTATTGGTGAAGATCATAATGTACACATAGACACCATACATCTTTGATTTGCGTATTTTCTATCAAGAGTGCCAGTTCAGGATTTGGCTACTTGCAATTAGCAGTTTTCATTGTACTGTTCCTGGATAGACAGCAGAAATAGCCCAGCTACCTGGGTTTCTTACCATCCCTAAAGGAGCATGGATAGAATTCCTGATTTCTAGCCTTGGCTTGACTCATCTTGGCTCTTGTGTGTGGGGATTATGAACCACCAGATATAAGTTCTCTGCATTTCAAATCAATGAAATGATTCTGAACAGTTGGAAGCTATGTGTTAAATGTAAGTATCCAACCTAGCTGAAAATCTGCTTGAACTTCACATTTCAGTGATGTCCCAGGTGGCCTTGTGCAGGCAGCTGTGATTGAATCAGGCATGGTGCTTGCATTCAGAGCAGGCAATCTGGGTTGTGTTGATATCAAGCAGAAATTCTACCGCTATGGTCAACTTTTTTGAAGATAAAAATAACTGAAAGTTGATGGTGGTAGTGATCATAATTAAGAAACCATGAGTTTAACTTATATTTTTCTGATGAGGTCTACGGGGATGATTTTTTGACATTATAAAAGGATGCAATAAATTATTTTTAAAATGTCAAGTGTTTTTAAGTGTGTCTCACTCCAAGCCACACTAAACACGATTCACGTCCAAGAGCTGGAAGAGAAAGATGATATAATGGGTTTGTCTTTTTAAGAATGGGATTAGAAAGTTAATTATTTTTCTTTTTAAATTTGGTCAGACACTAAAGTTCCATGGGATTAATTTTATCAGTAATGAGTGACAAAAATTTTCCCTTGGGGCTAGTTCTGTGGTGTAGTGTTTAAGACCTCTGGTGGTGATTCTGCATAGGATACAATTTTGCAGTGCTAGGGTAGGGAAAATGCTACAGCCTGTGAAATTTTATCACAAAATTAAAAATAAAATTGAGGAAAAAAAGAAGCACAATTCCCATCGTACCTGTAAAAATATCACTTGCAGAAGTGTCTCTGTGAAGTTCTTTTAATTGATTTTTTTTCAAAGAATTAGTTTATTTGGTCAAAAAATATTTTTAAATCCATGCACATGAATTTTCACATGGAAAGCATGTACGGTGAAAAATTATGCAAGGATCTCAAAATAAGTTATATTTTAATTATATTTTTCCATGAACTTTTTGAAGTACCCTCATATCTTCTGTTAGAAATATGCTTAAATAGAAGCTTCTCTGAAGGCATTCATCAGAGCGATTTGGGTGGATATGTCAAATGAAACTACTTGCCTAATTTTTCTTCTGTTTTGGAAAATATTTAACCCTGGGATAAATCCCGCATGGGCTGGATACATAATCTCTTTGATGTGTGGCTGGATTTGATGTGCTAGTATTTTCTGCAGACTTTTTCATTTCAATTTATTATAGACATTGGTCAATAATTCTCTTTTTTTTCACTGTACTTTGATTTTGGTTTTAAGGTAATCTGGCCTCAAAATAAGTTTGGAAAGATTTCTGCCCTTTCCATTGTTTAGGAAAGTTTAAGAAGTATTGGGGTTCTTTCTCTCTTATAAATTTGGTATAATTTAGCAGGGATTCCACGTGGTCCCATGCTTCATGTTGTGGTAAGGCTCTTTATTACTGATTTCACCTCAGTCTTGGTTGGTTGCCTAATGTGATTTTTTTTGTGTTTTAACCTCAGACTTGGTAAATTGTGTGTATCCAGAAGTCTTTGCATTTCTACTCGATTTTTCTAATTTGCTGACATCTAATGGTTTGCAATAATTCCTAATTATTCTTTGTATTTCTGCAGTATCAATTGTAATATTTCCTTTTTGTTCTCTGATTTTATATTTTATCAGCTTGTGTCTCCTCCTATTTCTGGTTTATTAGGCCAATAGTTTTTCTATTCTCTTTCTTTCTGTCTTCTTTCATTTTTCTCTTTTTTTTACATTTTTAAAAATTTTATTTTTTTATGATTATTTTCATTTTCTGATACAGTACCATAGGCTCTGGGATTTTCCTTACTTCCTCCCGAATTCCTTCCTTCCTCACTGAGTTCCCCTATATCATTACTGTAGTGTAGTTCTTCATAAACAGACATATGTCCATCATTTCAGGCATGGGCAATGGCAGAGAGTCCAGCATCCTATACTCAAGATATAGTAAAGTGTTTCATTGGGAGTTCATCTTTGTTTTGAAGTAGAGATGCATACTGCATTGTATTCTCACATCTGGATATGATCATCTGCATTACCCAGTTATTATATGTCTTCTTAAATGAGAAACCACAATACAAAATCAACAACAGGAAGAATATAGAAATTTACAATGTCTTGAAGGTAAATAACATGTTACTAGATATGATAGTCTCCATTACACAGTTACTGTACATCATATTAAATGAAAAGCCACACAACAAAATCAACAACAGGAAGGAAAAAATGAATTTACAACACCACGAAGTTAAATAACATGCTACTGAATGACTGATGTGTTGCTGAAGAAAAGAAAATCAAGAATTGTCTGGAAGAAAATGATGTTACTGTATGATCTATGAGTCATTGATTAATAAGAAAGTGTTTTGAAAAGATAAAACTAACAAAAATCTAAATCTATATGATAGATTTTCCACTCATCTTTCATCTTTCTTAGTGAGATGTGTTCCTGTAGGCAATAAATCGATACATTTTTTTTTTAATCCAGCCTACTAATCTATGACTTCATTTTGATTGATGAGGTTAAGCCATTTTCATTTAGGGTTAAAATGAATGGGTGATAATTTGGTCCTGTTAGTGTCACAATGGTTTGTTAATTGATTTAGTCTTCTGTTGTTATTTGACTTGGATGTTGTTCACATTTGTCTTTGGTTTTGGTTGGTGCTATTCCTCTTCTCTGTTGAGAGAACATTTTTAAGTATCATTTGTAGGGTGAGTTTGGAAGAGAGAAATTCTTTTAACTTTTCTTTAATGTGGAGTAAGTTTATCTCATTTTAAAAGACAAAGGAAAGCTGTTCTGGGTATGCTGTTGTCGGCTGACATCTTTTTGCTTTTAGAAACAGGAATATGTGACTCCATTCTCTTCTGGCCTGTAGAGTTTTCTGAGAGAGGTCTCCTGTGAGTTTACTTGGCATTCCTTTATATGGCAATTGATTTTTTTTTCATGCACATATAAAATATTTCATTAAATAAATAAATAAATAAATACATATATATATATATATAATCTCCAGCTTCTCTTTCTTGATCTCCCATCCAGTGATTCATACCCCAAGTGACCCCAGTGCCAGAGCTATAGTGAGTTCAAGCCAGGAGCCTGGAGCCTCTTCCGGTCTCCCACATGGGCGCAGTGTCCCAAGGCTTTAGGCTGTCCCTTGCTGCTTTCCAAGGCCACATGCAGGGAGTTGGATGGAAGTGGAGCTGCCAGAACATGAAGCAGCACCCATATGGGATCCTTGTGCATGCAAGGCAAAGACTTTAGCAGCTAAGTTAGGGTGCTGGGCACCCAGTAAAAACTCTTTTCAAACTGTGTTGCTGTCATATTTATGGATATTCTATGGGTTAAGGCAAATAAAATCATAAAGTCAAGTGTCATTGTTGGTTTAGGAGCAAGAAAGTGTCATTGAAGTTTTAAGAGGTTTCATTTGGAACAATTACTAGAAAGCTATTATAAAGCTAGAATGTAAATATGTGTTATGTAAATATGTATAGAAAGCTGTATAGAATGTAAATATGTGTTATACCATTTTTCCATATATAGGTGTAGACAAATTTGCTTTAATTGAAAGATGTGTGCCTTCTACTGAGGTTAGTGTTAACAGCAAGAAGTATTCCAATGGAAGTCCTTTCCTGAAGTCCTATAGAGCTCACGGTAGAAATACAGAAATACTCGATACCACCCAATTCTTTCTCTGTAGCATACATTTTAGTGACAATATGATAGTTTTCTATAATATTTTGTAATTTGGACAGTAGTAATCACAGTTGTAGAAAAAATAAGCTAGTGTTTAACAGTCACAGCATTATTATTTAATTTTCATTGGAAAGTCAGATTTACAGAGAGGAGAGACAGAGTGAAAACTCTCTATCACCTGGCTCACCCTCCAAGGAGCCCCAGTAGCCAGAAGAGAGCCAATCCATGGCAGTAGCCAGGAGCTTCTTCTGAGTCTCCCAAGCGGGTGCTGGGTCACAAAGTATTTTGCCATTCTGGACTGTTTTCCAAAGACACAAGCAGCTTGCTGGAATAAAAATGTAGCAGTTGGGATATAAATCAGCACCCATATCGGATCCTAACAAATACTAGGTGAAGACTTTTAGCCACTATGCTATGGTGCCATGTTCAGCAACATTTTAAAATAAGTAATAGTTGTTTGCATTAACCCAATGATATCTTGAGTTTCATCACTGCCAGTTGTTGTATTGCTGATACTGTTTCCAGGAAGCTTTCCTGGCACTTGTGAAGCACTACTCTTATTTCTCCAGGCATTGTGTCTGCTTCCTGCCTTGACATTACTTAGCACAGTAAGAATCACTAAGGAGACTGGGAACAAGCAAGAAAAACTCATCACTCCCTCTGCACATGCTCTCTTGCAGGTGTAGCCCTGCAGCCCGTTTCATGCTTCCAAGGCTGGAGAACACACACACACCTTCAGTAAGTTGTTTGTTTACTTCTCACTTTGTTTGACATTTTGTTTTAGGAACTTTATGATGGTTTTTAAACGAAAATGAAAACAGGTATTGGAATTGTCAGAGCTGATTGAAACTTTCTGTTGAGGTTTTTAATTGCATAGCCAAGACATGATTAAAATGGAACCTAAGAATTTGCCACGTTTGAAGTTGTTTTTATTGATCATCCTATTTATGTTAAAGACTGACATGCAGAAAGAGAAGGAGAGAGTGACAGACATGACTGCTTTCTGCTGATTGATTCTCCCAGTGGTCACAGTGGTCAGGGCTGGACCATGTCACAGAAGAAGCAGGAGGTCCATCTGAGTGGCCCAGATGAGTCTCCCACCCAAGTGCTTGAGTCATCTGCCACTGTTTCCAATTCATATGGACTTAGAGCTGGAATGGAAGTGACATAGATGGTAGCTTAGGCTGCTATGCCACAATGCCATGTCCTACTGAAGGTTGGTTTTGCTATTGCAAGGGCTTAGTTTTTTGGGCTTTTGTGTTTTTTTGAAAGATTTATTAATTTGAAAGGCAGGTCTACTAAAAAAGAGAGAGAGAGAGAAAGAGAGAGAAATGAAGAGACATCTCTTATGTGCTGGTTTGCTTCCCGAATATCCAGAATAAGCAGAGATTAGCAAGTCTGAAGCCATGAGCCAGGAGTATTGTCCAGGTCTGCAACTTGATTACAGGAACCCAAGTGCTTGAAGCATCCTCCACTTCATTTACAGGCCTGTTGTCAGAGAGTTGGGTCAGGGAGTGAAACATCCAGGATATGAACCAATTTCCTTGTGGGTATGCCAGTGTCTTTATTTGTTAAACCACAGGGCTGGGTCCCTGTTGAATTCTCCTTGATTTTTATTTCAAATGCAAGGTTTCAGAAAAAAGGAGAGAGTGAGCTCTTCCATGTGTAATTTTATTCTTCACTTGGCAGCAATGGAAAGAGCTTAGCCTATCCAAAGCCAGGAGCCTTTTTTGGATCTGCCACAAGGGTGCAGGTGCCCAAGGCCTTGAGCCATCCTTAATGCTCCCCCAGGGCAAAAGCAGGAGACCAGATTGAAAGTGGAACACATAGGGCATGAACTATACCCATAAGGGAAGCTCAGCCCATCAGGCCACAGTTCAGTGCACAGATACTGACAGCTTTCAAAGGAAGCAGGGACTGACCATGAAAACACTGGCATGCTCCCTGCATCTTCCAGGGGAATACTCTTTACTGCTTCCTCAGTTTGTGAAATGGTTAACACCACAGGCAATCCTTGAGTACCATTTGCAATACTAGTTTCATCATTTTCCACTTAGATCAGCAATGCCTAATTTCCATTTTTCTTTGTGAACATTTTTGAATGAAGGACACTGCAATGTGTATGAAGTGGTATCTCATTGTGGTTGCCATTTTCATTCACTTAGTGATGAATCATGCTGAGAAATATCTCTTTAATTCCTTGTCCATTTTGGAATCTGTTTTTATTGCATTTGAGTCCTGTGCGTTTTGCTGCCAGCTGGTCTCTTGACCACTGAGGGAGTGATGCATCAGTGTTCTCCAGCTGCAAGAACCAGTGGAGACAGTTTGAGGGCATTTCCATTTATTGTAAAGCAAGCCCAACATTTATGGACAAGAAAAGGAGAAGGCAAAAGGGCAATCTGTGGAAGTGGACCTCTGGACCAGTTCATCAGATGCCCCAGGATCCCAGAACTCATACGAGAGTGCTAGCAGGAAGCAGACTTGTTGTGTAGGCCTGTGGCTGCCTTGCTGGCCAAGCTTGGCTGGGAATGAGCAGCACCTCCCTGTGCCTCCTTTCTCATTAGTTGTTTGTAGCTGATCTTACCCCTTTTGCAGTTGATTGGTTTGATTCTTAGAATCTGTTCCGGAAAACCATGTTTACTCCTTTGCTGCTAAGGTGATTGTTATTTTATTTTCCTGATGGCTATCCTTAGAGGGGCTTTCCTTGGTTGCCTAGGTAATCTGTTATATTGAGTTCAATAAATGATGCATTGCTTCCCTTGCCTTGCATCCCCTGTGTCCTGATCTTTCTCAGTGTGGTTGTCATGCCTCTGGTCCTGTTCTGAGGACAGAGGGATCATCCACACAGTCCCTGACAGGCCTCCCACCCAATAATGGCACTGTAATTGAGTTGAAGGCACGTCTATCCCTTTAGACCCTTCAATCATGTCACAGGTCATCTTTTGCACACGTGAGTGGAAGCCTGCCTCAGGTTATGGGCAGAGAGGATATTAGTTTCGTCCACCAGGCAGTATTTTATTTGACAGTCATACTTACATTGTAGTATAAAAGTATTACTTAATTTGCAACTGATGCACAAATTAAGTTGAGATAGTCTTATAACTCTACCAGCCAGTGACATTTAACATGTTTTTCAATGTCACTATTACGTTTAATGTTGGGATGGCAATTCCTGAAAGCAGCCCACTCTGAATTTGCTATAATGTGTGAATTGGAGTGAAATCTTGATAACTCTAAATTGGCTCATAACACCATTCTTAAGTTACAGTTTGATAAACTTATTTTCTAATTGATTTTGATTGGAAAGTCAGATTTACACAGAGAAGAGATGGAAAGAAAGATCTTCCATGTACTGGTTCACTCCTCAAGTGTGCACAATGACCAAATCAGCCAAAGTTGAGCTTAAGTTACACAAGGAGCCAGGAAATTCTTCCAGGTTTCCCATGCAGCTGCTGGTTTCCAAGGCATGAAGCCCCCCTCTACTGCTTTTGCAGGAAGCTGGGAGGGAGGTGAGCAGCCAGGATACAAAGCAGTGCCCATATGTAATCCTTGTGCATGTAAGGCAAAGACTTTAGCTACTGCTCTACTGTGCCAGGCCCTAAATTTATATATTTATTTATTTAGATTTGTATTTTGAATTTTTTGTTTTCATTGTGCAGTATCGTAGACTGGGATTCCCACCCCCGACAGTTTTTTCCCCAGTATGTTATGATAATATAGTCCTTCATGAAGAGTCAAGATTCCATCAGTGTGTTATTTAAGTGTGCCCCAACTTTGCTCGTACAGATAATGTCTGCCCAGCATCCCATTGTTTTCACATTTCTAACATCTTCATTGGGATTGCATCTCTGATTTGGCAGCATATGCATATGGCATTGTATGCCCACATCTGGATATGGTAGTTTGTACTACTCCATCACTGTATGTTCCCATCAATGGGAAGCCATGAAATAAGGTCAACAACCAACATGAACTGGAACAACAACAAAATTACAGCACCGTCAAACAACACACCACTGAGTAACCAATGCATGGGGGACAACAAGAAAACACAAGACTCTTGGGTGAAGTGATGCCACTCTGTAATCCATGAGCCAGTAATGGTTTGACAAGAGAAATTGAAGTATTTAGAAGAAATGAAACTGAAATCAAAACACATGAGATGATCATATGGATCTTATTTTCATAGTGTTTATGTGATGCATTACATTTATTGATTTGCAAATGTTGAACCATCCCTGCCTGCCTAAGATGAATTCCACCTGGCCCGGGTGAATGATCTGCCTGATGTGCTGTTGGATCCTGTTGGCTAGCATTTTCTTGAGAATCTTTGCAATTATATTCACCAAGGATATTGATTTTATGTTGTTTATCTGGCTTTACTATTAAGGTGATACTAGCTTCATAGAAAGAGTTTGGAAGGATTGCCTCTCTTTTTGTGTTGTTTTGAAAAGCTTGTGCAGGATTGGGGTAAGTTCCTCTTGAAATGTTTGGTAGAAATGAGCAGTGAAGCCATCTGGTCCAGGTCTTTTCTTGGTTGGGAGGGCTTTAATTACGCATTCAATATCACTGCATGTTATTGGTCTATTTAGATTGTTAATTGCTTCTCAATTCATTTTTGGTGGATTGTATGTGTCCAAATATCTCTCCATCTCTTCTAACTCTTCTGATTTTTTTGTTCCTTGCAATAGTTCGTAATAATTCTCTCTGTGTCCCAGGTGTGTATGGTCATATTACGCTTCTCACCTCTGATGCTATTGATGGGTATCTTCTCCCTCGTGTTTTTAATTACTTGGGCTGGCGCAGAGTCTAGTTTGTTTTCACAGAGAACCAGCTCTTTGATTCATCAATTTTATGTGCAGTTCTTTGTTTGTATTTGGTTTATTTCCTCCCTTATTTTGATTGTTTCTCTTTTTTTTGGTCTAATCTTGGGATTGCTTTTGCTGTTGCTTTTCCAGTTTCTTCAACTGCAAGCTTAGCTCATTTACTTGGTGCTTTTCTAATTTCTTAACATAGGGCACTAATTGAGATGAACTTTCCTCTTAAATAAGCCTTGATTGTGTCCCATATGTTTTGATATGTTGTATTGTGTCCTTCATTTTTTCAAGCAATTTTTAATTTCCCCTTTGATTTCTTCTCTAACCCACTGCTCATTTAGTAACATGTTATTCAGTCTCCATGTGTTTGTAAGTCTTTGTTGGTGTTTTGACTTCTTGGTCTCTAGCTTCACTCCATGATGGTCTGAGAAGATGCATGGTATGGTTTCTATTTTATTTTTCAATTACTAATGCTTGTTTTGTGGCCTATTTATAACATAGTCAATTCTAGAGATGGTTCTATGATGAAAAAAGTGCATTCTCTCTTTTTAGGATGAAATTATAAAGTAAGTCCATTTGCTCTAGAGCTTGGGATAGTTCCGTTGTTTCTACTGAGTTTCTGTCTTTTCAATGCATTCACTGCATTCTCTTCTGGCCTGTAGTGTTTCCTCTAAGAGGACAGCTCTGAGTTTGATTGGGCTTCCTCTGTATGTCACTCAAGTTTTTTTCACATGTGCATTTAAGGATTTTTCCTTTTGTTCAATGAAGAAAGCTTGATTATCATGTTTTGTGTTGAATTATGCATTTGACCGATTCTGTGGGGAGTTCTGTGGCCCTCCTGTATAGTTTTGTAATTCTGTCTCCAGATGGGAGAAGTTTACGTGTATCATTTTATTGAATACACTTTTCATTTCAGCTTCTCTTTCTGTACCTTCTGGAACTCCCATCATTCTTATGTTGGGCCTTTTAATTGTGTCTTTTAATTCTTGGATACTTTTTACCTTAGCCCTGCTCTGCTTCTAGCTTTTATTTGTTTATTTCTTTGTTTGTTTCTTTATGGTAACAGGAAATATCTTCCAATTCTGAAATTCTTTCTTCTGCTTCATTCATTGTATTTTTGTGACTCTCCACTGTACTTTTAATTTTCTGCACAGTATTCTTAATTTCTGATATATCATCTTTGATTTGACTCATTGCTGCTATTTGCTGTGTAACATGTTGCTTAAGTTCCTTGAGCTTGGGTTGGTGTTTCTCATTGTTCAGAAGCTTTGAAACAGGTTTTCTGAAATTTGTGTCCCCATTTTTTTTCAGTATTTTCATCAGTTAACTCTGAGGGTGGTTGAGGTATTTGTTTCTGCCCCGGTTTGTCTTCAGTACCATTCTTTTTTTTTTTTTTTTTTTTTTTTTTAAAGATTTTATTGTTATTGGAAAGCCAGATATACAGAGAGGAGGAGAGACAGAGAGGAAGATCTTCCATCCGATGTTTCACTCCCCAAGTGAGCCGCAATGGGCCGGTACGTGCCGATCCGATGCCGGGAACCTGAAACCTCTTCCAGGTCTCCCATGCGGGTGCAGGGTCCCAAAGCCTTGGGCCGTCCTCGACTGCTTCCCCAGGCCACAAGCAGGGAGCTGGATGGGAAGTGGAGCTGCTGGGATTAGAACCGGCGCCCATATGGGATCCCGGGGCTTTCAAGGCGAGGACTTTAGCCGCTAGGCCATGCCGCCGGGCCTTCAGTACCATTCTTAGTGCCTCTGTCTCTGCTTTTACTTATTGTCATTGCCATTCTGGTTCTCAGATTCTTCTTCTTAATGCAGTTTTTTAAGATGTATTACCTATACGTCTACAACTTGATTTTTATGTTCAATCAGTGTCCTGGATTACGAAATTGCCACTTGTCCTGAATGACTGTTTTTTTGGCAGTTCCGATACTGTGGATACCTGATGGCCATAAATAATTTCACGTAGAATTCATCTGGGTGGAGATGGCAGGACTCGAAAACAGCACTGTTTTGTTAGAAAAGCCATGGAGACAGTTAGCCTACTCTGCGTAGTGGAGAAAGATAGTGTGGTTCAGCCTCTGCTTAATGTTGCCTGGGTTGGTTGTGTTTCCAGGCCTGTCTTCCACTGGAATCAATGGGTCTTGCAGTCCAGCCTGATTCTGCCCAGCACACGCTCGGGCATCACTCTTGCTTCACTCACATCACTCCCTGTGGCTGGCTTGATGACAGGGAGCATTCTGATTGGCTGCATCTCTAAGACCTCACAGAGCTGTGTGGCCCTACAAGCTGTCCAATCAGCAGATGCCTGGTCATAGCAGCCCGGAATCCTGTAGCCTCAGCATTCTAGAAAAGCCATGGTGACAGGCAGCCTCCTCTGCAGGGTGGAGAAAGATGGTGAGTGGTTCAAGCTCTGCTTTCTTTCATCATTCTTCCCCCACAGGCCCTGGCAGGGAGGACGTGCAGACTCCATGGAAGCCAGCAGAGCGTGAGTGTGTGGGGTTGGGTTTCCCTTGAGTGTGGGTTTGCCAATCCACTGAAAATGTAGTAAAGCCTAGGGCCTTTTCAACACTGGTACTATGAAAGCATTTCCATTTTCCGTCGATGAGAATCCTTGTGTCTGTTCAAGGAGACAATCTAATCCTAGTTCTCCATTAGAGGTAGTGTGTGGACAAACCTATGTAATGTGGAAGAGCCAAGCCAAGCTGATTTCCACAGGCAGACATTACATCCCATTTCCTGTCATGGCTCTCAGTGAATTTTCCCTAGTGCAGTCCAGTGTCATGTAACTGGGTCAGCATAGTGTAAAAGAGATCACTTCAGGGAGATGGTTGGGATCAATACCATGGTTGGATACAGGCTTGGAATCAGGGTTATAATGCTATCTAGGCTTCTGGTTGCAGTGATGTCAAAGCCTAGATTTCAGGTTAGGGTGAGGTTGAGTGTTAAGGTTCAATTGAGGCTTCTGATTTGGGTTACTAGTAGCAAGAGAACTAGGATTATGCTGAGGTGGAATTAAGGTGAGGGCTAGCTGTCTAATGCTAAAGGTCAAGTCTAGTAGTGAGGTTACTGTTAGGTTTTGAGATTTGAGTTCTGGTTATCCCAATGGTTAGGGTTAGGGTTAGGGTTAAGGTTCAACTTAGAAATAAGATTAGGTCCAGATTTAGGTTTTGTATGTGGCATGAAGTAGGATTTGTGTGAGGATTAGTATTAGGTAAAGAATAGTGTTTGGATTCATGCCAGATATAGTTTGGGTTCCATTTCTGGTTGAGGCTTGGTTTGAGTTAGTGCTAGTTTGAGGGTTATTGTTAGGACTGTGGAAAGGACTGTGTGGAATCAGAATACAGTTAGGGTTACACTTGAGGTTGATAAAAGCTGTGGCTACATTGAGGATGAAGAGGTTGTTTTGTGTGAATTTGAGTATTATGGTGAGGTTCTAGTGAATGTCCGAATGATTATGCTTAGAGCTAGAGTTCATGTTAGGGTGTGGGCTAATGCTAGTGCTACAGTTCTTGTAGGATTAAGGTGAGGTCCAAATGTAGTGTTGGGTCCAAATCTTGTGGTGAAGGTTTTGGCTACAGTTGGATTTAGTTAGGCTTAGTGTTCTAATGAGGGTGATGATTCAAATTAGCATTGCAGTTTAGAATTAGAAATTCTCTGGGATTGGGTTCAGTGTTAGGGCTAGGCTTAGTATGACAGTGACGGCTCCATGTGTGTCAGGGTTGGAGTCGGTGTTGGGACTAGGGATTTGGTTGTGTTTAGGGCTAGGATCACTTTTAGGACTGGGGCTAGAGCTAGAGCTAGAGCTAGTATCAGCATGAGGGTTAGGATGATGGCAAGGGTTGGAGATCATCCCGTCTGGCTTTGGGTGTGCTCTAGGTCGTTATTAGTATTTGTGCTAGGCTTTGAAATATGGTTGGGTAAGTGCTGTAGATCTTACTTTCCAATAAAACGCCACAATTCTTAAAAACAAAAGAGTTATGGCTACTGTAGCTTGAATTTATGACTAGGGTCAACGTCAGGTTTAGGATTAGGCCTATAGCCTGTCTGCTGATTGCAACTTTCAAACGTCAAGAGACTGAGTCAGCATTACAGGCAGGGTTAGTGTGAACTCTTCCTGTAAAAGTAGCCCTAATTCTAATCTTACACCTAGCGCTACTCTCATCGATCTCTGCTTTGACTTAACCCTGTCCCAAATACTAACCTTAATCCTCGTCCATCTCTACTACTTGCCCTAACCATCGTCCTGCCCGATCGTAATCCCAAGATTTTTAAAACAATCTAACTGAAATATGAGCGTTCAAGCTCAACATAATGCCAAGCAGAGTCATAGCTCCAAGTGTCACACCAGACCCAAACACAACACTAAAGATTCCCTTCATCCTGAACCAGCCGGGTTCCTGAAACAAATCTTCCCTGAGGCCAGCCCTTTCTGTAACTCTAAGCCAAGCCCTAGACTTTACCTGATCATACCCCTAGACCAAATGATGACCCGATTTCTACTACTACTACTACTAAGTGCATCCCTAGCTCAAACACAAATCAAACTCCTAAAGCTAACCCCAACTCCTTTTGTCTTTGTTTAATTCTATTGTTGACAATCTTGACATAGTTGATGAGGTTAAAAAGGTTCAAGGGCTACAGGACAGTGGGTAAGGCTATTATTTCCGCATTCTCTTCTTTGACTGTATGTGGGGGTAAATGGGGAGGGAGATAAAGGGAGAAGCCGCACTCAGTCTCCCCTTGGCTATCATTTAACCCTGCTCTTTCTCAGATACTTAAAACTTTTTATTTATAAAAAGTCTCAGTGCCATGGCCTAACAGATAAAGTCCTCACTGTGGGCACACCGGTACCCTATATGTTCACCAGTTCTAATCCTAGCAGCTCCACTTCCCATCCCTCTCCCTGCTTGTAGCCTGGGAAATCATTCAAGGACTGAGCAAAACCTTAGGACCCTGCATCTGTTTGGGAGTCCTGGAGGAAGTTCCTAGCTCCTGGCTTCAGATTGGTGCAGCATTGGCTATTGCAGTCACTTAGGGAATGACTCATTGGATGGAAGAGCTTCGTCTCTGTCTCTCCTCATCTCTGTATATGTGACTTTGCCATGAAAAAAAAATAAATCTTAAAAAAAAAGAAAAGACTAGTGGAAAAATTCAAAGTCACCTAGTATATTTAGTAAATAGTAAGGACGTTAAAATGAAGCAGACCTGGAATTGATTAGGTAGGGTAATGGACTTCTTCCTCGCTGAAACTTACATCGCTGGAATGTGTTTGTAATCCAACAAATAAATCCAATTGGGATGCCCACATCTCATATTGAAGTGCCTCCTCATGTTGCAATCTTCTGCATTTCCCACCCTGTTTCCTGCTAATGTGCATCCTTGGAGAGTGTAAATGATGACTCCTGTACATTTATCCCTGTCAGCCCTTTGATGGACCCAAATGGTGTTCTGAGCTTCTGGCTTTGACTTGGCTGTTACAGGCATTTGGAGAGTGAACCAATGGGTGGAAGAACCCTCTCTTTCTGTCCTGAAATATAATGAAAGTAAGTTAAACTTTTTAATTTTTAAAAAATAAATGCTCCAAGTGTAAGACTTCAAAAATATTTTTGTGAGACTCCAATGTTAGTGAAAGGAGTTTTATTTAACTTCTAGTTGAGAGCCACATCCTGCCATGGACAAGAAACACATTGAACAAAATAAGTGGAGTTTTTATAGAAAGTATCGGTGGAAAAATCAAAATCTACATGACATTGGGCAAAGACATGATTAGGGGCTTTTTGGTGACACAAAGCAGAAAGCAGATACAAGAAATTTACAATGCATAGGCTTGAAATCCTGATCCTACTTCAATGTGGGCAGTAGTAAAACAGCATGCCTTAAAGGTAGCTGTCTTTCCCATAAATCCTAAAACTCCAAGATCCTTTATATATCCTAGCTGCTTCCTGGTGTTTCAGGAAGTAGGACCTTTTTCTCATAACAGGGTGCAGGTGTCTCTTTGGTGATTCCAGATTTCTAGGAGTCCCGTCACCTTTGCAATTAACACTTTCATCCAAGAAATAGAAGTCTCTATGTTCTCATTCCATATTGGGTTTGGTAGTTTTATTTTTTTTTTATATTGTTGAAAATCTTCACATAGTTAATTACAGTATAATGGCTCAGGGGCTATAGGGAAGTGGTTAAGACTTTTATGTCCATATTGTTTCCTTCATGTATCTGAGGCAAAGGGGGATATTGAGGGAGAAGCCCCACCCAGTTTCCCACACGCCCAAAGTCCCGGATGTGGGGCATGCTCTGAGATACTTGCTCAAGTGGTTTCAATAGTTCTCCAGTTATGGATCGCTGCCGATCTCGCCACTCCCAGCTCGATGAGGTCTTTGAAGAATCCACTGATTGTCATCCAGTGCTTACTAGAACATACAAGACTGATCTGGGAATACCTCAAAGTTTCTTTGGAGATCTCCCCAATCAAACTGCTGGACTCAGAACTCTAGCCAAGAAAAGACTGAGGACAGAACAAATCAGTTAACCACCTCAGCTATATGTTGGGCAGCGAAATACTGGGCAAATGAAGACTCTATTTTGGACTGTGACAATCAGTGGTAGTTTTATTTTCAGAAGTATTTAACTATTGTAGTCAGACACAGATTGAGGACATAATAAGCTAGTTTTCATCTAAATATACTCTAATATGATGCAATATATACACACACATATACATACATATGCACATATTAAGGATCTATTTCTTTTTTTTAAAGATTTATTTTTATTACAAAGTCAGATATACAGAGAGGAGGAAATACAGAGGGGAAGATCTTCCATCTGATGATTCACTCCCCAAGTGAGCTGCAACGGGCCGGTGCACACCAATCCAAAGCCGGGAACCAGGAACCTCTTCCAGGTCTCCCATGTGGGTGCAGGAACCCAATGCATTGGGCCGTCCTCGACTGCTTTCCCAGACCACAAGCAGGGAGCTGTATGGGAAGTGGAGCTGCTGGGATTAGAACCAGCGCCCCTATGGGATCCTGGTGCCTTCAAGGCAAGGACTTTAGCCGCTTGGCCATGCCACTGGACCCAGTTCTTTGAACTCTTGTATGTGCTTCTCATTGTTGATCAGAAGCTTTAAAATAATTTTTCTCAATTCTGTGTCTCCCCTATTTTCTTGATGTCTTCCTCAGTTAACTCGGAGGTTGGCATAGGGTTTTGCTCCTTTGCAGGGAGTTAAGTAATATTTATTGTGCCTTTGTCTCTTCTTTTGCTCTTGGTCACTGTGCTTCTAGTTATCAGATTCTTCTGCTTGGGATAGGTTTCTAAACTGTGTCACCCACAAGTCTACAGTTCGATTTTACTTGTTTCTGTTGGAACACAGCTCTTTGCTTATAGCCAATTGTGCCACTCCCTCCAGCAGGTTCCAGGTCTGGGTTCCTATCTTAGATTTCCACCATGGTCTCTGTAGCCCCAACTCTTGGCTCCCCACTCTCCTCCTGTGATATCCTACTGAGGCTGCACCGTTATCTGTACAATCTACTCCCACTTTCAGTTGGAGCAGGTCCCAGGATTAGGGAGACACCAGGTATCCTACATAGCTAGGTTGTTGGTGGCGCTGATCTTGCCAGACCTGTTGGATATTAGGTCTGTGTGCCACACGGACTTATTTGGACCCGTATGATGACATAGACGGTATTATTTTCCTGTGGGACCAGGGCAGTCTACTGAACTCGATGTGTTCTTGTGAGCTCAGCACATGTGCAGTTCATTGTTGTCCCTGCAGTCCTAAAGCTTTTGCCACAGTGTGCAAAATGGAGCCTGACATGCCCCTACTAGAGTTCTTGATCTGCTGGCCATCAAGTCTGAGGGCTACCCAGACGTGTTTTAGGTGGAACCTGTGGAATGCTGCGTTGCTGCAATTATCTGAGTCAGAAAAGAGTTCACTCCCAGCTCAGTTTATGCTCAGTCCTTCCCCTTTGCCTCCTTAGGCAAAATGGTGCCCAGTTCAGCTCTAGGAGGCTGACTGGGCTGCGAAATCCACCCTGTTCTTGCACTGCCCATCTGGGATCTGCTGCTCTGTCTCTGCTCCTGCTCAAATCAAACAGACCGGCAAGACGGACAGTTCTTAGTATGGGCTCACCTCCCAAGCTCCCAGTCAAAGTCCCTTCCCACCTGGTTGCTGGTGGAATTCCAGCTGCTGGTGGAGTTCAGATCACGGTTTGCTGAATGCGGCTGGACTATCAGTCACTGCAACACCACACTGTTGTGTCTGCTGCTTTCCTGTGTCTCAAAGTCTCTAGGTACCCCCCTGCTGCTGTTCTGTCCTCTCCTATTTCCTGGAATGTGTCCTCTCTGCTTCATCCTGATGAAGTGTTTCTCCCTCCGTTTAAACATGTCCTTACCCTATTCTGCCATCTTGATTCTCTCCCTGACCCAGCTTTGTGCGAGTGTCCCAGGAAAGCAGCAGAGGATGGCTCAAGTACTTGGCCCCTGTTGCCCACCTGGAAAATCCAGAAGAAGCTCCTGGCTTGAGCCTGGTCCAACTGCAGCCATTACTGGCATTTGTGGAGTGAACTTGACGGTGGAAGATCTCTCCATCGCTGCCTCTCAGTAATGTCCTCCTGACTGGCTCACCCACCACTGTAGTTGGTGACCTCCCCAGGCTGGGCCCTGGGCCGGCCAGGACTGCCATCTTCATGGAACATCCGGGCTGACTGGCACAGCCTGTTCACCTTTCACTTGTTACCTCTTTGCATCTTCACATCTCTTTAATTTTAACATTTTTTTTTAATTGGAAAGTTAGCTTTAAAGAGAGGAGGAGTTCCATCCGATGATTCACTCCCGAAGTGGCCACAATGGCCAGAGCTGAGCCAATCTGAAGCCAGGAGCTAGGCGCTTCTTCCAGGTCTCCTGTGCAGGTGCAGGGTCCCAAGGCTTTGGGCTGTCCTCGACTGCTTTCCCAGGCCACAGGCAGGGAGCTGAATGGGAAGCAGGTCGGCTGGGGCATGAACCAGTGCCCATATGGGATCCCAGTGTGTGCAAGGTGAGGACTTCAGCTGCTAGGCTACCGTGCCGGGCCCTCACATCTCTCTTCATTATTTCTTTGCATGTATTTGGAAGGTGGACTGACAGAGGGAGGAGAATACCTTCTGTGTTCAGATTCACTCCCACATGCCAGAGCTGACCCAAGACAGGGAGCTCTTCCATCTGCTGGTTAAACCCCACAAATGGCTGCAGCTGCTACAGCTGAGCTGCTCCTAAGCCAAGCCAGGCGTTTCTTCCAGGTCTCCCATGTGTGTGCAGGGGCGAAGCACTTGGGCCATTCTCCACCACCTTCCCAGGCCAGCAGCATGGAGATGGGTCTGCAGTGGGGCAGCCAGGACTCCCACCAGTGTCCATATGGGATGCCCGTGTGTAGGCAGAGGGTTAGCTTGTTGCACTACTGACCCCTGCACCTTCCTTTTGAAAAGTGTGCTTTTGTAGGTAGCACGTTGTTGCATCTTGCCTTTTTTCCCCCTAAGTCAGTCTGGCAGTTCTGCTTGTTGATTGAGCTTTTTCGGCCATTCACTTGCACTGTGCTGAGGGAGAGGTTGGGCTCCAGTGTGCTGCTTCCGGTTTGTCCCTGTGGGGTTGTCAGTGGGAACCTGGCTGTGGGATGTGGTGGCTGTGGGGTTGCTGGTGTGCTGCTGCAGTGTGTCCCAGCTCAGCAGGAGCTGCTTTCCTGGGTCCCTCTTGTTTCTTTGATTTCCACGTGCAGAGTGCACAGAGCAGTCCACGGTTCTGTTTTATTTATTTTTTTTTTAATACAAAGTCAGATATACAGAGAGGAGAGACAGAGAGGAAGATCGTCCGTCTGATGATTCACTCCCAAGTAAGCGCAACAGCCGGTGCTGCGCCGATCCAAAGCCAAGAATCTGGAACCTCCTCCGGACCTCCCACGTGGGTGCAGGTTTCCAAAGCGTTGGGCCATCCTCAACTGCTTTTCCAGGCCATAAGCAGGGAGCGGATGGGAAGTGGAGCTGCCGGGATTAGAACCAGCACCCATATGGGATCCCGGGGCTTTCAAGGCGAGGACTTTATTCACTAGGCCATGCCACTGGGCCGCCACGGTTCTGTTTTAAATGACCACTTGTGTGATTTCTTTTGCTGGAGTAAATTCCTGTTGTTGGCCGGAATCCCAGACATGTGCTGGTTCAAGTCCCAGCTGTTCCACATTTGATACAGCTCCCTGCTTATGGTCTGGGAGAGCAGCAGAACACGGCCCAGCTCTGGCCGTTGTGGCCATTCAGGGAGAGAATCAACAGGTGATTCTCTATATCTATCTCTGTATCTAGTTGTGTGTCTTCCCTGTGACTCTGCCTTTCCACTTTTATTTGAAAAAAACTAGAAAAATGAGGTGACAGGGGCAGTCCAGCAGCTGGTGGGCTGGCTGTGTGCACTGTGGCCCCTGGCCGTGAAGAGTACAATGGTGGAGGTCAAGGAGTCTGGTGGGAGATCATGGTGGGTGTTTGTTGCCCATGGGCTGTGGGGGCTGGGCTGGGCTGGCTCTGGCTGTCGTGTGTGGCACAGGACAGAGCCCCGAGGCAGAGCGGGCACCAGGGTACTCTGCGCACATGTCCCACTTGGTGTCTCACTGCTGTTGCTTTTTTTTTTTAAGATTTATTTATTTTATTACTGTCAGATATACAGAGAGGAGGAGAGACATCTTCCTGTCCGATGATTCACTCCCCAAGTGAGCTGCAATGGCCGGTGCTGCGCTGATCCAAAGCCGGGAACCTGGAACCTCTTCCAGGTCTCCAACATGGATGCAGGGTCCCAAAGCTTTGGGTTGTCCTCAACTGCTTTCCCAGGCCACAAGCAGGGAGCTGGATTGGGAAGAGGAGCTGCTGGGATTAGAACCGGCGCCCATGTGGGATCCCGGTGCGTTCAAGGCGAGGACTTCAGCTGTTAGGCCATGCCACCAGCCAGGGTTTGTTTTTTAATCCAGTCTACTATTCTGTGATATATGATTGAGCTTCAGGATTAATGCGTATGGGTGGTAATTTGATCCTGTCATTTTAGGAATGGGTTGTTCATTGATTTAGTCTTGTGTTATCATTTTACTGGGATGTTCTTCACATTTGTGTTTGGTTTTACTGGGTGCTATTCCCCTTCTCTGTCAAGAGAACATCTTTAAATATCGTTTATAGGTCAGGTTTGCAAGAGGTATATTCTTTTAACTTTACTGTGGAAGAATTTGATTTCATTTTCTTTTCTTTTTTTTTTTTTTTAAAGATTTTATTATTATTGGAAAGCTGGATATACAGAGAGGAGGAGAGACAGAGAGGAAGATCTTCCATCCGATGTTTCACTCCCCAAGTGAGCCGCACTGGGCCGGTGCACACCAATCCAATGCCGGGAACCAGGAATCTCTTCCAGGTCTCCCACGTGGGTGCAGGGTCCCAAAGCATTGGGCTATCCTCGACTGCTTTCCCAGGCCACAAGCAGGAAGCTGGATGGGAAGGAGAGCCTCCGGGACTAGAATCGGTGCCCACATGGGATCCCGGGGTGTTCAAGGCGAGGACTTTAGCCGCTAGCCCATGAGGCTGGGCCCTGATTTCATTTTCAAAGACATTCTTGCATGTAGAGTTTCCTGTGAGAGGTCTCCTCTGAGTTTGTCATTCCTTTATATGTCAATTTTTTTTTAACGTGAACTTAAATTCAAGAATCTCTTACTACTAATTGATTTGAGAGAGCTTGATTATCATGTGTTCTGGTGAAGATTATGTTTGCCCTACCCTGTTGGGAGTTCTGTGACCCTCCTGGATGTCGTTTCCGGATTCTTTCACTAGATTGGGGAAATTTTTGCTTATTATTTCATTGAATACACCATGAATCCCAGCTTTCCTTTCTGCATCTTCTGGTAATCCTATAATTCTTACATTAGGTCTGTTAGTAGTGTCTTTCAATTCTTGAATACATGTTTTGATCTGATCCAGTTCTGCTTCCAGCTTTTGTTTGTTTCCCCAAGTAACAGGAAATATCTTGCAATTGTGAGATTCTTTCTTCTGCTTGCTTCATTCTATTTTGGAGACTCTCCACTACACTTTTAATTTGCTTCTCTATATTCTTCATTTCTAATGTATCAGCTTTTATTTGATTGATTTCCAGTGTGACATATTCCTTAAATTCCTTGAATGCATGCTTTGCGTGCTTCTTGTTGTTGAGAAGCAGCTTTATAACAAGTGTTTCAAATTCTGTATCCCTAATTTTCTGGTTGTCTTCCTTAATTAACTTTGACATTGGCAAAGCCTTTTGATCCTTTGGAGGGGAGTCTTCAGCAATATTCAATGTACCTTTGTTTGCTCTTGGTCATTGTACTTCTGGTTAGCAGAGTCTTCTCCTTGGTGCAGGTTTCCAACGTGTGTCATGAAAGGTCTACAGTTTAATTTTACTTATTGCAGTTGGTACATGGCTCTTTGCATGCAGCCAATTGTGCCACTCCCTCCACTGAGTTCCACATCTGGGTTTTTGCGTTAGATTTACCCCATGGTCTCTGTAGCCCCAGCTGGTGCTCACCAGTCTCCACCAGCTATAATATTGTGCTGAGGCTGCACCATTGTCTGTACAGCCTTTCTCCCACTTCCGGTTGGAGCATGTCCCAGGATTAGGGAGATACCAGGTTATCTTATATAGCTAGTTGTTGGTGATGCTGATCTTGCTGGAACCTTTTGGGCATTAATTCTGAGTGCCAGACAACCTATTGTTTTTAAGATTTATTTATTTTTATTGCAAAATCAGATATACAGAGATGAGGAGAGATACAGAGAGGAAGATCTTCCATCCGATGATTCACTCCCCAAGTGTGCCGCAATGGGCCGGTGCACGCAGGTCTGAAGCCGGGAACCAGGAACCTCTTCCAGGTCTCCCACGTGGGCACAGGGTCCCAAAGCTTTGGGCCATCCTTGACTGCTTTCCCAGGCCACAAGCAGGGAACTGGATGGGACGTAGAGCTTCTGGGATTAGAACCGGCATCCATATGGGATCCCGGGACGTTCAAGGCGAGGACGTTAGCTGCTCAGATGTCATACTTGGTGTTATTTTCCCGTGGAATTAGTGCAATACATTGAGCTCAATGAGTTCTGGTGAGCTCAGGACAAGTGCAGTTCACTGTTATCCCCTGCAGTCCTAAAACTTTTGCTGCACTGTACAAAATGGTGCCTGACTTACCACTACTTCAGTTGTTGGTCGGCTGGCTGTCATGTCTGAGGCCTACCCGGAACTGTCTTTGGTGGAACCTATAGGATGCTATGTTGCTACAGTTTACTGAGTCAGAAATATGTTCACTCCCAGCTCAGCATATGCTCAGCCCTTTCCCTAATCTTTGCCTTCTTATGTAAAATGGTGCCCAATTCGGTGCTAGGGAGCTGACTTGGCTGTGAAGTTCACCTCGTTCCCACAATGCCCTTCTAGTACCTGCTGCTCTGTCTCTGCTCCTGGTGAAATCAAACAGACCAGCAGGATGGGCAGTTCTTTGTCTGGGTTCACCTCTGGAGCCCTCAGTGAAAATCCTTTTCCACCTGGTTGCTGGTGGAGTTCCGGCTGCTGGTCGAGTTCAGGTCACCATTAGCTGAATGCAGCTGGATTATCAGTCACTACAGAACCACACCATTGTGTCTGCTGCTTTCCTGTGTCTGTCAGTTTCCAGGTACCCTTCTGCTGTTGTTCTGTCCTCTGGTATGTTTTTTTATCTGCTTCATCCTGATCAAGTGCTTCTCCATCCATTTAAACATGTCCTAACCCCGTTTCGACATCTTGATTCTCCCTTTGCCCATTTCTTGACTGGTTTGTTTGATTTGTTCTTATGGTTGTTCTGGAGTTCTTTGAATGCATATTTTTTTTAATGTGGCATTTGAAAATAAGCTATTATTGGGCCCAGTGGTGTGGCCTAGTGGCTAAAGTCTTCAGCTTGAATGCACCGGGATCCCATTTGGGCACTGGTTCTAATTCCAGCAGCCCCACTTCCCATCCAGCTCCCTGCTTGTGGCCTGGGAAAGCAGTCGAGGACAACCCAAAGCTTTGGGACCCTGCACCCACGTGAGAGACCCGGAAGAGGTTCCAGGTTCCTGGTTTGAATCAGCACAGCACCTACCATTGTGCTCACTTGGGGTGTGAATCATCAGATGGGAAGATCTTCCTCTCTGTCTCTCCTCCTCTCTGTATATCTGACTTTGTAATTAAATAAATAAATCTTTTTTTAAAAAAGAAAAAGACAGTAAGCTATTGTTTGCATTACTAGGAAAGTAATAAGACCTGCAGATTATAATAACATATCTTAATATGCAGAATCTATGTTTATCTTTTTTAAAAATGCCTAAAGAAATTGTTATAAATCTTTAAGTGTATTAATCCTCTTGCAAGTGATCTGGACTGATTCCTGCTTTTCCAGAGAAAACTTCAGTAGGGTGTCTGACATGTGATGAAAAAGTAGGCTTGCTACAAATTAAGTTGGTTTTGACCCTTACTGTGTCATCTTGTCTGAGCAGCCTAGACTTGTCACTGTGAGGCTGATGATCCATGCTTCTTTCTAGGCCTTTTCTTGCTTCCTGGATGAAGATCATTGACTGTTGTCACATCAGTGATTGGGAGTGTGTGCTGGAAGACGTGACTCCAGACCTAGAGTACCTCAGCCTGCTGGGCAGCGTAGCATGTTCCAGTGACCTGGTCAGCATGGGGAAAGATGAGGAAGACTGCAAGAGCTACAGGTGAGTGTGTGGAGGGAGAAGGGAGAAGTGTCAGTCAAGCATCAGTGGACTTCCCATGGTGGTGTTAAAGTATCACCTTCTGGTAGCCTTCAGTCATTGTCTTCCTTCTTGAGTTCCCAGGAGTGAAGGGATGAAAGATGTGATGAAAGATTATGTGATGGCCTAGATCAATGTATCAGGGCTTTATTTATTTTAGAAAGGGCTATGCAATTATTTTAGGTATTGAAGTCATAGAGATCCTTTCACAACTCATTGTCTCTGCTGGCTGCTTTGCAGCATGGAAGTGACCATAAATAATTTATGCTGAATTCACCATTGTAAATTTCTCATAAGGCTTAATTTACAAAGTAAGCAGTGGCTAGATTTGACCCATGGGCTGTACTTCATTGACCTCTTCTCTGGATTTTTAGATCTTTCTGAGGTCTACCTCTTAGTCACTTTGAGAGAGACCATTTCCATCCAAAGTTTAGGGAGCCAACTAACATACAAATCCCACACTCGCTTAGCACCACTAAGATGTGCCTTGCCGTGCACCAGCCATGTGCTCAGCTAGGCTGTGGGTAGAAAGAAATGCTTGCTTTCCTTTGATTTGTAGACGATTTTCTTTGGAATGCCTGATGTAAATGCACTTGCTGTTGGTGACTCTACCTCATTTTGCATATTTCACTAAGCTAATTTTATTTTCCTTCTTCATTTTGCATACCATATTTTAATTGCACCTTTAGCATATGTGCCATTTCTGTCCCTTACGATAGAGGCTTTCCTTAACATTCCAGCCAACCAATGTGGTCAGAAGGGAGCAAGTGAGAACAGAAGGAAGGAAACACTAGGCTGGTAGGTCTTTCAGGATAGAGACTTGAATGGGTTTTGGAAAGAGGATCATGGTTTGAATGGGACTTGTTCTACTTATTTTACTGAAATTCATGAAAATGTAGGCTGACCTAGAAAATACACTTAGGAGCATTAATTTTGTAAGAGATTTGTTTTTATTGCAAAGTCAGATGTACAGAGAGGAGGAGAGACAGGAAGATCTTCTGTCCCATGAATCTTCTGGGTCTCCCAGGCGGGTGGGTGCAGGGTTCCAAGGCTTTGGGCCATCTTCAACTGCTTTCCTGAGTCAGAATCAGGGAGCTGAATGAGAAGCAGGGTCATTGGGATTAGAAATAACACCCGTATGGAATCCGAGTATGTTCAAGGAAGGGCTTTAGCTGCTAGGCCACTGCACTGGGACCCAGGAATATTAATTTTGTATGAAAGCAAAGCTTTAAGAAATACTGATAATTCTATTTAACATTATAATCTGCTGTTGAATATTGTATAATATATATGCTTCTTTGTAAGGCTGTAGAAGAAATTCATTTATATTTCTCTATTAGAAAGAAGTTTGTGCTTTTGACCTCATGTTTTAGATATTCTGAATAATTTGATAAATATTTTACATCTGATCATATATTTACAAATAATTTATTTTAATTGGAAAGTGAGATACACAGAGAGGAAGATCTTCCATCGAATGATCCCCTCCCCAGTGACTTCAATGGTTGGAATTGAGTCCATGCAAAGTCAGGAACCAAGACCTTCTTCCAGGTCTCCCACATGAGTGCAGAGTCTCAAGGCCATCCTTCACTGATTTCTGAGGCCACAATCAGGGAGCTGGATGGGAAACAGAGTGGCTGGAACGCAAATCAGAATCCACATGGGATCCTGGCATGTGAAACGAAAGACAAATAGCTGCTATGCTACTGTACTGGGCCCCTGATCATATTTTTACAAATCTGGACCAACAATGTGACATTGTTAAATCATTGTCTGTGACACTGACATCATGTTCAGGCACCAGTTTTTGTCTTGGATGCTCTATTTCAATTCAGCTCCCCGCTTATGTGCCTGAGGTAGCAGTGGAAGGTGACCTGAGTGTTTGGGCTTCTGTTGCCCATTCGGAAGATCTGGATAAAGCTCCTGGTGCCTGCCTTCATCCTGGCCCAGCCCTGGAAGTTGTGTTCATTTGGGAATTGAACTGCCCATGGAAGATTTCCCTCTCTGTCTCTGCCCCTGCCCTGCAATTCCTTCAAATATACACAAAAATATAAAATAGTACAGGCCCTTGTTTACAATAAAAAAAGTTCACTAAGTGATTGTCCATCATGGTGATAAATATTTTCATTTTGGGTTTGATTGAACTGATTTATTTGTGACTTCTGTAAGAGAAAATATCTATCTATAAGTGTATATTTGATAGCACAGTGAGTGCTATTAGAGGAAAAGAAATATATGCATATAAATACTTCCTACTCCCAGTTTTACCATTTTCCTGAGAAGTTTTGATACTCTTGGAGTCAGATTTTGCTTAGTAGCTGGCATTTGTTGAGCACTTACTGTGTAGCATACACTGTTGTGAGAACTGTACACATACTAGCTCATTAATATTCACTCTTTGGTGGGAGTACAATGAATTATTTTTCCATTTTTCAACTGAGGATCCAGGATTCAGAGTCCAACCCAGATGGTGGGGGTCAGGGCAGGTGCACTCCCGGAGCTTTCCTTCTTGACGCACTTTTCCGGTTTTTCAATATTCTTTTCTTTTGATGAAGGATTTATTTTGTTTGTTTGAAATATGGAGTTACATAAAGAGAGAAATGGAGATGTAGAGAGAGCAGTCATCTCTCCTCTGCTTCACTTCCTCCAATGGCTCAGTCTGGTCAGGCCAGAACCAGGAGCTGGGAGCTTCATCATGTGGATGCATGGACCCCAGGTCCTGGGCCGCTCTCTGTTGCTTTCCAAGGTGTATTATCAAGGAGCTGGATTGGACATGGGACCACTGGGACTTGAACTGTAGTAATCCATGTGAGATGCTGAGATTTCTGGCAGTGGTTTAACCTGTTACCCATAATGCCAGCCCAAGATTCTGAATCTTAGATTGACCTGGTGTGGGATGACAGTTGAGGTGCAATTTGGGTGTTTACTGTGGTTGGTTGGGTTGATGCTATATGACTACTGGCATATGGTTGTCCAGGACCTTGCCAATCCCCACAGGGACACAGACCAGCACATGACTAGTTGATTGTGTGGTTGTTGGTGGGGCGTGGGAAAGTAGTGACCTGAGAGGAGAAGCTGCTTTTTCAGCCATCCACTCACTAATTTAGGATCCGTGTCCATTTGCAGCTTGCTGTCTTGCATGTTTGTCTTGTCATGACACAGACAAGGCCCTGTTTTGGGGAACCTCACAGCCCAGAAAGCAAAGAGATACCAAGCTCCACAATGGGTGGGAGTGTTGGGAAAAACAGCAGTAAGTGTGCATGTGGCTCCAGGTTGCAATGCCCAGCTCTGTCCACACTTGTAGGGGTCTGAGCATTCCAGCATGAGGACTTCCTGCATGTAGATTGAGTTGTAGAGAGCTGTTGTCCAGGTGCTTTTCTGGAGGCTGGGATTTATGATTATTCTGGCACCTGGCTTAAACTGAGCTGCATCAGCTGAGGAAACTTATGCCACATTTTGTGTCAGCGTGATGTTTTTTTCTTTCTGTTTGTTGAGAATTATAGTAAGCAGAACTGCCTGACACTCAGATTGGCTTGAATGAGAAAATACACATACATATGTGTGCATGCTTGAACAGTGTTAGGCTTGCCTCTGGTAATTCCTGTAAGTCCCCAGTGTAAGGGCTTCTTCTGTAGCTTAATCCTCATTTCAGTGGCATTGGCGACACATGGATTAACCTAAAAATTTCTGGATTTTCTGTTAATGAAGTTTAGAAATTTACACGAAGTACCAAAAACATTATTTCTATGTACATTTCACTTGGTTCCCATTTTTTAAAAGATTTATTTATTTTTATGGCAGTCATTCATGTGTGTATATATATATGTGTGTGTATGTATACATATACATATACATATACATATACATATACATATACATATACATATACATATACGAGGAGAGACAGAGAGGAAGATGTTCCATGCAATGAATTGCTCCCTGAGTGACTGCAGTGGCTGGAGATGAGCAGATCTGAAGCCAGTAGTCAGGAGCTTCTTCCAGGTCTCCCCCATGGATGTAGGGTCCCAAGGCTATGGGCCATCCTCAACTGCTTTCCATTGTTTTAAAAAGATTTATTCATTTTATTACAGCCAGATATACACAGAGGAGGAGAGACAGACAGGAAGATCTTCCGTCCAATGATTCATTCCCCAAGTGAGCTGCAATGGGCCAGTGTACGCCAATCCAAAGCCGGGAACCTATAACCACTTCCGGGTCTCCCATGCAGGTGCAGTGACCCAATAAATTGGGCCGTCCTCAACTGCTTTCCCAGGCCACAAGCAGGGAGCTGGATGGGAAGTGGAGCTGCCGGGATTAGAACCGGTGCCCATATGGGATACTGGGGCTTTCAAGGTGAAGACTTTAGCCACAAGGCCACGCCGCCGGGCCCCCTCAACTGCTTTCCCATGCCACAAGCTTGGAGCTGGATGGGAAGAGGGGCTGACTGGATGAGAACCAATGCACAAACTGGATCCTGTTTCATTCAAGGTGAGGACTTTAGCTGCTATGCTACTCCTCCAGGTCCAATTCCCATTTTTAAGAGAAAGTCTTCATTATTGTTTTATAGCACTGATATCTTGAAGGTTGTCAGAAGATTTCTATTTAATGTGACATTACTTTATTTTGATATTTCCTTTGCTTATACATTATTCGTACACGTTAGTGACATTTTGTGCCTGCTTGGAAGATGAATACTGATGTCTGTTTAAACCATCCTTGACACTTGCTAACTTGTTATTCATGCATTTTCTCTTTGATTCAATAATTTGTCAAACTTGGGCTGACATTCTCCTTATTCTGTGGTTGAGACAGAATGAAATCTCCTCTTTTGAAAATATGTATTAATTTGAGGGGAGTATTTTAGATAAAATTGCTTTTTAAATTACTTGTGTTGTTCATGGTAAAGGTGGAGACAGGGATCAAGATATGGTGCTGATGAAGGCAGAACTTTGACATGTACGTGGCAAGTGAGAACCTTGACGTAATATATGTGGTAAGTGATTAAAGGGGGGCCATTACCTTAGTTTCAAAGTCCTCTTGGAATAATTAAAGGACATGTGAAATCTTGACATGAAGATGGCTTCTACTGTTTCATGCTTGGTGTCAGGAGATGGTGGAGTTGTGGTGTGTGTCTGCCTGTGTAGAGATAGCTCTGATTGTGTGCACCTGCTGTGGCTGTGTGCAGCTTCAACTTAGATGAAGGATAGGCAGGTAACCTTGTCCCAGTGTCAGCCAAGAGACATCCAGACTCCAGGTGATTGATTGTGTGTGTGCAGGTAGTTAAGTAGGTACTTTTTTATTATTCTAAAAATTTTAAATTTTTGTAAAGATTTGTTTTATTTTTATTGCACAATCAGATATACAGAGAGGAGGAGAGAAAGAGAGGAAGATCTTTCATCCGATGATTCACTCCCTAAGTTACCTCAGTGGCCAGTGCAGTGCCGATCCAAAGCCAGATGCCAGGAAATTCCTCCAGGTCTCCCATGCGGGTGCAGGAACCCAAAGCGTTGGGCCATCCTTGACTGCTTTCCCAGGCCACAAGCAGGGAGCTGGATGGGAAGTGGAGCTGCTGGGATTAGAACAGGCACCCACATGGGATCCCGGCATGTTCAAGGCAAGGACTTTAGCCACTAGGCCACCACACCGGGCTCTAAATTTTATTTTTAATGATAGAATTTCATAGGCTCATGGATTTCCCTTTTTACCCTCAGGATTGTCCTTCCCTTTCACTGTTTCTCCCCATGTTGTTAGCATAATATATTCCTTCAGCAACTGGTGCAACCCTGTAATCCTGCTGTTTAAGTGTATCGTGATATTGTAGCTGTTGACAGTGGTCCAAGGTCAGCATCCTATTGTCAAGCTGTATTTAACAGTTTTGTTAGGAGTTATTTTATTTGAAAGTAGAGATGCATACTGCAATATATCTTCTCTGCTTGTTATGTTAGTCTCCCATATATAATTTCTCTGTTTGAATGTGTGTATACTGATTTTGTATTTTGCATGAAAGTTGCCTTATATCAGAGAGAACATAGGATATTGGGGGGGGGTAGGGGAGTGAGTTGTGTCATTGAGCATATGATCTCTAGCTGTGACCCTTTTGTTGC